>NW_015622544.1:1237541-1823660 GCF_000835495.1 Cladophialophora immunda
TAGGTAGAGAGCCTTTGACATAGGTAGAGAGCCTTTGACATAGGTAGAGAGCCTTTGACATAGGTAGAGAGCCTTTGACATAGGTAGAGAGCCTTTGACATAGGTAGAGAGCTTTTGACCTTGGCATCGTCTCCATGGCCTACTAAGACAATAAGCGGGACAAGGCATTGCCGGTCAACCACCTAGTGAAGGGCATCAGAAATCTTCAAGAAGATCCATGATGTACCGTCACATGTTACCGTAGAGGCGCTGCATTCTTGACCCTGCCTGTGAACGGCAGGAGTCGGTCGTGGTCTGATCATTGGAGGCGAGTTGCTAATCCAGCGATGTTGACACAGCTCGTGATATCAGTTGTAAGTACATAATAAATGTCTGATAATGTCTTCATTGCTCATGTCTATGCTCTCGGTCCAGTCAGTCTACTGGCAACCGTTTTGACAGCTGCCTCTTCACGGCTGAGGATCCACATGAAAAGCAACTGGATCACAAATGCATACAGCGCTAAGAAATATGTGCGGCGGTTCTTTTGTGCGCGTGCCACGGTGTAGGAACTTCCGCCTCGCATAGCTGTCGGATCTCCAGAGGCATCCGGCAGGAGGACGTATTTCAGAGATCTTAGCTGAAAGGACGTCAGGTTGCAGACGACGCGGTGGAGGGGGAATTGACACATACCAGAAAGAAAGCATTCGCATACCAGGTGTACAGGAACAACGTCCAGCCCACCCAGTTATTTGTACCACTCCCGCCGGTCAGTAGCTCACCGAGAAAGAGTGTCACAATCACTCCCACAAATTTGTACCCAGAATAAGCCACCAGATCCAGAAGTTGAGAGTCGTTGCTGATGCTCAGCATATACATCGCGATCTTCAGCACGATAATCTCGAAAATGAGGACGAAAATCGCGGTGCTAGTGATGCTGCCCAGAAGCTCGGGATGGAACGACCCCCTGATTCCGGCCAGTACGGTCGACAGGAGAATATAGGTGATCAATGCCATTATTGGTATGTACATATCTGGCGAATTGAGGTCGTCGCGGGGCGGAAGGTAGTTGAAAGAATAAGACTGTTGAGTCATTGTGCCGTCGGCAGTTGTGGAAGAGGTGGTCATCCGAGCTTGCTGCCGCGTCCATGGCTTATGACGCCAGGGAAATAGAACAAGCAGCAGTTTCCGTACCACATAGGAGTTTGAGACATTGAAATAGTGCTTCAGCGCGGAGACGGAGATATAGCGGTTCAACTGGCAGAGAGATGTCAGCATTTGCCGTTTCCACCGAGATACTCCACGAGATCCAGATCCTAGCCACAGTATATGTCCCAGGATCTAGTGCACACGTACGTTCTGTTCCATGTACTCTTGCCCGGCCTTCATTGCGTGCTGCCCTACTTGGAACCCCATCTGGGCTGTCGGGTCGCTCATGAAGCCAAAGTTTGGCCCGAACCCTCCCCCTCCACCGCCTCCCCCGGCAGGCGGCGACTGATAGGGGTTCCCATAGCTATTCACCTGGGGCTGTGACGGGTTCTGTGAGGTGGGAGGAGGAGGGGACCGCATCATAGGGACTTGTGAGATGTGCTGAGGGCGAGGGTGGAATAATTCGGGGGATTTTTGAGGCGGAGGGAAGGGCTGGCGCTGCATTCTGGCCGAGGAAGAGCGTGAGATATCTGTTGATGTGTGCCTGATGCCGTTTCGAGTCTTGTTTCGTCAAGATGGTTCAGTGAATAGAGTGACAGGCTGTCATAAACAAATCTTGAAGTGCGTCGCGGAGCGCACTCTTCTGGAAATCTGTCCCCGATTCGACCCCACGCTGCTTTAACAGTTCTTCTCCGCACTCGAGTCATTGATGGACGAATGCATCCCGCTGCTATTAGGCCGAGGCTGCGAGGCTGCGAGGCTGCGACGACTTTGCCCACCTGGAGCACCTCGACCACAACGCTCGCCCGTAGTCTATTCTGCGATCTTTGTTCAATAGTGGTCAGTTTTCTCAGTTCTGCATTGTACCTGCAACCCGGTAGAAAGGCTCCCTGCATCTCATCCTGTACGGGGACGGGAACTTTCCCAACTTTCGTATATAGATGGCTCAAACCCCATACGGCAGGTCCTATTCGCACCGCAGCGAGGATGGCTGCCAGTCAAATTAACGTCAAGGGAAGCACTACAACGAGTCCCACGCACTTATTTCTCACAGCTCGCGTTCGTGCAAGATCGTCAATATATCAAGACCAAATGTTCGTGTTATGCTTGCAGCTAAGAATATCCCGGTAGAAGCACGTCCCGCTACTGGCGAATTTTTGATGTCTGGTCTGGGGTGGGCAATCCTGCCAATACGGTCGGCACGGCTGGTCGGCACACGAATTCAATAGGCAGTTCTGCGCCTCTGCTCTGCACAGAGAGAAGCTGCTACTGAGAATGTGGCTTTCCCGAGTGACACATTTATTGTCCCAAGAAACGGACATTCCGTGGCCTTAAGACGACGAGAATATATACTGTGCAACATACTTGTCCCCGGCGGCTGGCTGACGAAAGGCTTTATCTCTCCTGTTGCCCAAAGCGCCTGCAGTTCTTTTAAAAGATTCGCCTCTAAACTTATCAGCAGACAAAGTATGTGGATGTTAAGTTGACTTTCACGCATATCCAACAGCAACCAACGTGCGAACTCTATTCCAGGTACAAAATGTCCTCCTGCACAGCTACACTTTACCCGCCAACGGTCTCGGATCTCCTCTGGAACTTTCGAGGACACGTGGAGCCGTTGATGTCCAGCGATTTGAGAATAAACGATATACGCAAGGAGCACATTGCCTAGCTGCGGTACAGTCTCTACAGATGCTTAGGACGAAGGCAGTGAGCATCGCAGACAGCCAACTTGAGCCTCAGAAGGCAACCTGGTCCATGGACAAAGGGGCTTCAAGCGAGAGGGAAATCCACAGTGACAAGGGGTTCCGAGGGGGTCAAAGCCAGTGAAGACATGGCCTGGATACTCGGTACTTGACCTGGGCCCTGCTGGCCCAGATATGCAAAGCGCCCTCCGACAACCTCAGTTGATGTCAAGCAGCGGATCGTTCCAAAAGTTCCAAGGCCGTTCTTGATTGATCCGTCACATGCTGCAAATTGCCTTGCGGAGAATAGGCGAGACCCTCCCAATCCTTTCGCTTCTCCAGGGTTAGCCAGACACTAACGGATGATCTGCAGGGCTTAGGACAACGCGGCCAGTCGGTAGTCAGGTACCAAGATACGGGGTCGGAACCTTGCAGCCCCTGAAAAAGGGGTTCCGACTTCAAGAATGCTGTCAGTGATATGGCGAGATCTATTCGACTGGTCAGCGGCAGCCGTTGCATCCTCAATGCAGGGTGTTTTGACCTCAGTGTCCTGAGCCCAAGTCGGCCAAACCTGTTACAAGGGCTTCGTCCTCGCCATTACAGCCATACCTACCAAGCATTCGTATTCTCACTCGACGATGCCTCCACCGCCGAGCGCCTCATGTCGAAAAGCCTGTTGGAAAAGCGAGGTCCGAGCCCCCCTAAAATTGGTCGGAGTGGTCCCGCGCCACCGTGGTTTCGACTTCGCTCTTTATCCGGGCTGCCAGTCAATCGTTGCTTTTGTGAAACCTTCTTTCTCGTATTCGGCGCCTGCAATTTGACAATCGCGTTGAGCAAGATGAGTCAACGCGGAAAAGCTCAGGAAAATGTTGGCCCCCGACATGGGGCTGCAAGCCATATTAGCCCCATGGCACACCATCTCCTGTCGGCATCCCTGCTCCCACGCTCCTCTGCTCGCTTGATAGAGTTCGGCTCGTGCATCTCACGAGGCTGGGCACCGGATATGGAGAGATTTGCACACGGCCTGTACCCCTCTCTGCGCGGATTGTGGCCAACGAAGCAGCCTGTCGCGATTGAACGCCTAAACACGTTTCTAGGCTCACGGAGGGACCCAGAACATTTCCGGCCTGGTGTGTGATTAAGGAGAGCATCTTGATCATGCAAGAATGGTTTAGATTCATCGCCCAGTGCCCTAACAAGCATTGAGAACGGGCCAAAGGCGGTGAGCTCCCGATGCCTAGAGGTCATATACATATACTGCAGGGCATGACCACAGAGTCGTGTTCTACTCCGTTCTCTTCCTCCAGCATCCGTCTCCGTCCACTCTTTTGCTTGTACTGACCCAAGTCATTCCTTCCTGACACAACCTACACACTCTTTAGAAAATGGCATCCAACGGAACAGCACCGGCCGCGCCCCAGGCCATGATCGACCACAACGACGTGCAAGACTGGGTGAACCGCTTCAACGAGGCCCTGGCAGATTCGACAACTGTCACTGCACCAGCAGCACAAGACGCCCGCCCATGGCACTCATCCTTCTTCGGCTGCTTTGCCCCCATTGATACTTGTACGTTGGATGAGACAGACCTTCTCTTGACGATATGATCCACCACACCAGAGTGCAGAGCTTCTGACATTTTCTCCAGGCTTCATCACTTGCTGCGTACCGTGCGTCACCTTCGGCAAAACCCATCATCGCAGCCGCAAGCATGGAAACATGGAGGGATACAACTGCGTCAATGCTTCTGTGAGTGAATTCGGTCTTCCGTTGTGTTTTCAGCGTCGGCTGCCACCGCACTTCCGCACCTGATGGGCGAGCGAGCATCTGGAGTGTTGGAGTCCAACGATCCTAACGTCTACAGTGCCTCATGTTCACCGGATTCTCCTGCTTCGGCCTCCACTTTATCCCCATGATGTTCCAGCGCGCCGATATCCGCAAGAAATACAACCTCCAGGGTGACTGCATTGGCGACCTGCTTACGTCGTGCTGCTGCGCTTGCTGCTCGCTCATCCAGCAAGATAAGGAGGCCGAGATCCGGGAGAAAGAGTTGGCCGAGAAGGTCAATGGTACCGGATACACGAAGCCACAAGACATGGCATATCCTGCTTAAAGCGACGGTGTGTCTTAAGGCGGGGTTGCCCAGGATCTGGAGCTCCTATATGTGATATCTCTTGTATTTTTGACGGAATACTCCCATCCCGTCAGCGTGTAATGGTCAATTGGAAGACGATCTCAAATTTGTCCTGTTCCCGCGCTCACTATTGTCTGTCGAGCCCTCGTCTGCCGTGAAGTGCCCAGACAGTCAAAAGAAGCCTTCCCCAACAGTGCCTATACAACTTTCATGAACAGCCAAACCGTTCGACTCGACATCGAGGCTCAAAGCGTCTTTATAGCGTATCCATGATGCTCGTCGAGACCGGCCCAGCCTGGTGCGTAAGGCTGTGACCCCCTTTTCTCCGCCTACTCCTTTTCCTTGTCATCTCCTTTCGTCTCAGCAACCTCCCCCGTCCCGAGCAAGGCTTCATCTCTATTCTCCTGCCCTCATCCTCTCACATCAGAACCATATCCGTTGATGAGGGGGAGTTGATCCCCTTCCGGCTGACCTAATGTAAGAATGCGGGGTGGGGGAGAATGCCATACACCCAGTCGTGCATCGTGCTTCGATCTCCACAAACATGGCCATCGAACACTCTTTACTCCCCATCCGGCAAGCCGCCGCCCAATTGTTTACGAGAGCGATATAAAGGACCACCACATGCCGATACCTCTCCTTTCTACCAGGAGGTTGCCCGAATTTGCTGGCCTGCACGCAATCTTTCCTAGTTTCCGCGTCCACTGCTGCCGATAGACTTCTCCGTCTTCTTTGCTATCCCCCCTTCCACAATTGTCCAAGATGGCGGCGTCCGCAATCGACTTCCCTCCCTCTCAGACGGCCGTCCGCGTCCGCCTGGTCGACACCACGGCGCTCATGACCGTGCGGGCCGAGTCGTTCGTCAAGCCCGTCCAGCCGGGCCACGAGCTGCTCAACCTGACCTGCGTGGCGTTCCTGATCGAGCACGGTCCCTCTGGCCGCCGGGTCATGTTCGACCTCGGCGTGCGCAAGGACTTTTGGAACTACGCCGCCGTGCTGCAGAAGCGGATCGGCACCGTCATCCCCAGCCTGCGCGTCGACCGGGACGTCACCGAGATTCTGGCCGAAAAGGGCGTCCCGCTGGATTCCATCTGTAAGTGTGGCATATCTGCGAGGCGGGGGTGCCTGTTACAAGGTTCAAGGCCCTGTTGAGGAGGGATTGAGAAGCGAACAGTAACCTGTGATATATGGCCTTTCCTACTCGATTACCTACGGCCCTTTTTCTGACATGAACCTTGTGGGCATATTTCAGCTTCGGTCGTCTGGTCACACTACCATTGGGACCATATCGGCGACATGTCCCTCTTCCCGCCCTCCACCGAGGTGGTGGTCGGCCCTGGCTTCAAGTCTTCGCCGCTGTTACTCCCTGGCTTCCCCGAGAAGCTGGACTCGCCCGTCCGCACGTCCGATTTTGCAGGCCGCGAGCTGAGGGAGATTGACTTTGGGAATTCTGGCCTGCGGATCGGCGGGTACGGGGCGTATGATTTCTTCGGCGACGGCTCGTTTTATTTACTCGGTACGTATTCTCCATCACCTGTGTCTAACAATGGGCAGGCATGCGTGTCCTCTGTAGCTAACACACCGACCCCGCGGCAGACACACCGGGCCACTGCTTGGGCCACATGTGCGGACTAGCACGGACGACGGGCGGCGATGACAGCACGTTCTTGCTGCTCGGGGGCGACATCTGCCACTTTGTCGGGGACCTCAGACCCAACCCGACGTATCCCATCCCCGACCCAGTCCCGGCCGACGTGCTCGATCGCGACTCTAGCTTTTTCCCCGCCCCATGTCCGTGCAGTCTGTTTACAGATCACCATCCAGCCGTCTCTCCGGGGTTACCGGCTGGCGATCCAGAGACGACGCCGTTTTACAAAGTATCCACGCTGGGCAACTCCGCCTACGTCGACCCGCCTACGGCCCAAGCGTCGGTGGATAAGTTGATCCACTTCGAACAGTGCCCCTCCGTGATGGTCTGCCTTGCCCACGACGGGGCGTTGCTGAAGTACTTGCCCACGTTCAACGAGGATCCGGGATCGGATCTGAACAGCTGGAAGAGCAAGGGGTGGAAGGAGAAGTGTCGCTGGGACTGGCTCAACGAGTTGCCACGGAACGGCAAGCCGGGCAGGGCACCGATCGTGGAAGGGTTCTGGCGAGACGGGAAGCTGTGGGACAGATCAAGGATGGGGGAGGAGGGCGAAAGGGAGGCGGAAGAGGCTAGAAAAAGGAGATCCTAAAGGTCTTGAACGTCTGGATTCTAGAGTCTGCTCGCTTCTTCCGCCTGCCACGCGAAGATCCGTCGAGCTTACACAGGTAGCCAACGCCCGATCTATAACAACCAGCGGCCATTCAAGAACCGATCTTGCGCCACTTGAATTCTCCTCGTGCCTGTCTTCCATCCTGAACAAGCTCGCTATCAGCAGGTGGGACCCTTGTGCCGTTCGTTGACCGAACATACCTTTAGCGTGTACCACTTGACCGGGTTGAGGGTCATGTACTTTTCGCCGTCCTTCTCGCTCAAGCGAGCCACCCTCGTCTGCAACTTGCCGATCCAGTTCGGGTTGCACGCCACCTCGACCTTGGTGTGCCACAGCAGCGACCCGTCGTCCTGTTCCGACAGCGTCATGAAGCCGCCGTACGTGATCAGGTGGCGGCCGATGCGCAGCAGCTCTGCGTCCGTGGGGTCGGCGGACGCGATCGGCTCCAGGCCCGGCGGCGCGACCAGCGTCGCCAGCAGGAAGCCCGAGGCTGAGACGACCACTTTGCCCTGCGGGTCGTCGCCGTAGGGCTTGTCGAGGAAGTTTCGCTCAGGGCCCTCCGAGTCGTACATTTCGGCTGATATCAGCGACCACACCCCTGCCAATTTGTCCTTGTGCTTGTCGAAGACGTTTGCCATTTTGAGTTGGTCCTCGGATGTTGGGGTGGTTCGAAAGGGTGGTGGGCTGGGAGTGAGGTGTGCTGGTGTGCTGGGAGAGGGGATATGGCGATATCTATGCCGAACTGGCTCAGCTTGGTCAGCCTACCTATCAAACAATCATGACACGGAATGGTTGAGGTCAAGAGTCTATGTCTCAAGTCATACAGTGCCCTTTACTGGTGGATCAAAGGGGTTACCGAGGTTCTCTGGACGTCCCAATCAGAGACGGTCCAGGAATTGGAGAAGCATATCATGAGCCATCATCGTGGTCACGACAGACTATTTGAGGTGTCAAGAACACAGACGCTTTCGGAGGTGTTGCATAGGGCTCTAGGCGAGGTCGTGGACGTGCTTTGGCTGCGCTCAAGATGCTTTTGTTCCCTTTGAGGTGCGGGAAGCTGGCAGATATGAAGAACAACAGGCGCAGCATTTCATGCCGAGGGCTTGGTGTCTGAAGATGGAATCCCGGGAGCCATCACAACAATACGGCTTTGTTCATGAGGTGGGCAAGAGGAAGATCGAAGCAAGAGTAGATTGAGATAGGCACCGTTGCGACTGGACTGGTCGTGATGGTCACGATGTACCATCTTCTCTCAGTCAGACAAGGAACGCAGATGATGGCCTCTTGGAACCGCGCACTCTGACAACACTGAGCATGAAAGCAAAGCTCACAATGGCTCTAGCAGGATCCAAGCGACAAGACTGACAGGTTTTCCGACCGGCCATGTCTCTAAAATGGCATTTTCACTTCCAACTGCGACTTGGCGAGCGAGGGACTGTCAAAGTCTTCAACCTGCTTCACCCGCAGTCTTCTCACCTCCTCCTCACCTTTCCGTCCGCTTCCTTCGCGCCTGATATCCAGCAGTGACTTCAACATGCCTTTCTTTCACTTCATCGATGTCGGGATCCACGTCGACGGCGCGCCACTGGCAGAATATCCTGATCCAGATGGTGGGCGCGAGTTCGGCCGCAGAATCACGCGCTATATCGAAGTGAAAGCGGGTCAGAAATTCGAGGTGATTGTCAAGTTGCTTCCTGGGTTCAACTTCCAGTCTGCCTCGCACGTTCGCGCCATTCTTCGCATCGACCAGGAGCCACGGCAAACGACTAAGACGATCAGAGGCTACCCAAACTGCCCAGCTGGTCAAGACATCCTGCGGACACCGAGACAGTGTAAAATTGAGAGCCGCTTGATGCGAGATGAGGCGACTGGAAACTGGTTTACCTATGCCCTGGAGTTCGGAGATCTGAACATTAGTGAGTCAAGCCCTCTCTCCAACCCAGTTCAACGATGACACTGACGTGAAAACAAGAAGAAGACCCCTCTCTCCTCAAAGGTTCCTTCCCAAGCGACATCGACTCGTTGGGTTCTCTCCGTGTGACTGTCTTTCGCGCCAACAGGTTCAAGCGAGAGGATCCCTATATATACAGAGCGGGTTTGACGAAGCCTCTGGACGAGATCCCAGAAACAGCCTTGAAGGGGAGAGATATCAAGAACAACGTCAAGTACCTCATCTCTGGTTTCAAATCGAACCAACAAGTCGCTGACCACCGATTAGATACGTTGTGAAGGCACAAGTCCCACCGCCGCCGCTAGGTTTCTCCAAGTACGTTCCACTCGAGGGTGAGCATGGTGGATTGTACGAGTTCGTCTTTCTCTACCGAAACAGACGTGAGTAACCAGGAAACTCCCGCAGAACTGCACACTGACTTCCTTCTCAGAAATCCTCCAGAGTCTCGGATGCATCCCACGAACCCCTTCGCCTCCTCCAGACCCTGTCGTCATGCTTGAACGCACAGAAGAGGTGCTCAGAGCAACAAAAGAGAGCGCCCGAGCAAGAATCTTAGAGTTAGAGGTACGTTCGTTGACACCATGCAAGCAACTGCATTTGCTAACCGTGGCAGGCGAGACTGGCTAAAGCAGAGGCTGGTCAAAACGACAACAAGGATAGCGGCACAAGTGGCAATCCAGCAAAGCGAACGCAAGAGCAGGCAAAGCTTGAGGACGACGATGAACTGCTCGTTCTGCCACAACCTCCTGCAAAGCGCAAAGTCGTCATTGACCTCACCGATGAATGATGCCCATGGTCTCAACTCAAGGACCGACGGAGATTGTGGTGTTTGCTTATGATCAGCTGGCACCACATGTTCAAAGAGCGCACTTGCCGCGTGTCAGAAGGATGTGACCGTTCAAAATGCCTTAGCAGAGCTCATCAAGATCGGCGGGAGATGGATGATCCAAGATACCGCAGCAGAGTGGAAGGGCTCGATTCCAGTTTTCTGTTGTTTGTCAGAGTTTGTTCCCCAACGTGCAACAACTAGGAACAGATGTATTGGACAAGGCTGAATGGGCATCATGTTACAAATGAGATGGACCAATCGACCAGAGGATAGACAAAGAAATTGTACTTAGCAGGTCATTGTATCATGCCGAAGTCGGACGGCACTTGGGCCTCTCCGCAGCAGTTGGAGTATGTAGGCACATAGTCGAACAATTCCACCAAACAATGCGGAGGTTCAATCTTGCTTCCCTTCCACACAACATGGCATTCTCCTCTCGGCCATTACCCGGGCGTGTGGTAAAGTTGATGGATGATCCGTTGACGCTTCCCCGCGCAGGCACATATCAATATCGTGCATGTCGTGGCTCGATGCTCGCCCAGGCGGTTTCGACCACTAGACTCCTTGTCTTGCAGAACACACAGTACACAGCATATCCCTGATTGAGAGGACTGTTTCGCAGTCATGGCTGAAATACTTTGCAAGAAGATTCCCTACACGGTAGGCTTGGCCTCTCCCCTATCTTGTTACCGCGAGAGATCTTATACTGAGCTGAGTTTGCCTCTTGGGGGGGGGAAATAGTTCCAGGATCCGACGCTCTTGGACACGCGGTCCTTTATAGGGGGCAAATGGGTCGACGCTGTCAATGGGGCCAAATTCCCCGTGCTTGGTAAGGATACCCCGACCGACAACGCGCTGGACCACCAGGATGAAGGGAAGAGGTGGTGATAGTTGTTGTCGTTATCCTTGAGAGACTCTTGTCGGCTCATTCTTGTGAAAAACCGCCTCCTTACAGACCCGACCGACAACGAGAAGATATGCGAGGTCGCCGACCTGGGCCGCGAAGAGACCCGGCAGGCGCTCGAGGCCGCGCAGACGGCGTTCAAGACGTACAAGAAGACGACGGCGCGCGAGCGGCGGTGGCTGATGCGGCGGTGGGCGGACCTGATCAAGCAGGCGCGCGACGACCTGGCGGCCATCTGCACGCTGGAGCTGGGCAAGCCGTACACCGAGTCGCACGTCACGGTCAAGTACGGGACCGACTTCATCGACTGGTTCGAGGGCGCCATCGAGCGGCAGTACGGCGAGACGATCCCGGCGGCCAAGGGCGAGAACCGCATCTTCACCATCCGCCAGCCCCAGGGCGTCGTCGCGGCCATCACGCCCTGGAACTCGCCCATCGCCATGGTGACGCGCAAGGTCGGCGCGGCCATCGCGGCCGGGAACACAGTCGTCTGTAAGCCCGCGCCCGAGACGCCGCTGTGCGCCATCGCCGTGGCCAAGCTGTTCGAGAGGGCCGGCGGGCCCCCCGGCGTCTTCAACATCGTCACCTCCAGCTCGGCAAGGTCGGCCCAGGTCGGCGAGGAGTTTACCCAGAACCCCATCGTACGCCACCTGAGCTTCACCGGCTCGACCGCGGTCGGGCGCTACCTGCACGCCGAGTGTGCAAAGACGTTCAAGAAGACCAGCCTTGAGCTGGGCGGGAATGCGCCCTTTATCATCTTTGAGGATGCGAAGCTCGACAAGGCCGCCGAAGGTACGTCTACAATAAGTTTCCCTTTTTCTCGGTCTCAACTGCAACAAAGAACGCGGGAAAGTATCCAAGTCTCCTAACTCAAACAAACCCCATAACAGGCCTCATCTCGTCCAAGTTCCGCTCCTCGGGCCAGACCTGCGTGTGCGCGAACCGGATCTTCGTGCAGCGGTCCATCATCGACAAATTCGCCGCGGTGCTGGCAGAGAAGCTGGAAAAGACCTTCCGCTACGGCTCCGTGTGGGATAAGCAGGTCAACTTTGGCCCGCTGTACTCGCCCAAGGCGTTTGAGAAGATCGAAGCGCAGATCAAGGACGCCCTGGCCAAGGGGGGCAAGATTTTTGCGAGCGGCGGCAGCACCACCACCACCACCACCACCACCGGAGGAGAAGAAGGAAAAGGCAAATACGGACCCAACTTCTACCCGCCCACCATCGTCACGGACGCGACGCGCGAGATGCTCTTCATGAAGCAAGAGACCTTTGGGCCTCTGGCGTTTCTGGTCCCCTTTGACGGCGAGGACGAGGCCGTGGCGCTGGCCAACGACACGAGCGCGGGGCTGGCCTCCTACTTCTACACCGAGGACATCTCGCGCCTGTGGCGGGTCGGCGAGGCGCTCGAGTCCGGCATGGTCGGCGTGCGCGTCGGGCTGATCAGCGCCTGCGAGCAGCCCTTCGGCGGCGTCAAGGAGAGCGGTGTCGGCAGGGAGGGCGGCCGGGATGCGTTGGACGAGTACACCGAGATCAAGAGCATTACCGTCGGCCTCTGATCTGAGCGGATTCCGTACGGTAGTAGAAGTATATACACAGGTGCGAGATTCCTCCTAGGTACCAGCTACCCAACCCATGTGGATGGCCTTGGGGGTTCTTGTCTGAGCAGTGTCACACATTGTCACTCACTTATACCCTTTCCCCTTCTCCATCTCTATCCTCTCTCTTATTCTGATGGTCGCTCTCTCCTCTCTTTGACACTCTCATCTTGCAAGGCCCAAAATCGAGCACTTGTTCGCCGCATATTGGCCTGTGGCATCATTATTTACAGCTCGTACCTCCCAAAGGCCTGTACCGTGAAGGCGTGTCCGTTCCCTCGGCACTTTGCTATGTGTTCCTCAGCTACTGCCTACCGCCTTTGCAGCCGCGGTGCCTGCTCGGCGCCCAAAGACCGCACCGGACGTCAACCCACTGCCGCCCGGGTAGTTCTCGTAGAACAGTCCCCCCAGCATCTCCCCGACGGCGTACAGCCCGGGGACTCCCTTACCCGTGATCGAGCTGACCACCTGAGCGGTCTCGGGAACGACTTTCAAGCCGCCGAACGTGAAGGTGATGCCACACGTCACGGCAACGGCCAGGAAGGGCGCCTGGTCGACCGGGAGAGCCCAGTTGGTCTTGCCCAGGGCCAGCCGCTTCGTGCTGGACTGCGTCGACACGCCGTCCCGCACGGCGGGATCCCACTTCTTGCCCAGGTTCTCCTTCTGGAAAGCGTAGACGGCCTCGTTGTATTCCGTCATGTTCCGCACAAAGGCGTCGCGGTTCTCCAGGCCCAGCGGCGCCAGCTTGGCGGCCAGCTCCTCGATCGAGTCCGCCGTGATCCTCTCGACTCTTTCCGGTCGGTATTCCTCGGATCGCAGCCACGGAATGGTGCGCGAGTCCCAGATCTGGAAGGCGACGTGGCCTGGCTGCGCGAGAATCGCCCGTCCGAACTTGGCGTACGTGTAGTTGCGCAGGTCGACGCCTTCGTCGACGAACCGCTCGCCGAGGACATTGAACATCAGGCCCAGCGGGTACCCAGACTTTGTGAACTCGTTGGACGCTTCCCGGTCTCCCGTGTCACTCGGGGCGTTGGCGTCCCAGGCCACGGAATGACATCCTGACCAGTTCCCAGCCTGACTCGCCGAGACGTCGCGAATTGCCGTCTCGAGGCAGTCGCCGGTGTTATGAGGGGTTCCTCTCACCTTCGCCAGGTCCCAACCGGGACCCAGATATTGTGATCGCAGGCGAGGATTGCTTTCAAACCCTCCGGCTGCCAGAATAACAGCGCCTGTCTGGATAACGGCATCCTGGCCGTTGGCCTGCACGGCTACTGAGGTGACGGCGCCAGTCTTGGGGTCCGTTATCAGGCGCTTCAACGCTGTAGAGTAGAGCACTTGGACGCCGTGCTTTCGAGCCGCGGCCTGGTGGTCTTCGATCAGGCCCTTTCCTCCATCCTGCGTCTTCAACGACAGCCCGCCCCAGAACTTCAGGCGGCCGTCGACTTCGTACGCTTGCCTGTTGAACGACAGCTGGAACCGAATGCCGTTGCTCTTCAGCCATTTGATCGTTGCATTGGAATCCCCGATGAGGATCTTCGCTAGTTGTGGATCAGACCGGCCACTGCATATCCTTTTCATGTCGTTTGCAAAGCCGTCGACCGTGTACGGCTCCAGGTCGATCTTCTTCGCCGTCTCCTCGTCCACGTTGTTGACCAAGGGCAGCAGATCCGAAGTGCCGGCATGGACTGTCCGATACGCACCGGCCGTGAAATACGAGTTTCCTCCCGCCCATTCTTCAGGGCACTTGTCGATGAGAAGAACATGCTTTGCCCCAGCCTGCTTGGCCGCCACGGCAGCTGAGAAGCCAGCATTGCCGCTCCCGGCGACGAGAACGTCACAGCGGCTTGGAAGAACCATTATGGTTCTATTTCTTTTGCGCAGGTAAGATGCTGACTCACACTGATATCGGCCAGGAACGAGCGGCCAGACGACTTGATGGCTCTTCGACTAGTCTGTCCTTTTCAGATCACGATGACATCTATGCTCCAAATTGCAACAGCGTCGTTCGGCTTTTGGATCTGGATCGGCAATTCGATGATCATCCAAGCAGTTGTCAGGAGATCCATGGGAGGCGACCTCCAAGTCCGCTATCGGCGTGACATGGGGATGGTTGGTGCCCCTAGGCGTATGGCCCATAAGCATTCCCCCAATCTGCAAGGGCTCAGAGTTGGAGAAAGATGCCGCCAGTGCCTGTAACGCACTTGGACGGGCATCTCACAGGTCGACGGCACCAACGGCGGGCATGCAACTGGCGGGGGGGAGCCCTCGGCAGCCATCGGCGCATCTCCGCACAAGTCACTGTTGTTTCTTTCTCCCCTCATTCTCTCCCTCTCTCTCAGCCTTGTCAGCGCGAAAAGCCACAACCCCCAGGTAAGGGAACCCAACTTCCACAAACCACCCCATCAGAGAAAAGTCGATATGGGACGTCTAGACGGCAAAGTGGCTCTCGTGACCGGAGCCGGCAGCGGGTTCGGCGAGGCTATTGCACACGCATATGCAGCAGAAGGGGCAAAAGTGCTGATAGCGGACATTGCTGTCGCCAATGGACAGAAGGTGGCCTCTGAGATTGCAGCCAAAAGTTACACCGGGGAAGCCATCTTCGTGGAATTAAACGTCACCAAGCGCAGCGATTGGGAGAAGGGCCTTGGATTGGCCAAGGACAAGTTTGGAAAGCTGGACATTGTGGTCAACAATGCTGGCACCACCTACAAGAAACAGCCGAGCATGGGCGTCTCGGAGGAGGATTTCGACAGAGTTGTGGCCGTCAACATTAAGAGCATATATCTGAGTGTTTCGGTCTTGATGCCGTACTTCGTCGAGAGAAAAAGTGGCGTCTTCCTGAGCACTTCGTCCATTTCCGGCATGCGAACTCGACCAGGGCAGGTCTTTTACGGCGGCACCAAGGGATTTGTCAACACGGTACTTTGAGACGCCTCGTGCTTTTGTTGGCTTTTGCTAATGATGGATGGATTAGATCACCCAAGGGCTTGCTGCCGAGTATGGGCCAGATGGAGTGCGCGTGAACTCAATCTGTCCGCTCAGAGGCGCCACAGGCCTGCTAGAACTATTTAGCGGTGTCCCAGATACTCCTGAAGAGAGAGAGAGGTTTGCTCAAACCGTTCCGTTGCGGCGTATGTCGGAACCAAACGACATCGCCATGGCTGCGGTTTACCTTGCGAGTGATGAGGCGGCATTTGTCACCGGAGTCAATCTGCCGGTGGATGGAGGGCGACTGGCTCTGTGACCCATCGAGGAGCCTTTGGGGAGCTTCCTTCCCCTCGGGGAAAGAGTAGCATAGCTACATTCGAGCAAGTTGTGTTGGGATCGGCGAGCCAAATATGCGTTTCGAAACCCACTTGAGTAGTTTAGACCACGGGCGCATCACCGACACCTACCTGTCCAGTTTGAACCATTCATTGCTGTCCAAATCGAAGTCAGCAGCGGCATCATAGCTTAGCTAGCCTCCATACGTGGAAGGAAGGCGTCACGTAAAACTTATGAAAATCAAGGCAAAGAGAGCACGCGGCCCAGGAGGAGGAGGAGGTTGAATCGAGTCGCAGAGCTGACCACCACAGGCAAAGAAATGACCAGAATCCTTCGTGCCCCAACATCCAGTTCAAAGGAAGCATCGACACCTCTTTAGGTTCTCAGGACTTCGTCCACGGCCTTGCCCCGGCTGGGGGAGCATCTGGATGGCTTTCTTTTTGCAGAACCGATGACCAATGTCGACGGGTAGGTCACCAATTGTCTTTTTCGTTGTCTGGGCCTAAAAATAATCTTGCTGTCTGTGGGGGGACGGCAGAGGACGGGAATTTGTCGGTGTATTTTGTGTCGTCGCCACGCGGGCACAGCCTCCCTCGTTCAGCCCTCGTGAGCTTTAACGCTTTGGGAGTGTCCTGTTCTTCTCGGATTTCCATGCTTCCGCGCGAATATATCTCTTGGGAGGCTTTGTTTGGCGCGTTGCGTAATGACCAACTCCCCGCGTTGGTGCCGTTGGTGGTTGTCAGCCAGCCCGGGTTTCGTGTTCCCATGATTTCGCGCGTAGCTGAAGGCCGTTGGGAGGATCTGCGCTCGCCAAAGGGACAGACCGGCTGCATGTGTGACGTCCCTGCAGGTTTCTATTCGCCCGTGTCTGGCTGGCGCGTTCGCCGAAGAGGCTGCTGCTGCTTGTTGTTGCTGCTGTTTGTCGTTGGCGTCTCTTTCACATGTTCAGGAGGAGGGAGTCGTGGGCTTACCTTATCATCATCTCCATCATCCCCCGGGTGCTCTCAGCGTCTCACACCCAATGAACAAGGTCACCAAGGTGGACCGGAGGCTCGACTGGACGGGGAAAGGGCTCGAGGGGTGGCGCAACAGAAGTCGTTTCATCACCTTCTGCGGGTGTCAGAGAAGTGAAGCCCACGTCTCTGACATCATTGGTCCAACCCATCGTGTGCCATCCAAACATCCTATTTTTGAAACAGAGGCAATGCATTCAACACATTCCACTCCCCCCTTTCCCCCTTTCCCTCTTCCCCCATCTCCACCTTGCTCTGACAAGTTCCCAACGCCAGTTCCCTATCGTCCTCCCTTTTGCCGCACGTATCGCGCGTAAACTACGCCCGCTTTGGAACCGCTCGCTTCCCACCCCCAGGACCCAGGGCCCAGGGCCGCGTAACGGCCATCGAGGCTGGAGCGTTTCTGCTCCCCCTGATACGGGCTAGTTGAACATCAGGAGGGCCGGGCAAGTGTGGGAAACTATGGACAAGATCAAGAGATCCGTGAAACGCATAGGCGATGGGCCCGATTCAGGCAGTGATGCCAGTCTTGAGGCCGATGGAGACGATACGGATGGTACAAAGTAAGCTCCATGCCCACCTCTTCGTGAAGTAAACACTTCCTCCACCATTGCTGTGTACTTCCATTGCTTCTCAATTTGTGATACCCCATACAGTTTACCCTCGTCCCTGCTCTTCCCACTATCATTTTTCTATCGACGCCCATCATCCCTCCCTGTATCCTCGTTCTAAGCACCCATACATCCTTTACAAGCAAGATACGCCCGCGGACCACTCTAACAATCATGGTCGCCAGGCTAGGCAACCTCAGTGCCCTCAAGGACTTTATATCTGTAAGTGGCGACCTGCCATCTCTGTTCTTCCAGAGCCGCCTCACTCACATGGTGCCTCCCAACACAGTTCCTTGCCACGGTCAGCGGTGACATCTCACACATTACCGCACCACCTTTCATCTTAGCGCCATCTTCCCTCACAGAGTTTCCTGCCTACTGGGCAGAGCGACCGACATTATTTACCGCCCCAGCCCATGAAACTTCGGCCGAGAGACGCATGCTCTTGGTTTTGAAACTGTACCTTGCCTCCCTCCAAAGGCAGTATTATGTCGGCCGCACCGTCAAGGAAGGACTAAAGAAGCCCCTCAATCCTTTCCTTGGCGAGTTGTTCTTTTGCGAGTTCAGCGACCACGACTTGACCCAGGAGAAAGCCTCGGCATCGACGGTCAGGGTCATCAGCGAACAAGTTTCGCATCACCCGCCCACGACAGCGGCGTATATTTCTGCCGACGATCATGGTGTCCACGCCGAGGCATATTCAACCCAGCACACAACACTGTCCGGCACTTCAGTCATGATTCGGCAATCCGGCCATGGTGTTTTAAAAGTCGATAAGTACAATGAGACTTATCTTCTGCCTTTGCCGGATGTCTGTGCTCGAAGTGTGCTCACTGGCGTCCCCTGGCCCGAACTCAATGACACCTATAGCATCATCAGTTCCAGTGGGTACACGGCCGAGATGCGGTTCGTCGGAAAGAGGATGTGGGGGGGACAGCGCAATTGTTTCGAGGCTTCAATATACCGCACGGTCGACTCTCAGAAAAAGCCCATCTTTACCGCGTCGGGCAGTTGGAGCTCCAAATTCTCGATCTTTAACTCGGAAGGGCAGGAGATCGATGTTTTCGACCTTGCAGACCCGCAAAATCAACCTGCGCCCATGGTAGAGAAGCCATTGGAGGAGCAATCACCGTGGGAATCGAGGCGGGCATGGTGTCCAACTTTCGACGCCATTCGACGGACGGATCACAATGCTGTCGTGACGGAAAAGTCAAGACTGGAGAATGCCCAGCGCCAGCTGAGGAAGCTCGAGCAGAAGGACGGCAAGAAATGGGAAACCATGTTCTTCACCCGTTGTGATGGTGTGTCTGTTGAGGAAGAAGTTGTAGAGAGCCTCTTCAACCAACTCGACGATGACGAGGCTGATCGGTTACGAGGAACAAACGGCTGTTGGAGATTTGATCAGGAGAAGGAGCAGAGGTGGCGGACAGGGCAAGGCAGTTGGAGACCTGAGACACCATTTGGCTGAGATAGGCTGGGGTCGGAAGATAACACCCAAATTTTACCATCCCAATCCGCAGGGATCGTCTTCGTTGTCTTGGAACCCGCGTGACTGGGTGACTGTACGGAGTGTTATGGCCGGGAAAATCCGTCGATCTGGCGGGCGTGCGCTGATGGCAAAGGAACATGAGAGCGATACATTCCTGTCTCGCTTGCAGCCGATTCTGTGCCAGGCGCCGTATAACGACATTCATGACTTTGATTTCAGACTCAACTGGCTCCTGCCTAGCAGATTGGCCACGACTTTGGATATACCCAGCAGCAAACCGTGGGACAACTGCTAGCTTCGCTGGATCCTTTCAGTCACATAGACGGTATCTCCAGTGCGCAAGATGGCACCAGAAGGACCTGCAAAGGCATATTGACCAAACACAGGCTTATCTGTGTCGAGGGTCAGAATCGCCACTCCACCGCAAACAGAAGGTGAATAGAAACAAAATACACATGTACTTACGAGGAAACTTGTCGTTGACCCTCCTGTCGCTGGCCAGTAATCCATAGAGCTGCCGATCACGGTGGATCATCTCCCCGGTCTCTGGGTCTGCATTCAAACTGAGGCAGCGGACAGTCCTGAAGATGCACTTGATGGTGACCTCCTGTGCCTCGTCCGATTGCGATCGAACCAAGAGCGAAGACCAGTTGTCCTCGTCATAGGCCGGGAGCTGACCCTTGACGTCAACATGAATATTAGGTCGGAAGCGGAGTATCACATCCTCGTATTGATACTCGGGCGGGAGGCGCGAGCGGGCATCTTGCTCTGATGCCGTTGAGGTGATGAGCAATGGAGCAGCATCGGCAAACCGGATGCGCTGTGGTTGAAGACCTTCTTGGAGGGCTAGAGACAGGGCACTACGTTGGCTGGGGACATATGCTGCTCCAGGAATGTCACGACGGCCAGTCCCTCCTATAGAGAGGAGACGGACATCCTGATTCAGGTGTTTGGAAAAGAAGGCCGCCGGCTCGTCCCCTAGGTCAATGCCTATTGCGGTTGTGCCAAAGATGCTGACCTCAAACGTCTTATTCGCCAGCAGAGACAGTGGCGATGGAGTGAGCGGCACGGTGACTGAAGATGAAGGAGTCGCCCGCGTGTGATGGATGGTCAGTTTCGTCCAGCTGTCATCCTGCAACGAGCAGAGGGTCGGCAATCAGCGCGGGGTCCATCGTGCGCATCGGCAAGCAGACGGCGACACTTACTATTGTGGGCTTGAAGAGGGCGAGCTTGAATTGCTTCTTGATCGTGAGGAACTTTGCCAACCGTGAGCCGTCCTTGGGAGGATTCACCAAGACGAAACATCGGTCAAAGCGCAGCCCTTCGTTGGTGAGCTCCACCGATGACACTTGGACTGGCGGAAGCGACTTGACAGGATAGATGAACAGCTGCTGTATCGTCAACGGGGTGCTCAAAGGCATGGTGGATGAGCAGACACCGGGCGGAAGCTGTTCACTGACCCTTTGCACCGTGATGGACGTTGTCGGTGACATTGCGCGTTAGAGGGGACGAAGGGGCCCCGAGATTAGCCTGATTGGGGATACATGGGCGATGCCGCAGGACGAAGGAACAGAAGGAGGAAGAAACCAGAAGAGGGAGGTGAGGGCGAGTTCGAGGGCGAGTCAGGCCACTTTATCTGTTTTGGTGCCCCTCTTTGCCCAAGAACCTGGATATATTGGTTATTCAATCACCGCTGGTGCCGGGGACGGGAAGACGGGCGATGCTTATTAGAGCGAAAGAGAAACCGACGAGGCCGCTGTAGGACAGTCACGTGAGGGCGACGTAAGAGCGATTCAACGCTTAGCCGAGGGTGACTGAGACTAGGATTAGAGGGGTAATGAACAGCGAGCAATAGCGACGCAGCAGCCAATCACATACCTCCCAGACGCTATTAGTCAGGGCTTCACCATGCTCGCAGAGACTTGCCTTTCTGAGATTCCCCGGCCTTCTCCCGCCGGCCCATCCATCTCGCCCGCTCTTTCTCTTCTACAACCCCCCCTTCCGATCCCAAACTCCTACGGCTGAGCCTTGATCCTCAATTTCATCGAATCTGCGAACCTCAATTCGAGGGGTCTCGCGCGACCTGTCTGTGGATGTCATAGGGTGTGTTCTGGAATCGACACCGAGGTGGATCCTCGCAGCCCATGCCTTCCCGCGCCACCTAATTCCAACCTCATCCGACGAGAAAAATCAATCCCAGGCAATTTGACAGCGAAGCGCGCTCCAAGAACACCCGTTTATCTGCATGGCAAACGTCACGCCGGGTGTCGAGTACGCCGACCGTGCCTGTAATTCGTGCAGACAGCGTCGGGTCAAGGTAGGCAGCTCCTTGGTCGAATCACCCCGTCCTTTCCACCACTTCCCAATCTTGCCTCTTTTCGCCGGTTGGCTTGCTCACAAATCGAATAGTGCGACAAGAGACTTCCTGCCTGCCTGCGGTGTGAGAAACTGGGAAGACCATGTACCGGATACGATCTGGAACGCAAGTTCTTGGACGAGGGCATCAAGGTTCGGAGGAAGTATGATGGCAACTTTCAATCTCCGGACTTCTCGAGGGTGGTAGTCTCGAATTCCCCCAGAGCCCCTGCGGCGGCAGTGCCTGACCGTCGAATCAACCTTCCACCGATACACAACGTTCCGAGCATTCCTCAAGTAAAGTCACCACCACCCTCTTCCGGCGCCAATCTCCCAAGCATACACGGAGTCTCCGATCGAGCCTCGATCCCCAACGTACAGTTTCCAGCCTTTGGCATTCTCAACCAACAAGGTCCCGACTTTAATCTATTCCCTAATTCCCCCCCTCAGCCTACGATTAGCGCACCTCATCTGTCGGCTACTCCGACACATTTTCAATATACAGCGACACCTCCTCAACTCCCTGACCATGGTCAGTATGCCCACCAGGAGCACCCCACCGCCAAACTACTACATGGCAAGCCCCAATATGCGCCCTCAGACTTGGATTCATCCGTGAGCGAGGACTATTTCGATCTTGACATCGAAACCTACTACGCGAAGGGGAACAATGCCTGTGGCTTCATTCCTGGTCTGCCGGTGATCTTAACCGATAACAACGTTCCTGAGTCCGACGACGATTTCTTGACGAGTGACTTCGCTTCGATTAGCGGTCGATCGTCGGTCTATGATGGGTAGGTTACACTCCTCGTCGTTGCACTTAGATCGCTTTGGCTGCATTGATCGTTTCTTTACCTCGGATCGAACCGGGTCAAACCTGTCAACTAACAATTACATGGGCTTAGCTCGGAAGGAAATCGTAACAGCCGTCCAGAATACAGTCAAAAATACCTCCACGAAAGGACAACCGAGTTGGCTTGTCTGACGCGGCACTTTGTACAATCAGTTTCACCATCGTGAGTTGCATTGGCGTTTGATAAAGTCTTTTCCGACGCCTAACGGTCTACCAGGATGGATCTGTTCGACCTCGACACCTACTTTAGTAGAATTGTCCCTCTGAAAGCCGTTCAGAACGTAATGCTAAGGTCTGCAATGGCCGCAGTTGCAGCCAATCAGATCGGTCAGATGATGGCAAACCACTCGCCATTGGAGGATTTGCAACATCTGCTGCCGTTTATTGGAGAAGATGGTGCCCTGCAGCATACCGACTGGTTCTACAAGGCCGCCAACTACTACGACCGGGGGATTTCATACCTCCGAATCTTTTTACAGCGTTGGCTGAGCGATACGAACAATGAAGGGTTCACGGGACATGCCTCGAGATACAACGACCCGCGAACTCTGTCAGAAACGAACAATAGCGCTGCGCTCAGCGTATCTCCCCACAAGCGACGACGCATAAGCAGAACACAGTCATCAGATGGAGCAGACATGGAAGCTCTGGTGGCTGCGATATCTGTCTTCTCGCTCTATGAATCTCTCGACAACTTTGCCGACGACTGGTCACAGTAAGTCCCTTTGTGTTTTGGCTTCGCAGCCTTCCTTTCTAACGGGTGCCCCAGGCATCTTGATGGCTTCAAAGCGCTCCTCGAGAGCAAGATCCTCCCGCAAGCTGCGCTCTCTGTCCCCCGCCCACGCGCGAATCCTTTTATATCAATGAAGGCTGGCCGGGCCGCTTTCTGGAACTTCGCTCGAGCAGATTATCTTGCCGCTTACGTAAACCACTCCAAAACCCGACTTGATCCAGACAACTTGACCATGTGGAAAGCAGCAGGCTTGCCCGTGATGGACGACGGAACACTAAATTATAACGATCCATCGACTCCAATCAACGCCGTCGTCTCATATCAACCCGGCGATAGAGAAGACTTGGTTTCTTGCACGTTGATCTGGATAGTCGTGAGGACCATGAATTTCATTGCACCGCAAGAAGATGCTACAGGGAGTTTGGCGGGGACTCCGCGAGGTTTTGACAGTCCAGGAACGAACACCAAAGCTGGGTCAGAGCCGGGTACACCAGGCGCTATGCAAAGTCGTGTTGCTCGGTGGAAACAACTGCGTCGGCAACTTGAAGACTGGTACGACAATCTGCCATTCACCTTTCAGCCATATGCGATCGCGGCTGCCGGCGCACAGCAACCCTCGGACCTCTTACCCAATGGCCGACCGCGCTTCGCCAGACTCTTCTTCAGCGTGCCCATGTGTGCCGCTGCTCTTCAACTATATCACTTTGCACAAATCCTTCTGCTATTGAACCAGCCTGTTGACGAACAGGACGCAAGGCATCCCGCAAACAGGCTTCGAATGTTCCGCCAGGTAGCCGAAGAGTCAGAGCATCACAGCCGACAGATATGCGGCATCGCGTTGGGGAAGCCACCGCCGGCGGTAAGCAGGCAAATGGTGCACTCGCTCTACCTGGCAGGATCTTGCTTTGAGGAGAAAGAAGACCGAACTGTTGTTTTGGAATTGCTGGACAACATTGCCAAGGAGACAGGGTGTCCGACGGCTCACCGGAGTAAAGAGTTGAAAGAGCAATGGGGCTGGGAGGATAACAGAGTCAAGGAAATTGCATAATGGAGCAAGATGTAGTGGGGAGATGTACTTTTTGATGTGCGCTTTCGCATTGGGCTGAGCCATTCTGAGGACACAAGAAAACGGAAGGGCCCGGGAAAATGTATTGCAACACAAAATGAGCTGTGTGACGGTGGTGATGACCAATGCCCGGAGTTTGGAGCATTAGCGGACTAATTATTGAACTCTCTCCATCATCTGAAGCGTCGTTTCTGGGGTGGGACGCAAGAGCATGCTGGATCTCGAACCGTCATGCTGAATTTCCCTCACATCTTACGCATGTATCTGAGGCGAATCTGGAATAGTACAGGCTTCTAGACTCGACAGACCGGAGGATTCAGCCGTCGGAGATCTCATCTGCCATGGCCCCTCTTCCACCATTTGTGAGATTCTATTAGCCGGCCCATGGGCGACGGACTGTTCGTCAAAGAGTGTTGCTTACTGCAAGTTGCGTCATTGGGCCGAATCAGCGCCGAGAACGTCCGGGCCAGCCACGCTCGCTGGGTGCTTCCAATCACACTAATATGCAGACGGCTAGAATAAAACATTACATACCTCCCTTGGGACTAGTGTCCTGTGTCTAAGTGGTAGCTTGTTGCCAGGAGATACTGTGTTTGGCGTATTGCGTTATTGTGTATGTATCGGGTAATATGTCCCGCTTTTCTCGCCCAGAATTTCTTAAATTGGACTAGCCTGGCGCAACCTCGCTATTTACATAACTACAAGTAGGTAGATTCACATAGATACCTTAGACTTGTACGGAGTGCACAAGGGCTGGTACGCAGGGTAATCGGTATTATTCTGGGGCATCGGCACTTCGCCAGCCGTTGCGGTTCACGAAAAAAGACTACCCCCCAAATGATGCATGGTGTCGGTTTTGGGTCTCAACTTGTCACCACCACTTATGTCTCAGCGATCTGAACGCTCTCGAGGTCCCAGACACCATACCACTTGAAAAAGCTGAGCACCTGGGGCGCACTGCCACAGCCGTCGGGGCTCTTCATTGTGGCGTTGAAGGACAGCAGCGGCACCTGGCCGCCGTTGCACTGCTGGCACGTGGCTGACATGGTGTAGCTGCCGTTCAGCCTGAGGTCCCTCCCGATCACCTGCACCATGTCCAGCCCGCCGAGGCTCCGGATCGTCACGAGCGCGGTGGGCGTCTTGTTGGAGGCGGGCGTCATCATCATCGTCGACATGGATGCAGACCCGGGCGACTGGGTGACGTCCACAATCTTGTTCAACGCCGCCGTGGAGGACAGACCCTGGGTGCCCAGATTGGCGGTCCCGTCGCCCTCGGGCACGGCGTTCGCCACGTAGATCAGCGCCTGGCCCTCCTGCCCGACGTTCAGCGTCTTGGTGACCGCCATGGTCTCGAGGGAGATGACGTCCACGGTGTCGGAGTGCTCGTTGACGGTGAACATCCACTGGTTGTCCGGGCTGCCCCAGAGGCCGTGGGGCTCGATGCCCGAGGACCTGATCGACGTCAGATAGACCGGGACGGAGCTGGGCGAGTCCTGGCGGTACACCTTGGTCTCGTTGCTGGCTCCCACCGTGGTGAAGACGTGGGTCGTGCCGTTGAGGACGGCGAAGTTGGCGTGGTTCGGCTCCACCCCGACGTCGACCGCCGTGACCACGCTTCGGGCGTCCAGGTCGATCACGGTCGCCGTCCCGGCCATCTTGTGCATGGTCCAGATGGTGCCCCCGTCCGCCGAGATCTGCATGTCCGAGGAGAAGACGTCGTCCAGCCCCGTGATGTTCTGCACCGTCGTCCTCGACGCGACGTCGACGATCGACAGGATCGGGTCGCGGATGTGGTTGACGTACGCCGTGGTTCCGTCTGGGCTGAAGACGACCTTGCTCGGTCCATCGGCCGTGTGGATGGTGCCGAGGATTTTGCCTGCCAGTCCGTCTACCACGGTGACGTGGTTGGTGCCACGCGTGCCGACCCAGACGGTGCGATTGTCCGGGGCGAAGAAGGCCTCGTGCGGAGCACGGTCCGTCCACGTCTGACTGACGATGCTGTTGTCGATCGTCCTGACGACCGTGACCGTGTTGGTCGTGACGGACAGCGAAACAATGTACTTTCCGTCCCGCGAGAACCCCAGGCCGTGGCTGTTGGTGGAGCGCACGTACTGCGGCCCGATCACGTCCTGGAGCCGCGAGGAGCCCAGCGCGATGGTCCCCAGGACGGTGTTGGTGAAGGGCGAGATGACGGTGATGGTGTTGGACGACTGGTCTCCGCAGTATATTCGGTCCGCAGGGGAGATGGGAGCTCCCGCCCCAGCCAGCGCTGGTGCCTGGACCTGGCCGTGGGCGATTCGCCCGGCGAGCAGAAGCATCGTCGCCAACACACGCGAGAATCGCATCATCTTCATGGCTGGACAGCAAATCGCTCCGTGGAATGGTCAGCCCACGTCCCTCGTCTGATCCCGCAACCCGTATGTGTCAGCGCAGCACAGCAGCACCAGCTCCTGTACCAGCAGAGCCCTCGTATTAATACATATATGGACTGCTTTGGCGGTACCTCCGACACTCCACTCTTCCTTCCTTCCTTCCTCTTAGCGCCCTCCTGCGCGCGATGGTATCTTAATGATCCATGTTCCTAATATACCTACCTACTTTGCCCACTACTGCCAGCTTGTCGTGGATGTTTGTATCCTTTGTTGGCTATTCCCCTTCTCTCTCTCTCGTGGATCTCCATTCCCCGAGCGATGGCACTTTAAGTCTCACCGGTCATCGCCCGGCCGGCGTTTCAAATCCTCCAGACAGCCCTGCACGTTTCCATCTCAGGCAACCTCCGATGCCCATTGTGGGGTTACACGAGCCTCGTACTCCCGGAAGTGCGGATGCGGAGCAAGATCGACTGTCAAGACAAGTTGACCAAGGTGGAATCGAGTCCCTCCGTGTCCTGGAGGGATCTGGCCGTCATTCCGCAGCTACAGCCCGTAGCGGGGGGTGAGGAAGCATTTTCATCTTTGCAGAGTCAGACCCATTGGTTCCAGTCGCGAGATATGGCTGCTTCTGCTACGTGGAACCCCCGTGGCATCGGCGAAAGGGTACCTAGCTGTCCAGAGCCATTAGCGTCCTCCTCCTCCCAAGCGAGGCGAGGCTGGTGGGAAGGGGGCTGGGGAATTTGAACCGACTACAGGTAGGAGGTCTAGGTGCCTGTGTAATGACAAATAGGGATCGGGGATTGTCATCCATGGGATCTACGTACCAATGTGTGTTCATCTACGAACCGACATGCCGAGATACTGACATGCCTACTTGGGTATATCTGCTATGTACTTGACCGGGTGCCTAGTTGGTACACGCCGACCTTGCAGGCCCGCATTACGTTGCCTATCTGAGGCACTTCTCCGTGTTCTTGATTTTGTCGTTCAGACCACCGTCTTAGCCAAGTCCGTGAGGCTCACCTGGTGTAGCTTATGTAACAGTTCTTTTTTGTAGAGGGTTCACGAAGCTAAGGAGCCGACGTATCCCAACCTAGTCCTTGTAAAAATGAGTAAAATATTATATGCCGATTAAAGACCTATCTATTGTACAATTTCCACCCGTGATCCGGCAAATAAGAAAGCAAAAAACAATCAACAATCAGGATTCCCACCTGGTCACCCACGGTAGTACTAGCTGATCGGCATGTGGCTTAAGTACGGCTGAGCGAACGGGAAGCCCTGTTTTCCACATCCTGTGGTCGATTGCGAGAGTATTTGTCCTTCTCCATAACATATATCCGTTATTGCACACGCCCACAAAAATTCCTCGAAATTCGGTTTGGCACATCGACTCTCACCTACTCTGCCGCATTAAGCCCCTTGGTCGCCCTGACACGCTCTGTTTCTTCCCTCACCCTTCTCCCCAGATCCTTATTCGCCCTCTCGAACATGCCATATGTCCTCTCCCTGACATCTTTGATGGCGGCAAACAAGTGCACCGAGATGTTATGCACCAGGTGCTGCTGCTGGTCCTTGGTGCGTCCCAGGACTTCCCAGAGCATGTTTGCCTGCACAAAGTCCTCGTCCGTCACGGGCTGCAGGTTATGCACGGCCCGTCCGACCCAGGTCTCGTGAGCGGCGTCGATGGGCTTGTCCACGGGCAGGTAGGTGTTGGGCTTCAACGGGGACGGGTAGTTGGGGGCGGCCCCGTAGTTGCCCGTGATGGCCATGAAGCCGTCGCGTTGGAACGGCGCATACGCGTGAAGGGGGCGGTTGACGGGGATTTGTTGGTAGTTGACACCCAGACGGTGTCTCTGGCTGTCGGCGTACGAGAACAGGCGCGCTTGAAGCATCGGGTCCGCGGAAGGCTCGATTCCGGGGACCAGGTGGGCGGGGGAGAAGGCGATTTGCTCAATCTCTGCGAAATAGTTCTCCGGGTTGCGATTGAGGGTCATCTTGCCCACGGGCCGCAGTGGCACTTCCGAGTGAGGCCATACCTTGGTAACGTCGAGGATGTTCCAGCGGAACCTCTCTGCGTTTTTCGGGTCCAGGATCTGCACGTACAGAGTCCAGGAGGGATACTCGCCGCGTTCAATCGCATTGAAAAGATCTTCCGTGGCGTGATCTGGGTTGCTTGCCGTCAGGGCCGTGGCCTCCTCGTTCGTCATATCCCAGTGCCCCTGGTCCGTCTTGACGTGGAACTTCACATACTTGAACGTCCCGTCATCCTTGGTAAACTTGAACGTGTGGCCCGAGAAGGTATCGCAGTGGCGATATGACCCCGGCGTGCCCCGGTCGCTGAATAACTGGATCACCTGATGCACCGATTCTTGATTGCTGGATAGAAAGTCCCAAAACATCGTCGCATCCTTAAGATTTGTGCGAGGATTCCGCTTTTGCGTGTGGATAAACTGGGGAAACTTTATTCCGTCTCGAATAAAAAAGACCGGTGTATGATTGCCAACCATGTCCCAATTACCTTGTTCTGTATAGAACTTGATGGAGAAGCCTCGAGGGTCGCGGGCTGCATCAGCCGATCCCTTTTCACCGCCGACGGTGGAGAAGCGAACGGCGACCTTAGTCTTCTTTCCAATCTCGCTAAACAGGTCGGCGGACGTCTAAAGAAGCGGTTAGTAGGTGTTGTATTGCTGTGAGGTTGGAGGTGGAAAAGCATACCATATCAGTAATGTCATGGGTAACGACGAACTCCCCAAAAGCCCCCGCGCCCTTCGCATGTACAACTCGCTCAGGGATGCGTTCTCGGTCGAAGTGGGCGAGCACGTCGATAAGATGAAAGTCTTGTAGGAGGATGGGACCGTGGTCGCCTACAGTCTGAGAAGCAGAGGCGAAGGTGATGGGGCGGCCATTGGAAGTCGTGTAGATTGGGCCTGCAGCAGCCATTGTTTTGCGGTGAGAATCCTGATGGACTTGTGTCTGTACTTGGTCTTCTTGTTGGTAGTCAAGGTCTGGTTGATTTCAATCTCCTCAATTTCGTCGTGAGCGCCATGGCGGTAGATATATGTCTTTCCCACTTTCGAGAGTTTCCGCGTTCTGCTTTCAGAGGCACAATAACATAACGTGCTCAGGGCAATGATGATCGCATTCTGACAAGCAGTGATGTCTTCCGCAAGGCTGGCTGCTTTCCGCTGTTCTTGAGCATGATTAGTGAGGTTGAATGCTTGGTAAGGAAGTAGGGAGCGATGTCGCAGCGAATTTCCTCTTTGGGCAGCTTAGAGCGAGCTGACGCCCTTTCAACTGGCTGCTCTAAACAGCGACGTCGGTTCCTCGCTATCGCTTGCCGTACGAAGCATTTTGCAGGCGAATTGACTCCTTTTGGCGAGTCATTTTCGAGTCTCGTTTCTCGCCGGCCGGACACAAGCCCTCACCTCAACCCGCCTCACCATTGAGTGGCTCCACGCGAAAAACATCAGCCGCCCGCTCAGCAACGCCTTTTGGCTCTTAGCGTTTCCGCCCGTCGATTTGGCATTGTCCCCGAGAAATTCCAATTATTGCTCTCACGTTGCAGAGGAGGATGGGGAATGGAAGTGACTTCACTAGGGATGAGCCATGTTGCCTTGGGCGTCAGTTCGGGCGAGTTGATATAAAGTGAGGCGTCAAGCACGGTAAGTCTGGGGCTTGGGCATCAAGACGCCTTTCAACCCCTTTCCATCTGAAACAAACCTGCTTCTGTGAACCCCCCTGCGAGCCCAACATACAAGATACATCAACAGTGCCAGCCTTCTTCTTGAACGCATCAACACGTAGAATAAAATAACGATCCAACCAAAACTTACCGAATTTGTCCATTTTTACGGGAAGTGAAAATGTCGACACCAACGATACAAGTCTTGGGCGTATCTGCAGCGGCCGAGTCAGGAATGAGCGTGGATGATAAAATGCACGCTCGATCCCGACTGAGGCTGCACGGTCGGATCAGCGTCTTCAACCAAGACGGCTCTTTTGATACTGTTCGCATCCGGTTGCAAGGTGCCATCCATACCAGGATTGGCTCACAGGCAGCGGTTGAAAGGGTTAGTTCGGTGCCATCCATCCCCAAGAGAGAGAGAGAGAGAGAGACAAAAGCTGACTTTGATCCGTCAAGATGCCTGCCACGTCCATTGTCAAAACCAACTTGGACTTCAAACCGGCCTACTCTGCATCTAGAGAGCGAACCGAAGAACAATATCTCGACTTCGTCTGCCCGATTCCATCCTCCCGACGAGGTACATCCGACGAGTTCGTGCCATCAATGACGCTCTCTGGCACCACATATCTCACCAAAGTGACTGCTCTGACGAATAGGGAATTATTGGATGGTTCTTGTCAGGTCGTCTACACGCTCGAGGCCGAGTTCTTGCGGTCGCAAACGAACCAGCTGGTGCGGAGGATCAGTTGCCCCGTCGACGTCTCATCAGGTCTCACTCCTCTGGATGTGGAGGTGACCTCCGAAGGCTCCTCAGACCACGTGGAACAGGTTGCAAAGCCTCAGCTGCGGTTGAACAGGTTGCTCGGATCCCAGTCGCAACCCGAAGTATCTGTGCACCTGCCGAAGTTGGTCGGTTGCGCCGTCAACGACTTGTCCACCGCTTCCACCGGGTGCCGGCGGCTCACGGTTCCAGTTTCAGTCAATGTCGCCTTACCATCGCACATCCGCCGACAAGCACAATCACAACTGGAGAATGACATGATTACATGTTCGGGAACGGCTCGCTGGTTTGCTAAGAGAACATTCACAACTGGCTCTTCAGCCGTGGAGTCCACGGTTCACAGTGATCGAGCATCGACCCAGAAGTTCGCCATGACATTACCGCCGCTCTACAAGCTGAGTACCGAAACGTCCAAGTATACCACGTCAATGGAGCTGGAGCTTCTTCTGCCGGAATCGATCTCGACCCCTTCAATCTCTACAGATCTATTGAAAGTCAGTTACACCCTTGACCTTTCGATGAGATTTGAAGCCAGCGGAAACGATTCACTGAAGGGGCCGTACACGGCAAATTTCAGTCTCCCGGTGGCACTTCGTGCTGCTCAACCGCAATCCCTCATCAGCCGTCGCAGCTTTGATCCACTTCTAGGACTTGTTGAGGAGCAGTCAATGTATGCTCCGCCTCCATATGTGTACTGAATATGCAGGGAAGAGTTGTTTTGTACGGACTGGACCGCTCCGTCATGATTTGATGAGTGTTGTGAGGCGCATTGCTTGAAACAATTAGACCATGGGGATCAAAATAGACAATTGTAATAATAGCTTGACGCTGACATGCGGAATAAATTGAATACCTTGGACTTTTGTCTCTGGATCTCGTGCTTGGACATCGCACTTCGCATCGGAGAAATTATACCCCGGAATGCCGGTTCCTCACGTTCACCTTGCTCTGTCTCACACTCTCCAACGACGATCCAAACCATTCATTTCTCATGTCAGCCAAGTGACTTCAACGTCTCTGTTCCGGCCTCTGAGGCCGTGGAGAGGTTCAAGATGTTGAGTGGGATACTCCTCTTCAATCAAAAAGGCGAGAATCTCATATTCAGAGCGTTCCGCCCTGACTGTCGCCCTCGATTGGCAGACATCTTCCGCATTCAAGTCATCTCCAATGCTCAAGTTCGATCGCCCATCCTGACCCTGGGCTCTACCACTTTCAGCCATGTGAAACACGAAAACATCTATCTCGTGGCGGTCACAAAGAGCAATGCCAACGCCGCCGTTGTGTTCGAGTTCGTCTACAAATTCATCGCGCTGGGAAAGCAATACTTTGGCAAATTCGACGAAGAAGCGGTCAAGAATAATTTTGTCCTCATCTACGAGCTTCTTGATGGTATACTTTGCACCTAGAATTTAGGAGTGCTGGCTAACATCTCTATAGAAATCCTCGACTTTGGCTACCCTCAAAACACGGATATAGATGTCCTCAAAATGTACATTACCCCAGACAACATCTCTTCTGCCATTCGATCGGTCTCCGCACCTCCGAGCGACACTTCCAAGATCACAATGCAAGCCACGGGCGCTCAGTCATGGAGGAGAGGAGACATCAAATACCGCAAGAACGAAGCCTTTGTGGATGTCATTGAGGACGTGAATCTGCTCATGAGTGCCACCGGTACCGTCCTTCGTGCGGATGTCACTGGGCAGATTGTCATGAGGGCATACCTCAGTGGAACACCAGAGTGCAAATTCGGTCTCAACGACCAGTTGGTGGTGGGTCAAATTGCGCATGGATTAGACGGTCCCATCGGAAACCAAGAGGGAAAACGCAAGGCTACACGGGCAGCAGCTGGCTCTGTCACGTTGGAAGATTGTCAATTCCACCAGTGTGTGCAACTCGGCAAGTTTGAGACGGACCGGACCATATCGTTTGTCCCGCCCGACGGAGAGTTCGAGCTGATGCGCTACCGAGCTGTCGAGAACGTCAATCTGCCATTCAAGGTGCACGCAATTGTCCGTGAAGTTGGCACCACAAAGGTGGAATACAGCATTGCCGTCAAGGCCAATTATGGTAGCAAACTGTTCGCGACCAATGTGGTAGTCAGAATTCCTACCCCACTGAACACCGCCAACATCACAGAACGGACCACTCAAGGGAAGGCCAAGTACGAACCAGAAAACAACTGCATCGTGTGGAAGATTGCCCGGTTCGTTGGTGGCAGCGAATTTGTGCTCAGTGCCGAAGCCCACCTCACGAGCATGACGAATCATAAGGCATGGTCGCGACCTCCTTTGAGCATGACCTTCTCCTTACTCATGTTTACGAGCTCCGGGCTGCTGGTGCGATACTTGAAAGTCTTTGAGAAGAACAACTACAGCAGTGTCAAATGGGTCCGCTACATGACGAAAGCTGGCAGCTATGAAATTCGATTTTAAAGAGAGTTTCGGCCCCTTGGAGCATTTCTCTGGACGACTGGGAGCAACTTCTCCAATATGTCTTTCGGAAAGGACGGAAATGACAGCGTCAGTCCGGATCCCCTCTGAAAAAGTCTCTCCCCAACAGTACCACGACCAACGACTTCGATGCCTACTCTCGACCCCGGAAATTGCATGTTCGCTCAACCTCTAATGCGCTGCCCGGTGGAAATCAAGGAGACATGAAAGATGCCGGACAGGAAAGACAAGGAAATACAGTCGAGGCTGCCATCTGAGCCAATGTTATCTCGGTGATATACCTACTAAATGCCAGTTCGCTGGAGCTGGAAAAGGATATTTATACAAGCAAGAAGTGTTTGGGACCAGTCTATGCCATCAATATCAGCAAAGAGCCATCACCAACTCGAAATGTCCAAATTCGTCCTTGAGATTCTGCCGCCTCTTCTCAAGCCAACATTACCCTCCCCAACTAGCAAGCTCCACCTTCTCCCAAGGCTATCTCTGTCCTTGCCCAGTTTCCTTGCGCAGTCATTCCAATCGCGTTTTGACAGTCTCAGCTTCTCGAGCACTGTCTCTACCAGCATCCGGTCATCGTCTTCGGTCCATTCTGCGTCGTCCACTGATGGAGATGACCCGTAAGCCGAATCTTGGTCGGAGGGTATATGGTTGTGAGGGCTGATCATGGGCATGTCGAGCTCTACCTCGTCGGCAGGTGTCTCCAGCGCACGGAAATCATCTGCCGAGAGACCCATCGGCATGGAGAGAGGGACTTTCCGCCGTCGTTTTGGAGTCCGAATTGGCTGAGGTGTGCGTTGACAATCTTCCATGAGTACATCTGTAGCGGAAATCATGTCCTCCTCAAAATCACTGCGCCGTCGCTTGTTCGCGCGTCTGGGCGGCGGTGCCTGTGCTTCTCGAGGGGGAATGGTTTCTTCAGCGGGCGCAAAGGGGTTCCCCAAGTCCAGCGGCTGAGCTGGTTGGGTGGACTGGATCGCGGCAGGGGCTCCGAGGATGGCCTGCAAAGCGCGGCAACTCGAGGATAGCGGGCTCGGGCGCGCATTTGTAGAGTACTGGGGTTCATATGCGCCGAAGGATGGGAGCTTAGGTCTTTGAAGTCTGAGTTGGGGTTGCAAGCCGCCATCGCACGAGAATGCGGATGGGAGCAGCATGGTCAATGCGCCGCGAGGTGTCGTGCAATGCAAAGCGGTCTGCGGCGGTCGAGAGAGATGCGCCAGGAATTGTGCGGACGCGAAGGCTGGCAATCAGGACGGGAACTGCGGGCGCAAGTATTCGTAGATATGGTCTGAAGCTCGAGAGGAGATCGTTGTATGAAGATTGAGAACGCAGGGGTGTGTTCTTGCTGATGTGTGTGTACGGAGACCGAAGGCCTGTGCGCACAGGTAGAGCAGACGCAGGTGTTCAGAAGAGGGATTCGAGGAGGAGGAGGATCTGCGAGAGGCGCCGGGAAGAAAAGGCCCGACGCAGGGCCGCAGCGTGCATGGGTGGCAGCCACCCACCGAGCCACGCCCCGTTTGAACACCTAATTAAGCACCGGGACTACCTAGCGGTGCCTAGCGGTGCCTAGCTTGGTGCCCAGAGTCCCAAGTCATGCCCCCGTTGAAAGTGAGGACAGCAGCAGCCCTCACCGTGAAGAACTGGTGCAGCCCCATTCGTCATCTGACTCTGTTAAATCAGGTCTGTTTCTTGTTCGAGTAGTCGTGCTGCTAGCCAAAACGCGTCATTTCGTCTACGAGGACAAGAGTGATTGCAGGTGGGATGTGTGAATCGAGTCCATGCCCATCGCATGTCTGGCCGGTGATCTTACGAGTACAACTGAGCCCCGGCCACTTCCCTCTGTCTTTCGATCGGCCACGGTGCTCCTCGATCCTCACCGACCTTTTGGCCCAGTCCCTACTCAACGGTCATGCAGTAGTTGGTCCCTGGGCTGCTGCAGTTGATCCCGCCTTCGAACATGGACCGGCTGAGCTACTGGATAAAAGTATCGATTGGCGTCGGAGAATTTGTTATCGAAAACCTGGTCAAAAGTCTGGCCAGTTGCAGCGGTCTCAATCCATCAAGCTTTCCTGTTGCGAGCACGAGCTTTGCGTCAATGCAAGCCTAGGGCTCCAATTTTCAGGGATGAGCTTGCAGGGAAATTGGCTTGATCCAGGTTGGCGATCTCGAGCAGCCCGACGCGTGGTGAGCACTGGGCACGCGTCCGTGACACGCTAGACAGGAAGCGGACAAGCGTGGCCTTGTCCAATCACGTGACTGGATATGCCCTGTTCACTCTGACACCACAAGGCTGCACATTCCTGGCCTTCATCTAGACCTCTCACCCTTACGTCCCCGGCACATGAATGCGCTACCATTTGTTCCCCTTCTGTTCCAATCAAGCACAGAATACGCAACCTCTCAGTAATATGTGATGGGCTTCTCCACAAGCTTACGCAAACCAGCGTCGACTTCATGGAGTCCACTTCTTCACAATGCCAGTCACCCGGTCCAGATCTCACCTACCAAACAAAGCGTTTCTCGGACCTCATTGTCACTTCTGCAATTTTACTACCACGTGCGTGATGCTGCTTGCGAATGTTCTCCCTCGCGTCTTTGTTTTTGTCTCCAGACCACCGCATGCGAACCTCGGAGATCCTCCCATAGGTCGCCGATATGCTCCCTCTTGTTCGTTTACCAATTGGCGGCGCTTGAGCTTGCCCATTGCGGCGGGGGATACACCCCAAAGCAGCCAGAAAGCATCTTTGCTCCTTTGCCCGTGAACTGCAGGGACAAAACGAGGCTCTTTCCTTCTGCCGTTTTCTTCTGTTCTCCCAGACTGGCCCCCATCGCTGTGTGAGGTCTGTCGTACGTGATCAAGATGAAGAACGTCCAAGGCGCCTTCCTGGCCATCGTGCTCAGCTTGGCCTTCGGCCATGTCTCTGCCTTCTGGCGTATGGTCTGTGGAACCGTCCAGGTAGGCAGAGTCGACCCCATCGTCAACCCCGGCGGCATTTCCGGTCACTGTCATACCATTGCTGGACCAAACAGTAAGTATTGGCTTGATAGATCTGGAGAAAGAGCCTCACTGACCGTGAGTAGACATCAACACCACATCGACGTTTGACAGCCTGCAAGCCTCTTACTGCACTTCTTGCAGCATTCAGAAAGATAAGAGCGCTTACTGGACACCAAATCTGTACTACAGGCACCGCAATGGCTCATTCGAGGAAGTCCCACATGACGGCACAGTCGTGTACTATTTGGATCGTGGCGTGGATGTAGCCAACATGGTTCCTTTCCCACCTGGGTTCCGTATGCTCTCTGGCGATGCTGCGGCTCGATCGTTCGACCCCAACACCATGACCTATGGAAACAAGACCTACGGCGGGACTCCGGTTTCCAACCGCGTCAGTTTTGCTTGCTTGGACAGCAGTGGACCCCAGCCAGAGACTCCAGGCTTCAAATCCACTAAATGTGATTCAGGTCTTCGTGCCCAGATACATTTCCAAAGCTGCTGGGACGGTGTCAACCTATACAAGACTGACCAAAGCCACGTGGCGTATCTCTCTGGAATGGACAATGGCATCTGCCCACCTGATCACCCGAAGCTACTCCCCCACTTGTTCTTCGAAGTTATCTATTCCGTGAACAGTGTCGACCAATCCGATGGTGGAATGTTCGTCTTCTCCCAGGGCGACACAACTGGCTATGGCTTCCATGGTGACTTCTTGAATGGCTGGGACGTCGATGTCCTGGACTCTGCCATTGACCAGTGCATGGGTCCCAATGCCGTTAACGATGGCCAGATCGGTCTGTGTCCACCGCTTCAAGCGTCCGTGGACCCGTATTTCAACCAGAATTGTCCCGAACAGGCCGCTATCGTCAACGAGACTGTTCACGGTCTTTTGAAGGTGCTTCCGGGTTGCAACCCCCCCACAGGCGGACCTTTGCGTGCCACTCAAAACATCTGTCCTGTTCAACCCACTCTCAATTACATTCCAAATCAAGACTGGATGAACCGTTCAGTCGCCATTCCCGGTCAAAAGGTAGGCAGCTGGCAGTACATGGGTTGTGCTCTCGACTCAAGCACGCCTCGCCCTCTGGCCGGTTTGAGCTACACCAGTCAAACGAACATGTCTATCGAGAGCTGCACGGCCTTCTGCAAGCAAAATGGCTACTTTATGGCCGGAATGGAGTACTCGACCCAGTGCTATTGCGCTAGCTCGCTGACGCAGCCGCTGCAGAGCCCGCTCAACTGTTCGCAACAAGATTACATGATCTGCAGCGGCAATCAGTTCGAGTATTGTGGTGGACAGAGCCTCATGCAGATATGGAATGACACCACGTACTCGGGTCCGGCGATCAAGGGGACACCTGTAGCTGGTTCAACGGTGATGACTGTCCCGGGTGGTGGAAATGCGACATACCAAGGCTGCTATGTGGAGGGGGTAGGAGGTCGAGCCCTGTCTGGTGCGTCGTTTTCCAACAGCACCGGCATGACCCTGGAGCTTTGTGCTGCGTTCTGCTCAAAGACCAACTCTGCGTTCTTCGGCACCGAGTATAGTCAAGGTAAGCTAAAAACAGCCCATTCTTCCCCCATCCTAGTCCCGTTTGACTGACTTGAACTCTCCTAGAATGTTACTGTGGAAGCAGCATCAGCACCGCTACGGCCCCACAGTCGGCCTGCTCCTCCTTCTGCTCAGGCGACAAGACCGAGTTCTGTGGCGGAGGCTCTCGCCTCTCTGTGTGGTCGTTAGGAAACTACCAGCCACCCGCTGGAAGCCAGACCGGCACTGGTACCGGCGGAACTTCCGCACCCTCTTCGACCGCTAGCACAGTCCCCGCCGCGACAGGAATTACGTCGATGGGCTGCTACAGCGAGACGACCCCGACACGGGCCTTGACCGCGCTCTTCACGGCCGGCACGTCGATGACGATCGACCTCTGCGCGCAGCAAGCGCAACAGCTCAACCTGCAGTACTTTGGGGTGGAGTACGCCTCGCAATGCCTGGCAGGCAGCGTGCTGAGCCCGTCGTCCACGCCCCTGGCCTCGTCCAAATGCAGCATGAAGTGCGCGGGCAACACGACCGAGGTGTGCGGCGGGCCCAACGCCATCTCGCTGTACAAGAACACGCTGTACGTCAAGCCGACCAACCCGAACCCGGCCAACGTGCCGAACCAGCCCGGTTCGCAGTACGGGTACGTGGGGTGCTACAACGAAGGCAACGGGGCGCGCGCGCTGGGCAGCACCGACAAGACGGGCTCCGCGGCCACCACCTCGGCGACGCTGACGGTCGAGGCCTGCGCCGCATTCTGCTTCGCCAAGGGCTACAGCTGGATGGGCGTCGAGAACGGCAACCAGTGCTTCTGCAACGCCGCGGGTGTCATCAACGGCGCCGCCCTGTCCGCCGCCGGCGACGCCGACTGCAACGTCACCTGCTCCGGCAACCCCGCCGAGAACTGCGGCGCCAGCGCCAAATTGAACGTCTACCAGTTAACCACCGGGAGCGGGAGTGCCAGGTTCGCCACGACGGGCAAGACGAGCAGGCGGGGCTTGAGGTTTCGAACGTGGTGAAAGTTCGATCTCTGCGCGTCTGTCGGTATGAATGTATGTATGCATCTATGCATGTACGCATGTGTCAAGGGACATTGTCTCTCGGAATTCATAAGAAGAAAACCCCCCACAGGAAAAGAAAAGGAGACAATGGCGAGGCGAAGGGCAAGCGGCGTGTTCAAGTCTTTTACCCGAGTCGTTGTTGATACATACATACCTGCTACGGTCCATCAATCTATTCTGTGTCATATTCATATTGGTGCCCAGGCTGCAGAAAAATACCGTAGATACCCTCGACAAGGCTGCCCGGATGAGATTGAGCCTTTTCTTGAACCTCCAGTTCGCGCTGCATCATCTGTACTTGGGCATTCGTCCAGGAGACCATGCAGGGTTCTCGATAGGGGACAGGGAGATTGGAAATGGTTCGTTTCCCGGTCGCAATGGACCTACCTGCCCGTGCTCTCCATGGCAGATCCGCTCCCCTCCCTCTCGCCTCTCTCTCAAAGACAGGACAGCAAAGTATCTCCGCGTCTCCTCGACCGGCCTTCATATATCGTAACTGACAAGCGAGTACGATCAGGATAGGGAAGAGACGGGGTGACGAGGGTTCAGCAATTGGCGTAGTCGCAAGGTTGGTACAAAGCCGTCAAAGGACGACGTCACAGAGGTAATGAACATTTTGCATTGTTTGTGTGCATCATAAGTGCTGAGAACTCCCTGAAAGCTAAGTCCATCGTCTCAAATACGCATGTGGCACTTTTCAATACAAAACATATTGTTCTTGGAGCGAGGGAGAAGTGCCTTGGACATGACTTCGGCGGCGATGCTGGATCAAAAACTGGCCGATCTGGCCCTGATTCTGAGACTCCTCCTGCCTGTCTCGGACAATCTCTTCTCGCGTACCCGTCTCATTGTTTGTCTGTCCAGTTCCCAACTTTCTGAGGGGTGCGCAACACCCCAGTGCAAAATGTTGAACGGATTCCTTTCCTTGCTGACTATGGGCCACGGCTCGCTGCTCCGAGGATAAATAACCTTGGCGCAGGCAAGAACATATTGGGTATTGCGTCGGAAAAAAGGGCCTAGACAAGGATCTGGTTTTGGTGTCCATCGCATGGCGATCGTCAGGTTTCCGTAGAGCACCCCGGTACCTGCTCTCCAAATTCTTTTGCAGACACGGAGAAACTGCGCTGAAAGGCCTTTGCTGTCGACGTAATACCGGGCATCGTAAAGGTGAGTCCAGTCTAAATCACAGGTACTTGAAGTTTGAGACGTGTTGACCGCCTGTTTCAAATCAATCGTGTGCAAGGCCGGATCTGTAGAGCAGAGGAAGCATAGGACCTGGCTATCGTCGACGAAGAGCTCGTGATAAATCTGGTTCAGAATTTCCGGAGGATAGTTCAAGCAGCCCATTGGGCCAGTCGGGGTGCGAGGGCTCATAATAGGAAGGTCGTCCATTTCGAGCGTCTAGGTTTGTTTAATGAGCAGGCGTTGCCAGACACCAAGTCCACAGGCGGAATAATGAGATGGCGGTAGAAAAGGGACGTTCCCAAGTCTTGTGATACTGAAAGATAGACAGTAAGATTGTGTTCCTAACGATGGATCCAAAGCCGAACGATGGATGGCTGATGTATATGCGTATCCTTCTCTGATGGGCGGAGAGAGTGCGGCAGCTAGCTCGCAGGTAGAACGCCCTCGTGAATTTGAGCCCCGGCTTGCTGAATGCAGGAGCAGAGGTCGAGTAATTGGCAAGCACAAAGCAGTCCAGCGGCAATCCAGGTCCAAGATCTGGGCAGCCACGTCCCCCTCGTTGAAGAGACCGTCATGCTGATTTGCATGCATACGGTATTCGGGTTTTGCTTTCCTCCTCATCGTCGGGTCTTTTTTCTAGCCATTTTGTTCCTCCTGGCGATTTCCGAGGGAAAAACAACGGAGTGCTTGGATTTCCTCTTGGAGACTTTGTGGACTGTGCGACGACTGGATTGGCCTCGAGCTGTCGACGACTTGAGCAGTTTCATGCCCGCTACTTGTGCATCGACATCCATTGCTGCGTGATGAGGTCAGTGCTGGTTTGGATCTTTGGAAGGAGAACGAAAGTACCTTCGGAGTTGGTGTTACGAGGCTCGTCTCCTGCAGCCTGTTCGGCACCGTCATCCACGTCCATGGCCTTCTCAGTCTCTGGTTTTGGTTTTAGTGCCAGCTCCTGGAGTTTTGCAGATAATCGAGCAGTGCGAGCATCAGAGGCAGGGCCATACACCTTAGCACGAAGGTTGCGGTGATTTTTCTTGACCACAGAGGCCCTGGCAGACTTGGCCATGATTGCTTGACTGCACGGTGTGCTTTGAAAGAGGGAGTCCCACCAGTTGAGTGAATTGCAGGAATCGTAGCAGAATTGACCGCAGGCATGCGGTGGGCAGGTGGGATAAAGTCCATGGATTTTTTCGGCCAGTCAAACTGCCGGGGTTACGCCGATTCGCAATCCAGCGGACCAGCCAGTGACTGCGGCGTCTTGACGACTCGGCGACGGCAAGCAACCTCACTCCTTTGCCAACTTCTTCCTCCGAGGGGGAAAATGTAGCCCGACCTCACCATCTGTACTCCTTTCTCACCCTATCCCCGCTCCCTCTCGGCTGGGCCACGGACGGGCGCACATAGAGAGCGTCCGGAGAGGTTGCGACTGCGCGCAAGTTCGCTCTCGCCCGCTCTCGCCCTCTTCTCCGACCATGTTTCGACGTCGTTGCCACCGATAGTCCCAGCCTGAATCCCACACTTCCTCCCTGTCTGGCCATCTTGTAAAGAGCAAAAAGAAGGACGCCATCAAACCATGGCAGGCACCATGGCGGACTACATGCCTGCCCAGGCGCAGGAAAATGTGCAAGCACTGATTGCCCAAGTGAAAACCCTAACTGTCGAGAAGTTGAAGAATGTACTGCGCAGCGAAGGCCTGCCATTGTCTGGAGTCAAGAGTGAGCTGCAAATCAGAACAATAGCCCGTATGTTAAGTCCCCTCCAAACTGCCTGCCAACTGCCTGCCAACTGCCTCCCTCTGCCTTACCCTGACCTCCATATCTGCAGATATCGAGAAGCTGCGCAATGCAGCAGACATGCCCGCGCTGAACCGAATACGTGGGACGATTAGAGGTGTCCCTCCTTCTTATCAGAACGGCAACTCTTACCATCCACATTACTCGAACCACACGCCCACCTCTTCAGCCTCACCGCAGTTTTCCTCACCGAATGCTCACATTTCCTACAACATGCCCTCCAACCCGTTGTTTGGTTCAGGTATGGGAGGTCGCTCTGTGAAAGAGGAAGAGGCTCTGACCAAAAGCAGGCCGAATAACTTTCAAAACCTCGCCTTTCTACGTCATTGCCAGACCGCTCACTCAAATGTACGAGTGCAAAGGTGGGTTTGGTGTTTCCACACTAGAAGCGAGCGCACCTACTGACCAGAAATCTAGCGCGAGAGTCGACCAGAGACACCGCAAGGCTCACAGTTGCTTTGCCCCAAGAAACCATCGAGACGCTAAAGAATCCATCATACCGTGTCATGGTATTCTGCGCGCCCGAGGTGCCCGGATTTTACCCGAGAGAACCTTCTGACATTGCATTTCCTCACAACGTGGAGCTGAAATGCAACAGTATGGAGGTTAAGGCGAATCTGAAAGGACTGAAGAACCGACCTGGATCGACCAGACCTGCCGATATCACGAGCCTCCTCAAGAAAAAGCCCGCCAACTATCCGAACACGGTCGAGATGATATATGCTCTAACCACAAAGGTGCGCCCGATAGTTCGATTTGTCCCCCGTTTTTCATTTGTGTCCGATCTCACATCAACGACTATCCATACTAAATAGGACAAATCCAATGCACAGAAATTCTTTATTGTGGTCAATCTAGTCCTGCAAAAGCAGATTAGCGCGATGGTCGCCGAGATCAGGCGAGGCCGCATGATCACCAAAGATCAAGTCATTCGGGAGAGTGAGTTTACTTTGGTTTCACATTGGTGCGGGAGCTTACGGCATTCTAGTGCGTCGGAAAGCTGAAGACCCAGATGAAATCGTTGCTACATCTATGGTCCTTTCCTTGAAGGATCCCGTCGGTTACACACGCATCACAACGCCCTGTCGCGGTATTGGCTGCAATCATCTGCAATGCTTCGATGCAGCCCTGTATCTACAACTCCAGGAACAAGCGCCTACATGGACATGTCCCATCTGCAATAGAGCTGCGCCTTGGGACCAGCTGGCCCTAGATCAGTATGTTAACGACATTCTGGACCTAGCGCCAAAGAGTGTAGAGGCGGTCAACGTCGAACCCGACGGGACATGGCACATCCAAAGCGAACACGAAACTACTTCTCGCAGGTCCAACCCAACGCCATCTGATGACGATGACGGCGATGACGATGACGACGATGGCGATCTAGTGGAGATCCGCAATGGACCCAGCTTCCGGCTCTCGAATCTCGAAACACTGACACCACACAGTGTCAAGACACCGCCGTTGTCTTCTCGAGAAGTCTCCACCGCTCCTTCAGCAGCCAAACAATCAGGACACAGCAAGAAGAGACCTCGCGAAGTCATTGATTTAACTCTAAGCGATGAAGAGGATGACGGACCAGCTCCCAAGGCTCCAAGGACGTCCAACTCTTATTCATCTGTGGATGTTGCTGCCACGCGACATTCGCCTCCGGATCGAGTCTTTTTCCAACTCCATCCTCCCCCTCAACCATCGCCTTATAACTATGACAGGTTTAATCCATCACTTTAGCGTTTTGCAATGGAGCTTGGCTTGCAAACATGGTATTCCACTTGGTATGGCGCTTGGGCGAAAGGCTGGACTCCGCGGCGGTAACATGAACGTTTAGTGGGCGAAACCCAGGCTGGAAGCGCTCACTGGAATTTCCCAAAACATCTCTTAGGAGGCTACGCCCAATCCCGAGGGAATGTTGAATGCATAGGGATGTCACTGGAAACAGGTGTCATGACGACTCTTCGAATGGGGAAGGGTTGCGCGACACGTCGTGGGGATGGAATGATGATTCATGATTTTACTCTGCATACAAACAGGGATGACTTGCTGCAGCACGTAAAGGTATGTTTCGGGGATTGGCCATCAATACCGGGCCGAGGAGATGATTGCAGGATTGGCACATGCGATGCATGAACAGTTCCAGCGTGCATATGTATGGCTAATACAACAAAAGCTTCCTCTTCGGGACGATTTCAAATGGAGTGACAAAGCTCTGCACGCAAACAACAGGAGACCATGAGAGATGTGTGCTCCAGGGGCTTTAACCCATTTCTGCACCTGACACCCGCCCCCTGGCTCTCATTTACCGGGCTCCTGTTGCGCATGAGAATCAATTGTGCTCTCTCATCTTCTTTCAAGCACAGCTACAACACACCACCTCTTGGCTTGGTCGTTATCCTCCTTTGGCCTGACAGGCTCCCAGGGCCTACGAAGGCCGTTCGCGTCGATCTCAAAGATCTCTGCGGCGCGCAGACGGCCTTGGACCTCTTGTCTATCGGGGTCTCCGTCCTCATCCTTCTTCCCAAGCTTGTCTTTATGATCCTCTCCCAGCTCTGTTGACGGCGGTCGCGGCGGGAGGTTGAATTCTCCGGTAGCCACCTCGAAGAAATGCCGCACAATCTCGCGGCCGGTATGAAAGCCGGCAACCACCAACGCGCAACTTTCGGCAGGACTCACTGGTTGCGAGGGCTCCTGGCAGAGATAGTGCAGTATCGTCTTCACGAGGTTGACATGCTGGGCAGGCATCCAGAGACAGTCTGCGATAATGATTCGGTCGAAGTCTTTGGGCTGTCGCTCGGCCGATTTGCCGTAATGCGATGGCAGGTACATCTTTGCCATGCCCCATGTGTAGCCGAATATGTCAACCGCAGGTGACCCCCGGTTCGGCATAAGTGTTGTGGACGAACACAACGGCGAAGTTGAGGCTCTGGCACCTGCTGCTTCCGGCCACTTGAGTCGTTCGACAACGTTTCTCTGGACGTTTTGCTCGATGGCGCCCGTGGTCAGAGCGGGCGACGATGGATGGTCTGTGATGGTTGCTGACAGCGAGCCCGAGAGGACGGCAATTATGGACGGCAACGCCGTCCCTGTCTCGCAGTGAGCGAAGTCCGGGTTCCTTGTTCCAACAGCGTCTGACTGCCACACCTCAAGATTGAAATTCTCACGTACCGGCGCCCAGCTCAAGAACCTTCTTCCCTCGTACATCCCAATATCTCTTTGGCCAGTTCCCCGTCATCTTTCTTTCTTCGTCCCCGTCGCTCTGCCCCTGCGGTGCCCGCTCTCCAATTTCTGCGTCGGAACTTGCCCTCTCCAGCCCTTCCGCCGCAATCACGGCTGCGTGCCACAGATAATGCGCGAAAAGCTTCCTCCCCTCCTCGATGTCCGGGTGCGGAGGGACCCTCAAGTCGATCTTGCCGAACCTCTGCGAGTGGTAGGTAACATGGCCTCCCGGGACGCCGTGGCTGGTTCTCACGTCATTGGTGACGAGGCTCGAGAGGGTCGACGTGGGGATGTGTTCATACTGCGGATCAGACGGGAGGGACATTGCTACCTTGGAGGGAACGCCGTGGTAGTGTATTGGATGTAAGTGCGCGGACAAAAAGTGCACAGGTAAATCACCTTATAGGGAAGATAGCACGCATCAGAGATATCTTCCACTCCTTGGGATGGCGTCCAATATGCATGTCACTAGCCCGGTTCATCCATTGGAAATGCCACAGGCAATAAGAAAAGACGCCCGCCATGAAACATAGAAAAAAGATGCCGAGTTGCATGCAAGGCTGAGTTGCGGGGTTTTTGGTCCTTGATAAGATTAGATCTGCACGAAAAGGCTGTGCCCGAAATCTTTCTCCAATATATACCAAATTCTTAGGTTCTGATGCCTTCTCCCACCGGGACACATGTTTCAATAAGATATCATAGCTAAAAATGGCTGACGAGAAATCCCACCCCGTTCACCTCGAACCAAGCGAACTGGGCACCAAAGAGTAGTGAGTGCGTCTCTTCGTCCTCACCCCCCCCTTCTACCAAGCCTAGTCTTCCGACGGACGCAACTAACAGACAAACACCCAATTGAAGCTGGGACGAATACTACCAGAACGATCTAGAAAATGGCGTCGGGTCTGAGGACGAGAATGGAGCCGAGCAGGATGCCGGCGCCGGCGACGAGGATGAGGATGACCACGCGACGGAGTCTCAGCAACAACCACCTGATCCCTCGGAGCTTGACTCGTGGTTCGACGACGTCGGCGCGCCAGCCAAAACACTGGCCTTCCTGACGTCGACGACGTTCCCGCTGTCGCCGAACTACATCGCACCAACGGGATCGAAGGAGGGAGACAGAGACCCGGCCGATCCCTCGGTGCTGGATCTAGGCACAGGCAACGGCAGCGCCCTGTTCGCGCTGCGTCTCCAGGGGCACTACACGGGACGCATGGTCGGCGTGGACTACTCGACCAAGAGCGTCGAGCTGGCGAGGAAGCTGCGCGCGCAGTACGCGGCGTCGACCACCGCCACGGCCACGGCCACGGCCACGGACTCAAACATGGAGAACATCACCTTCGAGGTCCTGGACATCATCCACGACCCTCCCGGCTCGCAACCGTGGTGGCCCCCTCTCGGACCCCGCGGCGGCCACGGTGGATTCGACCTCGTCCTCGACAAGGGCACGTTCGACGCCATCTCGCTCTCCTCGTCGACCGTCTTCGACCGGGCCTCGACCCGCCAGCGCCGCATCTGCGAACTCTACCCGGCCAAGGTCCTGGAGATGGTCAAAACAGGCGGCTTTCTGCTGGTCACGAGCTGTAACTGGACCGAGGCGGAAGTGATTGCTTGGTTCACGAGCCCAGGAGGCGGCGGCAGCAGCGAGAGTGCCGATGTCGCCAGTAGTGAAGGTACAGGAATCCCGGAGGATGGCTGCGAGAGGGCGGTGTTTGAAGTCTACGATACGATCAAGTACCCCGTGTTCGAGTTTGCAGGGCAAAAGGGCCAGGGCGTCGCGAGTGTTTGTTTCCGGAAACTTCACAGAAACATGACCGACCAAGGATGAATGCAGTTTCAAGAACGTGGAGGGGAACCGGTTTCCCATCGATTTTTGTTGGTTCGATTTTATCTATCTGCAGGATCAGCGAGACACCATACCGTCTCCTGTCCGTTTCCCTTGGCATGGCACTTCTGAATGGCCCCTTAAAGCTGATCTGATCGTCAAGGCCTACCTCGAATCCAGGGTAGGGCTGCTTCTTCGCTCCGGTTCTCTCACATGGCCACCCAGCATCTGCAGCAGCGCAAGACTCACATCTCCATCAGCTTTGTTTACCGTTTCTCGTGTCGGTCGGAGAGGGACCGTTTCATTCGTCAGTCATCTCCGTCATGGCCGAATTTAGTTCATCAACATATTCACCGCCCAAGGAACTGACAACTGGCGCAGATCGCCGTAATGCTGACCGACGCCAATGAATTGCACTGGCACCGAAGTGGCATGAACGAGACTGATCATAGTCCCGATTCCAGATCCGACCGTGTCAACCTTCGAGACAATGAATCCATCGAGCTTACGGTTCTTACCCAGTGCTCTCGTGAAATTCTGCGCCTGGCCTACCGAATCATTGCCTACCAGTGCCTCTGCGACTTGAAGGATCAAGTCAGGTTTCGCAAAGTCGACGAGTTTCTCCAGTGCGGCCATGAGTTGTGTGTTGGTATGGGCTCGTCCGGCCGTGTCAATAAGCACGACTTGATAGTCGTTCTCTTTTGCAAAGGTTACCGCATCTCTGGCGACGTTGGCTGCATCTTTGCCGTAGCCTCGTTCGTAGATGCTGACTGCACCGAGTCCTTCACGAGCGGTGAGCTCCCTTAAATTCCGCACGTGGACGTTCAATTGTTCCACAGCACCAGACCTAAATGTATCGCCTGCAGCGATCAAGACGCGATAGTTGTTTTGCAGGAGGAAGTAGCAGAGTTTTGATAGGTTGGTGGACTTCCCAACCCCGTTCACACCCAGGATGGTGATGACGAACGGACGGGGTTGCGCTTTTGCCCCGGTTGGATTCGCAACGGTCTCGATTTGTTGGAGGAGGTCTAGTGATGACCTTGGCGTGAGAATCTTTCTGAGTGAATTTTCTAGGGCTGGGCGCAATGCTGCGTCGATTGATTCGAATGCTCCTGTCTTCTTGCCGACCATTTCAGCCTCCACCCCCTGACACAATCGAATAGCTGCATCACGAGCGACGTTCTTATTGATCAGATGTTCCTCCATCGACTTCAGAGGTTTCTCAAGGTCTTCTTTCGTCAACGTCTTTCCGCCTACAATGTTCCTGAAGTACCCTGAAATTGCACCAAAGGTCGATTTTCCAGTCCCGTTGATCTCGCCTTTGTTGGCGTCTGCCGATTTGAGGATGTGGTTCACTTCATCGCCTAGATCTTTAAGGACAAACTGGCCTTGCTTGTTCTTCGTTCCCCAGCTCTCTTGTGAAATGGTTTCCGGTGGCGGAGACCGCATCCCAGTCTCTCCATTGTTGCCAACATCGCCAGCAGAGTAGTCGAGTCTCACATCATCTTCCACATCGGCAATACCATCTGGCCCCCAAACTCGGCCCTTCTTCGCGCTGGTTTTGACGGGTTTGTGCTTTCTGGCTTCGTCTCCGCTAGAAACATTTGCAGAAGCAGCGGCGTGAGCAGCCTTTCTTGCTCTACGAGAGCCACGACTCTGTGGCCTGCCATTCTCCGTCAACAAATGCGGCGCAACGCCTGGCAAAGGAGTCGTCGGACGAGAAGTATCGGGTGAGTGGACAGGGGTATTCTGGAGAGAATCCTCGCTGATCCCTGGCACAGCCAAAGGCTGTGCCTTAATCTGCTGCGGTGCGTCCGGCGGTGGTGGTCCTCCAGTGTCCCCGCCTTCAGCGCTTGTTTTCTTCTCTTCCAGCGGCAGTTCAACGTGACTCGGCTCCCTGGTGATGGCCCCGCCGGTGCTTTCATCCAATCGGCGCATCTCTTCATCGAAGAACGGATCGAAGGGATATTTCAGAGCAGCGTAGTCGAGTTCTTCCAGCTGACCTCTGTAGACTTCGACAAAGATTGTACGGATGTCATCGAGCAACTTGTCGACCCAGGTAAGGTGAAGGAGAGACTGATAGACGGCCACGAAGATCAGACCCAGATCCTTGACCAGTGTATATTTCAAGGTGTACTTGTCGTGTCTGTACGTGGGATTGTTTGAGCTGGTTGCGGTCGGGCGGACTTTCTCTTCGATGAAGACATCGTTGATCAAACTGTTGACTGCGGCTGCGCCGATTTTGGAGGAGGACCTCGACCACAAGACGACGCCAGAGGTCGTCAAGATCTCAAAGGCGTCCAACATTTTGCGAGAGAAGGCTGGCTCCCTTGGGAGGGCAGACGCTGCAGGCGAGCAAGGAAAGAAGACAAGAGGCGCAAATGAGATCGGCAGGGAAGCGACTTGGACTGTTGAACGGAGCGAGTGGACGAAAATGACGTTGAATTTACAGTCACGTGCTGATATGAGGCCTCTGGGGCTTTATCCGGCGAAGCATTCAGCGATTTCACGTGGAGATAGAAACGGAGGAGTATTTCACATTTCACGCAGTTCGCGCATCCCAGTCCCGCCGGTACATCTTATCTTCATCCTTTAGTGTCTCTCTCATGCGTCCCATCCACCTCTATCGAGACCGGAGTTTCCTTGTCGATTCAATCGTTAAGGTGGCGGTAGCCAATGTTTCTGCGTTTTTCATTGTTTCCCTCCTGTCTATCCTCCGCCGCGTCAGGACACATCCATCAGCACGAGATGACGGCACACTAACTAGCGACAGACTCTACTGGAGAAAGATATCCAGACATCCAGATGCCACAGGCACCGCTTTCCTTTCTGCGTACTAGCAAGATGTTTGCCTTAGATATCGGCAATCATCAGGGCCTGGGTTGAGATCAAGCACTCGAACTCCGCGAAGCTACCCAGTCCCCAAATTCGTCCTGGTTCCTGGTCTGGATGTAAATCCTGCCAGGTCCTGTAAATCGGCAGACAAGACCTTCGCCTGTCGTCATACTGTGAACGCCTCCCTTTCCGGCCTTTTCAATGGCATATCGACAGTTCCACGCAACAAGGTGACCATTGTCAACAATGTGCTGCTCGTTGGCTTGAAGCTGTTGGATTTGTTAGCTCTGTCTCACAAGAAGAAACAGCAAAGGACAGGGGCCCAGCCTGGCGAGAAATAAAGAGCATCCGTCCACTTACATCTCGGGTGACAATTGCACCAAAAGACGTGACCCAGAGAGTGCCCTGGCCGGAAATGCGGTAGATGAACAGGTCTTCCCCACTGAAGAAGGCCTTTCCAAGGCCCTGGCTCTTAGTCTCCTTCACCACTCCACCCGTACACGCCAGAAAAGCATCCTTTCCAAGGTTCCAGCCCTCATCTCCGCGAATGGGGATGGCGGATACGTCGCCAAACAAGGTAGGTGCCAGGGACACTTCGCCAGGGCCAGTGTACATGGATTCAGCCATCTCCCCGCCAGTGAACATTTTCTTCATGCTAAACTTTACCTTTCCCTGAAGGACGACGGTTGGAGACATTTGGATCATGGCACCGGGTTTGGACTTGATGACAACACCTTGGGGTATGCGCACATTCAGCATGGCGTTCGTGTCACGGTTAGTGATTGAATACGAGATGCCGTCCACAGTTGAATGCCAGCTTTGATCGAATGATGCTGCGGCCGACGGCGGCCCTTGAGGAGCATGATGCTGTGGTTGCTGTTGTTGGTGCTGTGGTGGATATTGCTGGTGTTGCTGAGGGTATTGATTTTGATATTGATTTTGGTATTGGCTCTGGTCTTGGTATGGAACTGTCGCAATTAGTTGTGGACAGGTAAAGCAGCCAAGTTCATTCTCTTGTTACCATTGGAGCCATATTGTTGTTGAGGATAGTATTGGCCCCCTGGATTCTGGTTGTACGCCATTGTGCCTGGATATGTCGAAAGGACCTTCAGGCGGAACCAATCAAACGCGCAATTTATCGACCTTCCAATTCGAAGTCAAATGAATGAGAAGCGCCTGACGAGGAGATGACAACACAGAGCCCAATCTGTCTGAGGATTATGCTTATATTATACAGAGAGCATCCTATTCCTACAAGAGAGGAGAAACCCTTTGTGGGCTGAGAGGTAAGACGATTCTGCCCTAGTCAATCGCATTTCGGACCCTAAACTCCTGTTTTCGCCTCCAGCTGGAACGGTCCCTGTCTCGGCCCCCAACGAGTGCTGCGCTTTTATTCGATGGAGGTGCATGACCTGACAACGAACGAATCCTTCTGGGAGCCCGACCAAGGCTCTTCTGGTATTTTGTCGTTTTCACGGTGTGACTACATGAAAATCCCGTTTCGCTCGAGGATCCTTAATTCCACCACAGCAGAGACGCCGCACCTGCAAAATTCCCTTGGGACACAAAGTCCGCAACTAGTCCAAGTCAGGTTGGCACATTGCCCCAATCTGTCAGCAATGGCGCTCCTGCGGAGAAGGATGCCAACTCGGCCTTGAGCCGGGGTGTTTGGTGGGTGATTCAGCAGATCCGATCCACAGCCTGAAACTGGGCTCGAGTCATCGTCGGGAAATACCTACACAGATGCGGTGGAATTTCGGTTCGTTGGTGACCAACAGACAACAGATCGTTGGCGCTCGGCGCATAACAGGCAGTAAATGATGCCAGACAGATTGACAAAGAAACAACCGCCATGCACCAGAGTGAGACTGCAGTGTCCGCTCCTGCTGCTGCTACCAAATGTTGAGCATCAATGACCGACCACATCCTCAACAATGAGTGTGTCACACGGCCGACCATCTCAGTGCTTACATATGCCCGTCATACGACATGCAGGATCCCATCTGGTTCGAAACGACTTTCCTATTTGCCACGTTCTATAGCAATTCCTACGGGCAGTCTAGGAGAGAAGTAATTTCAGGTGTCCGCTAGGACATTGCGCTGAAGGTGGATCTCACTGGTCGTGAGTCGTCAAGAAGCTGCACTCAGCGCAGCCATCTGTCCCGCGCTTGTGGCTTGTGCGAAGGGTTAACGCCTCATCCATCCTGCGTGGAAAAGACTAACATGGTCGTTGGTAACTAAGGCCCGTTAAAGTATTTACGACTTTCCGTGTTGGAGGATGGGTACAGCGGGTCTCAGAAAACACCATTGACTGTCGTTGCCAATCAAGCTGCCGCCATGGGGTCAAATGGCTCTGTTTCAATTCGCGGATGAAATCTTGCGGCTGAACCACATTAACTGTTGTTCTGTCTCTGTCGTCTTTCAAATACCACGCGAAGGACCAAAGGATTGATGCTGTGGACCTGGTCAGCATCGATTGACCCCTTCAGCCTTCGAGATGGCGTACACTAGGAAAGGAAGAATCTCAGTTGTGTTAGCGACAGAGGTGTGCTTCTGTGGTGTCAGGATGCCGTTGAGGCTTTCGAACAGGGGCTGGAGGCTGTGAGTGAGATGCACCCACGATATATAAGGCCCAGCCTACGGCATGAAGACCATGTCTTGCTATACTGATTGCACCATCTGGACCTTGCGATGTTTTCCTCAACTACTTTCCACGCCTTGTGCGTGCTTGCTCTCACGGTTGCAGTGGAGTCTCAGTCTGGCACATTGACCGCCACACCAACCGCTACACCAACCGCTCAAGAGCCATGTGCTCAAGTGAGTGCATATTCAAGCCAATATCTGTCGGCAAATCCTTCAGGTAAGCCTACCTCTTGAAGAACGTACTTGGCATCTACTGACATCATCGAAAGCACTCAATGTCGCCATGCCTCCAGGTTTGTTGACCTTATCCAGGCGCTTCCGATCGTGGCTGATGGCTTCGAATAGATATGGCATACGCCTGTCTACAATCGGTTCCTTTGGTCAAAGAGGATACGCTTGCTCTACTTACCGGATTCAAAGCTTGGGTGCAGTGGCAGAGCAACATAGCCTGGGTAAAGGATCCACCAGCAAGTTGGCCATTCCCTGCGGTCGACCTAGTGGGAGGATTGGAAGAGCTTACCGCAAAGGTGGAAGATGGGACCATCACCCAGGAAATTGACTTCGAAACCCAACTGGTCGATTTGATCACTTCGGTTCGCGACGGGCACTTCACCTTCTCGCCAGATGCCTACTCTGTCTTTAATTTTGCCAACCTCCACGTGCCCATAGTTTCCGTTTCGAGTGATGGTAAACAGCTACCAGAAATCTACGCGCTCCTCGACCTGAAGGCTCAAGCCCAAGAGGAAGCAAAAGGATGGACGCCTTCTCCTATCGTCAAGATTAACGGAACAGAAGCGGTTTCCTGGCTGAGTGAAAAGGCTTTCAACGGGACCATGACTCATCAGGACTTGGACACGTTGTACAACCGTGTGTTCTTTACCATCACTGCGACCACCAACGCCGGCTACGGCTACTTCAGCACACCGTCATTGAGTCGGTTCTGGGGTTCGTCGATCGCGGTTGAGTTCAAGAACGGGAGCCAAGTATCTATTCCCATCCAAGCCATTACGAACAAGGACTTTACCAACGTGGTCGACGGCGAGAGCTTTTACCAGAGTTTCTGTAATGCTACGGCCAAGGCCATGGCAGCAGCGAGTGCATCTTCGACATCTCCCGCCCAGCCGACCGCGACCACGGCGCCCGATCCTACCGCCCTCATCCCGCAATACCCTTCAGCCATCGCAATCAGCGACGATGGTTCGCTAGCTGGCTACTTTCTGGATGATGAACCAAGCGTTGCTGTTCTTGCGATCCACGAAATGTCCGAGACGGCGCAAGTTTCGACACAGCAATCCCTTACGCGGTTCTTGCAACAATGTCGGCAAGCTAATAAGACCCACCTCATCGTGGACGTCAGTCAGAACGTAGGTGGCTCAATCATAGTAGCCTACGATATCTTTAAGCAATTGTTCCCATCGGTTCAGCCATATCTGGGGGCTCAGCTACGTGCACATGAGCAGGTACGCCATGATGTCTTACAAGTTCTGACAGCCTTGGTTCTAATCTCGGTATCCACAGGTCAACATCCTCGGGACGTTTATTACTTCCCTCATTCAGCAGGCTGAAAAGCAGAAACCTGTCAATGTTGAGGATTTGAATAACGACGGGCTATTCACTCTCTTTGATGCCACGTCTATCGACGATGATAGCGGGCAGCCTTTTCAATCCTGGGAACAATATTTCGGTCCTGTCCAGGTGCACGGTGACAATTTCACGCACCAATATCAGCTCAACCTTTCCAATGCCGCTTATGACGAAGGCACCGGCGGCATCGTCGTCTCGGGCTATGCCAACAACTCCAAAGTTGCCCCCCAACCTTTCCTTTCCGAGAACATTGTCACTTTTGGGGATGGATTTTGTGGGTCGGCCTGCACCATCTTCCTGCATCTGCTGAAGTATCAGGGTAAGGTCAAGTCAATTGCGGGCGGAGGTCGACCCCAACCTGGGCCAATGCAGGCCATGGGAGGCACCAAAGGGTGCCAAGTTGAACCTTTGGATTATATCAACCAGGCTATGTTGTTCTTTTACCAGAATGCTTCGTCGGAAGCGATCAAAGAGGCGAATCAGACAGCACTGAAAGTCCTGGCGGACCAGGCCGACACGCTACTCCTTCGGAACGATGCAGGGGCCGCTGTCCAGGTCAACCTTCTCAATTCTATTGCTCAGTATGATCAGTCCCAGACGCCGCTCCAGTTTGTCTATGAGGCAGCGGACTGCAGGCTGTGGTACCAGACTGCTCACGCGTCTGACGTGACGGCGATCTGGAACACGGTGGCAGAGCAGGCGTTTGGACTGAATGGGCAAGAAAAGTACTCGTTGTGTGTCCCGGGCAGCACGAATCAGCCCAGCAGCTTGAGCGGCAACCAGACATTGTTCCAGGGAGGTCAGATTGTCAATGTCACCGGGTACAACCCAGGCGAAGACGCCACGCAGAGCGACTCGTCGGAGCAGAATGGTTCTGCGTCGCTAGCGTTTGGCGCCGGGAACCTGTCAAGCATGGTCTTGGGGATCCTTTTAGTGGTGGTGGCGTCGTCGTCGGCCAACTGGCTGATCTAGCCATGCCGAGATGTGGCCTGCCAGCACCAATGTCTTTTTATATACTATTTTTTTTTTCCACGAAGATATATACGCAACCGTTCACACACCTACCGCCTCCCCATTGCCCTCCTGTCCTAATCCCCAAACGCGCAAGACTCACGCGACTCACGCCGCTCCGTCTGCGCAAGTGTCGACGACGGCAACCAAGCTTATATCCACCCGACCCCGTCTCAAGGCACCCCCCTCTTACCCAGTCGAGGATGACATGCAGGGCCAAGGCAGCTCGAAGCGGGCAATCGTCGTCGTCAAACTAGTCCACATCAAGGCCATGGTTCAAATATGGACTAGTTTCTTTCTCGCCTGAGGGTGAGGAATGATCTCGGTGGCGCCTCGTCTCTTGAAGGACGGTGGTCCTAGCTTCTCTCTTTCGTCCTCCTTTCCCCCTCCCCATTGCTTGGTATCGAGGGCTATAAAAGTCGTCGGGGGTCCGCAGTCATCAACCCTTCTCACCTCCTGCTCCTGTCGATATGCTTTCCACCAAACGATAAAAACGTAGCTCTGGGCCGGCAGCCGGAGGACCTGCATCAGCCGTCTGCACCTCCCTCGCTCTGTATCGTTTTACCACTCGGAGGGGGGATTCGGATCAACACTCCGTCCTCTGCCCATCCGGCTCGCCGCCCCTCGATCCATATCATGTCCTGCTTGCCTCATCAATCCGATCCTGGATCTTTGGACAACGAGAATCTTTGCTCTGTTTCCCCCTCTTAGGACTGCGGGCCGTCGATCACCAAAGGAATCTGTCTCTCGGGTCCGGAATGCCATTTCAGCAGTCTCCTTATTCCTCCCCCGGCAAGCGAGGGAGGCATGTCGTCTTTCGTTTTCCAGACTATTCCTGTATGGAACCAGCCGGTGCCAACCACCAGGTGCCAGGTTGTTTTGGTTTTGTGGCTTTGTCAGCGTCCTCAGGCCACGACTTGTCTCGCGCGAGACGGGGACACGCCTCGCACGAGAACCCATTTCTGCTACAGGACACCAGGAAAAGCCCACGAACCGGGGTCCCGTGGTGTTGGTTGATCCCACCACAAGACCGGGGATGGTCGGTTCCCGCCTTTCCTCCCCTTCCTTTCCCTCGATTCGACCATGGATCCCCATCCATGCGAGGCCACCGCTCGTTTTGATCGATCCCGCAGGGCCGGAGGAGTCCGCGGGGTTTACACGGCTCGCAAAAGGCTGGACTGCCACGGCTTGGGAAACAGAACAATGTCCTTTCTCACAACACGTCAAAGAGCAAAACCACATAAGCCCCCCATGTTTGCCTTTAGCCGAACGATCCAAGGGCGACGCCCGCCGAAGTGAGGCGAGGTGAGGTGAGGATATTGCAGACAATACCACTAGTAACGACGATCCCTCCTCCCACCGCTCCTCCTCGTCGAGTTACTGGTACTACTCGATCCTTGAAAAGATTACATACTCCCCCTGCCCCTTCCTCTCTCCCCAGAAGGCCCTGGCCACCGCTCACGTGTTGGCTGCGCGCTTCATAATCGATACATTTATCCTCTCGGCAATACCTATCCATGTATCGCGGCCACCGGGAGCCTTAAAAACACTCGACGTCAAGAAAACACACTCTCTCTGCTGGTCCGCACCCTCCAGATTCCATCTCATCAGTGACTCTCCCTCCCGAGAGAGCTCGTCCAAGAGTCCCCGGTTTTGCACCTTTACCTCCTCCCAGAAACCTACCATGGCATCGCCGACTACAGACACGACCAGGCGCACGAGCTTGGCCTGTAACCATTGTCGGCTCAAGAGACAAAAGGTACAGATGGGGCCTTCAATGGTGTTCTTTTCTCTCCCCTTTCTTTCTCTCTCTCTCTCTCTCTCTCTCAAAGTTGTGACCATGGCTAGACTGGCTAATTCTCGTCCACCAGTGCGATGGCAACAAGTGAGTACACTGCGAGAAATTAGCGGCGGGGATATGTTGAGAAGTCTGGAGATGTTTTCGTTTATGCAAGCCCGCGGAGGCCTCTCGGGGCTGTCCGTCTACGAGGGATTTGTCGCCGGAGACTTGCAGGGAGGAAGAGGCGGGAGGAGCAGCGCCGTCTCACGCGCGTGGATGGACTTGCTCTATGCATCGTCTATTCAATCCTCTGCAAAGTCTCGAGCTATTCAGTTGCGCTGAGTTACTAACCACGAGCAAATCTTGCAGGTCCGGCTGTTCGCAATGCGCCGCCCTCCGAGTCTTTTGCACCTTTCCGGACGCGAAGAAAAGGTAGTCGAGTTCCCCCCTTTCTGCGCGAATATCCTCAGCCTGTAGGGTCTCGGAAACAACCTCCTGGGTGCTGACAAACCCCACAATGTCCAGGGGTCCGGTAAAAGGATACATCGACGTGCTGGAAGGCCGGCTCTACGAGCTCGAGTCGGCCTTGCTCCAGGTCCTGCCGCTGGTCTCCAACGAGCAGCTCGACGAGATCACGGCCTCGATCCCGCCCATCCCCAGCCGCCCGCACTTCCGGGCCCGGTTCAGCCAGGCGAACGGCACGGCCGCGACGCCGCCTCCTTCGGAGATTGTATTCCATGGAGCCCAACCGCAACAACATCATCAACAGGAAACAGAGGAAAAAGGAAATCCTCGACAGCGCCACCACCACCAGCGCCACCAGCAGCAGTCACCTCAACTCATCCCGCCAATGGGGATTGGACCGCACACATGCCCCCTCCAGCGGAACCAGGAGTATCTGAAACAGATGATGTCCGGTTCGTGGCACCAGCAGCAGCACCTGCCCCCTCTGGAGCTGGGCCCCTTCACCAACAGCGAAGGTCCGTGGCCGCCGCCATCACCGCTCCTGCTCGCCGGGGATCCCCTCGCGCGACAGGGCCAGTCTCCCTTCTCACCGGCAAGACACAGCTTCGACGGTGGAGGCGGAGGAGGAGGAGGGATTTCCGAGTTCGACTTGACGCCGGAAATCTTCACCAGGGGGAGCGCCGCCAGGGAGACCACCGCCGCCACCACCAACACTCCCATCATGGTCTCAGCGAGGGGATTCTAATTGAGGGGAAGGCTTTCGAATGGATGAATGAATTAATGTTAAAGAAACAAAGCTGAAGAGATAATTGCTCTCATCTCGCTCTTCTGGATAGGGGTGATCCCGTCTAACGGGAGGGAAGGGGTATCCCGTTAATATATATATATATATATATGTGTGTGTGTGTGTGTGTGTGTGTGTATGGGCTTTGGATGGTGTATTTGCCTTTTTCTCGCGTACCTTTCTGATCCTCTCGGAGCTGGCTCCATTGGGTCATGCAGCGAGTCCGCCTCCCCGCCAGAAAGGCCGTCACTCGTTTCGCCCGCGCCAATCCCCTTCGCGCTCGGTTTTCTGTTCGCTACACGAGGGGGCACCCTTCCTTGTCATCGTGCCATCGCGGGGATCGTGATGACCAGGGAGCTAGAGAGGCATAAAGCGAGCCTGTTGCATTGATAGGTTGGGATTTTAGTGGTCTCGCGAGGAACAAGACGCTGCAACAGGCTTGAGGCACAAGGGGCGCGAGAGGGGAACGAAAAAGGCATAGGGAACAAGACAGAGGAGAAAGGAACAAGCAACAAAAAGAGGGAAACACAAATTGAATGCCGGAGTCCAGCTCGCCGTACCATACTGCCCCTCCCACCCCCGCCTACTTGAATAGCCGTCCAGCGTAGACGCTGTTCAGAGCAAGTGGCGGGAACTGCTGGATCATGAATGGGTGGGAGGATTGGTGGACGTTTCTCCCGTGGCGGCTATACAAGGACAACACCTGCCCAACATCTCCTCACTCTTGGCTGATTGACCGACTGACTGATTGATAAATTGGGCTTATGAATTTCTCACATAAGGAAAATCCGGCGCGCGTGCCCAAAGACCATAGGAAGCTCTGTCATTGGCGTTTGGGCTTTAGTGGGTTTGTGTGTTTTGTGCTCAAGCTTTCCTCTGCCCTTCTCACTCCTTCTCTTCGTGTTCCCGGGACAAAGGACCACATGTATCCCCCAGCCATCAAGTCCACAAGAACAAAACCGGGCACGGTGCTGCGAAAGGTTTCCCATTGTTTGTTTCAGCCGCTCGTTCGTCCATTCATGGGGAGAGCAGCAGCGTGTAGGCTTCCTTCTGTCTCCCCAATCCCAGGTTCGTGATCGGCAGCTGCATCTCCTGAGACCTGAGTTGCACGGGGACGAGAGCATCTTGGGGTGGCTTGTTTGATTCTGTTGGTTAATTGATCCTAGTGAGCGTCAGCCTATCCCACATACCACCACATCATCTTTACTTGTCGCCGTGATTTGCCAGTGACACTGATGGCTTCGAAAAGTTTGCACATCGTTTGGCGCATGGTGTCCCTTCCGCCCTGCAAGAGACAACGCAACAGATCAGATTGCTTGACCCAAGCTGGCGATCGACGGTGGCCTCCTTATCACTGACGGGGTCAGGCTGCGACAAAAGGAGTCGCGCCCCAGGGTTTCTACCGTGTCATTCTCGAGCTGGAAAAATGCAATGTGCTGATCTTTGGCCGATACAATCTCGACGCGGAACAGGTGGGCCTCGGTTCACTGCCTCAGCGTTATTCTTGGTGTCAGCATGGACCCGTCATGTTCCGCATGTGAGGATGGACGAGCCGTGTGCCAGCCCCAGCGACCCAGCTGCAACTTGGGTGATTCTTGGTACAGAGACCGAGCACACGGGCGCGCCTGGAACATCTGGATATGGACATCTGCTTCCCCCCTCACTCACCAAGGGGCAGACCGTGTCGAAGTAAGAAGCCCACGGATTTTTGATCCGGCATCACGGCGCGAGAAAAAGAGCCGACGCTAGATACTCCCCCAGGTCCAATGGAGGCGTTGACATCAGTGGCTCTTACTCAGCAGTCCGGGACCAAATAAAGCCACTGGGTGAGCGACGAGCCAATCCGCTGCTTGCCACATTTCCAGCATCTTTTGGAGCGGAGGAGACGGACCTCATCATGGACTTCCAACCTACATCGATCATCGCGATAGCATATCCGACCTTGTGCGGTGTACAGCTCGAAGAATGGCGATGACCCCTCCTGGAAGTGAAATGACAGATAAGAAGAAGACGCTTCGATCAGATTTCCTGTGGGTAGACTCGAGCGGTGGCAACACCGATCCCACCAACCATGTTTACGAAAGAGAGGTACGGAGCCATGTCCAGCGATGGTCCAAGACGCACACTGGCCCAACAAGGCTGCGCAATAGCACCTCAACCAGCAGAAAACGGAAAGCCGCTCCAAAGGTTCAGTCTGTACAGCCTGTGTCATCAAAGCCGATTGCCAAAACCAAGGCTTCTCCACCAAGTGCCAGCCGTACCGCTCCATTTACTGCGGCGCCGATGACGCCAGTATCTAGTCAAGAGACTCCAGTCGAACTAGAGGATCTGGTTGTGATGCAGACAAGGAGCAGGAGTGCGACGGAGGTTGAATCCCCACCGGCGAGACGGTCTGGGGGTCAACGTCCCCTTGGGGACGACGTAACGGTTCAAGATAAGGAAGACTCTGGCCAAGTCGCAGGCACTGTTGTCCCTGCCACATGGAGAGATGACCAACGGTGGCGGCAGACCATTCAGTCTCGCATTCAGCAGACTGTGCGGCTCTGGCACTCAATCGCGCCCGCTTTGGCCGCGACCCTTGACTCAGACAGACTGGAGAAAATGGTTCGATGCCACCACTTGACCTTCTCCACGGTCTGCTCCGTGAAGAAGGCTGCAACCACCCGAGAGTCACAGGAGGAAGCACTGAGATTCGAGCGGCTGATGGTCAAAGGTTGTAGAGCCTTGGAGGCGTACAGAGTGGGGGAGGCTTTCGTGCGGTTTGACGAGGCCTTTTCGTACCTGAAGCCGATTTTGATCTTGCAGAATATCCGAGGGCAGCCGATGTTGTGCCGTCTTATCGCTCAATTCTCTGGACCGCTCTTTGTGCCCCTCTGGCATCGGGTCTACCAGTACATCATCGAGCTCGCAGAAGTGTTGATCAGTCCAGACAACCCCTTCGGACAGAGTGCTGATTTGTTTATCCGATCTCCAGTCCCGTTGGCCGACGCGTCAGAAATGGTCCTTCGGTGTATCCTCGACGTGGTGCAGACTCAGCTTGGACCATTGCATCCAGATGCCCTGGACTCCCTCGAATGCCTAGCTTGGTCTCTGTTCGAAAGGGGTCGTGGACAAGAAGCTCTCGCCCGCTTCACCGAGCTTCTGCAGAACCAAGAAGCCGCCAGGGGGCCCATGTCTCCGGAGGCATGCGATGCACTTCGCGGACTCGCCGAGACGCATTTGCGGCTGGGTGACCTCGATGTGGCTGAGCACATGTTCGACGAGGTCCTTGGATGGCGAAGCATGGGGCCGGGCAGGGAAAGCCCGCAGGCGTCCGCTGTTAGAGTCAAGTGCTTACTCTCGTTGTCTCGTCTGGCCCAGCGACGGCAGAATCCATTTCGTGCTCGCTGGCTGTTGCGGCACGCAGCTCAAACAGCTTCCCTAGCGTACAGCGAAGGTGGCCAGACGGCGACAGATGTTTCCTTCGACGCCAAACCCCCAGAACTTGATCCACTGGATGAAGTCAAAGAAGAAGTCCAGAGGCTGCTGGACGCTGTGGGGTCATGGTCGATTGACTCATTGATTGATGAATGAGCGAGTGAGTGAAGGTCACTTAGAGACCAATGCCGAAGCTTAATGTTTCGTGCCCGCCGACAGGGACCTTGGGGCCGCGCACAGAGGTCGTTTGATTGATTCTTTCGCCCTTTGTTGTCTTTCCCCAGCATCTTTCACTATCATAGTGCATACTGTACCTATTGCTCGGAGTCCTTTGACGGACCCGGGTTGCGGGAAGTAAACTGGCGAAGGGTTCAGGCGAAGGATCGGAAACCACGCCGTGGTGGAGTGATTCTAAAGTTGACAGCTCCACGCATGGTTGTAAGGTAGGAACAGGGATAGGGCGGCTCCGCAAACATGCCAGGTACCTGGTAGCATGGGCAGGGCTGTGTGAAACCGTTGGGGAGAGGCTTCACAGTGACAGTTCTGCATGTGTCATTGCCAGTATGTATGGTTGGTTAGCTCCAGGGCCTTCAGTCGCCATCACAACACCACAAAAGGGTCAAGCCAGGGTACAAGATGCCGGGCGAGGTGCAGAACGCAGGTTGAGAAGTCTAAGACGCAGGCTGCATTGTTTGGTGTTTGCTGGCGACACGGCTCGACAGTCATCGGAAGAGAGACGACGGGGCCACCAGGGGCACACGGGACAGACACTGCGAGGGCGCAGTTGCGTCATACTAGCAGCTGTCTCGACCTTCGACCTCAGTTCTCGCCTCGTCTGGACCATCAACTCTCCCGTCACCCTCTCTCCATCTCCCTTTCCATCTTCAGCTTCATCAGCTCCATCAGCTCCATCACTGTTGCCGTCGCCGCCACCGCAGCAAGAGAGTTTCTTTGCTCGCGTATCTTTTCCCAGCAGAACTAGTAAAGGGTTCGGGGTGGTGATGGCCAAGGCCACAAAGCTAACGGCCGCTGGCTAACGGCCACTCCACCTCCCTCGACCCTTCTCCTTTTCTTTTTCCGTGACTGACCACGGACTCTAGCAAAGCAACGCTCAACGAGCTCCCCGCGTAACCACGGGCCCAATGACCATATCACATTCCCATGCTGATTTTCCCCCACGCCGAAGAAACCAGGAGGGTAATCAGGACAAAAGAAGAAAAGAGAGAGACCCCTGTAGCAAGAGCCAGGAGCCACTTATCGGGTGTCCAAGGAGCACATGTCGGCATACACCCTGGTTTTTACGTACTTGAAGATTTGGACGGAGTGCACCGAAGAGGAGCCTCCAAAAAGAAGATAACAAGCTAGTTTAGCTTCTTGCAAGGTACATCAACAGAGCAAGCTCGTAAGCTGTTCGTATATCTTCCTGCATTTTGCGTAAGCGCCCGCGACAAGGATTTGGAATCCTTGCGCGTGTGCCAAAGAGTCCAACCAAGGTACGGAGGACTCATTCACCGACAATTGTCAAGACCTGTGGCTCTTCCAAAAATCCCCTTCAACCTTGTTCCCCTGTCGAAAATTCAGAGAGAATCTTGTCCAAGTCCAATTTTTGTTTACCCCAGGAAAATTTTGTGGCCAGTATATGCCTCGCGACCGACCGACCGACCGACTTTATTTTTTTCTCGCGCCATAACCTCTTTTTGTATCCTGAGCCCCGTTCCCCAGCCATATCCGCCATGGAATTGACACACCCCAAAGTAAATTCGTCCTTCAGAAATATTCGTCTTGAATCATAATCGTTCATGGTGTTTTGTGAAGACACCCAATCATTAAATCGTAATATAAAGTCCGGTAGAAACGAAACGGTGAATAGTTCAAAAAAAAGTAAACGTGGCTGAGCCAGAGATATTCCAGGTAGACATCATAGCTTGCTGTCGACAAGCAGCCATCAGGTGGCTGCGTTTGTAGGGAATAGAGAATAGGAGACGCGGGTGTTACGCCGAGGCCGAGAAGTTGCCGTGGTGGCTCGTTTGCGGCCAACCTGAGCCTTCGAGAGTTCGACTCCTGGCATCGACGACTTTCTCTCGGGCACGGGAATCTGAGACGCAGAAACGCCCCGGTCATGTTTGATTGTCGGAGATGTAGTGAAAGGTCCAACAGGTTCAAGGATTTGAGAGTCTGCCGTCTTGCTGCTCTGCGATCCTTCCCGTATCGTGTCTTGGCTCCCTTCTCGGAAGTGCTTTTCGACGCTGGCCCCGAAATCTTGAAGATCGAGCTTGAGGCTTTCCATCGAGTTGCCGAAGCTAGCCAGATGGGCGAGATCGGACAGACTCGTACTGGAATTCGATGACCGGTGTGTGCCGAAAATCGAGGCAATAATGCTTTCCTGAGAGCTCGACTTGCTCATCGTGGAGACGGGACTTCGCATCGCCCGAGAACGGAAGGCGTCTGTCGAGGCAAATTTGTCCTGCGGTCGGTGAAAATCACTGACTGCTGCTTCTTCCAATGAGACGGTGGGGACTGACTTCGAAGACTCAATCCCAAGCCCAAGCAGTGGTGATGACGGTTCCTGATCGAGCCGGGGACGACCAGGGCCGCTCTCGTCCCGAGAAGGGTTGCAGGGCATTTGCATTGTCAATGGAGTCGAAGCCGAGGAAGATACTTCGTCGAGAGATGGTTGCTCCACCACTAAATAATTCTCCGGAGGTATGATCAGAGTGCTAGGTCGATCGGGGATTGCAGCTGAAGCGTGGTTGCCACCATCCTCTTCAAACTCTGTGGCATGTTCCCATGAATAATCGATGGCATCCTCCCAATCCTCAATATCGATAGGCTTCACACCAACGGAAAATCGATTCTTGGATTTGGGACTTGCTTCCGCTCCTGTATCTTCGGAGCTGGTATTTTCTTGATTCGACGTCCTGCACGGCGAGGTATAGGAGATAGCATCGAAATGAATTTCACCGGATGATTGACTTCGCCGCTTACGTTGTTTGCTCGAAGGTGAAGCGGGGGTATCTGCAACTGGTGGTTGGACAGAGGTATCAACTGCCTCTGGCACGAGCTTCTCCTCCGTATTCTCTTCTTCAACGACTTCCATTAATGTCCTTGGAGGCGACGGCAGTGGAGCAGTGCGGAGAGGGAGTGCAATGTCGTCTCTAGTTGAAACAGCATGGACAACTTGGTCATTTGGCAAGTGTGGGAGCGGCTTGGCGAGAGCTCTGGCATGACTGATAGGGCTCATGGCAGACAGCCTCTTGCTTGTGTCCGAAGAAGGAGAAATATCAACTGCTGCTACAGATAGTCTTGTTGGCCGAGAGAAATTCTCCATCGAGCGAGACAGCCGAAAGTCGGAAGGACTGTATGGCGGCATGAAGGTATCCTTTGGTGGAGGGCTTGGGCGGGTTGGGGTTGTTGGTAGGTAAGGAATGGCATTGGTAGTCGGCGAAGTTGGCTCGTCAAATCCAACATGGATCTTTGGTTCGTCACCGTTCACAGGAAGGTCCGTGACTGGTATCCCACGAATCTGGCCGACCGGTTGCTGGTCTGCATGGACGGCGTGGAATTCTGAGGTGAGGTCTGTCTTGCTAACTGAATCCAGACTCTGGAACTGGGCTTGATCTCCGTGAGTCAAATGTTGGAAAGCAAAGGGCCCTGAGATACTTCGTTTTAATCCTGCGACTTGTTAGAGATCGGCACCCATGACAGCTTCGGCACAGGACTTCTTACGTCTGGAGATCAGCGTGGGCTGGCGTTGAAGACCCTTCATGGGAGCCATCTCAGCAGCCCTTGCTTCGGGGAGGCTACTTGATCTCTCTTCGATCTGGGAAGGCAGAAGGTTGAGCTTACTGCCTTGCCGTTTCAACATGCGAGTGCCTTTGTTCAGCAACGTCTTCGCAGCGCTTTCTTGGCGCTCGGTCAGCGGCATTCCACCGTCGACGAAACTCTGTCGAGAGGAAGGCCTGGAGGCCATCTCATTCGACGCATCCGAAAGAGACCGCGTATAGGCAGAAAATGATGAAGTGACGGTGTTCGTCCGCGATCTTACTCGAGCTTGAGGTGATATTTCAGGATTTCCTGACTCGGCAGTTGAGTATTCTTTGATTAAGTCGTTCAAGGCTTGACCTGACGGTTCAGCATTGTCCTTTGAAAACCAGTCACTGGTAACCGCATGCAACCTGTCGCTGCTTTGCTTGGAATGTCCCTGGCTCCATGGGAAGCGACCCATTTAGATCTTGGGGTGTTGGGAGGTTGACAGTAATCCCAAGTTCAATGACACAAGTCTTCAGTGTCTCATCCACAAGGGGATAGGCGGAGATAATGTGCTGGCCTGGTCTCGCGTATTTGTTAGGGAAAGGGTCGTCGTGCTTCGATTGCTCAAGCGGATAGTTTTGTTAATGTTCTAGGGCAAGAAGGAATACTCGACGAGCGGCGGGGTCTATATGGTACACGAGCTGCCTCGAACTGATGTTTCGGGTCAGCCAACATTGCCATCACGTGAAACATCCCGTGCGGTCGTTCCTGAGGATCATCACTCTTACCAACAATCAACATTTGAAGGCGGAGGGGTTTCAAAGTACAGCCCCACCGACAAGGTGTTTCTTCAAATATCTTAGGGTGCCCGATAAAGTCGAAGAGCTCAACAAATATTTGAGAGGGCCTGCTCGTCGAGAGACTATCGGGGCCTTCCTTTCTAGGTTGTGGTGGTAGACCGAAAAGCTGTTTTGTGCAACAGAGGAACGCGTTGAAGCCAGTGATTAGGGAAATTGCAATCGTATCAAAACAAATCCTAGAATGTCACAACCGGTATCACCGAACAAGCAACTTAGCATAGCAGCAGCACAGGCTGGATGATATGCAGAGCTGAGAATGAAAGACAGACGTGAATCACGAGCGGGAGACGAGATATTTGGGCCTGATCTTACCAATTGGCAGAGCCCCGACCACTGCAGACGAAGAGTGGAGTGAGCAGCACGACCCTCATCGTTCATGGGTCGAAGGCGTAGTCATGCAGAAGATAGAACCCGAAAGCAGGGGCAGCGAGTGGTCCAAACTGCCGGCGAGGCTTGATGGCGGGATAACGGGGTGAAAAGAACAATCTAAACCGCGGAAGGGATGGCTCGAGAGCGTAATGCTTTCGACAGACGCGACTGAGACTGCCGGCTCGAAAAGCACCCCCATCCTCGCAAAGCAGGAAGCAGGGGACTTGGGGAAACGTTGCGTTATGGTGGAGGTGTGAAGGAGCAGGCGAGGAGATTTGATGGGGCCGTGTTCTCGTCAGGAACAGGTGGATTCCGCAGTGACTTGCTCAGTGGGTCGGATTCGTTGCGTGGGCGGAAGCCACAACCCGGGCCCTGCTGCTCGGAACCAGGGGGTTTTGTATAAACCAGGATGTTGGTAGTGCGTGCTGCTTGCGCATCGGCGTCATCCTCCGGCGCCGAGATGGGCTAGTCCACTATCGTGTCATTTGTGGAACTCTTTTTTTTTTCCTTCGTGCCCCTGGCTCTTCAAATGCCCGTTACCTTGAAGCGCGCGTCCACTACCACTGGGAGGTGCCGCGGTCGTGCAGGTGGATGAGGGATACGGGAGCAGTGCAATATTCGTGCATCAGGACGCAGAAAGCAGTCTCCAATATCTCGTGTCAGGCCATGTGGGCGACGAATTGTGGGAAATCAGATCCAAGAGCCACCTCAACGTGTCCCTGGTGTTCCCACCTAGCGAGCGAAAGCATTGTTGACAAGCCGATGATGAATCGACAGGACCGGTTCAGAGGGCCTGACGAGAAGCTCCGGCGGCGGTTCTCGGCGTGGTGAGCTATGTTTGATCGACATTCGACCGAGTCAGACAAGGTGATTTCTGCAGCAGTCAGCAAGTGGCTTGACAATAGTGGTCTGCGTGCGAGGCACTGGGCTGGAGACTTGATGAAACGGGTCTTGGGCACGCTAGGCAATGAGGCAGACTGGGCAGAGGACCTCCTTTCTGAGGGGGCAGGAAATGGGTACCAAGGGGAGACTTCGGCGAGAAGGTGGGTAGAAGGTTCTGTGTGAAGACAAGAGCAAAATTAGCGAGGTGAGCAAGTCGGGAGAAACGGAATTCATCTGCGCAGAAGCAGTGGGAAGAAGATCCATCGCAGACTTGGGCAGAGATCTACTCAACGGTCCATGCCGTGTTTGGTTAAGTTTCATGCTAGCGCCAGATGGTGTGGTATTAGCGCGACGCGAGCTGCATATTCTCCTCATCCATCACAGACACCAAACTGAGTTGGGAAGATAATACAGCCTGTCCATGCTCCTGCTCTGTGATGGCTTCTTCAAGTACGAGTACTCGTACATGGGCTTCCCTTGGGACTTCCAATTCGGTGTTGATATAATATTATGGAGCATCCGATTGCCTGTTCAGAGTCCCGAGTCATCCATGCGCCTGAATGAGCTCTTCAATCTCTGAACACCACCTTCGGGTCGCCAAGTTCGGAATCAGAGAACACAGACTTCTCCCTGTAGTGAGAGAAACTCCATGAGACCGACAGCTCCTTGACCGACATCGAAAAGCCTAAGATATAGCGATCGTGCCCGACCAAGCCCAAAAGGATCAATACTGACCTCGCTGTCTTAACGGAGAATCCCTTCTACTGCTCTTCCGAAGATCGACATTTCCTCCGCGCTGGTTTTGATGGAGCGCCGACTGTTCTCTGAAAATTGGCTTTTTGCAACATACAAGTCCTCCGTGTTGTCTACGGAGTAGCCTCTTAGAGGCACGGCGCCTGACGGGAGAAGGTTTTGCCCATCAACATAGGGCTTAACCGATCGACGAAGGTTGTAACTCGTGACACATCCCCTTCTGTAGTCCTTTGGGTAGCGAAACCTGCAGAGTGCATGCCAGAGATGGTGGCTCGGAAGTTGATCAAGTCATTGCGGAAATATCCAGCTTGAGGACGAAAGCCAATATTTGCTGGAAAAGAGCAGGAGATGGGAACAGAGGCAAAGTTTGCATTTTGGCTCTGCGGGTGACGATCCCCCTGTTGCGAATCGCACCACACGAGTACACACTCTCACGTCCCTCTAAGAATGCTCCTCGTGATATGATTAGCGTGTACGAGGTGATGAACTGGTGGGTGAACACTCCGTCCTGGTCAAGATCAACAGAAGCTGCAGTGCTAGAAGTGCACAAGCGCCTTCCTGCGCACCTTTCTCTCTTTGAGAGAGTCGAACGCCCCGTCGTCTACGAGTATAGGCTTCTGGGACCGCCAGCGACTCAAGGCAGTACTAATCTCGGCATCCAGAGTTTCTATCATCCGGTCTTCTGCTCTCACGTGTGTTGTGGTTGACGACTATCAGTAAGCCAACTCACCGATCTGATTTACTGCGCTATCTCGAAGGCGAAGCGAGGGAGAACATGACCCGAGGGCAGAAGAATGTCCTTGGCGTGAACGATAGCTGTGATGGCTTCAGATCGTTGCTTTTCTTTGGCTGAAATGAAGCCACTGGATTCTGGGCGGTTGCAGCTTATCAGTCTCACCGATCAGGCGTTGGACCTCGCCGCGTGCCGATACCATTGTGAGTAAAGTCTTTGTTGACAAGAGGATGCCTGCATTGCAGTGTTCGGCCAGCTTTCGAGGCCGTCAATATTCAGATGTCTTTTTATCACAAGAGACTAACTCATCAACTTGGAAGAAGCGCCCTTTCCCTTCAGCCAACCGGAAAATATCATCTCCTCGTCCCCTGCTTGGGGTGCCTACAACAATCAACCTCAGAAGTGGAAAAAGTAACCGGCTCACCCTGCGCGCCCCTGTGCCCCTCACTCCTTCCCGTCCTCGCTTATCGTTGCTCGCTTCCTCTCGCAAACAGTTTCCATCACTTCGATCAGCTTTCCTGTCGGGATTTGAAGAGCTAGGAGTTGGGAAGAGGAGGCAATGATCAGCTACAAGCAGCACAACCCAGCCACATTTACCCGGAACTGTCAAGAGCGGTGAAGAGATATTAAGGGTTTTGCTCGAGTGTTGTGCATGACAAGAATCCCACGCGTCTAACCCCGTCAATCTTCTCTGCCATTGGTGGCGTTCAGGGAAAAGCATGAGCGGGCGGTCTGCACGACCACCGGGGATATTCACCAGGAACGAGACCACAGGGGACTCGTTACTTTGTCCATCAATAGCACAATCATGCTTTCTCGGCTGTCTCAGGGTCGCCATGTAGGTATACCAATGCTGGAAGCATGAGGGGCTCGTGTCCGCCAGCCTATTGTCGGAGGTCAAATACGCCCATTTGAAGCCTATAAGGACATGTGACAGATAGTTTGTACACCCTCTGGGGCTCCACGGGATGACACCACACACTCAGAACCTTCCGAGAAAACAAATCTATGGATTTCAACTGCGTCTGAGCGGAAGCTCTCTCTCGACCTCAAGGCGCAGTGTCACAACCTCAAGGCTTCAGGGGAGCATCCACCAGATAGGGCTTCATTGAGACTCGAATCCAGCATCATCACAGTGAAAGCACTCAAGTCTCTCGTCGTTGGGACTTTTGCAGCAGAGGGCATCTGGGAGCGAGCCAACAAAAGCCCTTCTCTTCCTTCCGCAGCTCCACGAGGCGGAAGACTTCCTAGCTCCCCTTTGTAGCTTGCTTGCCAGGGTATTTCGCATCTGGTAGTGCAAGAAGCTGCAGTTTACCACATGGCAGCGCCCTACGGAGTATCCCTCGAACCTTGTCAAGCTGGTATGTACCTAAGGCTGGCCCTTGACTGCTTGCAGGGATGGCGCAGCTTCCCCCTGACAGACGCTTCAGGCATCCAGGCACTTTTGCTTTTAGCCTGCAAATGTCCAATCCCTTTGCCGCATTCTCTCCACGCTCGAAGTCCGGACAAACCAGAACAGCAGGAGTTGAGCAGGGCACGGTTGGGCTCTGGCTCTTGACCGAGCTGAAGGCCCTCAGGCTCGTGGAGACTGTTCTCCTGTGGACTTCGGGACTCTCTAGGTACCAGGCGGTGAGGACTCGCACCATGGACCTCTTGTTGCTTCTTTATGGTACGAGTCCAATTAGAGGTCCGAACTCTTGCTACATACATCCGTCGAAGAGTTCATCTGGTCCCTGAGCCATGGCTTCGCTGCCACTCAAAAATTAGGCAATTTTGTCTCTTGGTGGCTTCAATAATCACTTCAGATTTCAGCCACATCTGCATAGCAGCTACAGGCGAGACCAAATCCACCTGCGAACTTTGTCGCGCGACCGAGTCTGGACACGAAAACTGTAGGGGTTCTGCTCATCACCCCGACGCGCGACATGGCGCTTTTCATCTCTAGGTGGGCTAATCCCGTCTGCTCCAAGCGTAACGTTGATTGCCGTGGCTTTCTCCATAGCTACTCGTCCAGATTTACGGAGTCTACATGCCGTGCGTGCTCAATAGTTCGCAGTCGCGTTCAACCACCTGGACTACTACTACTAGGCACTCTGTGGCACGCGAGAGTACAAGGATCAAGGACTCTTCTACGTCCGAATATGGAGAAGGAGGACTCCGTACCTTGTCGTTCTCTGCCCACAGAATGCCTACATTCACTGTCACTAATCTTTCGCCTAGATGGTTTCAGCAGGCCCCTCACGCTATCGGTCTGTGCGTCGCCGAAGGTGTTCCTGGCATCCCGTCAGCCCTATGGCGTCCCTTACCACTGAGGGGTGAAAAGCAGCCCTCGGGAAGTTTTGCTCTGAGGATTTTTGCAGTCCTTCCGTGCGTTGATCTGCTTTACCGAGACTTCAGCGGACATCCACCCAGTTGGGGGACCAAGCGGACACCTCCACCTCCGGGGAAGCCATCATTGGTGTTCCTGATTCTCTGTCTTCGGTAGCCAGGAACATCCTCGTTGGGCATCATCAGCCAGCCCCTCGAACTCATTGAATTGAATGATTTCGACCACCGTGCGGTCTGGGGGATGATTACTCGTTATTAGGTGCTTACTGTTCCAGAGAACCGCCAGGGGAGAGTATAAGCTCCCTTGCACCGAATATTCGTCCTCCTCACAGCTTTACTGGTCTGCTTTGAACAAACCGCGATTCAGCTACAGAAGATAGGTACTCGCTATGGTGGCCGACATTTCGACGTCGGGACTGACATGCAGGCCGATGCATGCCCGTTGTGTCATAACTGCTCTTTGTTACACTGCTGCCCGTCTAATCAAGGACAAGGTAGATATTTTGACAGCTGTCAGAAGTTCTTGTCTTCGCGTCCACCGCTTCGGTTTCACCCTGAAGACTGGGGCCGTTCTCGTTCGCGGCTCTCCAACCAGGGCTATGGCGACAACCGCGAGACCCATAGTCACCCCTTTCCCCTTTTGCTGATCTTTACTGCATGATGATGTGTGCCTGTCCACATTTCCTTTTCTTTTACGCTACTTGAAGGAACTCTCCAGCATCGGGGACCTCGAGAGCCCGGCAGTGCAAGTGTGCAGGTTGCCTTACCAGCTGTCTCACCTCGCAGCAACCCACAACGGATTAAGACATCGGTGGAAAGGAAATTTCTGCAAAAAATTGTTGACCAGTCTGATGGCAGTGGTATGTCCCCTGACATATCAGTGGAGCTCACAGCGCGTCTTCCCAGTCGGAGCCGGTATCCATGGATGCACACTCCATGAGTGAATACTCAAAGTCCGAAGAACTGAATTCCCAGTTCGAAAGAGTTCCCTGAAGGAGATAAATCGGTATACCAAGCCTGAAAGAGAATGGTTGACCCATTTCACTCTTGAAAGGTAGAGAGGACAATGCCGCTTACGCTGGATGCTTTTGCAGCAGGACGGTCAACCCAACAGTATCCTGTTGCCAGCCTCAATCGCCATCCGCTCTCCTTCACTCATGCCCGGATTGAGGTCCCACATCTTCTGGCCCAGTCCCATGGCACGTTTGCCTGCATCATTGACTTGATCCCAAGTCACAGCTCCAACAAAACCAACCTCGCCATCACCACCAGCACCTGGGAAGTCCGGTGGGGGACTGTATGCCAAGGCACTCATCCGTTGTCTCTTCAAAAACTCGAGATTCGGTCTGGTGATTGCACATGCGGGAATGTACATGACGCTGCTGTCACCTTTTCCGTGGTGCTCCTTGTCTACAGCATGGATCTGGGGACCAGTGTCAGCCTCTACACGCCAATGGCTAAATGGGGGCTTTTATCCTGGCACGGACTTGGCCACAAATGGAATCGTCTTTGAAACACAATTATTAGGACGGGAACTCACCATGTCACAGTGCCAAGCGACATAATCACCAGGTTCGACCCTGGGCATGCTCACCATGGTGGTGTCAAGCTCGAGGCCCGGGTGAGATACCGGATCATATTCCTGACATGCAGCTGGGACAGAGTTGGGAAATGTGGCATCCAGGTTCAGCTTCCCTGTCTGGAGATTGATAAACGGTCTCAATATCAGGTAAGATGTGACATGTCGGATCAAGGGGCAAACTTTCAGGGTGCCTTCACCAGGCCCTGTTGAGGACATGGACAGCCAGCCCTGGAAGAGGCGGAACATGCTGCAAGCGCCTGCGCCGTTATACAGGTCCATGTTGGCTTCGATGCGGTGGCGTGCGTCGAAAGGATCATACTCTTCCCAGCGGCCATTCAGGATGGTCTGATAGACGCGAGAATACTCGGGATCTTCCCAGCGCTCGAGACTTCCTCCATCGGTGTGCGGCCCAAGTGAGAATTTTGCGTCGCCCGGTTGCCGAATGCGAAATCGGTCTGCGTACGTCAGAGGGTAGGTTGTAGATATCTCTGACGACGGGTCCGAGGAGTGCCAGAAAGAGGCGAGAAAAGATTGGGCTCGCAGCATGTTCGGATGAGCCCGTGCTTGAACCTGGGAGGGAGTCCAATACAACTCATACACGGCAGGGTTATCTGGCGGAAAGGCCTTGATTTTGGATCGATTTGCAGCGATATACTCCTTGGCCTGTTGTTTGAAGTCCAGCGCCTGTTCTCGTGGGAGAACATTGCGAATAACTGCAGTTCCTCGGTGGCGTATCGCGTCAAGCTTTGATTGAGGGACAGTCCCGGCCACTACATCTCGAAATTCGATGCTAGGTATCACCTGGCGCCAAATGTCAGCCATCGCATATACTGGGACTTGAGGGTAGAGATGGGACGGACATCAATGCCTTCTGATCTAATCTCGGCAATCTCCCGCTCCAGACTCTTCAATAACCGTTGCCAGGACGCTGTTATGGCGTCCTCATTGCCCCTGATCAACGTCTTCTTCAAGGCACTGAACCGTGGAGGCAGAGGATCAGGCTTCTTGCCCGACAGTGAGGGAAACACGGAGCTGATGTCGCCGGCCTCTTTGGTCAAGGTGGATGCCGCACGGCGCAACGCAGCAGTAAGTTGATTCTTCATTGTCGCTATGCCCTGGAAGGACAATCTGAATATCACTCCCACTCCTCTGTGTCCTGTTCCATCGTCTGAATTTATCCTTCATCATACCGCGAGAGCAGCCGGATACGCTTCCGCACCAGGTCTAGCGTCAAGTGGCGTCAAGTGTGGTGTTTCGCGGAGGCAAAATCGCCCATTCGTGGCTATTTTGCGCCATGCCTCAAGATCATAACCTCGGGCAAACTGCGCCCGAGAATCGAAGGAATGAGGGGAGGACTGCTGTGGGATAAGGCCGCCCCAAACATGAGGCCAAAGGTGAGTTTGGAGGGTCTGCTGTGGCCCTGGCAATTGGCAATGCAGACTTCATCTCTGTGCATACCGAGGCAGAAGGATCGTTATATGTGGTTGCAAGGTTGGCCATCCCCCAGGTAGATTGCGATTGTTCTTTTGTCCCTCCTCTCTTCCCAGACCATCTCCAAAATGGCTCAGCAGATACAAGGAAAGACAGCGATTGTCACGGGCGCTGGCTCTGGTAAGATATCAATCCCAACGCAACTTCACGCACGAAGCAGGACTAACCTGGACAATCACCACCAGGCATCAATCTCGAGTTTGCCCGTCTGCTTCTGGAACATGGCGCCAACGTTCTGTTTGCCGACCTTGGGCTCCGACCAGAAGCCGAGAAACTGGTCCAGAAGTATCAATCAACTCCGAACAAGGCCGTCTTCCAACGAACGGACGTAACTTCGTGGTCTGACCTCGATGCCATGTTTGCAGCCGCCCAGCAGCACTTTGGATCCATCGACATTGTGTGCCCCGGAGCAGGGGTGTTTGAGCCTCACTGGAGTAACTTCTGGTACCCCCCTGGGACGGCGAAATCCAAGGACGACCCAGCTGGAGGCAGATACGCGCTGTTGGATATCAATATCACGCATCCCGTCCGCGTCACGCAGTTGGCCATTTCCCACTTTTTGGCAGCGGACCCGCCATGCAGCGCTGAGAACCCCAAATCGATTGTTCATATCGCGAGCATTGCAGGTGAGAGCGCCAGTCTCGCGTTCCCACTGTACTATGTGAGCAAGCACGGCGTCCAGGCGTTGGTACGCAGCCTAGCCGATCTGGAACATCTGCACGGAATACGTGTCAGCTGCGTGATGCCTGGCGTGGTCAAAACACCCCTGTGGACCGACCACCCGGAGAAGTTGAAGATTGTGAAGCAAGAAGGAGAAGGAGCAGATACGTGGGTGACGCCAGAGGAGGTCGCCCAGGTGATGCTCGCCTTGGTCAAGGACAATGAATGTCCAAGTGTTACCGCGAGCGCAAGCGCAGGCACCAATGGCGTCAATGGAGGGCAGAAGGATATGGTCCCGATCAAGGGAGGCACTTGTCTAGAAGTGCTCGCGGGCGCCGTCAGGGATGTGCCTCTCTATAACAACATCGGGCCGTATGCGACAGGGAAGCAAGGTGCGAGCGTGAGTGACGGCGAGAAGATCTACAGGGAGGTTCTTGGGGAGTTGAAGCCGGGGTGGGGGAAGTATTGAACATAGGTAGGTGGGAGTCTGAGGAACAATACGAGATTAGACGAGGAATGAATGTGCTTCCACCATAAGCACAGCGTAGACCTATACACGTACAAGACCGATATACGAGGTAGAGCGAGATGGATGGGTGTGTATCTGGTTGACAGGGGCCAAATGGAAAGTTCCGGAGATCTCGACTCCTTTGCCGGGCGATTGATCAAGTCAAGTCTCGCGATTGTGGCTGGACATTTGACGCCATCCGCAGCCATAATTGTCATATTCGGCTCCCACCCGCGATTCTCTGGCTTCATTTTTGTCCCAAAGTTCACCAGTTCATTCACTTCCTCCGCTTTCCACACCGCTCGCTTTGGTGGTTCAGCCATCTACTACGTCGTCATCTGTCCGTATCTACTGTGTCCCTGTCAAGTGCTCTCGCGAGGGGAGGAGAGATGAGCACTTCCGATCCCACAAGATAAACTGCGCCGCCCTTGACCCTGTCGCAAGCCATCATGTCTCTCCCTGCGCCCGCTTCCTCGAGCAGGACGCAGTCTCGAGTCCGTCGGTATGTCGCCTCCCGCTCTCAATGGCCCTGCCGTTCATATAACCTAACCGCTCCCCAGGCGACCGGCCACCCCGATTCTGAGCAAGCGTGATCTCACAGGCACCGTCGGTCAGGCATCATGGATCAGCAGCGTCGTCAACCTCCTCAACACGATCGTTGGCGCCGGGGTCCTCGCCATGCCCCTCGCCATGTCACATATGGGTGTCTTATTGGGAACAATCGTGATACTGTGGGCGGGTGCCACTGCCGGGTTTGGCCTCTACCTGCAAACTCGCTGCGCCGCATACCTGGAACGGGGATCCTCGAGCTTTTTTGCACTGTCCCAAATCACATACCCCAACGCCGCGGTGATATTTGACGCGGCCATTGCAATCAAATGCTTTGGCGTGGGAGTCAGCTATCTCATCATCATTGGCGACCTCATGCCGGGTGTCGTGCGCGGGTTTGCTCGTGAAGAGGACCTAGGCCAATTCATGTTCGACCGCCATTTCTGGGTCACGGCTTTTATGCTGGTTGTCATTCCCTTCTCCTTCCTACGTCGACTCGATTCGTTGAAATACACTTCTGTGATCGCATTGATATCAATTGGGTACCTGGTCATCTTGGTCGTCTATCACTTTGCCGCACACGACACCTTGCCCGGTGGGCACTACCAGACTCCGCTAAGAATATTTACATGGGCGGGTGCGATCCCGGCGCTCTCTTCCTTCCCCGTCGTTGTGTTCGCCTATACTTGTCATCAAAACATGTTCAGCATCCTCAACGAGATCAGCGATAACTCCCATTTCCGCACCAGCGCTGTCGTATTCGCATCCAACGGCACCGCTGCCTCTATTTATATTCTGGTTGCGATTACTGGCTATTTGTCATTTGGGAACGAAATCGGAGGAAATATTGTGGCACAATATGCGCCTTCGGTGTCCACAACGATCGGTCAAGCCATGATAGTGGTTCTCGTCATGTTCTCCTACCCTCTGCAAGTTCACCCCTGCCGAGCCAGTGTCGATGCTGTTCTCAAATGGCGTCCTTCCGACAAACTGAAAGCGAGACTCCGCTCCACGCCCGCTACTCCTAGCTCGCTCGATTCCAGCCCTCCGCGCGACGTTCCTCTCCTACAACCTGGCAGAAAGCGGAACACGGAAATGGGAGAGGCTCGATTTGCCGCCATCACCACCGCGATCATCATCCTCAGCTACATCGTCGCCATGACCGTCTCCAGTCTTGAGGCCGTTCTCGCGTACGTCGGTTCAACGGGAAGCACCTCCATTTCCTTCATCCTTCCGGGCTTGTTCTACTATAAAATATCTTCACCCGATTCACCCTTGCATCAAAAGCTTGTGAAAGAAGAAGACGACTACGAGTGGCACGGGGACGATGATGCGAGCGACAAGTCTGACGACGATGCTGGCAACGAAGAGCCACCGAACCACGAAGGCCAAAATCTGCTAGGTAACTCGGGGATTCTCAGCATCAGCGGCATAAGCTTGTTGAAACGGACGAGGAATTTCCGCCGGAAGATGCTTCGCAAGCTGAGCCTCGCGTTGGCCATCTACGGGGTGTGCGTCATGGTGGTTTGTTTGATCACGAATACCTTTTTCATTGTTGCGCACTGAGGTGCGTTGACGAGGAGGTGCTTGTGGGTGCCAGTGTTTGGAAAGATGTGAAGGAGTGCCGCGTGACAAGCGTCGAGATCATACATGAGGTGGACGGTTCAATTCAATTATCGACCTGATCGTTCGATATGACTGATGATTTGATTTCGAAGAAACATAGAGGGCGACTGCTGAGGACTCTCGTTGTCGACTAGTTAGAGTCCCAAGAATTTCCTTTTTGGACGACACCCCACGTTGCAAATATACTATACCCTCTCAAAGTCGATTCATGCACGATGTGTCCGGGAGCATCAGAGAGAACGGCAGAGATATCAACGAGATCCCCTCTGGAGTTACCAAAGAACGGGGCGTCGCACTGGCCAGCGCAGTGAGAACGATACATGCATACAATGCCTCGTCCGACTTGGGACTCCCGAGCCTCCTCGACGAAGTCGGAAGCGACCACAGGACACTCGTATAGCCGCATACAAACAAGAGTGATTGTCGCGCATCCAGCGCTCCGAAATCTCTGCAACGACGAAATCAGGGGCCCAAAAGGGAAATGACTGGTTGACCATCATCACGACCATGAGCTTGAGCTTGAACCTGTTTGAGCTTGGATAGAAAAACAAGTGGCTTTTTGCAGGTCGCACGAGCGGGAGATAATACCGTGTAGAGCGATGGCGTCCAGGCAGGCAGGCAGGCAGGGCGGGCGTTTAATGTCTATATCCTATACCATATCATACCATACCATGCCGACGTATTGACTACTTACTATTTGTTCCAGACGACCGAGGTATCACTTGTTTAGTTCACAAGAATGGGCTGCCAGCCAGGGAGCATATATGCGACCACCTGCATCGCCGGAATAGTTCTGTTTCCTGTGTCTCTCCTCCTTTCCCTACTACCACTGTCTTCGTCTGAACATGATTACTTCCTTGCAAATTGAATCTTCATTGCGGCATTCTGCAGACACTTGCCATTGAGACGATCTAATTAAGTCAAACGAAACTATGGCCCGCGTTGGCCCCCGACATGATCCCAAGCCGCGCCCAAGAATGCCGTTTTGATTCCCCAGTACCTCACTTGATACTCCACAGAACACGATCGACTGAAAAGAAAACTGGGTTCGGGCACCCCATTATAAATTGGCGACATTTTCTCCCGATCAATGCGAATGGCATTCCCTTGTAAAACCACCTTTGTATGAGCGATTGCACGGCTCGATTTCGATCGATCCTACCGGAACGAGTCCAACCTTCGACTTTCCCGATCCAACACACATCTCCGAGACTTTGCTAGTCGCCCCAGCATCTTTCACCAAAACTTAGTTGTTGTTCTGGGTCGCGTTCAAGATCCTCAAGATGGAGAGGAACAAATTGAGGATGTCGAGGTAAAGGCTGATGGAAGCTGCAATCTCCTCCTCCACGTGATAGTGTCTCATGACCATCTGGGTGTCCACGAGGATGTAGCCACTGAAGATCAAGGACGCAATCGCGCCGTAGACCAACTCCACCGTAGATCCATGCGGGAAAAAGGCAGCCATGAATCCGAAGATGATCAGGATCCACAAACCGCCAAACAGGTAGGGAATCCAGCTGGTGAAGTCGTACTTGCTCTGGCAGGCAAAGAGTGTCAGGAAGACGAAGATGGCCAGAGTGAGGACGAGAGCTTCGATCACGATACGGCTTTCGAAAAAGGACGTGATGACACTGATGCTGTATGCCTCGAGCGCGGTGAAGCCAGCCAGAAAGATCATGTTTGTCGGGTACGACTTGCGCTTCCAGAATGTGAGGAGCATGAATCCGATGGCCCCGATCAAAGACACCCACATCATCCACGAGTTGGACTGGATCCAGTTTCTGTAGCCCTTGGAGAAGAACGAAAGCATGGACAGGGCCGCGGTGAGAAGGAGCTGGACGGTCAGGATGGTATAGACTTTGCGGATAAAGGACATTCGGATGTCGATGGTCGCTTCGATGACGACGCCGCCGAACTATACAGCATCGTTAGTATGCGGATCAGAAGCGGAGTGAGAGAACTGGAGCGTACCTTGAAGTCGTCCGGCACATTGTCGTCTTCTGTCCTGGGAGCGCCGAGGATGCCCTGCTCAGGGCCAGGGCCTGTAGCCTGGTAGTTTGGAGGGGCTTGAGTGTAGTTTTGCTCGTCGAACGAGTCGCGCTGAGGAGCGGGCTGATATCTGGTGGAGGAGGCCATCTTGCGCGTCGAGGAGAGGTTACCGATAGAGCTGAAGGCAGGATGAGCAAGTGTGCGCAGGAGAGGAAAGGAGTCTAGGAACGATGTTGTGAGAGGGTGGCGTGTTTGGAATTAATGTTGCCGGTGACTTGCATCAACGACTTGTGACGCCTGCGCCTGCGGCTGCGGGCCCGGCGAATGTTCCAGTCACAGGAGCCAATGATGCCTGCACCGAACTGCCGCTACAAGCACGTGGGGGAGTTCCCACCTCAATGCGGGCACTTCCTCAAGAGGCACTGCCAGTGCCGAAAAGGACTCGCCTGGAGCAGCCGCACATTATTCGACAGATTCAAATGAAAATATCCCTTGCGTTGGTGTAAAAGGATCTAGGGATGATTAAAAAAAAGATTCGAGAGCCGAAAAAGGTATATGCGAAGAGAGCAAAAACAATACGTTTGAACTGCGTGAACCGCGACTCGAACGCGGGCCTCGAGCATGGGAAGCTCGAATTCTACCCTTAAACTATTCACGCGAATCTGGGCAACATCAGGATTAAATTATGGGTTTGCAATATATAATCACTAATATTGATAATGCCTAAGTGCCCTTGATCTGGCCGCTGATCGGGCGCCCGGCCGCCTAGAGGGCTCCACCTGTTAGTTGAGGACTTAGGGACACCTGCCTCGTCCATCACACAACGTCAGGCCGTACGCTCTATAAAAGTAATAATGGCCCCGTCTTTCGGGTCTCAGCTGCTGCAGATACGTGGAAGCACAGATCTAATCAGGTCTGATGATGACATGCTTTTCCTATTTTCCCATGTCTATCTGTTTGAGCCTTGGTTCAAGACCTCTATGAACCATCACCCAACTCAGTACGAGGTATAACTCTGTGCAAACCACAATCACGCTAGGCCTCAAAATCAGAACCCCTCTGCCCCTATTCGAGTGTCTTCTCGGTCAAGAAAATGCCATACTTCTCCTTCAACTCCTTCAGTATAGGCCCCGCCAACTCCCACTTCAGCGGCGCCAGGATGCCCTTCTCTTTGATTCTTCCGTCCAGCACCATCAAACAAGCCACTCCGCAGGGCACACCCACCAGTTTGGCCATGGAACTATATCCGTTGGGGTCACCGTAGTCACAAAGGGTGCTTGTTCTGGTCTCCTGGGTCCCGTCTTTGTGCTCAATCTCGAATTTATGCTGCAGCATGACCATGTCTCTCTCCCCCTTCTCGTACTGCATCTTCTCCTCCAGTGTGGCGCAGAGTGTGTCAAGTGGATTGCCTCGTGGCGTGATGGGTTTATCTGAGAATAGGCCGAGCCATTTGATTCCGGAGATGATGCGCTGTTTCTCGGGCGTGTCCTTGAAAGTGGTCTTGGAGCTGATAGCCCACGAAAGATCGGACTCCTTGCTGCTTGTCGCGCCGATGATTTTCTGCGTTGCCTCAGCCCAGGTCAGAGGCTTCTTGTCCGCGGACGGTTTAAGGAAAGACTGCTCTTCTTCCGAGAGAAAGCCAATGTCGACCAGGACCTTGACGAATTCAGGGAAACCTTGGTACCGCAGCGTACCGCGGATAACAGTCTGGGCTTCGGGGATGCTGTATTTTTCCCGGTAGGGCGTCGAGTCTCTGTTGGGATATGCAACGAACGCGAATCCAGGGTAGATAAAGTATGGCTTTGCACTGCTCATGAGGTCCGGCCCAGCGATTTCTTTGATGGAGCCATCTTCGTAGAATTTGGCCGAGTTGCGGAGAGCTAGCAGAACCCCTCGACTTGACCAGGAGAACTTGTACCCTAAAGGATTGTCGCTGGCCTCCGGAGCCGGCAGCCCACCGCAGTATGATAGGAAAGACTTAATCTTGCCGCCAGCCTTGTGGACCTCTTCAATTGTCTTGACCGCGTAGAGATGGTCGATCCCCGGATCTAGGCCAATCTCGTTCATGACCGTAATGCCCGCCTCCTTCACCTGGTCTTCCAATTCCAACATAGCAGGAGAAACGTAGCTGGTGGTAACGACGTTCTTCTTCTTTCGGATTGCGGATTTGATAATGGTTGCGTGGAAGGTGTATGGGATCAGACTGATTGCAAGGTCGGTTTTGGCCATCTCGCTGTCCAGGGCCTCTTCATTGGTGACATCGAGGGAGATTGGCCGTGTGTTTTTGATGCCTTCACATAGTTTCTTTGCACTTTCGAGTGTGCGGCAGGCTATGGTGTGTTAGTCGAGATGAGTTGCCCATGAGCCCAAGATCACTCACCGACGGTAACCTCAACTCCAGCTTCTGCGAGGATCTGGACGGTGGGCTTGGTAACAAACCCAGCGCCGAGAAGGAGGGCCTTTTGGGAGGAATAGCCCAGTTTGGACTGGATGGTGGTGATGAGAGATGCCATATTGGACTGTAGAGGGGTGCCAACTCGCGCTTGACTGTGTGTGCGGCGTCGTGATGAAGGAGGAAATGAGTCAAACGACTCTTCCACCGATTTTCTTCAATTCGACACCGAAAATTGCATCAACCCGCGCCGCCGATTGCGGAGTTGAGCGAAGCCTCTGAGGCCCCCTCCTTTATCTCCACGTGAGGATAGAACATCCCGCTTCGGTCAAACCGCCTCAGTGCCTCGCTTCCATCTCTGCTCGGGTTCGATCTGTCGAAGTTTCTTTGCCAGCTCCCCAAGTTCTTACCTACCAGCCTAGGTAATCGAGCTCGGATATCAAGATGGTACGCGTTATAAAGAATCTGTAACTACTCCGCTCCCTCCTCTCGTGGATCCACACTATTTCCCCAAGGATATTCTTCTGTGCTTGGGGTACGCGACCAGCACACAGCTTCTCCCTCGGTGTTTCATTTTCTCTCACCTTCAATTTCTCTTGAACAGACATTCTGTTCCGCGTCGAAAACATGGCTGTACCTCTGTTCGTGAGACTGCAGTCGTACATAGACCCTCTCTTGCTTCTCGGCATCTCCATTTCATACTTCCCCCTGACGCTGCTGTCTCATCCGTTGCTCTTTGTTACATCTCCGTCGTCCTTCCGCTCAAAATGGTTCGAAAACTTCTGGCGGGTCATTGGGCCCAAGATGGCCGCCTCGGAAGTCCAAGTCAATCACATCGAAGACCTCATGTCCCGGGCGGGCGGAAAGGTCCTTGAACTGGGCCCTGGAGCAGGCGACCAAATGTTCCACTATAAGCCTGGCCAGATCGAAGTGCTGTACTGCGCCGAACCAAACGGATTCTTGCATGGAAAACTTCTTGAAGCTGCGGAGAAGCATGGGCTTGGGAAAAAGCTGGTCGCTCTTGAAGCCGGGGCTCAACCAGGCAGTCTCCTACCTGCACTCAAGAAGGCCGGGGTGATCCCCAGCACGACCTCGAGTCTACCCGAGAACGGTGTATTTGACACCATTGTTACCGTCAAGAGTCTCTGCTCAGCGCCACAGAAACAACTTGCTGCCACGGTAGCTATCATCCAAGCCTTGCTCAAACCCGGCGGCGAGTTCCTGTTTTTCGAGCACGTCGAGAACAATGCAGATTCGATCACCATGTCTTACGCATGGTTGGTAGATTGGATCTGGCCTGTGTTCATGGGCGGTTGTCGCTTGAATGGGAAGCTTGATCGCGTCGTCTTGGGGATGGGCGGCTGGGATAAAAGGAGCATTACCACCACAGATGAATTCAAGGGTTACGAGGTACGAAAAAAAACAACATTCCAGAACCGATCGAGCTTTGCTCTGTGTTCGATCATCATGCACAGATCCAGATGTCAATACTGATATTCCAATACTTTTAGGTCTTCAGATATGTCAAGGGAGTCTGTCGCAAAGCTTGACAAGGTTGGCTCCATGGCGGTAGTGGCCGTCCAAGAGCTATACCAGCGAAGTGCGCCTTAATTTGTTCCAGTGCGACATGGAGGTATGGGACTTGAGCTCAGCCGGCTCGGTGCGAATGGTGAGCTAAATCCGCAAAGACTTGGGTGGTGATGGTTCCTGTGCTGCGCTGTTGCAGCTGAACAAAGTCATTAATTGTAACGTCAAGCCCCAACCTTGTAAGTAGCGAATCTAAAATCGCCTTTTGTCTTTCGAGGGCAGACTCCATAGATTCTCAAACTCCAAAGCCAAGGGATTTATCATGATGGTCAATTCCACCAGGTTCGCACAATGTAGCCCTTAAGCCAGTACCGTCTCTTTCAATGGCAGCTCGGTCTCATACTCAATCTCCACACGACCACGAGGCTTCTTCTGTGGCTTGGGCGGTTGCCTTGTACGTCGCTTCCTCTTCTTGCCCGACGCATCTTCCTCACTTTCATCCTCGTCAGTGTCTTCGCTTTCGTCTTCGTCCTCTCCAGACTCTTGGCTGAGATCCTCATCTTCTTCATCAGGACTCTCTCCACCAAGCCAGTCGTCAAAATCCTCCATCTCCCGTTCCAATTCATCCTCGCTTTCCTCTAAATCAGAAACATATTCCACCTCTGCCTCCACTTCTTCCTCGTTCTCATCCTCCAACTCTTCATCGAGCAGCTCCTCACCCTTCTCCTTCCTCTCGAGGCCTCTAAGCACCTTTCTCCACAACCCCTCTTCAATATTGAGCGGCCGGTCACCATACGCGCCACTCGTCAACCTCTCCATCAACTCCCGTTCAATCTCCCTCTCCACTTTGGCCGCGCTTTCTGCTTTGCGCTCCCTGGTTTCCTCCCTCCGCCGAATCTTTGGCGCCAATCTACTGACGTTCTTCTCGCCAAGTCTCACTTCCTCCTTTGCGATATTCCTTTCGCGGATCTTCACTTGCGTCAACCTCGTGAGCCTCTGTTTGCATTTGTGGATGTAGAATTTGGGCCAGTATTCCAGCTTCTCGTCGAGGGCCAAAAGCGCCTTCTCGTAGTTGTTCGGCAGGCGTATCTTTTCCCACCACTTGGAGGGCAAATGGTTGCGTTCAGGAGTCTTGATGAAGAGGCAGAGGGCACCAGTCTGGGGGTCTGGTCGGACGGTGGCATAGCGGGAATTGGCGAGCGGGCAAGATTGCCGGTTGCAAAAACCGGTCAGGTTGTATTCATTGCGACAAAATGTTTGATCTTTGCTGCTTAGTCTGTGGGTTTATTGGATTCTCTCCGTTAGGAACGACAAGCGTTTTCAAATTCACATGTGCGAAGAAGTCAGCTTACTTTAACTTGAACGAGCAGAATTGCTGGTTTATCACCTGCCACACAATCTCGTCCGACGACATGCTTGCGCAATTAAGAAGGAGAGCACAGTGCGAAGACCGAGGAAGAGGGAAAGGGAGCGGCGGTGGGTGGGTAGGTGGCTGTTCTGAAAGCGCCCGAAAGATTGAGAAATCCAAAAATTTCACAGTTTGGAAGTGCAAATCTGCCAAGAGTTTTCTTATCGCTTATCAGAGTTTAGCATGTTTGTTAGATTTGTTTCCAACTTTCCTCCTTGAATATTCGAGTTGAACATCCCTCCTCGGGATTGCTCTTTGCTCGGACGAGACTGTCGTCTCCAATCCTTGAGACAGTTCGACGGTAACCTTGCAAGGCCGTTTCTTAAAATCTTGCTGATAGTCGAACACACAAGTATGCAGGTGGAACTAAAGGGACAAAATATAACCTCCGTCAGATGCCATCGGTGTCTATATCAGGCCTTCAATACATTATTGCAAGGAGAGCAAAGACTACATGTCAATTGATCCTCAAAAAAATAGGCCAATGTAGGCCAAGTGTCTGCATAGGCAGCATGTCTATTGCTTGGACAACCGGTCAATGCTCACCTCGTAAATGACCTCGCAGCTCCACGATCCATGCAAAAGAATGCGCGCATTCTTATGACCAAGCCAATCGCAGGAGACGGGCAGTGATCAAAGTTGCTCGAAGGCTCTCCATGCGTCGAGTGAACTCTTGTAGAAGACTAATGCTTTCTTTGCCGATATGGCATGCTTTTCGTGTAGCAACAAGAGCTGTATCGTGCTAGGGCTCTGAACCCGAGGTAGAAAGTCCGCGAGATGGCCAATATGGAGAAATGGTTGTTTGGACGGATGAAGTCACCAATTTGTGCAGTGCCTAGAACAGATACGAGAGTTCGAGTCAGGCGATAGCAGCAGGGAATGCAGTGCTAATCCTCGAGTTCGGTGTCGCGCTCCTCGAACCTCAGAAATGTGCTGCGAGTTGCAGCTTCTGACCCCATGATCACCTGCCAAGCGTCGTTGACTGCGTGGAGTATACCATCGTCAAAGGCAATGTCTTGCGGCTTGGGTGGAAAGATGATAACCGGTGTGTGCTTCCGTGACGGTGGGGAGTTGAAAGTACGGTCTATAGCAGGCCCCAGAGCTCGATACGAGAGCGACCATAGGAGTGTGTCTTTTGCACCCACGGTATCAAGAAACAACCTTACAGCATCTTCCAGCCGATCTTCGGAGGACGCATCTTCAGAAACGACCGAAGCATAGATAAGACCTGGTCAAAATCAAGTCAGCAAAATCTGGTTGGCATCAAGAGTTCGAAGCAAACATAATTGAAAGAGCATTCCAGATCAGGTTGTCAGAGGGTAATTATCAGCAAAGCACAAAGGCTCAGGCAATGTAGATAAGTATTCGATGTTGGTTCATCACGGAAGTGAAATTAAAAGACAAAAAAGGCAAAGACTTACACTGACCAGCCGGACATTCCCCCGTATCCTCGGAGTGAATCTGCAGATAAACGGGATCCTTGCCGTGCTCAGGGGTGCCGCCATTGACCAGAACAATTGTGACCGCTGGAATAGGACCATTCTCTGATGTCGGAGGAAACATTGATTTTAACGGATCGGCGATGATATGGATAGACCTCCAGGTAGTACAGAGCGAGGCCACTTCTTCCACAACATCTTTGGAAATTGGTATATCGTCACGGTTGCCGGCGACGTATCGGGTCCGGATTCGAGTACCGTCGGAAAGCGTGCATTCAACGAGAGTGCTGTCCCCACCATCTAAGGGTGCGAGAACAGGGGTGTTAGCAGGAGCGCTGAGAGCTTGCAACGCGTGCCCTAGAAGATACACGCCTCCGCCAACAGCACCGGCACGACAGGCCACCTGTGAGATTTCTGCTGTGCCGCCATATTTAGCAACGACAGCGCCAAAGCCTTGACCAAAATGGCCCATCGACTTCATATGTCTCCTGATCCTGACTAGGGCTTTGTCGAAGGGAACCGAGTCGGCTGGTACAGGGGACAGCGCAAGTGCTACCAGCGGAGCCTGCAAAGAGTCTGGAATTTTGAACTCCGTCGTCAAGGCGTCCTTCAGCGACATGCTGGTACTGTCTTCCTTCGAGGCCGTTGTTGATTCTTCCTCCTCCTGTATCACGTACCGCAAGAACTTCATCAGTCCACGTTTGTCCTTCATCGAAAGTGATTCATCATTGAACACATCCTCACGGGTGCTTGGGATCTTGTGCAGTTTCCCATCATCTAGGACCCAAAAAGACCCAACAGCAAGGAATTCCAGTTGGGTATGGATCTGTGACGAGACGAGGGAGGGGAGAAACTCGGATTTGGCATAGATGATTTGGGGGCTTAAGCTCAGAGTATATGACCGGGATGGTCCAAGTGATGAGGGGGTCCTAGACTCGTCGTCGGTGTACCTCGATATGAAGGCATCTTTGTACACCGTGCTTCTGACTGCGAGATGATCAGTGATGCCGCAATTTTCAAGGCGCAGTTTGCGCACATTGCCGCAAGTCTTCTACCCAACTCTGGGCGTCGTCCAGACTCAAACCGGCGTCGTCACCTCCATAGTAAGCATGGCGATCAACATGCAAGATCTTCTTGCCTGAACGAGAAAGAGCCCTAGAGAAGAACGCTTTGTCAGTCAGTTTAAGCCTTGGTTGAGGTGGTTCAGAAGTAACATACAATGCCAGAAGCGACTGGGGAATACTGGTTCCGGCTATGACAACATCCCAGACTTCATCACTCAAGCTCTCCATTTTGAGCACCGAGGATTGAAGAAAGGCTCTGAAGATGTACACAAAGGCGTGAAATTTCACAAGTGGTAGGAAGTTTTGGAGTGACCCTCTTCAGAGCAACTTTGCCGAGCCATCCAAACCCCTTGACGCGAAAAGGCGCAACGATAGCTGCTCAGACCAAGCAAGTATCTACAGAGATACAGTCAAATCTTGGGTGAGCTCCCGAGGCTACTTGATCTATTCCTGTGTGTACAGGGCCGTGCTTTTGCCGGGGGACAGATTGTGTCGTCCACGAGCTCCTCGCCCCAAAGATTTTGCGGTGGCAAGCTCAGGCGAGGTGATCACAACTCTGACCTTGCGCAACCTTTGCCAGAGAAGAAGAGCTTCGCTCAAACAGTTGGGGTTCATTTCCATGCAACGTACCCAAATCCCATGCCAGATGTCTCAAGCGGATCTTAGGACCTGTCGTCGGCCCCGACGACCGCTCCTCGACACCGACTGAGCTGCGATCTGCATCCCACTCTTGCTCCTCCTTGGACTCGGTGTGGAGGTGATACATACAACAAAGGCCAAGACACCAGAGAACGCAGTCTCTGACAGTCGGATGTGTCGGCACCAACTCCTTCTACCTCTGGCACACAAGGAGGGACGCGACGTCTTCAGAGGGGGGTGCAATTGACGATTCTCTGGCCTTTTCATGGAGTAGCCATGGCGCATTGACAGCAAAGAAGACCGAGCAGACAGCACTCCTTGCTGATATATGTGATGAGAAGCAGATGTGCCTTGAGAGACTCCCGTGCTGTCCACCAAAGGATCGCCGGATGCCAAGCTGGCCAAACCCCATTCCTCTCCGCCCCCATTCTGTGCTTTTCGACCCCAGATCTCAAAGCTCCAACCCGCAGACCTCCAATTCTGGTCCGCTCAGTGTCAATGCAGGCATAGCGGAGCACGTCCAAGCAGCCCCGCCAGTAAGAACGGTTGGGCTGCTTGCTGTCCACTGAGGTCGGGCTGGAATATGAGCGGCATTTACCTACAGGCTGGCATTTGCGCCGAGGATGGCAGAGTCTTGCTGGCTCTGCCACTTCTTACTTGCCGATGGCGACTCCATTGATGCGTCTCACCACCCTGGAAGCCTCCTCCTCCACATTGTGCCCCACGACCTGAGGAGCCCCATCTTTACCTAAGCGCAAAAGACGGTTTTCGACCATCTTCGAAGGGAGATGATTCTTGATTCTCGCGCAGAGAAAGGTATCTGTACAGAGCATATTACCCAAGTGAGTCGTAACTTGAGCTCTCGATAAGGTCCTCCACCAAGCAGAACAGACGCCCAATTACCCTCAACTCGCCCGCTGCATTCAACACCTCACTACCACGGACCGAGATCAGGGGCAAAATGGGCAGCTACGCTGAGGAGCCAGAATTCAAGACCATCACCATCCAAAAACTTCACCCTACATTCGCGGCTGAGGTCGAGGGCGTCGATTTTCAAAATTTATCCGATGAACAATTCAACGAGATTCTCGCCGCCATGGCAAAGGTACCAACGCCCCTATTTCTGAGCCTTGCTGGCCCTTCCTCGTCAATCTGTCGCACAGTTGAAACAGCGATGCTTTGTAATTTGGCGCTTACTCGTCCTTTTTATGCTTTAGTATGGTGTTTGTATCTTCCGCAACACTGGATTAGACGATGCCAGCCACATCGAATTCTCCAGACGTATTGGTGATCTTGACACTATGAAGCGTTATATGGTTGATGGCCGCAGACCAAGGTACCGCTACTACGAATTGTTCGACGCTGGGAATATCGATGATCAAGGTGGTGTTCTTGACCCCAATAGCCCAAGAGCACACTATGGCAAGGTGAGCTCACCTGAAAGTCTTTTTCCCACCCAAAGGCTTATTTTGTATTTCAGGGCAATGCTCTCTTTCATGTCGACTCCTCATTCAACCCTAGGCGCGCAAGTTTCTCACTGCTACGTGCGGTAGAAATCCCCCCTCCGGGAAATGGCGGGAACACTGACTTCGCCGACTCGCGCACCGCTTGGGACGAGCTGGATCCGGAATTTCAAAAGGAACTCCTGGAGAAAGATTATGTTGTTCACCATTCGATCGCGCAGTCTCGCAAATTAGGATCCCCAGAATTCTTCAAAGACCTTGATCCGACCAACGGAGGTGTTATGGCTCGGCATCGACTCATCCAGGTACACGAGCCCAGCGGTCGCAGGAATATCTACATTGCAGCACACTCCCACCACATAGAAGGCATTCCCAAGGAGGAATCCGACGCGCTGATCAAGAAACTCCTCGACCACATCACCCAGAAGAAGTACACGACTAGCGTTGAGTGGAAGAATCCATCGGATATGATTATCTGGGACAACCGGTGCACGCTCCACAGAGCCAATGGGGGAGCGTTCGAAGGCAAATACAAGCGAGATTTGAGACGAACGACAGTGCACGACGACAGCAGCACAGCTTGGGGGTTGAACGAGGTTGAAGACACGGAGAACTGGGTCGTGAACCACGATGCCACTAGGGCAGCTGGACAGACGAAATAAGGTCTTGGGCAGTATGGAATAGTGCATCGAAGTAAAGCTGTCGTTATTCAGCTTGTCCATTCGATCTCGTGCATATACGGGAGCTTTGTCCAACGCGCTTCAATACGATAAATTTGCACGCTGTACGGACAAACAAGCTCTTATTGTCAGGCGCGTGACTCTACTTCATCATAGATCTTCACGCAATAATGCCCAGGTCACTGGCAGAACAATGCCATTCAGACTGCAAAAAGGGGTGAAGCCTTGAGGACCTTGTCACCCACTTTGGCGCAGTGCATCGGCGCGGAACAACCATCATCCGCGGTGGCATCCTACGTTATTCACGCCATTTATATAGTCCTTCACTTCTTCCCTCACTCCCTGCACTTGTATTGTATATATTCAGCCCATTAAGGTGCGATTCTGCACTTCTCTGTGAGTCATAACCCAGACCACAAATGGATTATAGGTATATATAAGGGACTTCGTTCCCGCTGCTTGCGGACATCCTCATCATCCACCACAGCTGTAAGCTCGCAACACAACCGAAAAGGGACCTCGAAGCTGGTCGGTTTACATTCAGACAGGAGAGTCAAGAGAGATCTTCCCGACAGATCTCGACTTTCGCTCTCGATCCAGAACCCCTCCAGAAACCAGCCTTCGGTATGGCGAGCCACGCAAGCATCTTCAACCTGCCTCTCGACATGTTCGACGACCTGATGGCCGACTTGGACTACGAGTCCCTCGTTGCCTTCCGCCAGACATGCCGCCTAGCAGCCGCCCTTATCCCGCTGGCCCAGATCATCCAAATCCGGCAGTCGCTCAGAGCCAGCCTCCTGGCCGAGGAACACGCCGACTACCAGCGCCGGCAGGTGGCCTATGCAAACCAACGACGCTGGGCGGGCGTGTTCCCCCCATCCGTCCAGGCCAACATTCCCCCAGACATCAGCGCCCCGGCCGACTCACTGAACAACATTCACCGCAACCGCATCACCAGGGCGGAGCGGCTGAATTGCTACGCCTGCCTGAAGCGTCTGCCACGACAGTGCTTCGTGGAGAGCCAGGTCATGGGGAGAAGGAGCCTCGGCCATGCGGACGCCGGCCGACGGTTTTGCAGGGCCTGTGGGGTCAAAAAGGGGATCTGGGACAAGGGGAGCGTGGTCAAGGACGGGAGACGGACCTTGGTCCTCTGCAAGAAGTGCAACTCCCTGGGGCGAGTGGACGCTGGGGCGAAGAAGGGGGGGATCTGTTCGAGGTGCATGTGCCAATCCGTGGCGGAGGAGGGTGGTTCGCTCGAGAGCGAGCAGCAGCAGGCTGCTGGCCAGTCCAGCATGCCACAACCTCTGGCAAAGCAGCCAGCAGCCGCACAGCCGAGCAGTCGGGCGACTCGGTGCCTACGCTGCTGGGCCATCAACCACACCGAAGTGCCTGCCGGGTCCACGGGTTCTCACCTGTGCCCGCCATGTGAAGCTGCTGTCCAGTTGGCATAGATGGCGCTGGATGGAAGGGAGGGGTGGACGTGAAGGGGGTCGTGACGGAGTGGACGGTCTCGTGGACTGTGATAGATACCCTGGTTAGAATTTTCGGGTTCGATGTTCAAAAGTACGGGGACGGGGCTACCCTGACTGGATCCAGGTTGCGCTGAGACAGGAATTGTAAGCACTTTGAGCTTGGCTCTCTCGCTCTACCTTTTTCCCATTGAAGTTTCCCTGTATTGTATTCCTAGGACGGCTATTTTCTAGAAGTAGCACACCACCAAAATATTGGATGGTAGGATATCGCATGAGGAGAGGACACCGACCCGGCTGAAGTGGGAGGAAGAAGCGGCGTTTCTATTGTCACAAGCAGAAGAGCATGCAAGAGGAGAATGGTAGGTAATAACCTGGAGGCTTCTTGCGTTCCGATGAAAATGATCTCTCCGGACAGGAGGATTTTCGTTGTGCTACTTAGTGATCGCTCGCTACACGGGGGTAGTCCTGGAAACATTCATGGCCCCTCGCATTCCACCACAAATCATCTTCTTGTGCCAACGATATAACATCCGGGTTGTTCAATACTTGCAAACAAGTCTATGGCCAAGTCCAGCTCGGCGCCCACCAAGCGAGAATGGTGGACGATGCCCGTCTGCAATCTTTTCGCAAAGGCAAAGCTTGAAGGGATAAGAATTGGGCTCGTCCTTGCGGCTCGGAATGGAAACGGTATTTGGTCAGAAGAAGATGAAGGAGTGCATGACGTCCAGTCGTCTTTGCGAACCTCAAAGACTTTCCTCTTGCACCGGATTCTGTAACCAGAAGGAAGATAGGTGTGATGCATGTGCCAGTCCAATCATGCATCGTTTTGTGCTATGGCCGTAGCCAGAAAATTATCATAGCCTTGTAATCTGGTCCGGTGAGACCTGAAGCACACTATCTTCTTGCAAGCTCCCGACGCCGAATTCTGGCTGCTCTGAAAGAGAGTTGGGCATTGACGATCTGTGAGTAAGTCGGCAGAGGTCGATAGTCCGGGTTGTTCAGCGCGACAACATATTCAGCAGGCACAGAGCATTCGGGCAATCCTCCCCATGACAGCGACTCCAGATCTTCCCCCTTTTCGTAAGTTTCCATTCTCGCCAGACAGTCCTGCAAGAAATTCTTATACCTGAACCAGTCCTGATTTACCTCCGCAAAACACTGCGGACAGAATCCTGAGAAACGAAGCCTGAACGACAGATTCTCGGGCGCCCGCTGGACGGTGAGGCATCTGTGACATTGAATGACCCAACTCCTGCTGTCCCTGAGCCCAAGGGGATGATACGTGTGAGGCTGGTCCACAGCAGTACACTCTCCACATATCATAGATTCCAGTACTTCTTTGTAGTCTTGCTGGGTCGCCAACGGCTCCACATATGGTCTGAAAGGATATGTACGACGCAGGGTGTCGGTTGGAAACTCCGTCCAAGGTTTGACGACACGACATCTGGAACAAGAGAAGTGGTAGTGACGGGGGTGCGCAAGCCATCGAACTAGCGTCTTCGAGAAGCCTCGCCCCGTTGCATGTTCCTCCACCCGCTGTACAGTGGTTTTTCCGTTTATGTCCGCGCCCAGGAGCGACATGTTCATATCAACGTAGTAGCGGTCCCGAAACTGGTTCCCGATTTCGATCCAAGCCCTGGACATCTCGTCAGCCAGCCGAGTTGCAGGGTCAGCGAAGCAACGGCTCAACGTCCGCGATGCTCCGCGTATGCAACAAAGATCAAAATAGTTGAGATGCTTGGAAATCTGGAGTTGAAGCTCACCAGGAAGAGATGACAGCCGGTCCTTCATTGATTCATCGTGTACTGGCTCTGTCGGAGGTGGTGCCATTCTCGAGATGGCTTGACCTTGATGCTGTTGATGGATCGAAGTCGAGAAATTGGTGACCAAGAGCCGCCTATATGCTGAGGATGATTTGAGAATAACGGTGGCTTTCTTATCCAAAGATGTTTGGTCAATAGTAGAGTTGTCTCAAAACAGAACCCGCGAAATTGTAGACCGGATGGTTGACAACCCAAGTAGAAGTGCTGTCATGGTTTCAATGCCTGGCACTACTGCCTTTGCCCAAACAAAGGATCTGTTGCCATTGTGAAGTCGGCTTTCAGTCGGGGCAATGCCCCTTTGTCTCTCTTTCTTTGGCCATGGCCTCGCCCATAGAGTGAACCCAGGTCTTGCTCCATCAAGCTCATTATGTCAAATCCACTGGTCGAGTTTTTGTCTGAGAAAGTACCCTCACAAAGCAGCCATGGTGGTTTGGTTTTCAGATGGATGATCAGTGGCAGGTTCTTTGGAAGTCTTGACAGTTGGGAGGAAGCCATTTCAAGCGAACGAGGGACAGAAGGGAGCCTGAACCAGGCAGGATGGCACGTGATTGACACTCTTCATTCTGTTTTTCACGCGAGGCGAATCTTTGTTGGCACCGCCCACAGGCGAAATGAGCAATTCAACTCACTCCAAATTTCTCTCGCCCTCTCTGACCTGCGCAGTATCCTGGTTTCCCTTTATCTTCGGATAGACACACAACCGTCTCCCGATGGGAATTTGCTTGTGTAACCACGGGCGCCTGTGCTCCTAAAACCAATTCATTCCGCAGCCGCAAGGGAAACCCTCCCAAAGCTTGACAGCTCTTTGCGCCGTGTCGCCTAACGCTGAGACCTGTCCCATGTGCAGCTGCATGCAAGTCATTCGAGCCAGAGCCCTGAGTAGATTGGTGGACATCTGACTGCACCGGCGGCGCCAGAGGCACCTGACTGAGATGCGGTTCAGGCCACAAGAAGGACTCGCTGTTCACCCCGTAGAGAAGGGAATCGATCTTGTCCAAGACATCCCCAGACAAGTACATCCCGCTTTTCGACACTTTCAGCATTCGATGGCTAATAACATAAATCACCATGCGTCAGGGCTGGCATTCCAAACAGTGACGGTGCGCGCAGCCTTCTTGCTTGCCGGAATGTGGTTCTTCGCCACCTTTGAGGTGATGGTGCGCCACGGAAACCAGCTGGCACCACGGAGGTCACACTTCAGCATGGTCTCAGCACGGCCTCAGCACGTTTGTTGCGTATCTAAAATCCCTAAGCGCCCGTTTGGCGCCAAAATTGCTTGGTCGGATTGCGGTCGCAGTAGATTGCACTGTCCTCCAACCGACCCCCTGAGGCATTTGCAGCTAACAATTCATACAATCTCTCGCCAGTGTTCCTCATATTTTGAAAGAGTTTTCGACCGCACGACCCGGTGAATCTGATTTGATGTTATGCGGGAGACTGGCAGACAATGCGTCGAACAACGTGGAAGAGGGGGTCAAGCACATCTGTTGCATTGCCGAGGATGGCAGTAAAACAGTGTACAAGATTCGAGTCCTCGCAGCTAGATCTTCCTGAACTGAAGCACCGTCATCATTCAGGCCAATCTGAGACAGACTGTGGTGAAAACAGAGGAAGAACTCAACACAGCGCGTGGCTTGATGCTGGCAAGAGATTGGGTCTCTCTAAACGCCCTGGGCCCGAAACTCAGAACTCAACTTGTTCTATCCGGCCCTTTCAACAAAGCCCGAAACTCCTCTTGGTGTTCGATGTGCCAAAGGTATATCTGCCCTTTACCTCTTAGCTCCTTCTCCTCTGGACACTTCTGGTGCGCCGGAGCGAGGTACTCAATGAATCCTGCACAACCAAAGCTGGTTCGTCCCAGAGCGGGTCAGGATCAAAGACCCAGGCAATTTCCCGCATGAATCGTTCCCATTTGGTTCACTGCTCAACGAGCGCATACCGCCCCTCAGGAATATGATCCACGTCTGCAGCCAATGCGAACAACCACTTCCAGAACACACATCCACCTAAATCTTTTCAGATATGACCGGTGCGAGTCGAGCTCCCTGAGTATTAAAGCTCAGGCACCAACTGCTGCTGGCGATTGGGCTGGGATTGCTTGTGGCGACGGAGCGAAGGGTGATTGTGATCGATACAACTAGTCAGCTTCAGCCTGGCTTATGCTGACTTTCTCGCGGATTGCGATTTTGCGACGGTAGTATATGAGGGTGTTCCTCCTCTTGTTGCATGTTCGCTACCCCTGGATGAGGCTGATACCAGCCTTGGGAGTAAGAGCTGTCAACGGATGCAGGCAATTGCTGTATTGCACCAGGGTTCCCCGCCGTCCATCCCTGTTGCACTCTGGTTTGCATGGTTTGATACGAGGTGTGTTCCCGAAAATTCGGATGCGTTGGAGGGTGTTGACTTTCAGTGCCCATGGGCACCAGGCTCGAACTGGTCGGCGGTAGTTGCTGCATCTGGCCTGTCATCCCTCTTTCGAAAGACGGGTACGTGTTTGTTCGGTAGGGGGTTGGGAAGCCAGATGATAATTCGTCAGTTTGGTCCGACGACATCGATCTCGTGGGATGGTTTGCCCAGCCATAGGCACCGTTTGGAGCCGCTGTCTGGTAAGGATAAGCCTGATCTTGGGACATTGTTGTCATGGTAGAAGGTAAGGAACTCGGTGCAAATGTTGATGAATATGGCGTGGGTACTGAATGTCCATACGGATGCTGATGCTGCTGATAGAATTGAGGATTGATCGAATCCACGTCAAAGTTCCTCGGTGAGTAGGGAGATGGAACGAATGCTTGTTGCTGTTGGCGCTGCTGCTGATTAGGATCATATCCATGCGCGAAATCGAAGCCTGGAAGAAGTCAGCACTCAAAGACACAGTCGGAATCATGCTCTTACCATGGGCAGACATGGATCTGGAACCTGGATGAAAACCTGGGAACCCGGGACTCTCGTTGGACATGGGAGGAGTGTCCACAGAACCTCTCGCATAATTTATTTGTTCCATGGAGCTGCTCCTTAAGATACCCCCAGGGGAGGACGATGAGACTGATGCCTCTCCCTCGTTCACCAAGCCATCCGTCGCTTTCGCCCCTGAGCGTGGCCGTTTCGCGGTCGGCGGATTTTGCGGGTCAATCGGCAAGAAAACACACTCCTTTTTCAGGCGAATGCAATTTTGGCATCGACCTGTTGGGTCATTGTAATCAGACATGCAGCGAATCTTGCGCCGTCGACAATGGACTAGTGCTTGGTCAGAATGAATCGCGCACAGGGAAGCCAGGAACAGAGACTGACCGCATGCGACAGCCGTGCGATGATACCCCAGTTTGTTTCTCTTCTTGTCGGCAGGCGACGGGGGTGGCCCTTCTGCCACCATATCGCGAACATTGGGCGATGAGTTACCGCTTTGGATCAAACCAGGCATGTTGAATTGTTCAACCTCCGAGCCAAACTGGTCTTGCGCAGAACCACGTCCCTCTGCGTAAAACCCAAAATTATTCCCTCCCTCTTGCATCTCTTTGGGCTGACAGACGAGCACTACCTGCGCGAAACCAAGGCTAGGCAATGATTGCTTCTAGTCTCTCGTCTTCCACCACTGTACTCGTCGAGCTGTTGAGCGAGGCAGACTAGCAACATCACTGGTATCGTGGAGCATGGGTCGACATCACAGCCGAGTTGACTTGTCGCAAAGTGATTGATGGGTTTCAGCGCTGGTTTTGGCTGCGGCCTCGATCAGGCCTGCCAACAGGATTCTCAATTGTAAGTCACAGAGATCAAAGCCTCGTGAAATCCGAGATCAGTCGCACCGCACAAATATGGCCCGCGGTACTATCTACCACGCATCGGAGAAAAGAGTCGTGGAACGATCTACCCACGTCGCACTGAATGCTAAGGCAGACTGGATATTGCTGGAGGAGCTGAATTGGAGGTGATCCCCAAGTCGATGTTGATAGATCAACAAAAGCAATCACACCAAGAGGCCACGATTCAGGACGACCCGTTCGATCGTGCAGGAGGGAGTGGAGAGGATTGTCAGCCGTCCGCCGTCCAGATCAGAAATGGAAGAGAAATGAAAAGGACGGTCAGATTCAACAAAGGACTCTTGATGGGGGTAGACCGGGATTTGCCCTAGAAGTTGGCTACAGCAGACTGACCAGTGATAGGGATAGGGAAGTGAGGTTCGCAAGGACTGGGTTCCCTCCTCGTGGATCGTAAAATATTGTCAAGAAAAAGGCCCGCCACAGCCAACAGACTCGGATATCTGCCACAGGCGAATCAACGAAAGAGACAAGCGCTTTCAACATGCATGACGGGTGGTATATGACTCTCATCGCGTGCGGAAAAGGTATGGTTCAGAATCTCGCATTGGCAGTTTGGACCCCCAGCTCCTCCCAAATGGCGATTAAAGCCACGAGAGCCAAATAGCCCACCTGCGGAGGAAAGATACGGGTCCAGTGTGCTCGCGCCATTGACTTTTTTAGGCGTTGACGAAGTTGCTTGAAGAGGATGTGGATGGACGATCGCACGAGGTACTCCCTAATGAGCCAAGGGCAGCCCGGGGCTGGCCCCGGCGAGATGCGAGAACAACCCCCAAACAAGTATGCCTGACCTTGGGTCCTTGGGAGACTATGGCTAATACTGAATGGCCAGGAACTATTACAAGATCCACTCGGAGAAAAGCCACAGTTCGATCATATCTGCGTTCCCAAAGTCCAGAACGCCCGTAAAACGAGGCATTGAAGATCTGGAGATTTAAGATGCGCCCTAGGTGGTGCGGCTGACCATCTCTAAGTTACCTGGATCGACTCTGAGAAAGTAAAGGCAATACATTGACCAAAGTCGGCGGGTGATGATGCCCATCATTATTTAGCCTGCAACGCCGTACCTCCCTCTGCCTGGTGTGCCGAGACAAAGCGACAAGGAAGTTCGGTTTCTAAGGAACGATCTGCGCCAACTTGTCTCCACCAATGAAGGAGTGGGAACGGCTCCCGACAGAAGATTCTAAGAAAACGACAAATACGACGCGACGCACCCCAAAGGGAGTCGTCTGAAGGACCGATCCCGGAAGATGGATCACCGTCAGCCACGAGCCTCAGTGACCCGAGTTCTGGCCAGGTTCCGCTGTTCATGGTTGCGATATCATTCCGGAAGGCAAAGCTCAGCTGCTTTTTACCTTGCGAAAGGTCTCGGAAGGGACTACGACAAGGCCCTACAGGTACGAGGAGTGGTCGGCGTAACTTCAGGAGCTAGACCACAGGTATTTTGGACAGCGAGCTAACCGGCTCTGACGGATGAATACCTGCATTGATCTTCAAATGTCGCTTCGGTGTCGAGCGAGGGCGCCTTGGAAACCCTCCACTGGAGCCACCGAGCTGGGGTTACCAGTACTTAGCCCCCGACTGCCCTGGGCTGATCCTCAAAAGCTAGCGCCACTGGAAGCCGGTCGTGTGGCTTTCATGGGGGTGAAGTTGGCCTCTCCCTAAGGTGCGGATGGCTCGGTTGAGGGGGGGCGACGCTTCCTCCACTCAAAGTTCATGATCTGAAGAGCATCTATCCATGTGTGACGGTAATTGTGGAGGCTTACGGAGGCTTGAACACAAACTCTGCTCTAGGGACTCTGCCCCCCTGTGGGCGCGTGGCAGGTGGCACCCCTGCTTGGTGAGTTTGAGACCCAAACCCGACAGTCCGTGCGTGTGCCGTGCTGAGGTTTAGTCTAACTGGGCCAAGACAGGTTGCAGCTTGCTCCAACGTCTCTATAGCGAAAAGATACAGCGAGCTCGCGACGCGGTTGGGGGCGGGCGGCTAAAGATGCAGGCAAGACTGGAAGAGTTTCTGCCACGTTTTGCTTGAACTAGGTTGCTTGTACCTGTCAGGCGCATCAAGATCACGGCCTCTGCGAATGCCACTCACGTCACCACCCCAAGGCCATGCACCTATTTTGTCAGCAAGTCTTAACCGAGAAAGTGGCGTGTGTGCGAGTGCATGGAGTCGACCCTTGACCCACTCGAGCATCAAGTCGGTCAAAGCCTCGTGCTGGCCGAGATAGACGCAATCAGGTTAGTGAGCAACCCTCCCAGCGTCTAAAGGAGCCTCGTAAGTGGTTTTGGGTGCGCAGTGGTGGTGGCAACTCTCCTCTTCGCACTGACTTCCTCGCTTAGCATGGCGACTATCATTGCCCATCGCGGCATAATTCATCTTAGCCCGGACGCCATGGAGGCGGAGGTATACGGAACAAAAGGCCAACCATTGCTCGTATCCCGGAGGCGAAACTTGCTGAGGGGTCACCGGTCAATGAGAGAACAAGCAACTGTGGGAAAAGATTCCAGACGTCCAAACCATAATGTGGCGGTGTCTAATGCGGCTCTCCTCCAAACCCCTGGGAACAGATCTTCCAGGGACGCTGTCCAGGGATTCTAGACTGCACGGAAATGTCGTCCGGCTCGACCGACAGTTGATGCCATGGTCAGTAGCTTCGAAGCTACTGCCCTGCTATCCACTGTGAGATCCCTGTACATTCTGCAACCAAATGGTTAGCGGCACACCTTTCTCAACCAAAAAGTCAGTCGTCCGTCACTGCGTTTTGGACTACTACACCACTTGCCCAAGTGTCGACCTCTTTTTCCACGTGGACCGAGCACCTTGTGGCACCTAGCTCCCAGGTAAGGAACGCTCTAAGGGGCAGCGATGAGCACCACACCCCCTCCACAGGAGCTGCAGGTTTGATTGTTCTCCAGACGCGAGAAGGGTGAGCTCGGAGTCATCGAAACCGCGAAGCTCGCTCGAGGGACCCCGAACGCGTTGAGGCGAATGTATCGTCAATTCATACCTTCGCTTCATTCCTGATCATGCCTATTCTGGGAGTGTGGACTTTGTAGTAGGGAGCAATTGAAAGCTGGATGCCTGAAAGCGATATGCAGAACTCTTTTTCCCAGAGACAGACTAGGATTGCCGGGGCTCATGCTGGTCCGAGAGGAAATGCACCAGCCGAAGGCGATGCAGAAGCAGCTCTTCCTGTGCGGATGAGGCCCTGGCTGGAGCCATCAGAAATCCTTCATTTCCCACGCTGTTTGCATCTTGCCATGTGGTTTTTTCGGCCTACTGAGACGCCAAAAAGGAGCCAGCTCCTAATGGCACCGCACCGCAAAGGTCCGCAATGCCGTCCTCCCATTTACCCGGTTTCGCCAAAGTGGTTGATTTCGCATGGCCAGATCATGGCAAATGGCCGCGTCCGACCATGCAAGACTTGGATATCTGGCATCAATGGCGGTTCCCCGAGATTGCTGGTGCCTTTGGATAGCATTTCGATAGGCTTTTCGGCCGACGATCAACTACTCGTGCTCAGCGAGGAGGTCCTCCCCCCTACTACTCGGCACAGTACTAGACACAACCTCCTGCACGCTTCGGAGTTCGGCAGAGTGGCCAGGCAGGGATTACCAGTTGGAGGCCAGCTCCTTGTCGATCTTTGCAGTCAGTACCGCCTCATTTTACAAGAAACTAACCAATGTGTGAAGTGATAAGCTCGCAACAGCTCAACCAGAACGTCTGCTGCCGCTAATCCATGCCAGAGTCGGGTTCACAAAACTAAGCTGAACAGCGATCATCCACTCCTGCTGGGCGGAAGAGACCAAGGTTTGCCCCGGCGAATCTTTCTCTCTCTTTCTCTCCCCGACTACTCGCTTGGGAAATTCAGAAGATACACAGGTGGAAGTCTGTTTGAGAAGCAGAGTACATGATTTGACCACTGCTCTCACAGTATCAGACTCCTGGGTTCCCCATGACCAAGTCCTACGAGGTTGTGTCTGTCTATCTGTTGCCCTGGTGGATCATAGCCCTCAGAGTCTTCGTCATCTATTTATAAAAAGAGAGTTTAGTGGGCTGGTAGTGGCAGATTCATCGCATCAGACCACCACTCCTTCTACTACTAAGATTTCAATGCCTCCGCCTGTCCAGGATGGGGGGAGAAGCGAGAAACTTCTTGATGCCCGACTTTCGGCTGCAGCAGGCCCCTTACACAAGGCACTGGAACCGTCGAACTCTACTTTGCATTCCGCCCCAACTATGACCCAGCTTGCCGACGGTACAGCGGCTTGGTTTGGTGCCCTATCTGCCTCTGAGCAACGCCTGAGACCCAACACGGCGTTTCAACAAGCGGTCGATAGGCAAGCTACCTAGGACAGCATTTTCGTCACAGGCAATTGGAACTTCACTTTTACCAACACAAAAATACGGTTCCTAGCGTATGCTCTTGTTGGATTTTCACGTCAAAGGTTTCGGTTTATTTGGGGTGGCTGAGAACACATCTAGGAAAGTACCTAGGGCGGTTTGTCGCCGGGGGACTATGCCCGCGCAGGATGGGCGAACAGGCGAGACGATTTCTGTTTTTAACAAGACACCTTGACGCCGCAAATCCAACCCCTTAAGGACGCCTACCGGCTTCTGATCCCAACCGAGCTTGGCATCGAGATCGAATGCTCAGCAGAAGGATGGCTTGGGTGGACTTCCTCTTTCCTCAACGGCTGACAATGCCTGTTTGTCTCACCGTGTTGGGGGGAGAGCACACAGGGCATAGAGCTGATCTCTCCCTAAAGCCGGCGCTATCATGTGTACCTCCGTTAGGGGAGTGTGCCCGGTCGATCGAAGGAGTTGATCACCACCAATGTACCTATGGAGTACGTGTACGGCACCATTTCACGCCAAACGCTTTCCCCTCTCTTTAGGGATGTGGGTTAGGTTAGGTCGAGTGGCTCGCAGAGCGTCGTAGGGAGGAGTAAAGACGACATCGCCGTCATTAGGGGAAAACCAGCGACCATCAGCCAACCAAGTCCATCCGCAGAGAGGAGAGACGAAAGACGCACCGTTGCATGTCAAGAGCGGATACTCATGGATATTCGCCAAGTGGCAATGCAATCAGAACCTGATCTGGACATGATGGCGTGGTTGGGTCACTGGGTTCGTCGATCTGATTCCCCAGCATCCGAGGGCTCATTTTCAAACGTGTCTGCCTTGGGGAGTGGTGATGATTTGTGTATGTGAGACAGAGGACAGTCTCGTTCTGTGCTAACCCGGGGAGGGCATATCCAAGAATTCCAAAAATGGAGGAACAAGACCCAGACATTCGAGACGATCGACTAGGAGCGCATGGTAGAGAAGAATCGGGGATGGTCCCTTTCCCGAAACGTGTCCGGAACTAATCTCGACTGGCTGCTCTGGCTGCGCTGGCTGCGCTGGCTGCGCTGGCCAGGGTCCCTGGGGATCCTTGGACCTCATTCACTTGTACGACATCCCTAATATTATTGCTTTGTCTGCGCCCCTCTCTTCTCGCACCTGGGCGCAGTCAATGACTTTCTTCTTCTTGCACTCGGCAACAGTCAATGACTTCCCTGCCTTTGCTCTACCATCACCAGGCCTCTTCTCCTGGGCTTCATCGATCCCTCGAGCACTCTGCTGCTGCTGCAAGCTGGTCGACCACTCTGGCGACCCCAGGTCAAGTTCTAGGCCAGATCTTCTCCCTCTTCTCCTCTCCAGACTCACCACTAGCACATCCGAATCCCTAGCCCGTTCACGCTGCCAGAAAAGCTAAGCTGTTTGCTCTCTAGGTGATCCGTACAGCCATACCGAACCCCGCTCTCACGAATCCACTCGCCTCCTGGCAAATCCCTCGGGTCTGCAGCGATCGTGGCGAACGGCCGTTGAACACCTCCAACGGCAGGGACATGTTGATTGTGTCACAACACCACTGAATTCCATCCTGGCCCCCCCTGTCCGAGCCTGTAGTCTATGACTGCATCCAGTTATTCGCACGATCGGAAAAGCTGAATGATCTCCCTGGTCTAGAACATCATCATGCAGTTCGTGCCTTTTTGTCTTCTACTCTCCTGCAGTGCCGGGGACTCGACCAAGCCACTTTTGGACGACGACAACCAAGCCTTCTGCCTTTCTATCTGCTTACCCCGGAGGATTCGCTAAGGCAGATATTTCCGATAGCTGCCTCTCAGAGTGAAACATCCGAAGTGGAAGTTCTACGTTTGCCAAATAGTCCAATATCGTACAATTTAGTGTCGTCGAGAGCTGCAATGCGACCACAACTTAAGCCTACAAACGCAGCCTAAAAGAAACTCTTCCAGAGGAGTGTGGCTACCACACTTTGCATACTAGTGTTGGCCATTGCTTGAAAGTGAAAAAAGGGGGACCTTTAGCCTGCTCAAATCGCTTTTTGGATACAGAGTCTAGACTCCTGTCTACTGTACCGAGTCCTCTCGCGAGACATCTTTCACCCAAAGTCACACACAGGATCACAGGTCACAAACCAAGGCAGACTCGCACTTCTAGATTCACGGCGCCTCCGTGGCCCTGAGGACACCACGGTCAGTTTCATCTTCATTCATTTGACAACATGGTTTGGGTTGTGCCAGCGAACGTGTCCCTCCAGGTTGCAGGAGCCAGGAACTTGGATTGGCGCCGTTGCGTCCTCGACCCATCCATCTCTCTAATTTCCACCACTCAGTCGCGCTCTCTCGGTGTCCAGCTGAGCCCGTGCATGCTCTTCTCCTCATACTTTCGAGGGCCAGCGTCCTGTCAGTGCTTTAGGGAGGATGTCACTGACGTCAACACCCGCCGCGGAGTGTTCTGGATCGACATGTTGCACATGGCAAGAGATGGGCAGATGGGAATGCAAAAGGCCAAGAACATGTATCGTCACTGAGGTCGTTGACTATGGCGGTGCGATCTGCTGTTCTCTTGCGATAACAGGAGCAGCTTCGACCAGAACAACTCGCCACAAGTGTCAAAGTTCCGACCCTCCTTTTCCCAATGGCTCCAAAAGGCGGCCTCATGCATGCCCTTTGGTGCATGGATGTAGTCTCGCAGCTGACCCCGCCAGACTCATCTTGTCATGCTCCCTCTTGAATGATGCTGATGAAAAGCGCCGAGGACCGCGCTCCACGTGCAAATCGGACTTGGACCGTCGTTCAAACTACCCCGAGGTCCTTTTGTGGCACAGGTGTTCATCCCCGTGCAGAAGAGTGAGCATGTTTGATCGCCCTTGTAGAGGGAAAGAGAAAGATGGCGTTGCTCTTATTCACACCCACAACTGGTTTTCAAAAAGGTCCCCCGTTGGGCGTGCAGCACAGTAGCCGGATTCCCAACTAATTGCGGGCTTTCCTTTTCGCGCAACATAAGGAACTCATGCCAGCCAGAACAACCAGCCAAGTGTTGCTCTCGTGCCACACAAGAGAAAGATTTACCACTGACAAGACCCTGCAGGGAGTGGAGTGAGTAGCAGCCACAGAGGAGCGGCATGCTGACTTGACGACCCAGTGATCGACTGTGGCTACAGCTGCTACGACCTCTCTTTGCCCCTTGCCCCCGTTCCCTATGCCTTGCCCTCTTGTCTCTGACCGTGCGGAACAAAGAGGACGAGATGCACGTGTGTGTGTGTGTGTGATATAACTTCCCGAACTGAACAGGCAACAGCCAGTAGCTGCAAGGCCTCGAGATCGCTCTCGCGCCGTATACGTAGAGACAGCCTAGCTGCGTCGATTGCCGTTTCGAGTCCCTCTCCTCCGCATACTTCTCTCCTCTCGTCACGATCCTTGGTTTCTTGATGAGGGAGTAGCAGATGCATGCACACGGCGGCATCGGCGCATGATCCCGGGCTGGTGTTGGACACAGGAGAAAAGGAGCACATGATACATAGGTATCGATCGATGAGCCATTCGTGGTTGTCAGGAGTACTACATGCCTCGTTATGGATTGTACGTGAAAGACCGACAGAAATTAAGATCAAAGACGCGTTCGTTGCAAGCTTGGCCCAGTAGGCCCGGCCGGCTGAGACTCGTTCAACGAAAGGATCCCAAGGTCCCAAACTTCGACTTGGCTCCAAATTGATAGATTGATAGATAGATGGGTAGATAGGTTGAAGGTTTCCTTTCCTCGCTCGTCCCTTGCTTGCTTGATCCTGTCCCGGCGCGCCTCGTTCCGTTCTTCATGTCGTGATAAGTTCGTGAAATGGTAAGTATGGTTCGAGGTTCCTCAATCCTCTCGTCCCGATCCACGAAGCACAACCACCCCCCCCCCCTAGATTCTCTTTTCTGTTTCTCCTCCCATTTTGCCTCGACCTGAGCCTCGACCCGGCTTTTGGCTTGTCTTGTCCACCTTCTCCTTTGGTTCGCGCGAAGAGGCCCGCCGCGTCTTTTTCCTTGAACGCCTAAGGTCCTCGATCAACAACAGAGTCCTCCACACCCACACACCCACTCCGTCCGGGGGCCGTGGCACCCCGTCACCCACGCACAGCTAGGAGAAAGAGACGGCAAAAGGTAAGGCTCACTCCTTGATCCCGACCCTGATGATGACCGAGATCTCGAGCGCCTTGGCCTCGCGGATCGCGCAGGACAGGCACGTGCGCCCGGCTCGGGCGACGATGGCGTTGCGGCCCTTTTCGGCGCACCACGCCCGCACGAGGATGTCCTTCTTCCACAGTTGCGGGTCGGTGCTTCCGTGCAGGTAGTGCTGGAGGTAGTCGAGGTGGACTTTGGGAGAGGTGACGGGGCCGCCGGCGCCGGCGCCGCCGGGAGCGGCTGCTTCTTCGGCCTCTGTCGCAGACGGCGTGGGTGTCTCGCCTGCTAGCCACGTCTGGGAGCTGTGTGGCGAACAGCCGTGGCTTCGTGCGTCGATGATCCAGACTCCTTCCTCGCCCATCCTCGTCGGGTTCGGGGGGTCCACCTCCGGATTCTGTACCAGTTCCGCCAGTGTCTTGGTCACGTAGCGATACGTCTTGTGCAGTGGATGGGCAGGGATGTGTTCCGCCACGCCCTTTACGTGCTTCGGGTGTTGTTGTTCGTAATAGGCGTCCAGCGAGCCGGCCTTGAACGTGGCGTGGCCGTGGGGCAGGCGGCACGGGTGCGAGGTGACGAAATATACGGCGCGATCGAGGCCGTAGCGGATCTGGAGCGGTGTCGTCTCGATGGCCGGCACGTCGGCTGACGATGGATGGGATGGAGATGGTGGTCTTGTAGGCGGTGCGAGTATGAGATCGAACTGAGCCCATGCCGACAACGGGTGCTCTGCCGACGCCAGTGTGACGTCCGAACTGGATAGGTGGACCTTGATATCCTTGATGGTGACTTCGGGCGTGCTTGCATCGTCCAATACGTGGTCCGTCACCATGCTGAACTCGGTTCCCATGATCCCTCCTTTGCCCTTGCCCAGCGGAGTCGAATCCTCGGCCAGTCGGTCGCCGTCGAATATCCTAGGCCGGTCGCGATCCGTGGGGACAGGGAACGATTTGATCTTCAGCCAGCGGTTGCTGAGCGGCTCCCGGGTGTTTTCATGCACGGGCACGAAGTTGGGCGTGTGGATCCAGCCCATAGACTCCTTTGCTCCGCGCATGGGCGCCATGACTCGTCCCACGATGCAGGACTTGGACCACCACGAGGAGCCGTCGAGGATGAATCCCGATCCTCGCAGGGACAGGCTGGCGGAGCCGAGATCCCGTAGCGTCTGCGGGTTGGGGTCGTTCTCGAGGAGCGTGGACATCAGGATATCGCAGATCGAGGTGCCCGGGAGGATCAGGCCCGAGAGCCAGCAGTGTGAGAGCCAGCCGCCAACGGTGGTGGGGGTAGCGGCGTGTAGATCGACGTTGAAACTTTGAAGCGACGGAGTCAAGTTGACAGCGTTGGTCGTAGCCGTGTTGTCGTCAGGACACACGATTGCATCCATGAGCAACTTCTCCCTCTCTTCCACAGAAGCCGTGCACAGCTTGTGCTTCAGGGAGTCGTGAAGCTGCTCGCTTCGTGGCCACCCGATGTTCGTGGCGAAGCGGAAGAGGCCGTCGACCATTACCGCCGGCTGTCGAGCCATGATGGCCACGTCGCAGGGATCGAGCACAACATGTGATTCAGATTCCGATCTGTCCAACCCCATCTTGTGTCTGAGTTCGCCGAACAGTCCATGGTGGTGATCGGCCGAAGACTTCTGCCTGAGATGCGCCGGCCGCTGCTCGCGAGATAGTTGATGCTCGATCGAAGATCTTTGCCTGAGAGTCAGAGGTCGCTCCAGTGTATGGACTGGCGATACTGGAGTTGAGTCCCTCCTTTCGATTCTCTTGACGTAGGAGAGAAACAGAAATCGTCTGGCCGCCACAAGATCCCAATCGACCTTGAGGTTGCGAAGTTTATTGAAATGGTGAATTTCCTCGCTGCTGATCTCAAAGTGGTCCGCATGGAGTGCCACGCCCAATCTGAGAGCGGCGTCGAGGCGAATGACCAATTCCACCGCCAGGAGGAGCTGAATGAGCAGCCACTTGCGCTCCGGGTCAATGACCAGCAGGCCGGTGTCGTGGTCGCGCCGCGTCGTCCGGCTGTGTAGGATTTTGCCGAACCGCAATCGCGACTCGGGGACGCTCAGATCGAGCCACGCGCCAGGCGTGGTGAGAACCTTGACCAATGCTTCAATTTGGATCTTCAGAGATGTCTTGCCGTGTTTTGCCTCCGACGGCACCCGGTGGGGGGGATAGAGCAGCTCATTGAAGAGATGAGCATAGAGATCCGCAGCGTCGATGTGATTGAGGACCGTGACTCGCCAGCCCGCATTAAGGACCTGATCGCGCAAGTCGCCAATTTGATCCATCCTCTCCGCCAGGACTTCCATGCTGATATCGCGAACACCTACTGATTTCCACGCGTGAGAACCTTCTTTGATCAATCTAGTTCGCTCCTGGGCGGGGGCATGCTTGCCGATTTTCGCATTCAGTTCCTCATTATCTTTGCTCAGGGCGAGCATCTTGAAGGCCTCCATCGCGGGTGCGTTTGCGATGGCTAGATCAATCTCGACGTCCTTGCCGTGCTCCTTGATCTTTTCGTCTGTCATGCCGTCCGCAACAGGTCTTTCGAGGAAATACCGCATACCTACGGTGCCGGGCTCCCGACCTTCGATGCCCAGCATGTTCGGTCGTTCAAAGATTCCGAGCTCAAACATTGGCCGCTTTCCCAGCTCGAGACCCTGCTTCTTCACCGGGGCCGCCATGCCTGGTTTCCAGTTGACTTCATCAGGGATGGGCAAGTGGGCATGTAACGTTGCGAGGGCGAAGCTTTCATGCTTGATATATCTCCGATCCTGGAGATCAGAGATCTCTAGGTCATTGTTCCAGGGGAAAAACGATTGGGGGAAAAAGCGGCCCCTCCGGCCCTTCTCGAGGACAAACTGAGGCGCACCGGAAAAGAGATGCTCGACGTCTTCTTTAGTCAAGCCTGCAGGGCGGTGGTTGCTTTTGGGATGCTCCTCTGTGCCTTCAAAGTTAGGATGCTGCCCTCCCTCCACTGAATACTCGTGAATCTCACCTGCTTCGGCATCTGTTTGCAGCCTCTCGGAATTCCTCCTGGGTAACGAGGCAATCTTCTTCTCCGTGGCTGGGTCCATGGGATGGGGCGTCTCGGTCTTCTCTGCATGCGTCGACGGGTTCATTTTCATGGAATGCTTTCCTTTGGTGTCGGCGTGACCGAGCTCTGGCAGGACTTCGGCGACCTTTGAGGACATGATCTTGTCGCCCACATCGTCAGTCACTGCCTTGCGCTCATGGCGCGCCTTGACCCCCTCGATATCAGCCTCGTCATGCATCCGGCAACAAGGTAAACTGCAAGTTGAAGACAAAGATCTCAGGTAACAACTCACCTCGGTCGGCTGTGGAATCGACGTCTCATTCTGAGCGTGCGGCTCCCTCTCTCTCGATCGGCTGGTCTTCCTGCTCAGCCGGCGAAACAGTGACGGTTTGGTGTCTTCCGCAACCCGCTCCGCTGTACCAGCACCCTGGCCCGTGGGACCTCTCCCTCTGTTCTCCTTCTCCGCGAGCGACTTGCTCGAAGTCTTGCGCGTGAGTAGATTCATCATGAATGATTAATAATGGCCACCTGGGACCGGATTGGCCGGAGGGGTTTTATTCGTCCTGGAGCTGGAAAGGAGGGGCAACCTCTGTCTGACGATTGCTGAAGAGACCAGATGAATGGGGATCTCTGGGAGATTCTGATTCAACGTGCATCCAGTGGCGACCGCGATCAAGACGATGGGAAAAAAAGAGTTCGGCAGCGGAGGAGCAGGCATTCAATGACCCTGGCTAGTCGGTCGAAGCTTCTAAGCTGCGCAAAACGGCAAAGGGTCGCATGGGGAGGCTTCTGGTGTGTCTCTGGATCTTGCAGATTCTGCTAACTGGGGCTGGGGCTGGTGCTGAATGGGGCATCCGCTCAGTTGATAAGTTGACTGGATATATGAAGAGCCAAAGCGGGAACAACATGCCAGTTATGTCAGCTGGCTGCATGCGCTCTACCAGGGCCAGGGATGCCCACGTGATTGAGCCAATATCTGAAGGCGTGAAGCGTCACCACAAGAGACGCGGGCGACGGCAATCCTGATGTCATGCCCATTTTCACCCTCTGTCGGCCATGGGCATGTTGCGCTTCAGCGGCAAAGTGCGGAAACCAAGACTGCAGCAAAAAGCAACTGATACTCGATGGGGATCCCGAGATATCTCCTGGCCACGCGCTTGGAAAGCCGCAGATCTTCAGAAGCGGAATCCCCGTGTTCTACTGTAGCACAGCCGTGAATCAAAATACCAATACATTCAGAATGACATAGACGCATGGACAAAGACATCGCTTTTCAAGTGGGCCACCCGGTTCGGCGTAAACACTAATCATCCTCCAAATCCTCGTGGAACACTTGTCCACTGGGGAGAAACCGCCTCATATCCCACATTGATGCCAGGTCCCATATTCCAATACTGCGGCACCAGATCAGGATCTCCTAGCCAAGCTTCAACCTCAGCAGCGTGCGGAATCTGCGTCACAGCGACATTCGTCGTCGTTACAGCCGGATGGCTGCCCATAGGATGAGAGATGTGACCATGTGCACCTGCATGCATCGGCCCCAGCTGCGACTCGTGGGCTTCTTGCTTTTCCATGACCCCCGCAGGTGCTTTCTGCAGCATCCGCCGGGACGGCTGTCCTGCATTCAGACCTGTTGGCATCGGTACTGACCCTGCAGGAATCAGGGCTCGGTCCAAAGACGGCTCATACACCGGTATCGCGCCGATTAGTTCGCTTGCATGTGTAAAGAAATCCTTCCTCATCGTCCACGACCGGAGATCCCCTTCGCGTCGTTTGAATTCCGGCATGACCGAGTATAGCTGGGTGATGGGGTCTCTCTCGTAAACATCCGATACGTCGTAGGGCCATAGGAACTTTAGTGATCGCCGGAACGAATCGGAGAACTTGTTGTTGATATACCTCCTCGCATTCTTGCACAAGCAGGTCCGCAGGCCGGGCCAAATAAAGTGCTCGATGAGGGGCGTCTTCTCCAGGATCTCCGGGTCTTCCGTGGGACCTCTCTGGAAGAATGGCGGTAGCGGAGCCAGAAACTGCGGATTGACGTTGCTCTGATGGAGCAGCTTCAGCCGCATCATGTGGAGGATGGCGATTCTCTCCACAACGCCACATTCGCGGAAGATGGATTGGTCAATGCTCCTGAGCGCCTGCCAGCCTCTGTCCAGCAGATAGATGTCCTGCACATCGCGCCATCCGTGCAATACTGCGCGGACGACGATATCTTCGTCCAGGGGTTGATTCGCGAAGGACTGGTGACCTCCTGCCAATACTCGGTTAACCTCACGTTCGGAGAGGAAAAACAGTTCACCTTCGACCCTGTCCTTGGGGGTGTCGAGCGGCTCGGAGGTTGGTGGCTCCAATGTTGTGACGGGAGGAACAAACCTCCCAAGGCTATCGAAGCGATCTGGGTGGTGCGGAGGAAGGGCTCGAAGACCTGGCACCCTTGGGGTGAAATTGGGCGCGGATGCCTCGGCAGACCTCGGTTGGTCAAATGGTAGATAGCCAAGCTCGATCACAGGGGATGATGAATCCGAACTATGGGAATAAACGGACGCGCTGTTCTCAAAGTGATCCGGGACCATGACCTGTAGAGGCGTCGCCATCCGTGTTGGTTGCTGGATGTTGTAAGCCTCAGAGCCCGTAAGTTGTTTGGTTGCGGAATCCTCGCCAGGATTCAAAGCACCTGCCACCAGCCTCTGTACTCCAGTGACCATCTCCCTCAGTCGTCTGACCTCATCCTCGCTCTGCCTCAGTTGGGATAATAATGCTCTGACTCTTTCTTGCCCTTCCTCGGTGATGGCCTGCCCTTGGGGTTGCTCACCGCCCTCGCCCTGACTTGCGGACGAGCCCCCATTCTCCATGATTCGGACCAAGTTCTCCAGATGGGCAATGTAATTCTTGGTTTTCAGACGGATGCTTCGCTGTGCCTCGCGGTCGATGGCTCTTTTTCTCTCACGTTGGGAAGCCGTGAGCTTAAGCGCCCGCTTAGGCCTTTTCGGCGTCGGTTCTTCGACCGAAGGCCCCGTCTCGGCCGGTGGTGGTAGTGGTGGTGCAATCTGAGCATTTTCAAGAGTTCTTTGAGTCTGGCCGGGGGTCCTCCGAGAACTCGTGTTAGAGACCGTGATTGTCGAGGTAGGCATATCGGAGAAGTGAATGTTAGACCGTTGAGGTGTTGGATCAGCCGAGAGGAAAGTCTCGGATGGTGAAGATCGGGCTGGCTGCTTGGGCATAGTCCTCAAAGACAGTTCCTTTACAGAATGCACGAAATCGAATATGCAGTGCTGAACCAGTTCACCGCGACATGAATTTGTGACCAGGCCCGCAGGGAGGAGAATTTGATGAAGTTCTCGTGGTTGACAATAGCACTAGATGTGTAGCCCACGACAAGACATGATCAGCCTTGGGCCGCCGTAGACACTGATCTGCGTCGCGAAACACAAGTAGAGTAGAGCTGGCAAGAAGTCGACGAGAGAGCGACGTCCAATCTGTCAAATAGTTAGACGATCACTGATCGGCTCCAAAGGATGCCCGAGGCAGGGGTGAGACGATGGGACCTTGCAGAATCCGGGGCGGCTTGGGTTAGAAACAGGAGGAGTTGATGGAATGCGGCAGACGAGGGCTGGCGTCAAGTGAGGTGGTATGAGCGGCGTTCCAGGACTCGTCGTAAGCAGTCTGCAAAAGAAGTCGAACGAGGCGCAGAAATCATGCCTGGCGTCCTCGACCAGGAAACCGGTTCCGTGGCCTCGCGAAGTCGGTTTCGACTCTCGACCCAATCTCTGTATGCCTGGGGCGGTCGACGATAACTGCCCTCTGTCAAGAGAAGAGATGGATCCCGGTTGATCTCGACTACCAGACTAGCGGGACGAAAAGGGATAATGGTGAGGTTGAGCAGGAGGTCACATCGATGAATGAAGAAGTTGCAACGAGCAGAGGGACGGCTGATGATGCTCATCCAAAGTTCCATCGGTGAAGAGCGGCTGTCCGCGAAGGGTTTGGTAGAAGCTGACCCGTTTGATGGTGGTTGCTCCGGGGTGTCCCACCGCTGCTCCTCTGCTGGCTCCTGGTGGCTTGGGCATCCTTTGGGCGAGACGGGAGGGGATGATGGCACGGGAGACGAGGGCCCCAAGGGAGAACGGCCGCCCATTACTTAAGCCTACCGGTAAGGACCGCCCATGGTTGGTGGGTGCCGGGACGCCTAGCAGCCCGCTTCTTGCGGCACTGCTCCCGGGGGCCCATTGCTCATCCACTCTTGGTACCAGTGAGAAGGGTCGCGCCTTGGGCCGATGCTTACTGAACACCAACGGCCCAGTCACGGCTCACCAGCCTGGTGCCCTGAGACCGCTGCTCATCCACTGCTCATCCGCTGCTCACCAGGCCTCACCAGCCCAAACCTCAGGGTGCCCAGGTGCCCTTCCGGTGATCCGGGGTTGCCGTGTCCCCCAAACCTTCAAGAAACACTGAAGATCATCCCAAGCCTGGGAAATTGCGCTACGCCGGTCTATTCAACGCAGGGGGTGCCAGAAGAACGTCTCGAGCGTTGCGGCGGATCAGGCTGGAATTCCTTGCCACTCTTTCTTAATGCCTCAGCGCGCGGACAATCATCCCTCTTTCTGGAAAAGCGCCGTATTCGAAGGTGGACGCGGGCAATAACTAGTTGGCTACTGCCCAAGCCGTGCGAACGAACAAGACGATGGAAAATCAGAGCACCTGTATATCCGTTTCTCAGGGGCTTGGGGCCTGGAGAATGCCCATCCCATCAAAGTCGCAGGTACCCATCTCGTATTGAAAGTCCCTTCTTCTCCCCGGCTAAAGCGAATGCAACCGTGACCTGGGAAGGATCGAAGACAAGACGGCACACCAACACATAGCGCAGGCCCAAGAGCCAGGTCCAACCCTGGACACGTCGAACCCAAGCCCCAAGCCAGGGAAAATGGCGACTGGGCGTAGTCAGCAGCAACTGACACCTGGATACTCAAGAGGCGAAAGTCTGATTAGGGGGCGGGATGAGGAAAGAAGATAGCGGAGTTAAAATGATCAAACACATCACTGAGCCTTTGGGCACTGCATGAGTTCCTGCTGATGGGCCCCGGCGTCCACTCGCTTTCTCTGAAATTGCTCTCTACCTTCAGGAAAGCGATCTGTTAATGTACTGCCACAAAGTTTGTTCAAACGCCGTTCGCTGTGATGGAAGATACTGTCACTGGGTAATGCCTCGCCATTTTGCCTTGCCCATACCTGGCGCCTCTATGATGATTCCAATCCATGGTGGTGAAGCTCTGTATCTATGCTTGGCTTCATGAAATAGTCCCCTGTGCAATATGTCGTAGTCATAGCTCGTCACTGGAGCCTTTCGACACGGTCAAAAGCTCAATGATTAATTATGTCCATAAATGTCGTCAAGGTCTCATCGCTTCGTGACCTGCGTCGCTGTTTCCACTCCAGCGACTATTGATGGTCAATGTCGGGGTCGTTCTCCTTTTCTTCGTCAACCGTCGTGTTGTGCCGCTTTGACCCCAGTGGTGTCGACACGCTGCGTCGGTGCCCCCGACGATGGGCCAGAACATCTGGGCCGGTGGATGAATCGTTCATCTCCCCGATCGGTGTGCCAGCCCTTGACGGTCCCCGCAAACTTGCTGCCCGGTGCCTGCTGGGGACGTCGCGAATGCTCTCTATACTCATGCGTGTATGTACTGGACCGGGGCCTTGCTCGAGGTCCATGTCTTGGAAGTCTTTCGTGCTCCAGCTGACACGATGAGCTCTTGCTCCATAGGGCAGGTTCGATACGCTAGTTCGAGACCGCATGGATTGTGACCGAGACACGCTCACCTGATGGCTTGCTTCTTTCTCGGGGTCCATAGAAGCCCGTGGTGACATGTACACCTCGGCCATTTGATTGTCTGGGTCTTCGTCCTCAATCTTGGGCTGGCGACGGACACTTGACACCATGAAGTAAGGTTCTTTCGGACGTTCAGGCTCTGGCGGCGGTGGCGGCGGAGGTGGTTTTGGTCGGTCAGTTGCCTTACGATCGACATGTGCGAAATATCGTGTCCGTGGTTTCAGCCAGGATTTCGGTTTGATAGTCTCTCGGTATCGCGTGACGGACATGTAGCTGGAGATCGCCCCGAGAACGATGGCGATCATCAGACAGATGGTCAAAATTCCCTGAATGACAATGATGACCACTCCAATCACTGTGGTCATGATCCGATCCAGCCCAAACCGAGCATCAAAAGCTGATGACAATGCCACCGTCGCCACTTTGCTGAAGCCTAGAAGGTATACCATGATCAAGTTGAGTCGGTTGCTCTCGAAAGGCCTCAGCAACACAATTGCTACCAGAGCAATAATCTCCCAAGCCAGCAGACCGAAGACCTGAGTCAAGGCATGGCCTGCAGCACCACCGTAGAATGCAGCCCTTACAAGCTCATAGATCAGCCAGACGAAGAAAAACCACCACCTACTGCGGCGGAATCTGGATGCCAGCCAACCGAATCTGATAATGTAATTTTCATCGTCATGAACATGAACTCTGCCAGTGTTCGGACCTGAAAAATGTCTCTGGAGCCATGTCGTTGGTCGGGGTGTCTGGCCATCTGCGGCTTGGTTTTCAGGCACTTTCTTAAAGCTGATCTTATACCAAGCGGACTTCCCGGTATTTTCGGTACCACGAGATTCATGGCTTGCCTGCTCTTGTAGCTCTGGCAGTACCTCGGACTTGGTCCTGTACCAGAGGGCATACCCCGAAATGGCTAGGTTTCCCACCAGGAAAATTGTGAGTATCACCGCCGCTATGGCCTTGACACCGTGTGCTCCCCCGAGGGTGAACTGGAACATGGTCAAGAACATCATCATGAAGAAGGCAATGTAGCATGTCCGTAAAATAGCCACGGCCATGAACCATAGCCAATGCTTCCGGAAGTACCCAAGTCGAGTTGTCTTGATCAGTCGAACGGCGACCAAGCCCTCAATGCTCCATTTGAGCAAGAAGACAGCAGCCAAAAGACAAGCTATCAGAATGAGGAACCATAAAAGTCCCGTCAGGAATGCGTTGGACGCGGGTATATTGAGCTCGGCCAACGTTCCAGCAAAGCCAGAATAATTACCGGGCAGCGGTAACCCTGGGAGCACTGGTTTTCCGTACCAGGAGAACTGATCGGTGCCGTTTGTCGCGTTGGTGGCTTGTCTCTTGAGCAGGTGGCGCATGTCAAAGGGGTCCGCTTGGATTGACGCAAACGGCGTCGGAGCTGCTCGCTTGTAGATTTGCGAGATTTCATAGCCTCCTCCTAGCCCATTAGCATTCTGCCCGTTAGGAGCCGCACCAACCATGCTGATATTGCCAAAATTGTTCCCAATGAACTGGTTGATCGAATTCTGCATCTTCTGGCTATATATTATCCCGGCGGACCACGCATAATTACTCCAGAACGAGACCAGAACACTTGGCCAGTTCATAGACAGCCCTCCAGTAAAGAAGATGTGCTGGTAAACGGAGAAGACCACGAAAATGGAGACCGAGTGGGCATAGTGCTTTCGAGTCTCGGAAATATCATGTCCGTACATGGCCATGGCCGCCGAAGAGATCAAGGCGATGACGGCGAACGCGCCGAGAATAGAGGCCACTGCTGAGGGATGCGAGAATGAAGCTCCATTGGTGACCACCGCAGAGAAGCAAGCAATCTGAGATTCGGTCGAGTTGGCAAAGATGCGAAGGATTGCCTGTCCTTCAAAGTCGGGAATGGTCAAGGCAATGGATGGGATATTAGCCACATCCGACGGTGCCACGGGGATGATGCCATTTGCGTTGATGGGTATGGATGAGTTGAGGGGACAGAGGCTGTTAATGTTTGCGTTGCACGGATTGAACGTCAGATTAAAACGGGACTGTCCGTAAGCAAAAACGCCGATGTATACTGGGATGCTCTGATCAGCTGGATGTCAGCACTTTAATCTGGGGAATGATATAACTCACGCATCAGACTCTCGTTTGTCAACGCAGAATTGCCCTCCAAGTGGAAGAGAACGGTCATGTTGTCCTTGTAGTATGCCGCATCGAAACGGGTGACATTGATGAGTGAGTCGCCCTGGCAGTCTCCGAAATTTTGAGTGTACAGGGAAGGGCGTCGGTCGTCGTTGAGGTAGACAGTGCCATCATTGCCTGTATACTCTATCCATCTGATGTTGTCCGCTGCAGCCCGCTGCACATTCGTCGCCAAAAGCACCATCAAAATCGACCACAGTGTCAGCCACGAGGGCATGGCGCGCCAAAGCACCGACACCATTGCTGCCACAGGCCAATGCCCGGCGTCTCGGATCGACGAGGTTTCGGCTTGGTCTTGTTAATTTTGAATCGCTGGTAGCAGGCTGGAGGCCTTTGACATAACCAGAAGAAGCTTCGTCGGCTCAGTTGTGCGCAGCTCGAGCAAACCGAGTGCTGGATTAGGTGAGGACTCCGGGATTAGGTGTAGGGGATCTTTCTTTATTCTATTTGAAAGCTCATTCTATGAGAGATTCAGGGCGCAGGAGAGCTGTGAGCACAGTTCCGGTAAGGTCGCAGCGAGGGCATCCGGTCGGAGGATTCTGAGATTCTGAGATAGGTGGCGGGTCACTCGGCAAGGGCAGGGAGTGTCGGCGGAGGGGTTTATGTGCAATATTAAGAGTATTGGACAGCTGTTAACGAAGGGTACGATGTGGACGAAGGTGTGGGAGTAATGGCCGAGCACTTCCAGAGTGATAAAAGAGAGACAACGGGTGGCAGCATGTCAAAGACTGGGGGACTCTTTAGCATGGCGGGAAAAGTGGAAGGTGGGAATGGGGAATTGTCACTTGGGTCCTACCACGGCGACAGTGACTAGGTACCTACCGAGCTGCGAGCTCCCACCCCACCAACCACGACGAGCACGAGCTAGCTACCTAGTGGTATCGGTGCATCTAGATGGGCACGACGCCGAGACAGCTGCGTGGAGAAAGAACCGAGTCCTCCGTCTGCAGGCGGCGTGCATACTGCTAAGCTCTCCAAGCTCCCAGAAAGCCCATGTGAAAAAAAGGCTAAAGTCGCGAGAAAGCTTCACGAACTCTGCCTAGTGCCTCCAAAGCAGGTTTTACTTTGGTTTCCAGCTTCACGGCTCACCACGGAAGTCGGTGCCAATCAATAGGCTTAATGCATGGCATGATCCTTCTGCGGATGTTCTCCTCGTAGGTAGTTGCATAGTCCAACGTGCTCTTCACATTTGGATCTTTTGGGAATCAATGACGCGCGGCATCGGCGCACTTTATCCGGCGAGCGGCTCGAGCAGCTTGTGCGGGGGACGAAGTGACGTATTGACCATTGACTGCCATGTACTCGATACATGTTGGGATTTCGACGATTGATGGGAGTGATTGATGCTTCAGTCCGCCGTTCTCTCGTGTCTGTCAAAGGAAGGCGTCAAACAGTGACTCTTGTTGTAAGATCCAGAAACCACCCCTACCAAACATGTACCTCGTATTCGAATGCCCTGCATCAAAGCACCCCTGTTCCCCAAGTCATGTACCTAGATCCTGTGTAACCTGTCAAAGTGGAGAGGCTCGTATTCTCTGTGCCGTGTTGCTGTCATGCCTCCGCCGCTTGCAAACCGCTCCTTCTACCTGCCGTGCCTTGGAGATCCCCTTGAGATGTCATCTGGCATCTGTGTCCAGACGTTCGACCCGCCTCGCCGTCACTTGACCTTCCTCTTGCCGACCTTATGACATTACGCTTTTCCTGAGCCCGCGGCTTGTCCTCCGCAGAGTTGCTCTTGGTGAGCCACAGTGGCACCGGTGATGTCCACACTAAGCAAGTTGGCGGCGCCGATCAGCACCTAACAAGAGGTTTGATGTATTTTTTTTGGAGGGGCAGATCAGTCCTACTAAAGACCATGTTATCGATAACGCCTACTTTTGCGAAGCAACTAGCCCGGAAAACGGTATGCAAAGGATCTGCTGCTGACGAGGTGGCTTGCACAGCGTGGAGCTTCATCGGGTAGCACGGCGTTGGACATGCAGCCCGATTGAGATCAAGCAAGGCTGTGGAAGTCTAGAGTCGCGACGACGAGACTTTCCCAAAACAAAAACAAGAGCTTTCTCAAGATCCTTCTATTTTCTAGCATTCGCTCACCCCAACCTTCACAGTGTCTTCTCGACCTCATCCACTGGCAACATCACCTCGACAATCTTCTTCTTGACCGCTTCACTAGGCTCTTCGTACGGTCGCCGCGGTCGCAGCATGGCCTCAAGATCGCCTTGGATCCCTGCTTTCTTCGCACTGAACTGACTAACAGCATATTTGGTCGTGGCAATTCCTGCCTTTGTGGGGTTCTCGGCATGGGCCGACATTCTCTGGAGTGCCAACGCCTGATCATGTTTGCCCATTTTCCACAGATCAAAGACTTTGGCGACTGTCTTTGGGAAGATGTTGGCAAAAGCAGCAATGCAGCCTGCCGACCCTGCCGCCAGCCCCCCGACTAAGAAGTCCGACTGTCCCCCAAACACCGCAAACCGCTCGGGTTGGAAGGTGGCCGACAATCGTGTGATCTTTCCCACCGAGCCACAGGTCAATTTCACTCCAACAATGTTCGGGAACTCCTGCGCCAAAGCAGCAATTGCATCCGAGTCCAAATCGAGGCCATTACACACGGCAGGGAAGTTGTAGATGAGGATGGGAAGAGGAGAGGCTTTCGCGACGGCGGCGTAGAAGTTGTGGACGACCGTGGGTGTGGTCTGCTTGCCGAAATATGCGCAAGGGAGCACGAGGACATAGTTGGCCCCAGCAGCATGGGCATCAGCGATATACTCAAGCACCTGCGCTGTTGAATGGCCCCCGACCCCGGCAATAATGGGATAGTTTTCAGGAACCGACTTGCGTGCTAACCGCAGCAGCGCAGCTCTTTCATCGCGGGTGAGCAGAAAGGTCTCTGCATTTGTCCCCAAGATAACCAATCCTCTCAGCCCGGAATTTGCCAGGTAGGAATAGTACTGTGCTTGTTCATTGGGACGCAAGGTATCGGTGGCAGGATCGAAGAAGGTGACCGCAGGAGCATACACGCCAGACGGTGGGACCGGATACGCGTGAGGCGTTGGATTGGTAGAGCCCATGTTGCTTGAAATTTTATCGCTGGAAATGTTTATTCTTCAGGTGTAGACAGAAAGGGACAGACTGCGGCCCCAGAACAAATCTTCTTGTGAAATGATCCATCTTTTTATCATGCTGAACCACCACCTCCGACAGCGGCAGTCAGTCGGTAACTGCGCCGTCGCCATCCTTGCCCGTGTTTCCCCCCTCAGGTTCATTGATTCCTCGCATGCGGGGACGTATTCGCAGGGGCTCTCAGGCGATTCTATTGGCGATGAGCTTCTCGCTTTCGGCGCGTGATATACCGGAGTCGCTAGACCGACCGTGGAAAGGAAACCCCGAAGACGACGAGGATACAGGTACATTTCACAGGGACAACCCCCGAGTCACCAGTGTTGAGTCTGATCCCTTTAGCAGCGACAAGAGGCCGTGTGTATAGATGAAGAACCAACGAGCCGGACAGCGCGAGCCAAGGGTGAAGATGAAAATGGAGACCGTCGGGATCGGTGCAAATGCTGCTTAGCAAAAGAGAATGGAGATACAAAGTCCGAGCCAAACATCAATTTGCTCTTGGTCCTTTTGCCGAAATCCATGAGTTGTCTGTTTCACAAACACTGAACCCCATATTCATATACTCTGTCTGCAAGTTGCCTCCCACGAGCACCGCCAGTGGGACACTTTTCTTGCTTTGACCAGAATATCTTCGCTTTTGAATTCCCTGTGCAATGCGGGAGGGTTGTCCAGGGATGCACAGTTGAACGGTGAGATTGGAAACAGCAGCAAGCGACAACACCGAGGACCAGCGAATCTCCTAAGAACCAATTCTGGAGACACAATATCTCTCGCCTGATGAATCTGGTGATGAAATCACCATCAGGATCAAATCTGCTTCCTATGCCTTCGACGACTTTCAAACTCGAGCGACGCCGGGGCTCTAGGAGGTTCTCCCAGCAGAAGTTGTTCTTGGGTACCCTCATCTTCGTTGCAGCTCTCCTCGCCTTTCCTCTCCTGCGACATGTACGAGACGACACTTGTTCAGCTTCTCCTTTTCTGCTTCGGGCGGGTCTGTGCAGCACGGTTTTTCATGCTCTGTGGAACATATTCCATCATCTAGGTGGAAACGGGCCCTGGATCCGCAAATTACACAGTGTTAACTATTACGATTCACCCCTACCCAAGAAATGCTCCGTGGATCAAGTGCACATGGTAAGGTCCATTACACGGACTATGATCGGTAGGCAGCACTTCTCGTGCTAACGTTTGTAGTTATCACGGCATGCTGAACGATACCCGACAAAAGCAGCTGGCTCTCGTGAGTTGCTTCGGTAATCTGAACCAGCTGAGGCACTAACCGCCTTGACCAGGGCACATCGACCTCCTCAGCCGACTTAAGGATTCGGAGGTGAATCTCACAGGGTCGCTATCATTTCTCAAAGAGTGGACATATTTTACGGATCTCTCCAATCCCGCGTTCGAGAATCTAACAGCCACTGGCCCATATGCTGGAACACGACAGGCCTCTAACACGGGTAGGGTTCTGCGGCAGCGGTACAACCATCTTGTATCCGACGGCCGCAGGACCAATTTCTGGTCTTGCAGCTCTCCGCGAGATGTTGAGACCGCAGAACACTTTGCCACTGGATTCTTTGGCCCAGACTGGAGGTCTGATGGTTCGGCGGCGCTGGTGGTAATTCCCGAGGATGAAGATCGAGGCGCAAATACGCTTACCCCGGGAGACACCTGTCTCAAATACCGCAACGACAAAGAGCACGGTCACGATCACGGATATGCGAAGCTGGCAGAGTGGCAGCGCACATTCTCCCAAGCCATCGCCGAGAGACTCGCCAACGATGCAGAGGGCATGATATTCAGCCCACTTGACGTCTATGGTATGTTCAACTTGCTTCCCCGGGGCTGTCTCGCGTGCAAGGAATCTTCCGTTATTTGCATGTGTTGATATCGAACGGGGACTGACAGATACCCACAGGCATGATGGAAATGTGCGGTTTCGAGATCCTGGCGAGGGGGAAGAGCCCGTGGTGCGATGTGTTCGAGCAACACGAGTGGCTCCAATTCGAATATGCGCGTGACTTGTTACACTATTATCGAGCTGGCCCCGGTAATAAGTTTGGTGCCATATTGGGTTGGCTGTGGCTCAATGCAACGCAGCAACTCATGTCAAACCACTCGTCCCAAGACGTCTATTTCAGCTTCGTCCACGACGGTGACATTGTCCCTGCGTTGGCCACCTTGGGAATCTTTGACGAGTCTTTGGGCCTGGGCCATCTACCTACTGACCGGCTAGTGACCGAGCGGAAGTGGAAGACAAGTGACGTGGTCCCAATGGGCGGACGGTTGATATTCGAACGTATAACTTGTGAGACGGATGGAGGGCTGACCGAAATAGGGCGAGGGCATGCCGTCCGGCTCTTTATCAATGATGGGCTGATTGACTTGGCCAAGTTGACCGACATGGATCCATTCAGCCACGTAGAAGGTGCAGTGTCGCTGGAGAGCTTCCAAACCTCCCTGTCCATCAAAGGGACACAGCTGGGGAAGTTCCGAGAGATCTGCTCCTTACCAGACGACGCACCAGATGGAATCGATTTTCTGCATCAATAGAATCACACAAGCCATGTAGAGAGCGAAAGGCGCAAATACCATTTTGTGGGAGAACAAGGGCTGCGATTGACAAGGCTAGGTGTATTTATAGCTCCTCGTGCCCAAACCCCCTGGAGATTTGGTCGCTGGCGACCAACGGCCGAGGCTGAACCAAATCTCAATGTTTCAGCGGCTGCACCTCGAGATTTGCGCCGGAGCTGATCTGACGCTGCGGCTGACACCGCACAGGGGGGCTGAAATATAACATTGTTGAAGACAGGTTGCTTCACCCCTCCTGATTCCGGCGAGCTTCAACTTCCTTTGTGTTCCCAACAACAGCAACAACAAATACTCGCAGTTGCCCCTGACACACTCTCACATCAAGCCAAATTCTACTCCAACCCCCTAGTCTCCTTACTCCAGCGACGCAGATAAACAAACACCAGATAGAGCACCCAGTCTGAACCTCTCGCTCCCTTGAAACCCTTCGTTCGAGGCAGAAGTCCCCTATTCAATCCTCACGCTCTTTGTTCTACACATTGTGTCCTTGCGTCCTATAGCTCCTGGCCAGAGGCTGTGGACTTTATCAATCCCTTGATTCGGAAAAGCGGTCAAAGAAGTACATAGATCCGGCCAAAGAAGAAAGCCATGGCCGACGTCCAGACGCCCACCGAAGCGACGCTTCTCTCGACGTCGAACTCAGCGACCGAATACACTGCTCCAGCCTCAAAAGAAGCGGCCACACAAGTCTCCCTCGTGGAAGCCCCAGTGACCACTACCACCGCATCGACAGAGACAGAACCGGCACCTGGCCCCACGGCAACAACGACAGCGACTGTCAATGGAGTCACAAACGCAAGCACAGACACTGCTACACTTACAAACGGCACTACATACACACCCGCAGCAGTATCAGCCACAACCACACCAGTTCCCGTGGCTACCTCTGCGCCTGCGGCAGATGGTTTGGCCCAAAATGGCAAATCGGCGAACCTGAGGGAGGAGGACGACCCGCCGCTGTTTTCCCCGTCTCTCATTTCGGACGAAGTCATGTCACGACTGCCAGAGGGCTACACGATTCGGCCTCTCCGACGGAGCGATTACTATGGAGGTACGTCTTTGGTCCATACATTCTATTCCCGACTCCCCCCAGATCCAACCTTTGCGCTCGCGAAACTGACCTAGTCTCTCTGCTCTTTGATCTGTAGGCTTTCTCCCCACCCTCCGCGTTCTCACCACTGTGGGCGAACCCACTCTAGCCGAATTCAACGCCCGCTACGACTTCATCTCCTCGCGCAACGACACCTACTACATCCTGGTCATCTGTGACGAAACGTCGACCGTCGTGGGCACGGGCGCCGTGATCGTGGAGCGGAAATTCATCCACAACATGGGCCTCGTGGGCCATATCGAGGACATTGCGGTCGCGAAGAATCAACAGGGTAAAAAGCTGGGTTTGAGGATCATCCAAGCGCTGGACGCAGTGGCTGAGAGAGTGGGCTGCTATAAGAGTATTTTGGATTGCAGCGAGGCGAACGAAGGATTCTACGTGAAATGCGGGTTTAAGAGGGCAGGGTTGGAGATGGCGCATTACTATGAGCAGGGTCCCAAGTCGAGTTATGAGAGGTCGTGAGAGGCGATATGATCGTGGGAGAGGGCAGGGAAGTTACTGAGAGGCGTTTCCTGGAAGAACGGGTTTGAAATTGAAGCTGTGCCGGTTCTGTGGAAGAGCACAGATGCCGCCACGCCATGGCCGCGAGACAGAGGACAAACATGTGTTTTATACTACGATGGATGGGCTCTATAAGAGTCCAACATGGGAAGCGAGTTCCACGTCTGTGGGAAAGCGATTCTTCGGGAGGATAGACAAAATCGAAGGCAACAAGAAATGTGACGGAGCCACCAGCTACGAGAGGCGGGGGGAATGGAACGATGGAAGATGGAAAGAGACGCAGGCATTCCTCGCAGACACAATGCACACCCCCACACTACAGAGCGAGAGGGAAAGAGAGAAGCACAGACGACGATTCCCGACATCTGGGATGTATGTCGTCGGTCTTCTCGAGGTCGTTGTTGTTCTGTGTCCCCTTTTCCCAGTGGCGTTTATCGCCCGGGGGTGAAGGAGCGTTTAGCGCAGCAGCTTTATGAAGGTCAACGAACCCTTGAGGGGCAAGGGAGGGAGAGAGAGACGGGAATTCCGTTCATCAATGATAGATAGATTTCCACCTACCTGCATACCTAGGTATGGAACTACAGGAAGGTCAAAGTGGTACATGCGAGGTATATCGGTACATAATATCAACTGTGTTCACTTTTATCTTTTCGCTCCTCCGCGTCGGCGAGAGATTCATCTCGATGAAGTCATTTCCGATTTCCAGGGCTATTTCCTCCGACTTTTATTATGGTTAGGTTGTAAAGATGCGCGACCGAGGATGCGCAAGGGAACAAGTTGGTTCAACGGTTGCAATCCATGGCTGGCTTGGTAAGGGAGGACTACCCTGAAAATCTTTGCTTCGTGAGACGAGGGCTTTTCCGTCCGTTTTTCTGGCTGAATGTCCACGGGCCATGAAATTTATCTTGATCTCGAGGACAGGCTCGCAGTCCCGATGAGGGAGGAAGTTTGAGGAGCTCACTTACATACATATTACCTACTCTACGATACTTAACTAGGTGTTGGGACGGAACTGGGACAAGCATCTGCAGCCTGGGAACTCTGAAGCTTTTGCTTCTTCTGACTTCAAGGCTCGTTGCATCGCCGGCTGAGAGGGGCGGCGACACCACCACTACCACAGCAAGCATATCATTCGTCTCCGACAAAAGATTCCGAGGGCCGTCACCAAATCCACGAAAGAAGGAACAGAGCCTTCAAAGCATTCTCCCCATGCTTTTCCAATGTTGGGACATCTTCGGCTAAACGGAGAGCCAAAAGGGGTCGGTCGGTGTCGGTGTCTTGCTCGAGACATTTTGCCAGATGAGTCTGCCCTCTCTCCCGTGCTTCTGATCCTTGGTACCTACCTGTAGTAGCAACGCATGAGCCCCCTAGCCCAGCTGCAAATCTTGGGAGAAGGCGCAACTTGTTGCTCGCTGCAACGCATTCGGCTCGCGCCGAATTGCGCGGGTTTTGCATTTCGTTCTGTAAGGCGAAACTGGAAATCTCGCCTATGGCCATGAAATGGAGAGTCAATGAACAGGCAGACGAACTCATCCGTGGAGTATCGCTTGTTTTTGCCGCACTTCGAGAGACAAGAGATTTCCCACGAGTCTTACTCTGACGGTATGACTCAAATCCTTCATGGTTGGTCCGGTTCGGCCACACGTGACCTGATCTGTTAGGCAGCACTCAAAATTCTTTCTCTTGGAACCTTGCAGATCATGTGCATCTGCATTTTTGCAACGGGCTTTGATGTACATCGGACGCGTACGAGTGAGAAAAATCTGGATCCCCGCGTTAGCAGATGGCGAGGGGGGGGTTGCTTGATTGCGCGAGGGTTGACTGATGCATCCTGATGGCGACTCTGCCGTATTTACCTGCTCAACCTGGAGCAGAAATCATGCCCTGATTTGTCCGTGCTGCCTGAAGTCGCCGGGGATTTGATCATGATCAACATAAAACAGCTTAACGCTTTGATCTTCCATTTCCTGCTGGGCACCAGTCTTGCCTTGAGGCTGCCGGTGGAGTGTTACCCACTGGCTCTCCGTGTCAGCTTCCAGAAAGTCTTTGGACGCGACTCTCTCCCTCACAGATGGATTGGGAGCCCGTATTCGGATGACCTGAAGGATGCTACGAAGCGGATCGCAGGAAGTCGTTCTCTCATCTGATGACTGGCTAGGCAGCAGGCAGCCTGGGACATCGAGAGCAACCTCTCAACAAGAGCTTCCTCCACAGCAGTGAAAGCTGGGTCTGAGTTGGCGGCATCTCACGGGATTCTAGTACATCCGGTCGCCGGAGTAGTGCCCATCGTGCCAGGCCACAGGGCGGCAAGGTCAGGTTGGCTGTTGCCAGTGTCTGATGTCGCATTCCGCATCAGCGACGGGCTGCTGTGATATGAAGTCTATGTGATGACAAATGCAGATAAGTTCATTGGGGACATTCGCGTCGTCGCTCACAAGTCAACCAAATTTGTGCAAGTTGCACAAACTCCGGCAGGGTCCCAGGCGGGATATCGCACAGTTGGCCAAGCGACAGCGAGCCCAAGTGAGGTCCAAGGGTTTCGTACCAGTGTCTCGACCGAGTTCACAAGCTTGCCTTTCTGCGTAGCATTGATCGGGTCGGCAGGAGTGCTTCTGCCTGTTTTGGTGGCCACTGGCCAGTGTTGGCCGCTCTGTTGTCCCATCTCGGAAAATTGAGGAACGTCGGATCTGCGATCTGGGCATTCGCCAAGAGGCAGTGTAGGCTGCCCCAAACTGGCAAGGATGAGGACTGAAAAATTGGGTCGCGCTGCTTCTATTGTTCCCGCCCGTGCCTCAGCCACTCGCAAAGGCAAGGCAGCCTCCAGGCGAGTCCAAACCCAGCCCCCAACCTTGCCGTGTATAGTTGGCATGTTGGAATAATTAACTTGAGGCTGAATGTCTTGCGAAGACGTGAGTTTCGCTTTGACTCTGCGACATGGAAGCTGCGGTGATGCTTCGAAAAGCCAGTGGGATCCCGGCGACCCTCGAAGCCCGGATCCTGGGTGGAAGAGGGAGCGGAAAAGGGCCTAAAGGAGGCAAAGTGGCGGTTTGCCGCCCAACTGAACCAAGTTTGAGTCACGCTCTTTCTGCCAGCTGGGCCTTCTCAGTTTGACCCTCGTCCTCCGGTCAGAGTGCCGGCCACCCACCCACCCACCACCTGGTCACGGCAACATTGCCCGTCGCGAGGGGGGCGAATCAGGCTGGCGATGATTCACTACCACGCGGGGTGTTGGCTGGCCCGATTGGAGCGTAGTAGCGTTGTCAGACACTGATTAGTTGTGCTTAGCTTGGGTTTGCATTCTTCGTCTGTGTTGACGTATTAGGAGTTGCGCACATGTTCGCGGAGTTACACTATGCAGCCAGCATCTTGTTGACCCAGTGGTCGTCGGACACTGTCTCCCAGGTGAAGCGAAACGATCAAGATAGGACTTGGAGCAGAAGGAGCTCGACCCGGAGAGCCGTGAAGGAACCGTTTATGAATGGAACACCGCGGGCGGACCTGATTGATGAAAAGCAATCTATTAGCGGAGATGACTAACAGAATCTGATATAATCTTTGTTCTGGCAAAAATCCCAGCGAGGTTCATTGGCTCTGGTGGTTCGCCTGGGCTCTTGGTTGCACAGAATGGGAGGGCGAGCGGTTGTAGGTTTCCTGACCAAATACTCCGTACTCCGTGCTCGGGCTGGAGAAGCACATCATCGACGCCTTGCTTTCAGTGAGGCCCAGGTAGCCCCAACTGAGTGAGGGCTGCTTCTCTTTCGCCCATTATCGGTGGTTGCGCTGAAAATCCATCAAGCGGCGAGAGGCCAGCAAGGTCTCGAGCAGCCTAGTCAGACGTGAAACCGGTAATTTGTTCGTAGAAGACATGTTCGTAGGACTAGGTAACAAGCCATAGGCTGGAGGCAAGATGAGCAAACTTCCAGAGTTCTTTCATGCCTGGTCCAGACAGTGGGTGTGTGGTGGTTTGGGGGGTGGGTGTCGCTAGGGGGGGTCTCAAGTTCAGGTTGGAATTTGAGTCATCGGCTGATGATCTGGAGGGCGCTGTTCAGCGGCGCGCGGGCGAGCAGGAAGCCACTGCATGGCAGAGCCAAAGTGGCGAGGGTGCCACCCCCAGCCCTTATATCCTCCAAACTACCGCCAGCGCCCCGGCATGAGGTCCTCCTCTACCAAAGACAAGATGAAGCAATCCATGGATCGCAGCACTGGCTGCATGTTATACTTTGTTCACATCTGAATCCCCTGACCACACGTTCTCGTTACAAGACGCAGGTTATCGCCAACCCGCCGCACTCGAATTCCCCCAGTAAGCCCTTCCAGCACTCCTGGCTGCGAAAGCGTCTCGCATTTTGCCACGAAGCAGAAAGACTCGCATTTGAGACCTGGATTTCTGTCCAAAACACTCAACTGACTCACGGAACAATGTCTGCCTATAGACACTGTATATTTAGGACCATTTCATATTTGCCACGACCGCCGAATACACAGATATCCAGAACCACGGGCTGAATCTCGTCCGGAGCGTCCCTGGCTCTCACCACCGTTGACTCCCATTGCGATTCGAGTCTCGCATTCACTCCCTCCAATTCACCCTGACCTCTTAATTGCCAACACATTACCACCGTGTTCACGACTTCTACCTCTAGTCACCTCTCCCTCACTGCAATCTCAACCAACCCTTGCCGACGGTTGTTTGGGTTGAAAGAGTCTTCTGACAACACGCTCTAGCACACCTCTCCCGCAACTCTCCACTCCTATCAGTCATAAAAGGAAAAAATTGGTCATTAGCCATGATTTCTTGGTCGGTGTCACATATCCAAGAAGAACCATCTACACGCCGAAGCCCACCGCCAGAGTCACGCATTGTTTTGGTAAAGCCACACCAAGATCGGTTTGAGACAGACGAGCATTTGTACCTCGAGACCTCCCTCGCTGAGTTGGCTCATGCTTAACTCTCGAAGGCGCATCGATCTCGTGCTTGTCGTGATCAAGCCATCTTGCCAAACAAGACAGTCTTCCGTGCTCTGACTCGCGGTGGGTTTGCCACCCGCTCTTTTGGTAAGAATGAAAACATCCCAAACAAAGGGCGACATGCTCACGCTCGCGCACCAGGTTCTTCTAATTGGTTATTCTGTTGTCAATCTGGATTTTCGTAATCGAACCCTATTGCCACCAACTCGGGACCGCGATCTCAATTCTTCGCCATCGGAGGAAACGCTGGTCCTTTCAGTCTCCAGAAGATGGGCTTTAAGGAGGTTGCAGCCTTCTCCAATTCCCATCCCCCCCAAAACGTACAAGATTCAGTCGAAAGATGGCTCTCTCCAGTGTCGAGGGCAGAGCCAGGCCGCTTCTACAACTTCCGACAGTCCCAGGAACGCTGGGCCTTCAATAGCTACAACGTCAACCCGGACCTCGATCAAACTAGCATTGCTTCCATTGACGATGATGTCAGTGTGAGCGATTCAGCCCACGAGTCGTACTCTTCCGAATCATCATCTCAGACGTCCTGGACGTCAACGACCGATCCTGGTGACATCTTCCTCGACGAGGACGGTAGAGAGCCACTTCCGTCTCTCAAGAAGGTGCTCTCTCACACAGCACTTGAGCCGCAAGAGCAGCTATTGAAGGGAATACAGACCAAAGATCATGCCGCCTCCGGCAGCACCTGTCCCCTTGGATATGCCTATCGTAGCCTCAAGGCGCGGGTCTCTACTCATCTTCAGCAACCCAGCCAAACATGTCTGCGACTGCGCGGTGGCGAAGCCAGCTCTGACCCGGATGCACAACACTGGAATGCTCGGAGAACTGCTTGTTCTTTCAGGAGACAATGCCCGCCTAAGTTGAAGAGGGACACCGACGTCACAGAGCAGTTTGTGTCTCTACTCATCGTCTTTGCAAAGAGACTTATCACCGCCATTTGGCCCCTCTCTGACCGGCCACCGATGATGTCGGACTGTTTCAACGGGGCCGGTGTATTGCGCCTCGATACCTTCATCAAAGAAACACTCCGACGCTCCAAAACAAGCTACTCTACTTTACAAGTCGCGTTGTACTATCTGATACTACTAAAGTCCAGGATGCCACAAGGGCCGTCCAAGACCAGCTGTAGAGGCGAACCGTTCGAGAGATCTCAGTGCCGAGCCATGCAGTGTGGACGTCGCATGTTTTTGTCCGCTCTCATGCTGGCTTCGAAATATTTGCAAGACCGCAATTATTCGGCCCGGGCCTGGAGCAAGATATCTGGCCTACGCAGCAGTGAAATCAACGAGAACGAAAGAGAATATCTCGCACAAATCAACTACGACCTCCATGTTCCGAAAGAGGCTTTCGACAATTGGAGCAAGATTGTTTTAATCTTGAGCAAGTTGTCGAGCGAGGGATCCCCGTGCCGGCCAGACGCTTTCAACGCGAATTTTGGTCCCCCTGGGGGTCATTCAAACACTTCTTTGGCTGCCATGATCTCGCAAGTGGGTTTGGACGAGAACGTTGACGATCATGTGTTCTCAGAAGCTTGGTGGACAGCCCTGCTTCGGAAACTCGAGCCGAGCATCGTCAAAGACACAGCGCATGTGGATGAGTTCTTGAGAGCTAATCTACCAAACGATAAGATGGACGTCGTTGCATCGCTCGCGCACCTAAGCAAGCAAGTGACCAGGCGACCAGATAACGCAGGCGTAGGACCGGATGCTGTTACCCATGGCTATGATTTGAATTTCAGCGAAGCCTTGAAGACACGCGCCTCCGAGTCAACCAAGGCTCAACCTATCTCGACTTCTCAGACTCCTGTCCAGATGAGTCCAGCCAAAGGTCTCGCGTTGCCGAGTCGTCCTCACCTTGGAAACCTTCCGACCCCGCAGACCACGCCTCGCATTCCAGATCAGTATACGTGGGAGCGAAACTGTGGCCGGCCTTCCCTTCGCTGCTCAGCGTCGGTTGATGCGCTGCGAAGCATGCGGAGGCAATGCCTCATGAATGCGAATTTGGAACGCTGCCCCCCTCCTCGACCTCAAAGCCTTGTCTTACCGTCTGTGAAGTGCCTTTTGCGTCCTGCTGAGACAATTCAGGAACTTCCCAGTAGGTCAACGACCCCAGTGGCTTCATCACCGGCCTCGATCTCTTCGGACTCGACGACTGTGACATCCCGATCTCGGTCATCCTCAATTTCGTCCAGCTCCTCCTGGTCGTCCTGGGCACCAAGCATACCACCACTGCGGAGAAGCGTGTGGAGCGGCGTCAGCTCTCCTCTGTCTCGAGTGTGTTCACTCTCAGATAGACAGTCCAAGCCCGTGTCGGTGGATTGTCAGATGACTGGGGCCCCCTCCCACCAAGGCTACTCTGAGGAATCCCAAAGTCAACAGTCAAATAACATACCTACCAGTTCCGAAGTCGCTGCTATCCATGGATTAATGTCGTTGTCAGCGCTCACAGAATCGCCCAGTCAGAGTGTCACTCCAACACCTCGACGGTTCGCTGGGAAAGTTGACAGTGCGGTGCATCAGAGCCATAATCACCCCCGAGGGCAAAAGAGGACACTCTCCAAGATCGATTCCGAGCTCCATGCTCAAGTGAGGAGTATTCTGTCGCAGAGTCAGACACAGATGGAAGTCGTCGAAGATTCTCTACCACTTTACTCCTGCATCACACCCACGCAATTGCAGCATCCTACCAAGCTTCTGACGGAGTCCCGGAGAGCAGTTTCCAATGCCACTGGCACGAAACGTCATTGCTCCATGCAACACTCTTCTTCGACACCCGATCTGTCACTGCGCTTCCTCACTGAAGGCATTACAGCATCTTGAAGTCTTGTGATGAGGACTGCAGGCTTGTGCAATCGCTTTGTGACAAACCTGTGTCCTGTATGATGGTCACCTTGGTCGTTCGTGGCTGCGGAGTCATCTCGGTGGCACCTCGTTACTATGGCTGCCTTTGCTGTCTTTATCGTATGTACGATCGGAGACACAACGCCGCGCCAGATGTGACTATGCTTCCGATGGATGGTGCCAGGCGATACCCAGCGTCCAGCGCCTATGCAATGCAGCTCACAACAGCTTCCGAACCATTTACAAGACCCTGACACACACCAGCACCTGGCATCCTAGCTCATAGTAGGTCTGTCAACGGCAACTCTTACCATCATCCACGCCATGTCAAATGTACAAGGCCGAAATCAGCCAAAGCAAAGGCACCAGAAAAACCTGTTCTATCTCTAAAAAGGAGAGAACAACAACATTACCCCCAATCTTGGTATCAAAATCTACCGCCAGGACAAATCATGGATCCAAGCGGTTGGAGGAATTCTCGAAGAATCATGTCAGCGCTACCATCGTCCATTGTATAGCTCATGGAATTGAACTTTTTTTTGTCTTTGATCTTCTGATACTCCGTAATTTTGTCTGTCATCTGTCTCTGTACTTGTCACGAGCTGAGCTGATAATCCGCGGTATCTTCCCGAGCTGTGAGTATCCCTTACCCCTGACGCTGCGTGAACCATGTCCTACCCCTACCCTTGAGATCTGTCGTGGAGGGAAAACGGCGGCTCCTCCGTCTGGGAGTGACGATGCCTTCCTGCGTGGTACTATGACCCTCGTCTCCATCTCAGGGACTTGAAGCGGGTTTTGGCTGGCGTGGGTATTGTCGCCCAAGTACGGAGTACCTCGTAGGTGCACGTGGACAAAGGGGAAATTGACAAGCCCGATATCGGGAAACATCAGTCCACTCCGTCGCAATCACGAACGAACCCGCTTTGCTCCTCACCGCCCCAGGGAAATAGATTAGATAAGATGGACCGCGGGCGGATGCACCAAGATGCGACTACTTGCTGGATGCACTGGGTATGTTCTGTGGCACGTCGGTCGAACGGTGCTGTAGCTAACCCTCCATCAACCATCCCTCGAGCGACCCATCTTATCTCTCTATCTCTATCCATCAATCAGCCAGGACCCGGACGGTCAGAGTCGTCTACCAGTCTAGAGCCATCGGTATCGGATTCCCGGTCGCATAGCCCACCACCTCGGTGCATACCAGGGCACCACAATCATCACCCCACCCGAACCAATTGAACCCCGTTCGCCATCTACGCCGAGCAGCTCTCTTTCTAGACTCTGCTCCCAGAGTTAGAACGGGAGCTTCTCCACAAAACCAAAAGAGAACAGGAGCGGAAAAAGAAAGAAAGGGGAAAAAAAAAAGCCAGTGAGGCGGGGGAAAGACGAGAGGATAATAAAACCGGGCTACAAAAACAACGCACGCCGCTTCTATAGACCCAGAGAGACAACCAGCCCCGATATTGAGACAGACACACAAGGTGGGTAGAAAGGCCAGACAAGCAAGCAGGAAAGCGAGCTGAGCTGAGCTGGACGTGCGGAATACAAAAACCAATCACCTCAGGACCACACACACACACACACACACTCACATATATCCATATCCATATCCATATATACGTCGCGCGCAAAGAATGAGGATCTCTTCGCCCTGGACGCTGGCGGCGGTGCAGGTTCTGGGCCTGCTGGGTCCGCGAGCCGCCTTCGGCGCCCCCTCTGCGGCGGGGGCGAAGGGGACTGGGCCAGAGGACGTCGTCATGGAGCGGCCTCGTGGACGAGAACATCAGCCTGAGGGCCAGAGGGGCATGATGCTCGTCTCGTCTCCGCGGCCGCTGCGGGAGGTGGAGCATGAACACGAGCACGAGCACGAGCACGAGCAGTTTCTCGACGAGAGTCTGCCGACGGACCACGCTTCTTCTTCTGCTTTTGGGTCGGGGATCGAGGCCTTGTTCTCGTACACGCCGTACAAGATCCCCTTGCCTCCCCTGTTTGCCGAGTCGATGGCGCGGTCGTCCTCCCCTGTCTCGTCCAACGAGGGCGAAGATGAGAGCAAAGACGAACAACAACGAGGAGCAGAAGACGCCACCGTCGCCATCCCGTCGCGGTACTACTCGACCGTCCTGGGCCGACGGCTCCTGGCCCTTTCGTCGCACGGGGTCCTCACGACCGTCTTCCCCGCGAACCTCTCGTCCTCCTCGTCGTCATCGGACCCCTCCGCCCAGGGGGTCCCGGCCTCGGTGGCAGACACGCCCATCGGACTCCCCGAGTACATCGCCTCGTGCGAGGAGCCGAGCGGCAACCCGACCATCCTGTCGCTCAAGGTGTCGACGTCGACCCGCAACGCCGCGGCCGGGTCTAATGTCTCACTCACCCTCAGCTGGTGGGACGAGTACATCCATCTGACGGGACAGAGGCCCTGGGCGCTGGCGAACCTCCCCCGGCTGAGCTTGACCGGCTATCTGGAGGAGATATCTGCAGACCAGGTCAGTCCAAAGGCCCTAGAGACCTGCTTCTTGCGGAAGCACAGGGACAGTGTCATGTGGCTTCCCGGCCGCAAGTGGGCTGCACATCAAGGCTTTTGGACTCGGTTGGTTGTGACGCAGGCGTATTGGATCGGCGGCTTTGGGGACAAGAACTATATTGGCTGGTTTGATCCTGACGAGTGGAGGACGGTGAGGAAAGAGGACTGGGAGGCTGTTCGACTGCCGGGAGAAAAGGAGTGAAGAATCTGTTCGAGGTTTGGGAAAGCCTGGCGAGTAACTAATGCGTAAACAGATTTGGCAGAAGTCAAGCAAAACATATTCGACGAGATCACAGTTTGGAAAGAATACTAATTCATTGTCTGTAGAATTTAACAGTCACAACCAAACTGTTCCTGCGAGGTCAGCTTGTCAATAATGGAGACCACCCCAGTCCTTGGATGAATAGGTCGACGGCGATTCATGTTGCGATACACTAGGATCCGATGCTGATTGTACGAAAGCCTGAAGCTTCATGCCTAGTGTTGACCTCCCCTTCATACTCCACAATCAGGAAGTCGATTATTCCGAGCACAATGGACCGTCGTCTATTTCTTTTCGCCAGAAATGCTGCTAGCAAGATCTGATAGCAATGTCAGCTTGAGGATGCGAAGAAGATGCGTGGTGAGACCGGCATACCTGACGCAGCTTTGCTAGCACTGTTCAGAACATTGGCAGTCATCTCCTGAGCCTGCTGCAGATAAGTCTTGCCTGACTCCTGTGCAGCTGAAGTGTTGGAACTGGCTGTCTGGCCGACGGAAGAAGCAGCTTCTTGCGCCTGTTGCAGGTATTCCTTGCCTGACTCCTGCGCTGCGCCGGCAGTCGAGCTAGCCTTCTGGCCCAAAGAAGAGGCAGTGTCTTGGATATTCTGTGTAGCACTGGATAGAGTGTCTTGGGCTGAGCTGGACTTGGCCGAAGTCTCATCGGAGAGCTTCTGGGTGGTGGACTTGCTGTCTCCTGTTTGTGGCCGTGTGAGCTAGGGATCTTAGGAGATTTGAGATCGGTAAGTACCTGGCTGGACCATTCCTGCGATGTCGTCGGCGGTGCCGGTGGCAGACTCTTTGGCCTTGTCGAAGGTGGACTTCTGAGAGTCAGGAGTGAGCTTCTCTTGAGCCTCTGCAGATCAGGGTTAGTTGCTGGATAGCTCGAGACCCAGAAGGGGAATGCACGTACGATCAGTCAAAGGCTTGCGGCCGGTGTCAGACATGATGGACGAGTGTTTGGTCGAACGAGGGTCTGGTGGATTGAGGCTATGGGTTGTGCTAAAGTGATGTATGTGGTCAAAGTGAGAGAGAATGAATCAATGGGAATGGTTTGATGGTAGAGGTGCTGCAGTGGTGGAAGAGAGGAAAGGTTGAGAAAGGTGAGAGAGGCCGTTTGAAGGGTTGCCTTTAAGCTTTTCGTCACAAGGCAAAGCAGGTGCAAAGGGCGAGACGGTGGTCAGGCGCAATGAAAGCAAATCCCACCTGTTGCTTGCTGGAGGGAGACAAGGGAGGCATGGATGGTCTCATGGTGGGGGTGGGCAGAGGCTCGTATACACTTTGACGTCATCGCAGAGCAACAATTGCACATGAAACGCAAGGAGGGCACATGCAAGCGATGGAGTCAGGCAATATCAACAATACTTCGTTCGGTTCAGTGCTCCTGTCTCAAGGAATAATGTCAACCAGTGGTGTATGTAAGCTAGCAAGTCTGATCGGTGTGATTGTCTTTTTTTCTTCTTGCAGACTGCAACCATTGATGGACCAAAAACAAAACAGACCTGGGGTATCCGCTCGCTGAATCTATTCAATAACAAAACGAATGCCCAATGCATGCACACACTGTGTCGTCCCCTCCTCCACATTACCTTAGTGTCAATGCTCTTGCCACGCTTTTGGATGCCAGGTGTGCCCCTTATCTTCCAACGATCGACTCGCCCTCCACCCTCTCAATGTTGCCCAGCAAGGCTCACTGCGCTGCAGCCTCGTCGTCCTCGAGTGCCGGCTGTCGTCCGGTAGTACTGAGATCTTCTCCCTTCCCACCATATTCTGCCGGCAGCATGTCTCCGAGTCCTTTCACCTTGCTGCTCGTAACCATCTCCCGCGCCAGATTCGCGCCGTTACTCATCGGATGGAACTTCTTGATTGTCTTTGCGGCCACGAAGAGCTTCATGAATGTATAGATGAATCCCATGAACGCAGGAACATTCACAAAGAACTTCTCCTTGAGCAACTCTGGGTAATTTTGCGCGAAGACCTTGATTGTCTCGGTGCTGGCAGCTTTCACAACAGGAGACTGGCGGAGAAAACTGATCGACTTGTAATCGTGCACTTGGAGGATCTTGTATGGGTCGTAGGTTGCAGTAATGGGCTTGGTGGCCTTGTCGATTCCAAGGGCTTGCAGTGCATCCTCCATCAGGGCGACTCGCCATTCAATGAATCTGAAAAGTCATCGAGTCAGCAACGGGCACAGAATAGATGTCAAATCTTTCGTGAATCTCGTGCTTACTCTGGCAGATTTCCGAACGTCTCGTCCAGCTTCTTGACACTCCCGTAGATATTCCAAGTAAACACCTCCCTGCTCTCAGGGTCGGCCGCCGGATCAGCGTCACCGTAGACGGTGGTGTATCCCAACCCAGCGAATTTGTTCCGGTTGAATTTCTTCTTGACCAATTCCACTGGCTTCATCTTGGCCCGCCAGTCCAGGGTCTTGGTGAGGGTGTCCTTGGATTTGGTGAGGTCTCCATCATAGGCATTCAGATACTTTTGCAAGATCACCTGAGTCGGGATGTGGGTTGCCGGGTCTTCGAGTGTGACACCCCAAATCTCAGGATGGTCGTGCGCCTTTGCAAGGGCCCAAAGCTCCTCGATTGGGGTGAGTTTCTTCTCGACGGGGACATCGACATCACCAGCTTTCTCGGCGACGACTGGAGTTTCCGCAGTAGCTGGGGTAGTCTCCTGGCAGTGATCAGCGCTTGTCTTCCACGGAACTTCGCTGGATGGGGACTCGTACAGTCGGGGCAGAAGGCTCTGCGGCAGCCTCCGCGGGAGCCTCTGCTGCAGGCTTCGTCTCTGTGTTGTCTGGAACAACACTAGAAACCTCCCCTTGCAAAGCGGTGCTGTTGGGAGCAGCGGTCGTTGTCACTTCGGGAGTGGCCATTGGGACCGGATAACAGATTGCGCGAATGGAGGGAAGATGCGTCGAACAAGGAGCTGGCCTTCAAGAGGTATATAGTTATCGGCGGATGCTCTTTTGCAGCGTAGGTTCGAAAGGATGAAGAGATTGGTTCGGATGGGCAGCTACAGGGGCCGTGTGGGATCGTTGGCGAGGAATCGAGGTTTGTTTACGGTGTTCGCAAAGGGAACTCGTCGAGACCAATGTCAGAAATCACAAGTATCCACACTCGTGGTATCAAGATGATAATCCAAGACTTCTGGTAGATAGTCCGGTCTATCGAGAAGAAGCAGATCTATGGTACTGGGAGATGAGCTCGATGGAGTGTGTGCAATGCAGGTTGAAGAGACAAGGGAGTGCAGTATCCCCGTATTTTAGTTGCCTAATCTAATCAGATAGCCGACCCGCCAAGCCATTCTCGAGAGTTCCAATCCGGACAATGCCGCGTACTCGGTACAGCCGAGTTGTCGTCATGAACTCACAAGGGCTCAAGGGCCACAGAGAAATGGAAAGGCGTTTTGAATCACCATGCAATCAAAAGACAGACAAGATGTTCAACGGGAAAACAGAGCCAGAGCTCAATATTTCTAGTATTTGGCTGGTTGTATCTCTAAAATTGTGTCCAAGTCGTTGTTCCATCCACAGCCCTCGGCGAGGGTCTCCAAACACTGTATCATCTCAGTTTCCTCCACCGCATAGATCTCGAATCATATATTCCGTTTCGAAACATGTCGTCGAGGTCCCCTCGCCCAGCCATCTATTCATTAGTCCTCTACCGACTTAGACATTCAAAAACTGGTTTCCTTTTCCCAAACACAAAAATCAAGTGCGCACTTCTGCTCGAGGCTCTGTATCTTCAAGCATGTCGAGACAGACGCGGTGATATCACTGTTGTAAATCGACAAAATCACAATTTGCACTTGGACGGCAAATCCTCCTCCATTAGATTCTTGCTCATCAAGACACCCAACACATCACCCCAAAGGATAGGTTTGATCACCCGTGAGATATCCTGTCGTGCAGGCTCTAGTTGCGTGCTCTCCATTGCTCTCCGACAACGAACCGGGGGCTAGAGGCGTACAACAGTAGAAAAGTTGGAGATTCGTTTATCGCATGGTCGTCAAATCGTGCAGCTGGAGTAGGACCTTGGTAGGTTGTATGAGGAAGACAGGGCAAAACGGGTCTATGTGCAACACAAAATAACGAAAGCAAAACTGGCCACTGGCATTTCTCTGCAATTTGATCCGCGCAACAGTCGCCTGGACGTGAAGACGCGGTGAATGGGTAGAGTGTCATCACAGACTCATGGTCAGCCACTCCCATTCTTGGCTGTTTCCATGCGGACCGCTAGCCATGTTCTGGACACCGGGATTGAGCAGGCCGCCCTGCATCACCGATGCCATTGTGGTGGCCCCCGCGGTCGAAGACATACTGGCAGCCTTGGCCCGGGTCACCGGGGCTTGAGTGACCTTGGGTGTCGACTGGCTGGCGTCGTGCATTTCCGCCTCATTTGTCGGACCACTGTTTCCGGCGATGATGGGCAATGTGTTGGTTGACGCCCGTGACTGCCGTCGCTGGCGTTTCGGTGTCACCTGAACCGGCCTGGCCATGTTGGGACCAGGCTGAACGGGTGGTTTTGGTGGAGCCGCAGCGATTGGTACGACCCCGGGCTTTCCTCCTGTGGTGCCAGGTGGATAGCTTGTGGGTGTGGTCACGACCGATCCTGAATGTGCAGAGCCCTGCACAGAGGATGGGGAGGCCGAATTCTGCTCGCTCGCAGCATTGCCCGACGTCGGCGTTGTTGCCGGTGTCTGTTGCACGGAATTCTTTCGAGAGGCCTTTTTGGATGCTCTCGTGGCTGCTGACCCCATAGGCACCGTATTTCCACTACCACGATTACGTTTCTTGATGACATCAGTCTTGAGCGACAAGGGACGCACAACACCATGCAGCTTGAGAAACAATCCACATGCATTGCACAGGGGGTGGCCTTCCGGGTTGCGTCGCCAAAGAGGCGTGGTCTGAGTAAAACAGTTGGTGCAGGTTGTTGGAACACCATTTTGATCCGTATTCTTCGGCCCAGGGCTGCCTGGTCTCGACGGTTGTCGACTGCTAAAGCCGGACTCACCGGGTGAGCTACCAGTAGACTGCATATGCTGGTTAGATAAGGCTGGGGTCGAGGTCGTCCGGGGAATTTTCTGTCTCCTTGGGTCTTGGTCGCGGTTTCGAATGTCGCTGATTGAGGCTGCTGAGCCATGCGTTCGACTAAGCATCGAGGAACCCCAATCCGGAGGCGAATTGACCATTTCTGCTCCTCCAATTCGCACCTGTTTCCCGGGGGCGCTGCCGAATCGCTGCATGTTGCCATAATCGGCTACGTTTGGGTCCCACTGCAAGCCCGAATTCAAGTCCAATGTTGGGTCACTAATCTGGCCATATTCGGATTGGATCATTGCAAAATTGGCATCCTCGTCTTCCGCATCAGAATCGGCGCCGAACTGGAACAAATTGTCATTCCCTGCCACAGAAACTCCAGGAGAGACTCGTCGTCCGTACTCCGGAACCAGTACTCGGGAAGGATCAACATGTTGCTGCATCGAAAACCCATTTGCCGTCTGCGCTGAAGGCACCCCATTCATAAGGGAGTACACTTGCTCATTGTTGGGCCCGTACGCAAACTGAGGGGCCGCAGGCGTCATCAAATGATTCCCTCGGTGAGATGGATAGAAGGGCATGGTCCGCGTGTGACCACTCTGGTCAAAGTAAAACCCTTGACCGTCTACTTCGTGGCCCGGCTGGGGCGTTGAAACGGCAGAAGGATAGCCGGATTGAGGAGGGGAATAGAAATCCGCAGAGTTCAAGGACGAACCCATTGAAGATTGTGTATATACATTCGAGAACGGCCCATTGGTGACCATGGGTGAGGCCGCAGGAGAAAAGGCGAAGTTTTGTTGGAATGGCCCAGCAGATGTCAGGATTGGGTCATCACTGAGGTGGAAAGAATCAAGGTGGAGAGACATTGAGCCCTGGAAGTTGGGCTGGCCCGAGAACTGGGCGGCTGTTGTCTGATCAAGCGCGTAGTCAGGTACACCAGCATCCATTTCTGCACCATTTGTGGCATGAGGGGCAGGTAAAGGAGGCACTTGAGGAGAGAATTCCGCCGGACGCTTGCGGTTCTAGTGACAAGGGTCAGAGGACAGTTTTGATAGACACAATCTATCAGATAGGGTAAACTTACACCTCTCCTCTCGTCAATGCTCGTCTTGCGAACTCTCTTCTTGACGTACTCGAATTCTGTCGTCCGATGCGTTGGGATGGAGGTCTGGGGCATTGATGACGGAGGTAGATTCTTCGGAATCTGGACTTGGGGCTTGTTACGGGAAGTAATGGGGATAGGAGGTGCCTGTGTCGTCTTTGGTCGCCCCGCCGTCTCTGACGGCGCGGGAGATGTTATCCCTGCTGGAGAGGCGACTGAGCTCGGCACGATAAAGTCGTCGAGGTTCATGGGATCTGCGGGTTGCTCGGTTTCAGCAGACTTGTCCACTGACTTGCGGAGCTGCTGTGCTATGCCACTAGGGGCCGAGGAAGGAGGAGTAGGGTTCTGGAACTGTGCTTGCTTTGCTCTAGAGAGATGGTCAGTCACAGCGCTCGGACGGTCGCTGCCCACCAGACCCGAATTCCCATACGCTGCTTGCTGTTGCTCTCGACGGCGTAGATTCATAGCCATCATCCGCCAAGTCAGGTTTTCCATGCGCTCCTGGTTGGGCAGACGAGATTTGGTCCGGCTATACAATTTCCATATCTGAGTGCCTAGAGGGTCCTTCTTCTGCATCTCTTCTGGACTGTCGAGGACGGAGGATTGAGCATCGTCCTTCCACTCGGGGAAGACGGCGTCCCGTAGCAGCGACTCATTGCGAGCAAGGACGTCTGGGGTGGAGAGATCCAGGTTGGGACTGAGGCTGGGATTTGCGGCTTTTGTAGGGTGAGGGAAATTGGCAGTGGGATTATTGGAGGTGTCGGTCGAGAACAAATGGGCGGGCGACTGGCTGGTGGAAATAGTATTTACGGTATGAGAGCCCAGGCTGCTGGACCAAATTGAGAAGTCTGTGTCGTCAAGAGTGGAAGAGGGCTGTGATGTAGAGGCCGAAGAATGATGGGAGTGGTCGGCAGGGGACTGGACGGCGGAGGTTGCGCGCGAAGTTGCAGCTGCAGTGCCCCCACGTTCACCATCATCCGCACTCGACATTACCGGGGCGGATTGGAGCGAGAGTCGCGTGCAGCAGGCGGGCTAAGGATGGGATAGCGAACAGGACGGGGTGCTCGTGTGTTGTTGGGCTTCTGGCAGCATTACCAGCGTCGAAGCCAGGATATTGATGGGATGTAGGTGTGAGTGGTTCGGGCAGACGAGCAAAAAAATAATTCGCAAGCAAGGACGACCTGTGCAGTGTCATCACCACACGAGACAAGAGGAAAAGGTCGGCAAGAAGAGAGCGCGAGAAAAGGCACCTTTTCGTCGCTCGGGCTTGCAGAAGTGGGAGTGGGAGGGTGCAGGGTGCAGGTCAGAGAGGCACGCAACCTATGGGGACGGAGGAGGCGCCGCTGGTGCTGGAGAAATGGTCAAGGCGCAACCCGGTGGACCAGGGTATGTGCGTAAAGTTGGGCCAGGGATCAGAGATGATGGTGGCTTTCTGGCGCGCCCGCCTAGTCTAGGGCGATGGAGCAGATGGAGCGAATGGAGCCGGCTGGAGGGGCAATAGAGAGGTACCGGTAGGACAGGATACCGTGATCGAGCCCTCGGGATTGGCGACGAGTCGGGAGGGAGGGTTTCGAAGGAGTGGGTGAGCGGGATGGGGGATGCAAGAAACGGCCCTAGGGTTTTTGGGGTGGGTTGAGCTGGCAAAAGAGAAAGCTGGGCTGTCGCTAGGAACGAGAGTGGACAACAGCTTTTTAGAGTTACAAACAAGAGATGAGGGTACCAAGGGAAGGCCGATCAAAGGGCAGTGGCAGTGAGCAATGCCACTTCGCACCGGGCGAGGGAAGAGTCAAAAGAGGCGATGACCCATTGCTCCGGGACAACTGGTGACGAGGGGAGATTCCGAGAGGAAAGAGATGGACGACGACGATCTCTTCAGTGTCTTTTCTCTCTTTCTCTCTTACATCTCGCAACCTTGACGTCGAGGGGTGGTTTATTTCGAGGTCCTCGGTACACCGTAGGCATCTCTCATCTCACTATCCCCCCCCTCATCTCGCCCTCCTTTCTCCTCCCCCGAGGCCTCATCTCACATGGAGCATGCCACTCGCGGGAAACCCTCCTCAAGTCGCAAAAGTAATTGGGGATCTGTGGGCAGGGGAGAGGGGGGGGGACCGCACATCGGCATAGCGCCGGTCCATGCCTGAACCATACATAGGCGAAGACCAGAAACGGGACAAGGACAGCGAGTTCGGTGGGTGGGAGAGTGGGAGGCTTTTTTTCGAGAAGTGGGACATGGGCAGCTTTGATGCGCTCTCTGACAGTTGATTTGCAACGGCACTTTACCCTCGATTGGCCTGACTCAGTCGGCCTGAGCAATCCCGTCGCGATGATCTCCCCAAGAACGACATCAGCGACAGAAACAAGGGCAGCGCAGGAGAGGCCGTGAAGAAAGCTGGCCCGGACGATACGTAATGGTGGAAATACCATATGCCGCTGGTGGTTCAACGCCCTGTCTCCCAGGTGTACGGAGTACTCGTATGTACTAGGTACAGCAGTAGCCAGGCCCTGAGCCGCCCCCCTGGTCGGCCTCGTTGGCGCTGGGGGGCTGGTTCTTGCATCTGCATCTTGCGACTGCATCTGCGCTTTTGCATGCGCCAGTGCGGCAATAGAAGGGGAAGGGAGGGTTCCCCTTCACTACGAGTCCTGACTCCCACCACACCTTGATACCTAGAAGCAGTTAAACGTTCGGCGGGGCCTGGCTTAGCTGCTGCCACTTGCTGCTGCTTGCTGCTTGCAGCTGGCATCTGCGCAAAGCGGTTCGCCAACTTGGCCAGTCTGCCCCCCATGAGCTTTTTGGGATTTCAAGCATCATGCACGCCAGGGGGACCGAGGAACGCCACGTCCAGGTCTCAGGGTCGACATCAGCGGGTTTTTTGCGGCCACTTAAAGCCCGCTGACGAGCCCTATTCTGGGCTGGCGGCTTCTGGTAGCGTGGGAGGTCATGAACAAGCGGGCAAGTAGTAGGGAGCATTGGCAAACGCTGGGCCTTTGCCTGTTGCCGGGCGTAGAGCCTGTCATTGCCGTGGGCTTGCAGCATGGCAGGATCCAGAAAAGCATGCTTTCACCCTCGTTCTCCTTTGCGGACCTTGCTGTTGTCATCGGCTATGGGAAGCGGATGGTAATGCAAACAAATAATGAAATCATCACCACCCAACGCATCTCGACTCATGGCGTCTCAGCTAAAAGATGCAAGCAGCAACACCTCATCGGTGGAACTTAGCTACATGGACGAGGTGGCATTGCCTCTCGGAAAAAGCACGGAACCCATTTCTGCTCCGGGAGTGAGGGAAATAGTTATTTGAGAATACCGGGGGGCAAAAGTGGAAAGGGGTAGTACTATGTACCATTATTGGCAAACCTGTCAACGACCAGAATGAGATTCTCGAACCATACGGGCTCTGGTCATTCGAGAAACGGTAGCTGGCTCTGGAGCTGGAGCACGAGGTTGTGGGAAGTATGGATTTTGTGCATGAACTCGAGAGAGATCAAGAGGTCCAGAAGCAATCCACCACGGTGCCCATTTCCCAACCCTTGCAGCCCCAAACGTACCCACCCAGTTCCACTTGACGACTCCTTGGGAGGCTATAGGCTTGACGGCGAGAGTACCCGAATCTGGCTCTCCTCGTGTTGTGCCGCATGTACTCCGGATACGGACTTCGCTCTGGCCCTCCAACCAAAAAAAAAATGTTTGCCTGAGGAATAGCCCTTATGGCCTGAGCATGGGTATAGATCAAAGAAGAAAAACCCAAAGGAAAATTTTCTGGCAAAGATTTTCAGCTGGGTACCAGCGGACGTTCTTTGTGAGTCTCGAAGCGAGGTGCATGTTGCTCATGCGAGCAGTACCAATGCAAGGTGATCAAATTGGGGGCGCTGAGGAATTGCTTCTTGCGACATTCGCCCGGGGTACCTCGCCCCCCATATATTTCGCCACGGCACCTCTTGTACCCCAGTACTCCGTAGCCGTTGTATCATTTGTGGTTATTCGTGAAGATCACTTGGTGGTTCCGCCTCTTGACAGTCCCATGTGTTTGAGGTGAACGAGATAGTACGGAGGTTCTGTTCCACCACACTGGGTTCAACAGGGTAACGGTGCGTCGGTGTCGGTCCCCTAGTGCAACGCAAGGGACCCATGCGCGAAGCCTCACCAGGCTGATGGGATGCTTTTTGGTTGCTGGGCGCTGGGTGCTGGGTGCTGGGTACTTGCGAGCTGGGTACTTGTCAGGCTAAATTGCTGAACGAAAACGCTCGTGGCAGTGGCTCCAAAAGTCAAAAGAGAGGAGAGAACGCAGGCTCTCAGGCTCGGAGAAGAGGACGGAGGAAGGAAGGAGGATTGCCAGAGCTCGCAACCAGCAACAAGCATTGGCCACTCCCCAAATCCTAAACCTTTAGCCTGGCCATTCACAGCCTTGGGCAGCCTGGCATCCCACTCTCTAGCTTGGTGGCACATTGGACACGGACTTGTAGAGACTTGGAGGTATTTGACATGTACAGGGCGTTGGTATCAAGTACAATGCCTCGCATACTGCGACTTTCTGCGACTGCTGTTCCTTCTTCTCCTCTGACTGCATGCAGGACTCTGTAACACCACCCTTCCAGCTCGAAACGGATGTATCCTGACTTGTCACGAGGCACTCAACCCTCCAGGGAGTGGGGTCCGCGTGGTCCGTCCAAAGTCGATGGGAAATTCCTCGAAGGGTCCCGCGCGTAAGCATCCGTGTCAGGACGAAAAGCATGTGCTTCTTCCCCCTTCCAAGTTCCAACTCTCACCTTTCTTGTGCTCCGACTTTTTGCCTTCGGCCCTTCTCCGTTTTTCGGCCACGACGTTCTCTTGCAGATTCAAGCACATGGCAGCAAGAATGGGCGCACGCTATTTCCTTCTAGACGAATGATGCACCTCGAATAGCATCACTGTTCGAGGCCCCCCCCCCCCAATGGCCTTCACTCGATTCCGGTTCGACCGCGAGAAACCGTCTCTCCACTGGCCAAACTCCAAATGCCTGGTACCCCCTTCGTTCTTCTTAGCGCGGGGGAGCTCGCGAACACCTTCACAAAATACATGCCCCTGGCTGTCATACCACGGTTCCGCCGCCTTACTTTCGGCCAAAAATCTCACGAGTGCTAGCCCCCCGGTCCAGCACACTCCTTGGATTTCAGGCTTGTTATACTGGCAGGCGCAGGATATTTGTTCCAAAACTTGGCCGTGGGAGTTACGTCGCTTTAACATGAGTAGTGGCGAGAACACATCGCTTGGACAATTCGGCCTTCTTCGACACAGTGCAGGTGACGAAGGTGATAGACAATTTGCTTGGGGCTAGGTACCGCATGTCGCGAGCGCACGACCAGGGGAGACCCAGTGTCCGTTTGGAGACATGGTCTGTGCCCAGTAATGGTCGATGTGATCGAGTGCTTTGGAGGCTTGATGATCGCCAGTACTGTGCCAATCTATCGCCCGGACTAATTGTGCTTGTGCAGGGACCGTGTTAACTCGACTTCGGTGTGAATCCGTCTGATCAGCCTCGAAGTCAGCGGGGCCAGACCCGAACTGCCGAGACGTATACATCATGGGTTGCGTGTTTGTTTGAGGTCATCGAGCAGTTTGAACAGCTTCATCGGATCCGTATCCCGTCATCTGTCTAGCATGGTAGACGCTGTGAGCGATCTCCCCTTCAGAGCGCATGAATTCTCTCTCTCTCTCTCTCTGGCCTGTGCCGTCTCGTTGCACTTGGGAGATACAGTACCAGCGTGGCCGATCGTGGCTTGCTATCTCCCATGCAGCCGTCAAGACCGCCTAAACACAAAGTACCATTTTCAGATTTGTCTCGAAACCATTTTAGGTTTTGTACTGCAGATTGCGCTAACAACCATCCTGCCTCGTCCGACTGGGCGGCTTTCGACTGTGCAGATGAAGTAGCCAGGCGCACCCTTGTCGCTGCCTCGGAAAGTTCGTCGGTGGTCACCCTGGGAATTAAAAGCTGGCAGATCCTCTGGAGCGAGACCTTCGAGAGGAGCCTGGACTTTGACCCATCAGCCCGAAGCCCCCCCAGGCTGCTTGAATCGAAAGATAACTACTGGAAGCAAGGTTTCTTTTACTTGTAGAGATGTGATAATTGCAATGCAGGATCGACCCACAATATAATTAAGAGATGCGAGTGGGTTGCAGCTAGAAAACAAAGACGGTCTAGATAATGATCTGTGGGCTATGGAGGCTTGTCAATCTCGGCTTCGCTGGCCAGCGCTGGGAGCCAATTGCCTTCGATTTTCATAGTCCACAGACGGTAGCTTTCCCAGACATCTGGAGATGTCCAAGTTGTTCGTAAAGGAGTTGTGAGTATCCAGGCAAGAGCAGTCACCGCACGAAACTTGTCGAGTCTTCCAACAATGCCGGCAACAGTAAACGACGACGAAGGTAATGCAATCATGGCTCTTGCGAACCATCGTCGCAAAGGAAACCAAGCTTCAAGTTCCCAATGACATTCTTGTTTCGACCTGCCGGCATCTCGGTCGAATTGATTGCATGATTGGTGAACGTCCAGCCCACACTCCCTGCACTCTCCGATTGCAACCAACCCTCAAGGCACCCTTTCGGGCGACCCCCTGGTGCCCCATTCGAGTGCAGGTTGTCCTTTTCAAGCCGGCAGGCTAGACGGTGGAGCGGAGAGCGGTGACTGCAGTAGTGAACCTAAGGTAAACGTAACCCTAGGGGCGTCGATGCGAGTGAATCGGTGGCACGTGACAGGACTCTGAGATCTGAGAGAGGCCCACACGCTCTGCTCAGCACACGACCATCCAGGAGTTACAAGTCCAGTCGGTCGGGGGGCCGATAGAAAAGCAATAGTCAGGTTGCTGACAATAGTCGGTCCCTCCAACCCTCAGGATCCAGATCTGGGGAAAAGTGCCAGGCCCTCCCATTCCACATCAGGGAACTGGTTGGAGAGTAATAATCGTCAGTATAACTCATCCTGCATCGAGGACGGCAAAAGGCCCGGCCGTCACCCCGTATAGTGACGCACCACCAAGCAGGTAAGTTGACTTAGTGAGCGTGAGCTGCGCTCAACAGTTTCGCTGTTCGTGGCCTTCGCTCTGTCGGTCGTTGCCGAGATGGTAAAAGTCAGGGAAAGGACGCGTGGGATGGCTGGACAGGAGTCAAGGCTCGAGGATGAGCCTTAGCGATTAGGTGCATCGTTAGTTGCTTTTTCCGGTAGAACTTGAAGTCTCGTCCTGGATGCGTGCGGCGCCCCGACCACCCTTGGCTGTCCTTCCTCACACATCCGCCCCCTCCAAGCACCATCGGACCACGCCCCTCTTCGGTACTTGGGTCATCACCCCCCGACGCATGACAAGTGGATCCAAATCCCTTTTGGCTCCAGAAGGGTGCTCAGCCTGGTAGTTGCGTCGATATGGAGAATCGTTGATGGGTCGGATCCCTGAAATGTGGAATGCGGATATGGGAAAGGCGTTGCTGATCTGTTGGAGCGTTAATTCTGCTTGCAAAGCATAGCGTCCGTTGTTAGGCCAGAGTTTGAGCGAGGAAATGATGGCCCTCAACGTCCCAGAGTACTCGTACTCCGTTGTTAGTCCCAACAAGGTCCCCGAGACGGGCCAGGGTGACAGGCATGGCTCCCCCACGCTAGTGCACGGCTTTGCATGGTGTCGTCCAGCAAGCCTCAGCAGCCCAGTCGATGCTTACCTCCTAATCTGGTGTGCAGTCCTGAAACATGATGGAGGGTGGTGTGTGAGTGTCCATGCTCGAAATGCCAGCTCCCCAGCAACCCTGGTGACCCTGCCTGCCCTTGTGAATAATGTCTTCTTGTCAAAGTCCCCCAACTGGTCTCGTATCGGCTAATTTGGCTGACGTCGGCGTCGGTGTCAGCGACGACGGTTGTCAAATTGCCCGTTTCAGATACGTGTTGAAGGAGGCTTCGTTGGCGAACTCGAAGGTGAGCACGAGAGTCTGATTCTGTCAACAACGGGGACTATTCGGCGCTCCACCAGCGCCGAAAGTGTCTGCAACAGACTCGTTGAGGAGGCGTCGTCTTCATTGAAGTGCGGCTGCAGAGGTGTAGTCTGCCAAGCATGTCGTGTTTCGCATACCTAGGTAGCTAGGTGACTTCCATTGGGCACAATTGGGCGCCGTTCATCATTGGCGGTTTGCATAGCCTGTTGGAAGTACTCGTAGCGAGGCTTCGAAGGACTACTAGTAAGGCTCAGAGATGGAAATCCTGGGGGCCGGTGGCCGATTGACTCTTTAAGTACAGCATGGCCAGAGCCACCGTCGGCCAAATGATAAGGTCAAGGAGATCAGCGACAACTGATACTCTTCGAAACAGCCAAATATTGGAACGGGTGATAACAAAAACTTCGCATTCTACGGACACGATAGGCTGCGAGCACCCAGTCAGACATTAAAGGAGGAATTTGTTCAATGGGTTTCTGATAAGTGCGATAACCCCGCGATAACAGAGCGGCCCTTACTTGGGCAGGCAGATAAAGAATCTGGGGCAGGGTTTCTCAATCAAGCAGGTCATTGCGGCCTTGATCAGCCTATCCTTCGTCCGTCATCCACTTAGATGCTCGAAAGAATCATGTTGATATCTTTGTTTCAGCGTTGTGTTGCATCTGATTTCCCTATCTGTCACCGTCACTTCCTGCTGTTACCATTGGATGTTGTCCGGAACCCCAGGCTATTTCTGCCCATTGTTCCTGAACTTTATCAATGCCACTGCAAGGTAATGCAAGTTCAAGCGCTCAAGCGAATAGGTCAATCATAAGCGGTCAATCTGAGGTCGGCAACGGCTTGCTATCTTCTGTCGTGGCCGGGTGCAGTCTTGCCGATCCGTTGAACAACGCAACAGATGTAATTGGGGTCCGGGAAAATGATGATCTCTTGGTGTTTTGTGCGCAGTCTCAGCAACTGGACTTCATCCTCAGTATTACCATTCTCTGCATCTTCCTCACTGTTTCGCTCTTTCTTCTGAACTGTTTTGGCCTCCCCATAGACATCTCCAGTGTATGTTCCGTCTGGACGAGCAGCATTTCGAGAAGCGGCACCGAGCGTTGCCCCCATAACATTGGCATTGTTCACAAATTGAAAGATGGATGAAGCCAGCCGCTCCATTGGTTTCTCAATATGTTGGACATCTGATGTCGCATCTGCTTCATCGGCGGTACTAGGCCGCCCTATTTCTGACGCCTCTGCGGCTCCCCTAGACTCTGCGGCCTGTGGCCATTGGTATGTTGTCGCAGAAGCGGAAGGACTTCTACCCCCAGGGGAAGCGATGCCTGTAACTCTTATGATAGAACCATCTTTTCGAGAAAGGATTAAGGTGGACTGGACGTTTGGTCTCTCGGTCAGACCTCGTAGCATCGCATCAATGGAAGGGCCGTTGAGAATCTCCTATAAAGCGCCGATTAGCGTAAGAGTAGGTTAACAACGGAGCAGGAGACAAAAACCCTTTCAGTCTGAGCCATCCTGCTCGAGTGTCAATAGACACCTCGTTTAAATTTTGCTCGTTGGTGGACGTCACCTCATGCTGGCGCAGTTGTCGCCTGAAGGTGATTTTGGAGCTGCACAACAACGCGTTAGACGCGCCTTTCTTCCGTGGACAGATGGTCTCAGCAGCGCGCAGGGGAGGTATCAGGTCAAGCTATTCTTGTAGGATGAGGTCACTATAAGCCGTGTGTAACCCGAGGTATGGAGCTTGGACAACGTGGAGAGTTTCTATGACCAACGTGAATCCATCTCCGCCAAATTTTGAAAAATCACCCGCAGATCGAGCGCCTTTAGAGATCGTCACCATCTGCGGTTCGGTCCGACAACGCGCAAAGCTTATTGTTCCCACTGACCCTCACGGATGCTGGAGAAGAAAATCCTTTCCCACCCTTTGTATCACTTAGAAGTCTTCCACTGCACGACGACCAACCAAGAAAATGGGCTCCAGTGCACGGAAGAAAAGAGAGAAAAAGAAAGATTTCCAGGTTGGCTGACTGTCCTCGTTCAGGCTGATCGCAAACAAGCTAACATACCGGGCAGAAACAAAAACTGAAGGTGGGCAAGGCCAAACCCAAGGCCGAGAACCATACCGACACAAGCTTCAGGTCTCAAGGTATGCTGCCTTCTCAGTTGAATTGCTCACTTGACCGGCGTATCGGGCTGACAAGAAGGGAAGCCATCGTTTTGAACCAACAGCTGGACGTGAATGCGCCTTCACAATCATCCATATTTCTTCATCAAATTTCCCTTCTCGCTTCACGGTCCGACACTCAAAGGAGAGATGCCCTTGCTTCCCTAACTAGCTATGTCACCTCAAGCCTACCAACAAGCAGCTTGCCAATCTCCACGAGTTCCCTTCTCAGCAGTGTCTGCCCACTCATGCTCGATGGCTCGGCAGGCGTAAGGAGTCAACTGCTCAAGCTCTTCGGCGCGTTACCCCAAGAGGACATCCGGGACCATGTGACCAAAGCTTTGCCCTACTTACGTGCGGCTATGACACATTTATCACGGGACATTCGACTCTCGTCGCTTGAATTTGTGTCCTACATGATCAAAGTTGCTGGTTCGGAATTGATCTCGTGCCCTGGCGGCTGGCACCAAACCTTAGAATGCTTTACAACAGTTTTAGGGTGGAGATCAACCGACGCCAGCAAATGGTCCTCTACTAAAGCATCCTTCTCCGGGGATCCCAGATCTACCGCTAGAATAATGCAAGTTCTCGCGGAATTCTTACAAGCAGGTCTTGTTGGGGATGAGCAATCTGCTTCTGGACCTCACCCATTGCTTGCACATTTCCCTCTATGGGAAGTTGAAACACTCCTGGTGCCCGGGAAGTCCAGTGCATACGCTTATCTAAATCTCTTTGGTCTCCAAGCTGAGGATGAGACCCAAATGCTTGATGATCAACAAGATAGACTGCGCGACTTCGCGCAAAATTTCGAGGGGCATATCTTGGTTGGCATCGATGCCGCCAGGAAGGAAGGAGGAGAGCTAGGCCGTGCTGCAGGCCTATTACTCAAGATTTTAGAGCGTGCACGAAGGTCTTGAGCCATAGACCAGCACTCCAACGACATGTTAACTATACAGAATTCATCTTACCTCGCCGCACGCTGGAGTTCATTCGGACCATGCGAACCTCAGCCTTCAGAGACCACTGGGGCTGCTTTGATCACTTACGTGCTTCGCAGTCATGAATATGCAGAAGCCAGCGGCATTTGAGTGAGGCTCTTGTCAACTGCCTCTAAACGAAGGAAGCAGACGCCACGGATGCTGTGGAAAATGGATATCCATTTGAACCTTGATTCAGGAGACCATTTCCGATGGGTTTGATTCCAATGCGTTCTGAGTAGTGAACAGGTGTGACACTTCAAGGATGAAGGAATACCAGGGAGAAAGATGAAACTTGTTCGTCACATCTGGACGGCCTGCACGGGGAGGCGGCAAGCCAGGGAACATCGTGCATAGAGCAAGACGGTGTCAGAGAGGCGACCGAGCAGACCTCAACAGCAGTACCCATGTTCGATTGACGAAGCCCGCAAGAATTAGGCTAGGCAACCTGCGCCAGACCTGATAGCGATGATATGTAGTCGGATATTGCCCATACCAGTTCAGCGCTGGGGTTACATGCCATCACGGTCATTACAGAATCCCACGAAACGAGGAATGCAAGAGGCAGTTTGTTTGAGACATGCAGAAAGAGAACAAACACAAGGGCAAGGAGCAGAACGGTCAATTCATCAATCATCAGAGGGAGAGGGATGGGTTGGGCCGCAGGAACAAAGCGCCCGTCACCGCATCCCCCCAATGATCCAAATAACTTCTCCGGACCCAGGAATCCAGGTCTGCGCAGCATGCCTTCTGATATTGTGCTAGACGTTCAGGACCCTGCTGAGTTGAGTTCAGCCAGGCAGAAGAGGGGTTTGCCCATTCATCCATGAAGCCTACAGCTTTGCGTTCTGCGAGGCCCCGGCCTTCAGCTCAGCAATCGCCTGCATCGCGCCGCTCTCTCCGCTTCTGATCGCCCCCTCCATATAGCCTCTCCAGACAGTGCTCAATTCTGTGCCCACGAAATGGATGTTACCAAACGACGCGCACAACGCTTCCCATCCGTCGGCAAGAACACCTGGTGGCATCGCAGGACATGGGCAGCCCCAGCCTGAAAACTCCTCGTCCATCCACGGCGACTCATAAGCCTCGACAAAGAGCGGCCGAATGTCCCGCCCCTCCGCAAATATGGCGCCGATTTGCTTCAGCACCGAGGCCTTCTTCCTCTCAGCATCTTGCGCTGCCCATTTCCTCCCGAATTTTCCGCCAACGAAGCACGTCATGCAAGCCTCGTCGCCCAGACTAGTGTCCCGGAAGACCGACACAGGACCCACGAATGATTGTCCTAGACCGCACAGGTTTCTCTCTGTCCAGAATGGCCTGCTGAACCTCACGATATACTTGGTATAGAAACCATAGCGGGTGTGGTTGGCAACCGCGCTTTTCGCCGCGGGTAAAGAGGGAGAAAATTTGACGGTTTTGTACACCGGTGTCGGAATCGAGAGTATCACTTTGCGAGCGCGATACACTTGCGGCGAGGGTCCTCTCGTTGAGACCAAGACGGTCTTGTCCTGCTGTTGATCTATCCCTCCGACAGGGCAGGCCAGTTTGATCGACCCTGGCTTCAGTTTCTGGGCCATCCCTTCCGCAAAAGCTGCAGTTCCTTCTCGAATGCGGAGGTATTGGCCTCCATCCTTGCAATCTGAGCGCATGGTCATCAACCCTCCACCGGCGGCACAATCTATGGAACACTTCGTCAGCCCCTTCACGGTTTGCGCAATCGGAAACCCACATTCAAGGAAGTACAAGGCCGAAACCTCGGCAGGGTCAACGCCCAGCATAGCGTGAGTCCAGACCTGTGCGGTCGCGAATGCCTTGTCTGTGACCTTTGCACGGCGCAGGAACGTCTCAAAAGAAATGGAGTCGAGCTGCTCTCGATGGGGTCCTGCCGAGAAGATCGAAGGTGTCTGCGTGGTTGAGATATTTTCGACCAAGTCTCGGATTGATATGCAAGACTCGGTATCATTTCCCGAGGGATACTGTCCAGAGGCTTAGGGTCAACCATTTGCCCTCGAGCATCGATCACTGCTGCAACTCGCCGGCAGAAGGGGCTCAAACCTTTGGTACATCCCTGAGGATCTCGATTAGCTTTCTCCCGATACAAGTTTGCTGAGAACTAGCAATTCTTCTGGATGATGGGAGCATACCCATATGGAAACTTTACAAGCGATCCGTCAAAGTCCTGGACGACGACATCGCCCTGGGTGTTCTGGACGTATGTGTGCAATCCGAGATCATTCGCGAGTTCCCACATGCGACTTTGGTTGCTGTCATTGATCCAGGCAGCTCCCAGATCGGACTTCACAGCCCCTTCGCTGGAGCGTAGAGTCAGTGTCTTTCCACCCACTCGATCTCGTGCCTCGAGCACCACGTAACTGAGGTGCTCATGGTGGACGGTAAGGGCCGCTTGCAGGCCCGAAAGACCCGCGCCAACGATCACCACATCATATACCTGTTGAGACATCTTGATTCGGGACTTCCTGGCCCTCTGGCCAGACTCCAAACCGCGGTGAAGTTTACATATATATATATATATATATATATATTCTGTGTGGACGCGAGCTTCGCCCGTGGGTTGAAAGCAGCAGGCGAGCTGAGTGGAGACAGCGCCCTTCTCCGTCTGCATTGTTGACTTCTTTTGCCAGTGATGATGCTTCTGCCGCCTGCTGCTATCGTGCAATTCGATATCGCACAACACGCGACTTGACCTTTCAATCGGGCTATGGAGCCCATCGAAACTAGTGCAGGGAATTGGAGCCAGGCATCTGCTGGTTCATTCTTCCGCAAGGCACACAAAGTTGACGGTCCACCGCGACAAAGTTCGTCACTGAACTCATAGCTCCAAGCATTTGCCGATATGTCGTGCCTCCAAGTCTCTCGACATTGGAAGCTGTGGCATCAAACGCAGCATTCAAGCAGCGTGGTATTGACAAACCCGTCAAACCACCCGAATGATGCCGCGGCCGACAGTCAAGATACGCTCTGGTTGAGCCCGCCTTCTCGCGAGGCATCATGGTCCAAGGCCTTGCGTTTGCTGATCCAGGGGGTGGCAGACCAGGAACCAAGGCTCCTTGAGTGACGGCAATAGCAACCTGAAGAACATCAAAGACTTTGCACAATGCGCATTGGGACCGAACAATGCTTTAAACTCCTTTGCCGAAGAGAGATTGGGCCGGGAGACAATCTCAATGAGATGAATGGGGTAGTGGTAGGCCAGCCTTGCCTCTGGATGTGTATTTTCGCCTTTATTGTCTTGTGTTCAATCCCGCCATTCACTATTCAACGAGGCTATTGAATGTTTCTGCCGGTCCCTGGTAAAGGTGAGGCATGTCCGTGATGGACCAAAGCAACATTCAGAGTGAATGCAGCCCTTGCAAATTTTCACTACTCCCGTTTGCCTTCAAATCTCGACAATCTTCTCTCCTTCTTCTCATCTTTCAGTTTGCGAGACTCCTGCCTGAGTGCCGTTCGAAAGACTTGAGCGATCATTCCTCTGCAACAAATTCACCAGATTTCCAGACACGAGTTCTGCTGTCCGCTGTCCGCTGTCCGCTGTCCGCTGTCCGCTGTCCGCTGTCCGCTGCTCGCTGCTCTTTCTACAACTCATTCTCTGCTCCACGCTCATCTCTTTCTCTGACACCGAACCTCACATCCGCAAACATGAAGGTCGCAAGAACACTCATCCAACCCATCCGGTCCTTGACTGCCGTTCCGTTTGCCGGTGTTAAACCCAGTCTGCGCAGGCAGATCAGAGATTTCAATCGCAATCGCTGTCACTTTACACGCGTCAAGCCCATCGAACCACTCTCCAACAGCCGATCCCCCTCTCCATCTCGAACTTCACGAAAGCGCAAACAGTTTACTCCTGAGCGCTTTGAGAGACAATACGAGAAGCTCGACCATCTCGTGCCCCTGGACGCCAACCACTCCAAGTTCCTGAGTGACTTGGCCGAGCCGAGTTTATTCCTGGAGAAGGACTTCGACGCTCTGCAGGAGGTCGAAGAGGCACGACGTCCTCTCGACGAGGACGTGTGTCGGACGCAATTGGCCGTCGATGACACAATGGAGGTGGACAACGACGACATTGTCATGGCCGATGATGAAGAGCCGGAGGACGTAGAGATGACCGATGCGTGGCAACCACCGCATCTGGTTTATTGGTAAGCATCTTCCAAGATATATCATTCTTTGGCACTGACAGCAACTAGGCAAGGCGAATGCCCGCCACCAGAGTTCTTCTTTCCTTTCCCCCCTCCCCCAGCTGGAGCCGACATCCTCCAGCAAGCGATAAAGGCCGAGGGCCTCGTTTCGACTGTCGCCTGCAATGAGGTGACGCCTGAGCCGCCGACGAAGGATGAGGTGATTGAATACTTCGAGAACCTCGAGCACAACATTGCCAATGGCATATTGCCACCCAACATCGCGACAGAGGCGATGGACCCTGCGCATCCTCCAGCGGCAACGCTGAGAGATGAGAAGATCGGCAATGAGCATGCCGAGGCGGAGAACAACGTGGCCTCAGAAGGAAACGAGCGAGAGCCTGAGCCTGGGCCAATAGCTCCTACAGAGTCGAAAGCGGCGGAATCGCCAGTCAAGACGAAGACCGTGTCCCTGAGTCATGTCCCCGAACAATATCGCGGCTTCTTGGAGGAGGCAGTGGCTTTCTCTGCTGAGCAGAAGAAACCACCTCCAGAATGGTGGAAATCCATTGCGCTCAACAACAGCGAAAGAGAGAAGAAATATATGAAGTGCGAGGTTCGCAGTGTCGAGCAATACGCAGCCTGGCCGCCTCACCTACAGGTACAGCCACAATTCCATTGTCCTGACCCAAAAAGTTCAAAGGGAGAGTTCAACACACCAGCAAGCTGCCGATTAGGGCTTAAACGCAATAAAGAGGAACGGCAGCGTTTCTCTGAGATCCGAAAGAACCATCCTGAAGTCTGGGAGGCAATTATCGGCACGATGTTGCAAGAGGGTGTGAGCATTGACAGCATGCTCCTTTGCCACGAAGCGAAAGACGAGAATGGAAACACCATTGACCTCCGACCACAAGTGCTCGACAACCAAAAGTGGTGCGTGGACAATTGGCGATTTGACAGTCTGAGCTGGCACACAATGCAGGACGCTCCTCTGCCCTCTAACTGCTCTCCGGAGTTCCACAAAGCTCCGAAGGGTGATGAGCGACTGTTTCATGAGACAATTGGATATCTCAAAAGTCACCCCGAGATCTGCTACGTCTTCCGCATCCTCGTCTCAGAGTGGCTCAAAGTGGAGGCGAACAAAGCGGCTTTCCGTAGGATTGCGCGCAAGGCAGGCTGGTGTCCAGCTGCCGAACACCAACTCCAGCGCGACTTCGTCAAGTGGGTCTTCGCTGATGCCGACGCAACATCCAGAGAGATCTTTGAGCTGGTCGAAAGCCATTTCCCTGACCGGTATCCACGGTTCTTTGCAGCGACTATTGAAGAGGAGGGAATTGACTATCTTTGAAGGGAAGGCAGAATCGCGAAGGAAGAGGAGGCTTCGAACTGCGTCGACGGGAGAATGGGGAGGTCGTGACATGGGAGGAGATCGGTAGAGGTATAAAACCTCACCGGGGAGGGAAGTTGGGAAAGACAACTGCAGGACGGCAGGGTGGTGGAACAATTCTGACATGATGGAGAGTGTGGTGGAGGCTGCGCCTGAGGATTACGATACTGAAGGCAAGGAAAGGGTTTCGTCTCGACACAAGAGAGAGGAGTTGAAAAGCGTTGCGAGGATAGCCATCCCAAGACCAGGTCACGTCGACCAGGAGGCTCTTTGTGACAGTATGCTGAGGAGATGCAACAGCTCTGAGACATAGCTTGGCTCTCACGAGAATTGGACAGTCAATTACATTCCAACATGATTTGAGGATCTTTTCACAAAAATGTTTGTCTGCGGTGAGCAACGGGCAAGGCTGTGTGCTGTGCCCTCCGCAGGGGGGGGGGGGGGGGACGGCTTCGAGGCTGCGGCGTCGGAGGCTGCGACTTGTGAACCTTTGAGTAACTGCGCTCGGAGATGTTACTCTCTACAACCAGTGCAATCAGTAATCGTCCCCAGCTACAACAATGGCCGCCACAATGCGACGAGGACGGAGTAAGTACGGAGGAGAGATGGAGTTTCTCCAGAAATACCGACCATGCAACTAACACTGTCTTCAGGGACTGTGAACTTTAGTCGCCCTGCCCATCTCTCCACCTGCGCCCACCTGCGCCCACCTTTGCCTATGAGCAACGCTTCCGCTCGTGGTTCCAGATCCTTCGCACTCGGTACCAAACAGTTGTTGTCCCAGGGCAGTGGCTCATCATTGTCCAGATGATCAAACATCGACCGTTGTCGTCCTCGAGTTGGAATGCACCATCAGTTTCTTCCTCTCCTTACTCGCTCCGGCAATCTGCAACTGTCTGCAATTGTTCCTTGGTCCACGAACACATGAACATGGGTCGACGAGCTCGCGGCTTAATGAATGGATTGGCGCCATGCAAGTCAGTTTAACTAGACAAGCCATCCCGGCATCCTTTCCGGTTACACTTATGCAGCTTTTCCAAAGCGTCCTGGTTTCACCTAGCCTCGGTCCCTCCGCGCGAAGAATGACGGTCCTCCTCATACCCGATTTGCCAACCGCAGACGAGAAAACAGAAATACAATCAATCACCTCCTGCTTGAGCGGTACCGATCGCACAGTCCACGGCCCTGTGCCTGGAGACCAGCTCCAACTATCTTCCTCCTATCGCCGTCGAGCTCATCCCTCCAGACAAGATCTTTCATCTTTCTTCGTGCCCCTCGAGCGGTCCCGCAGGCTGCCGGCCAGCACATCAGACCAAACTGTTACGCGAGGATACCTCATTTTTCCATGGGGGATCCAGATGCTGCAAACTCAAAAGCGTCCATCATCCTAACCGCCCATGCGGGGTTAAATGAGCAGTCACCAATGCGAGCTGTCTATCAGTTTGCTGCTGCTTAGGCGATTGGAAATGTCGTTTCCTCCTTTCCTTCTGACCGTGATGGTCACCTTCTTACAGAAGAATAGCGGCAATTGGGCTCTAGCTTGAGAGGCCAAAGAGATCCCTCGTTCTTCGCCTACTCGGCCCATCTTCTCCTCCCAGGGGATCCGGCATATAGATAGATCTGTCGTCCACCTCCCTCCGTGCTTCGAGTGATCTTGTACAACACTCCAATTTTGACATGTGGTTATAGACTCTCTGACTGCTTTGGGCACCTATTCTCGAAATGGGCAGAGAAAACGTCGAATTCAAGACCGCGGATCGGGTCACCTTGAGAGGATGGTTCTACACCAGCGACTCGGCTTCCGGGAAAGCACCATGCCTCGTCATGTCCCACGGCTTCACGGCCCTTAAGGAAATGGACCTTGACGCCTTCGCGGAACATTTCGTGTCCAAACTGCCCATCACCTGCCTGGTCTACGACAATCGCGGCTTTGGTGACAGCGATGCCGCCGAGGGGGAGCCGAGGAGTGAGATCATCCCAATGACCCAATGTAGCGACATCTCCGACGCCATCACCTATGCCTCGACAAGGCCTGAAGTCAACCCGGACAAGATTGGAATCTGGGGTTCGTCATACAGTGGCGGCCACGTGCTATACGTCGGGGCCGTGGATCGAAGAGTCAAAGCCGTCCTCAGCCAGGTCCCTTGTGTCAGTGGATGGGACAACTTCAGTCGCCTTGTGCGTCCAGATTTTGCGGTCGGATTCAATGCGATCTTTGCTGCAGGTCTGACATTTCTTACCCCGATGCACCTTGCTCGATCGTCATTCTGACACTCTTGCAGACAGGATTGCTCGAGCTGAGGGAAAGGAGCCGGGATTTGTTCCTGTGGTGGATGCCGATCCTTTGAAGCCGTCCGCTCTACCCACTCCAGACAGCTACGAATTCTTTTCCGCATGGGAGAAGAAGTCTCAGTGGAAGAATACTTGCACTGTGAAGACGTGAGTCAAATGAATACCACCTGCCCTTCTCGCCACGTTCTGATACTCACTCTTGGGTGTAGCGTCGAGCTCTTCCGCGCTTATGAGCCGCAGCAACTCATTGACAAAATCGCGCCAACACCACTCCTCATGACAGTTGCGAGCGGAGACGTACTTACGCCATCAGACCTTGCTCTCGGGGCTTTCGCACGTGCAAAGGAGCCGAAGCAACTGCAACTTTTGCCTTGTGGGCATTTCGAGGCGTACTCCGGCCCATATTTCGAGAGGAATGCTGGAACCCAGACTGAATTCCTCAAGAAGTGGCTGGTCGAAGGTGGATGAAGGAGCTGGCGTGAGCTTTGAGGGATTGACTCGGTAGATGGATAATTGGACATATGGAATCTTGTGTTCTGTGGTTCTGTTCGACCATTTAGGACTCTCCCTTCTCGGATCGATTGGATAGATGATGAATATCTTGTATTGCTCTGATGAATGAGAGAGTCAGATGCACCAAGCTGAGCACCTTTAACCGGTTTCATGTATTTTGACTGTTCACCGTCCTTGAATCCACAAAATCCGCTGTCTGACGATTCCACCTCCAAGATACTTGGCCGAAGTGGATACGGGCACGCTGTAGGCTGTATTGTCAGACAGACTATTTTCCCATCCAGAATCTTCAAACCTCATTTGCCCGCATCACCTCACTACACCTCACAACTCGAGCTCAAGCAAAGCTTCGAGCATTGCCTATTCACTCCCTAATACTCGGTCACACGACCTCCCTGCGCTCGCTGTCCAGTCAAGTCAAGATCCCTCCTTCGCTCTGTTGCGAAGAACACGGTCGTCCGCTGCTCGGGATAGCTTGAAGAAAAAGCTTGGTCTGATAGATATTCCCCCTTTCACCCACTCGTCCTTCTATCCGGTCGAAGTTATATTCCTGGGCCCGTCTCTCCAAGAGATCATTCGAGGATAGCGAGTCTTCCATGGACCGCGCGTTCCGGACGACAGCTGGGGCCCATCTACCTCCGTCGACGACACGGTGAGGTTTTTGAGAGGTTCTATAATCGATCACCTGAGCGCAAGGCTTCGAGCAGTTCTCGATACCCAACCACCCACCGACACAGCACTTGAAAGGGCGACAATCTCAATTGCTTCAGCGAGGGGATTGTGCGTCCCAGTCTCTATCCTCAGGCCCTGGTACCAAATAAAATTGTTCGATTGTCCAGGACCTCTCTCAGCCACATCTGGGGAGAGGGAGCCACGTCACAAAGGAGACCACGCATGTTACGCCCCGTTTCCTCCTCCCTCCGCAAGAGGCTGGACGCGAGACAGGCGGCCGGCGCGTGGTCAAAGAACCGATATCTCTGGACGGGTGAGGACTCGACAACAACGAGCTCCCGAAAGCGTCTCCTCCTGTTCGACATCGCCAGCAACCAGTCGCCCTTTTCCATCCACAGGGTGCACTCGTCCAACTCCTTCCTGCGCAGCCAGTACTCTTTCTCGCCAAACACGATCCGCTCGCGCCTGGCCTTGCACTACAAGGGGCTCCCATACACGGAATGCTGGATCTCGTACCCGGACATCGAACCGCTCTGGCAGGAGTTGAAGATTCCGCCGCCGAAGGAAGATGTCTCAGGGACCAATAAGCGGCGAACCTCGCCGACTTGCACGTTGCCCATCCTTCTTCTCGACGCCCACGACTTTGGTCAAGATGCTCTGAAGAGTTTACGTGATGCAAAGGTTCCCGGGGTCCACGAAACGGTGCAGACGAGGTACGGCATATTCACGCCCGTGGTCTCGACGCTAGGCATCGCCATGGCCCTCGAAGTGCTCTTCCGGAACCCCGAAAGTTATCCTCCTTTGTTCCCCGACCGGCAATCCCTGGACCAGACGCTACAGGTCCAGTCCATCATCACCCGTCTCCTCCCCGCCTCGCGACGGCTAATTATCCCTTCCGTGCCTGACATCCTCGACGACAGAGGGAAAGAGTACTTCACCCGCACGCGCAGCGAATGGTTCGGCGTCTCTTCCCTGGACAAGCTCCGGCCCAAGACCCAAGAAGAGACCGATCGGCTGTGGGCCGACGTCGAAACCGAACTCGACCCCATTCTGCGCACACTATACGACTGTCCACTAGTGAGAGGACCCGCGCTGCACGACACACTGGACTGGAATCCAGAGATGGAATCCGGCATCGCGTCGGCGGCGAGTGAGCAAAACGACGGCGTCGGCGGTGGCCGCGTCCGCTACCTCTCCGGCGGACACTGTCCGACCTACGCGGATTTCATCCTCATGGCGTTTCTGGCCTGGATCGCCCGCGTCGACATGGACGCCTGGGCGCGCTTGACCCTGTACGTGGGTCGCGGTGTCCTCGAGGACCTCTGGATGGGCTGCCTGCCCTACCTCCGCAGCGGCGGCTACGTCGGGACGCTGGAGTGGTTCAGGCCCGCTGGTAGGAGGCAGATCGGCCACCAGCAGCAGCGTTGAAGTTTAGTCCCGGCCGACCATTCTTTCTCGTGGAAGTGATGGATAGGGGGGGCGCCCCCTAACTAATCTTGGTTGGGCGCAGGAGGAAAGAGGGAAGGGAGGGAGAGTGTGTGTGTGTGTGTGTGTGTCATTCGATTTTCCGGTCGTCCCAGAGATGGGTGTTGACTGAATCGAAGGTAACATCCCATATCTGCCGACGTTTCTCATGCCATGTCGCGCCACGCCACGCCACGCCATACCATGCCACGCCAATCGTTCTTTACCCTCTCTTCTCATCCTGCATACCGCATACCGCATGCCGCCGGCCACCACCTTACCCTACCCATTCGACATGACAATCCGCAACGGCCCCCTGAACCCTCTTGTCCACACCGTCCTCTCCCCACGAATACAGGGGCTCAAGACGCAATGGCACAGGCACGGCGCAAGGTCTCCACCGTGCGCAGCGTCCTCTCTACCGGTCGGAAAGCACGTCGTCGTCATCGACGTGGCATATTGCAGAGCGAAACCCCCCCTTCCTCTCATCGTCACGCGCGGGACGGCCGCCGTCGTCATCAACGGGGCTGGAAAGACGATACAAGGAACGCGGAACAGGCGTGCATGAACAAGGCTTGTTGTACAAAAAGTCATTAGAATTGGGGTTCTGTATCCTCCCGTCCTTTTGTTCCTATCTATCCTACAGGAAGGAGCTTCACAGCTCCTCAAGAGCCCACCAACGCCAAAGCCAAAACCAAAACCAAAACCAAACACTCGTACACAGGCCCGATCCTCGTCGGGAGGGGGTATCGTTGTCATCAGCTCATGCTTTCGTAGAAGTCATCACAAAAAAACAAAACAAGAAACACAAAACTGTTTACGAACTGCTCTTTAAGAGCGCTCCGTTCACAAGCTCCGCCACGATCCTCTTTCTCTGCAAGGGGATCATGTCGGGGTTGTACGACATGGGCGTAAGCCCCAACATGATCTGCCTTGCGCTTGTAATCGTAAACACCCCACAGTCGTCCATGTTGGTCTGTTGAGGGCTCTCTCCTGCCTCAATGAAGGTCCACTCGGACTCCTTGTATGCAGACCCCAATTCTGCAGAAACCCAGGACTTGACGATGTTGATATATCGTTTGCCGTTCCCCCTCAAGCTGTTGTAGTGTGCGATTGTGCGGTTCTTGCCTGACACCACACAAAGCGTCCAGTGACTACCGCTGTTGACAGGGATGAACACCGCTTCTGTCTCCAGGAGGTTCTTGCCCCCAATCTTTGCTCGTGAAGCCCATCGTTTGACACTATCATATCCGCGGCTTTCGAGGTTGTTGAAGAAGAAGGACACAAAGGCGTGGTGTGTGGGAACTTGTGTGGGACGATCGTTCTGCTTGCCGTGGGCGACAACAAGGTTAAGGTATCCATTAATGACTTCGTCATTAAGCCATTGATCGGTGCCGCGGTTAGAATGTGCGTTGAGAGGGACGACGCGGGTAAAATCTCTAGCTTTGAAAGCGCCATGACCGTGACGAAGGGCGGTCTGGATTTTCTTTTCCCAGTCTTCTGTGAGTGGGACAATCTCGTAGTGAGTCTTCTCTTCAAGGATCGCCAGTCTCTTGGACTCTGCGCGCGTGACTCTCTGTATCTTTTCGGATGAATGTGGTGTCGCTTTCGGGGTCGGCTGCTCTGGTGTATATACATCATCTAGAGTCAGTTCTGCAAGTTGCTTTTCGGGAGTATGAAGGGAAGATGTCGCTGAGGAGCTGGATTCGCTGGTCTCTTTGTCATCAGTTAAGTCAATCGGACTTGCGACTTTTGGTTTTTGTGGATTGACACGCTTAGGTGTCTTTGTTGATTCTTTCTTGGAAATCTCGGTTTCCTGCATTGCGACGTCTTGCTCCACTCGGTTTGTGACACTATTGAATTCTGAAAGAAGTTCGTGGTTGGCCAGGCCAGGAACATTTTCAGTCATCTCTGTGGTCACTCCTCCTGTGGTAGAGACAAGGTCATTGTTTGTTTCACTTCTGTTTTCTGATGCGACAGGTTCATTGCTGTTCGACATTTCGCTGGGTGTTTGTTCTGGCGCAGCGGCGGCGTTGGGTGCTGATGTCACTCCAAAGCTTTCGCTCTCTGCAAAGGTTTCGGAAGCTGGTATGGGGGATCCACCTCCTGCCATAATCATTCTGAATACGTGAGCATCCAATTCTGGGTTCGGAGGTGGGGTTCCATCGAAGAAAGAAGATATCTCGCTTTTAACGGGGGATCTTGGTGCATCGATGTGATAGTTTCCTGGAGAGCAATCGCACATGGATGAGATATCTGACAGCGGGGTCTTGGGGGTCTTGGGGAGAGTCTGTTTCGGTCGGACTGACCTCGGGGTGTTGAAACGCCGTAGTTTTAGACGAGGCGGTGACAACAATGTCGAGTCGGTAGGTGATGGAGCTTTTGGATTTCCTGATGGTGGTGCGTCTTGCACAACAATGGCAGGTGTCGGAGTCTGTGGTGATCCCACGCTCGGGCCTGTGGTCTGGACTCTCTTTGAAGATGCAGCGGGTTCGCCGTCTTCGGTTGCGCGGGAGCCTTGTGTATGAATGCGTCTCTTTCTAGATCGCTGGATGGACGAGATAACTCCGTTTGATTCTGTGTCACTCTCGGTGACTGTGTGGAGGGCTTGTTGTAGCTGTGCGCTAGGTGTGAGAGTCTCGACGGAGGTGATGGTTTCTGCGGGCGACGGGGGTGAGGCAGGAATTGGCCTCAGTTGCGGATAGGGGGATTCTAGTTTCGCGCATTCCAGAGGTGATCTTTCAGACTTTTCTTCTGGGGTTGGAAGATGAACTGGCTTTGGTTCCCGAGGAGGTGTAAATCGAGGCATGTCGGGAAATACTCGATCGACGCGTGCGCGCCGGTAATGGATTCGGGGAGTAGCATTCTTGCTGCGTGGGTTCAAGACGTATTGTGGTCTGAACTCTGGGACCTCGTACAAGACGTCCTCTGTGGGTTGATATTGTTCCTTTTCGGGTGAAATAGGTGTGGGTTGCGGCTTGGAAGGGACTGTAGGCGTTTGCGGCACAGTAGATGCTGTTTGTCGAGCTGTGAAGCGCTCGTTGGCAACGGCTCGATTCCATGGTGATTGTGAGAGTGGGGGAGGAAGAGATCTTTGAGTAGCCTGTGGTCTTTGCTGGCGAGGCCTCTGGTCACGGCGGCGCTGCTGGAATCGTCGGACAATGAAGACGGTGGGAACAATGACGACAGTTGTGGTGGCATCGACAGTACATCTGCCGAGTTGTGTAGCTGCATGAAAGCCGAGTCCAGCCAATCCGCCCAGGCCTGCGCATATTCTTTTTGCGACAGGGATGATGTGTTCAATAGGAGAAGGTCTGCGAGGAGGCATGAAGACGCCGGCAGTAGGAGGGGCAGGTGTGGGAGGGTCGACAGGCCAACCACCGGGTATGTATCTTCCTTGGTACGGGTTGTGCGCTGGAGGAGGCGTTTGAGGATGCCAGTCCATGAACGACGAGGTGTCGGCCATGGCTGTGGAGGTTGACAATGAAGTTGAAGCTTGAGAGTGTCACAAGGTCGGTTGCAGACAGAGAGAGTCCAGTGCTGGAGGTGCAAGATGGAGATGAGAACGGACAAGAGAGGTAGGAAGAGCGTAAACGGATTGAGGGACAGCATGGGAGTGCGAGAAGATGTGAGTCGCGCGAGGTTGTAGAGCCACAGGATGTAAACATGCACTCAGGTACGTGAAGAGAAACAGTGCACCGTCTTGGGTGTCGGTCGTCAGTTGTATGATTGATGAAAGACGCAGGACAAGCACCGCAGACAGACAGACAGACGCGACTCTCCAAAATGCGAAAATGCGGCACGGCTGCGATTGGCCACGTTCGTTTTCTGCCGCCCCCCCACCGCTACTGTCCAGACAATGGATTTCATATCCGATACCGCCTTTCAAAGGTTCACGAAGCCGATTTGACCGAACTAGGGATATGCTTGCTGGATGGAGGGAACACCATCAACATCATCCGCGTCCTGTGGACTCGCTACTGTTGGAACAGATGGTTCGTGCTGGACGTAAACAAATAAACACCCAAACACAACTATTGCCACTGGTATCATTGCACTGTATGGTCTCGCAATCAATGTATGGTTGCCTTGTGCTGGACGCCGAATCCATAACAGCACTCCTACTGGACTTTGTCCTCCCCTGGGTCAATGTACGCTCAATCCGAGATACCTGAATAGAACCGGAATGCCCTCCACAGCCAGCCAAGCGATTCCCGAATACACAATAAGCTTGGTTACCACTTCCACATCGTATCTGACTCGAGGTTTCTGTATGCTCAAGAAGATCTGTCGTTCCTGTAATTCATCCATTGCCTGAGCTTCCTCGGGGGTGCGCACTTTGTCATCAGCGGGTGGGATCGCAGGAACTGGTGATAGCGTTTCCATTCCTGTACCCATCTGCGCTCGGAACATCTCCAGGCTGCTAGATCTTTTTCTGCCCGAAACCGGATCCTCGGGTTGGAAGTACCCGTGATCAGGAGAAGGTGAGGATGAGGGTGAGCCTTCCATTGCCGGAGTCAGTGCCTCGAGAGCGTTTTTACTGTCCCTTCTCCTCTTGTCACGGTAAGCCAGCGTTTCGTACGCGTCTGCTTCGGACTGAGGCCCAACCGAGATGGCTCTTCTGCGTCGAAATGATGACAACAGGTGAGGAATGTCCCGCGCCGGTGGGATGATATTGTCGTCGTTCGGTTGACGTGGAATGGTTTCGTACTCTGATGCTGGTTTAAAGAATCGTCGTGGTAAAGTGAGACCAAGCTGTTCAATGACACGGAAGATCGGTGGAAGTATTTTCAGCAGGGTCGGCTTCATGATGCCCCTCCATGCAAAAATAACAAGTACTCCGAGTAGAATGCGTGCCAATGTGGTAATCCAGCCCATCTTTTCAAGGTCGAACGGGATAGTGCCTTTTGCGGGAGTTGACCAGGCATAGGAGCTGCGGGCAAAGTGCCAAACGGCGTATTCGCAGCCAATGAAGACCCCAGCAAAGGAAACGCTGTCATCAAAGCAAGGACAGTCATCTGCCGGCTCGGGATGGATGCGAACTAGGACTAAGATGACCAGAACAACAAGCACAACCCGTTTCAGATCGCCCCCATGGAGCCACTCATCAAACGCCTCTCCATAGAAGCATTGAACAAGAGCGATGAGTGCGCCTAGAATGCTTCCCCAAATGACGTCGAAGAAACCATGCATCCCACAGTACAACCGACCCAGCACAATAGAAAGGGCGTAGAAGTAAGCTAGCATCTGCAACCCGAGATTGACGTTCGGGTCCAGGCTGTTGGTTTCTTGCCGGAGAAGATAGAGTGAATAGACAGCCACCGAGACTGCATTAGTCGAGTGTGTGGAAGGGAAGCCATACTCGAGGGCGGCTGACCCAGACATGGTGATTCGTGTCAGCGGCGGAGAGAGCGGTCGCGGCAGGCAGAGCAGATCTTTCAAGAACCCGCTAAAGAAGACTCCAGAAGCCAGGATATGGACCATCCTGCTGCACGTCAATATGAACCCTTGTTAATCGAAAGTTGCATACCCTCTTCCCAGACCTGTATTCCCACACCAGAAGAGAATAGGCAGCATGACCATGAAGAAAGTGTGCGTGCCCAGGTTTGCCGACGTCGCGAAATATGTATCAAAGGCCGCAGTTCGTAGGGTATCTTGTAGCCAGGCGACGTAGGGAGTCTCCCAGCGTACGACCGGGAGGAGTTGTTCTCGGAAAAGGTAGCGCCATCGTGGCAGTCTGAGCTTGTCTGAAGCACCGTCAGAATGATTCCATGAAGTATTTAGTGGTTCTCTCCTACATACAGTGATTGAGCGACCTCAGCCCGGCATCTGGCCTATCTTTCTCCTTGTCCATTTCTGCGGAGGGAAATACGGAGCGAAGCTCCCTTCCATCGAGACCAAGTGTGGCCGAGGAAAGAAGCAAATTCCTCACGGCGATGCATTAACATCAACCGCGGAAGGCAGTGGAAGGCATCAAGATTGTCAGCGGAGAATCCGGAGCGTGGCTATTCAAATCTGCGAAGAGGTCGAGTTCGAGATTGCAGTAGTCGTAGTCGCGGCTGTGCGGCGATGCAGGGACATTGATTTTGGAGATTGTGGGCTATCCCATTCGTCCACTCAGCTGCCTGCAATAAATGGTCCGGCCCAGTGCTCAGCTCCCCTCAACAGGGCGATACAGAGGGAATCGGCAAATTGTTGTTCGACATGGATCCTGCATGTACAAGAAGCATGTCGATAAGCGACAGTGTCGCAATTGCTGCAGTCCTGCAGGCGAAAAGAGGGTCAATTGTGCACAAAACCTGTGTTTCACATGGGTTTGGCAGTGGTTACTTGGGCAACCGCAACGGTCAACAAAGGCGCCCGCCGCAGTCATCCTACGATGAGACGGCTATTATTGACTCGGAAGTCTCAACAGAAACCTGCTTGAACCACATGTGCAGATCCCTCAACCGTTACCACCGCATATAATACTGCCGCTCCCGTCCCAAAAGGTCAGGGTCTCCACGTCAACTTGCTATTTCACAGCAGAGAGCCGGGCCTCCAACCTCACCCACCATGGCAGAAACCGACCACTATCCTTCACGAACATCCACCGTCCTGTCGGAAAAGGGCCCAACTTCCTACATCACTCCCACCTCACCAAAGCGAAGACCCGTTCGAGCGCCCAGTACGAGGACAAGTAACGGCACCATCAGCACAAACATGAGTTATGGCAGTGCGGGACGACTGTCAGAAGCCACAAACATCACTCAACCACCTGCACACTCCAAAAAGTTCGTCGTTGTCGGAGATGGAGGCTGTGGGAAGACTTGTCTCCTCATCAGCTATGCACAAGGCTATTTCCCCGAGGTACGCAGGACAAGAGAAGGAATGATGGGCAGATAGCTAACGGTCACCAGAAATACGTGCCGACCGTGTTTGAGAATTACATCACGCAGACCATTCACAAGCCCACGGGCAAGACAGTCGAACTTGCACTTTGGGATACAGCAGGACAAGAAGAATACGACCGGCTGCGACCACTGTCATACCCAGAAACGGACCTGCTCTTCGTCTGCTTTGCCATTGACTGCCCCAACTCACTAGAGAATGTCATGGACAAGGTATGGCATCCTCGATAGTAGGGCTATGGCTTTTACTGACGAGTCATCACAGTGGTATCCCGAAGTCCTGCATTTCTGTCCAACAACTCCTCTGATCCTCGTCGGCCTCAAATCCGACCTTCGTAACAAGCGAACCTGCATTGAACTCTTGCGAACTCAAGGCCTCACCCCTGTCACACCCGAACAAGGAGCTGCGGTAGCTCAGCGAATGGGGGCTAGGTACATCGAGTGCAGTGCCAAGGAAAACAAGGGTATTCAAGAGGTATTTGATTTGGCCATCAACACCGCCATTCAGGTCGAAGAGGAGAGTTTCGAGGCGAAGCCGAACAGCAAGGGGGTAAAGGTCAAGAAGGTAAAGAAGAGGAAATGTGTATTCCTATGATCCAATGGATCAGGAACAGACTCTCAGAGGAGGTCACAATTTTCCATTCTCGGGGTACAAAACTTGGATCTTGTATGATTGACCTTTTGGGCTCAAAAAACGCCCGCTGATGTGTGATGGTACGCATATGGGACGGCGTTGGATGCAACTGAATTGCATGACGAGGCGTTGTAATGAGACTCTGCTGGATTTAGAATGGGGATCGCTGTGCGAGCGAGCGTGGCGAGTTCCGACGATTCGGGCTCGAAGCTCTGTGGCGCGCTTTGATGTGATTGCTGTATGAGCAGCTCATTGCGTAGCTCCCCCGACGATGAATACATGTCCTGTTGAACATGCCCTTGTTCTGGAGCGCTCCAATCGTCACCCTGCTCAGGTTTCGTTGATGTCCTCCATCTCCGCTCCTTCCAAAATGGTCGACGATCAGAATCGATGGCTAAAGGGACAAGTTGCGTTCAACCGCACACAGCTCTCGCGGCTCAAAGCACATGTCAGATATGGCCTCTACCTAGGAATGCAAGGGCAGACGACTCTCATTTGCCATGCTTGCCGTCTCCGTTGCCTGGAGTCGTGTGCGCCGTTTCGGTCGTGTCGTTGTTTGCGTCGTTCTCGTCGGCGGCGGATCTGCCCATCACCGTCTCGAATTGACTCCACAGCGCCTCGACGCTGGAGAACTCGTTTCCAATCTACCGGTCGTGTCAGTCTCCGGCGCAATCAGAGCTTGGGGGGACAGAGTGCGTATTGAGCACTCGGAGCGGTGCAACCTACTTCTATGATCCCTTCGAGGCTGCGATTCAGAGCATTCATCTGTGCGAGGACTTGTTCCAGGGACTAGCTTCCACGCGCGAGGGGGCCGCCGCAGTCAGCAGCCATCATACAAAACACACTCGTTCAGGAAGATGTGAGCGAGGGCGACCATCCCAACGTTTCCAATTACTCGGTGGGTATCCTTCCCCTTCCTCATGAACGGTTCTGATGGGCTCTTTTCGAGGAATATAGAACGGAATCCAACTGACCTCTCCAATCTCGCCTACCAGTGCAGCACGCCGCACTTCGAATTCGCTCGGTTGATGAGACTGCGACTCGTCCGTCGAGGAGCGCATGTTATTCGAGCTCGCCATCCCGGGAGGGTTTCTCCTCTATATCGGCCGCATGCGGGCAAAGTTGTTTCCGCCTGTTCTGGAGAGAGATGCGAACCCTTCAGATCGGGTTCGAAGGGAGAGAGATGATGTATACGCGATGGAATGTATTTGACTTCTTTGTCTTCAGACGGTTTGGACCACCGTTCAGAGAATCAAAAGCATTGAGCATTGAGCATTGACAACAATTTACGAGGTACATTTAGAAAGTCCAAGACGCGTCCTGCGTTCTCACATGCTCCCCCGCGTCCTCCCTATTTGTGTCCACTTTCGCACACCAAGACCTCCCCGCTCCGGGACAAAAAGAATCAAAATTGGATTTCATGCAGCCCATGATTCGCCTTGCAAGAATTCCCCCGGGGGGCAAAAAGAGAATGTTGCATTATTGAGAGGAGTGGGATTCGAACCCACGAGGTTTCCCACTGCGGATTGGAAATCAGAGACCTAAACACAGCGCCTTAAACCACTGTTCGCATTTTGTTAGCGGGCGGTCGTCGAAGAAAAGAAAGATGGGAAATATTTACCTCGGCCATCCTCCCAGCATAAATTCGGGTTGTTTTTGGCACATGTTGTACATATGTTCGGATTTTTTTGCGTGGACACTACCCCCTGGTTTGTGGCTGCTCTGGGCTTGTGGGGGGTGTGGAAAGGACAACGTCTAAGCATGCATGGGCGGGGGTCGTTGAACGGTTCTAGGCACGCAACTGGGGCGCTCTAGGCACTGATCCCTCGATCATGAGGCCCACGGCAAGGCCCCCAGTCGCGTATATCGGGGTGTTCACGAATCCTGCTTTGCAAACCAAGAGGACCGGGGAACGATGAAATTTGCAGAGAGAATACAAGTTCAAGGTGATATTTCCTGCTGAGATACAGTCATTGTGTTCGTTATGTCTATCGTAAATGCATATTTAATGGTGGACGACCAATCTAGGATTCTGTCTGCTGTAGTGCGGCCTCTACACTTGCCATGTTGCCACTACCTCAAAAACGGGCGAATAGGTGTATACGATTGGAGCCGACATGTTCAGTCGACATGGCGATTGTGATGATTCGAGATCGGTCGAACGGGCACCATCTTCTCACCTCACCAAAGATGATCGTGAGATCCCTTTTGATGAAGGGCTTTCCTGTCTCGGATCTGTTGTCCCGTCCATAGGGGGTAAGTAGTAATCTCGATCTTCAAAATGGTCCTTCACACCAACGACACCATGGTCCTCGAGAATTGGTATCTGTACTTCTCCGAAGAAGGTAGTCGGCTAGTGAACTCGCTTTTGCGTGCGAGAACATGAATGCAGGGCCGTGCTGATCAGCCCCTTTTTGTGCTGAACTAGTTTCACATCATATTCGAGGTGCTTCGGGTCTAGAAGTGTCTGGCGCAGGAACGGCGACCCGCGTCGAGTCGCAGAAGTTCATGCGCACGGGACGGTCCCTCGCTTCCAAAACGCAAATTTTTGTCGCTCATCTCCTTTTCCCCTGGTCGCGATGGGGTGATGCTGAATGAAAAAGTCGCGAAACGGAAGCCCAATAGCGAAGAGTAGCAGCAGCGTTCGTCTCGCCTGCTCCAAAAATTGTTTCTGCCCCGTCGTTCTGAAATGCAAAGAATTCGTCAATGAAGGACTTTTTGTGCGGTCGTCAAAGAGGTCGTCGTCGATATTGTTGCTATGCGGTGCCGTTGGTCCCATGAGGTCATGATCGTGTGTTCTTAGTGTATAGGAATAGTCATGCCTGATGGGAATCATCGCTTGCCACCTGACAGTAACCGTGAGAGCCTCTTTCTCCTCGGCTTCTCCTCGATATTGTCGCCATCCGCACTTGACGAACTGGGACTTGTTGAACTGGCCTCGGAGGATGTTCGATCTCGAACTGACATGTTGGCGGCACCTATAATGTCCTCTAGTCGTACATCGTCCTGAGGGGATGTTGTTCGATGTTGGGGATCAAGTATTTCAGTGAATTTAGAAGGCATGGTAGTGATTGTTGGAACCCCTGGTGGGGAAAAATGTGCGGTCTCGTAGTTGCGGGTTTTGTGTTATTCTCAGTATTTCGCTGAGATCAAGAAACGAATGCTACCAGTAATAAACGAGAGGATCAGACAGGCTCTGTGGACAGTGAGGGCGGCGGTGATATAGGAGAAGAAGAAAACTCGGGTCGGCGGTGCCCTAACATTGTTATATCCTGACCCTTTTCGTCCACGGCACACGATCAAGAGTTCCGCCTATTCAGAATTTGCGCTCGCGTCGGTTCCCCCTGTTTGAGTGTTTGGAAATCCAATAGAGGAGCGGGTGGCTACGACGCCGCCTCGTCATTCCCCTCCTTCTTGCGAGCTCTCCCCCAGACGGAATGGATCGCACCATGTCTAGACCCTCTCAGGACCCAGAACCGAGGCGCACGAGACGACCATCCCCATGGTGCCCACCCACCGCCCCTCAGGGCACCAACTTTCAGGGTCTCGTGTGTGGCTGATGGTTATTCCCGCAGCCTGAGAGGCCAGAGATCGACCACATGGTGGCAGGCGTTGCAGGGGATCTTCCAGGAAGAGAGCTGCTCTTAAGGCAAAAGCTGTTGTGTAACACGTCAAGGCGTACGAGGATGGTGGTCAAGCCACGTAGGACAGATGAAGATCAGAACTTCACAGCGTTGGATTCGCTTGCGAAGTGCCGAGTGTCTTCCGTGCCACCAAGATGCCCTCCTCATGCATCTCGTACTTGGATGGATGGATGGATGGATGGATGGATTGGCGGTTGGTTGGCCGGCAGTCTAAGCAGCGCTGGGCAGGGCGCAGTTGCACACAATGACACTCTGTATTTTGGGTTGACGTTTCTTAGGTTGGGCAGAGGGAAGAAGGTCGACTTGCCGGTTTGGGCTCAAGTTTGCCTCCTGGATCGAAACGCTTGGAGTCACTGTCCGAACTATGCACAGTCCGAACTCCTCCGCGTTTGCAAGACTTCTTACTACTGCCTATCCGGCTGACAGAACCACTTCTCTCTAAACCTAGAATGGTGACATTCCAGTGCTACGCCTCGTGACTATTGTTTTCAAGCGGCGCGGAAGCGCAGCAGTTTGAGGGGCGAAAAGCTACCTAGGCACTGGGGAATTCTCCTGTTTGCTCGCATCAAACTTCAATGAACTCTGTTTTCTTAACTCACGGGGCGGCGACCAGAACCGTGATCTCCTGAGGCCGACATTGATCATGTCCTCGTGCATTGAACAGCTAATGCACATGGCAAGAACTCTGATAATCCGTGGTCCGCATCCTGTCCTCCAGTGATGCCTCGGGTGCCTATTTGTGGCGTGAAGGAAGGAGACCAAGCTTCATCGTCCAGAATTGCCCGATTGTATGTATGATCAGACCCCGGTGCAGACTCGTGACTTGCGGAACGTGACCGGTTGTCCTGGAGGATGGCTGTATTGCGTACACAATCCACCAGCTGCAACCACCCTTTCGGCGCCAATCGAGAACAGTCACAGTGCTCGTCACCTCGAATGCGATCTCTCAGGACCAAACTATGCCACTTTGTTGTTGTTGGCTTTGCTCAATGGGCTGCAACGTCATCAGCTGGTTGGAGGATCGCATCAACTTCCCCTTTTGCCGGCATCTCGATTGTGTCCATCCTGGCTTGACAGGAATGTATTTCGCTGTGCGAAGTATGCCACCAGCGAGATGTGTCTGCCTGAGCATGTGCTTTCGGTGCAGAAACACTGTAGCAGCTCCATGTCCGACCTTTGCGGGATCCTGAATCCACATCGTGTTCTGCTTCTACGGCATGTCGCCAACCTAGTCCTCCATTTTGGTATCGGGTCCTTCGCCGTTCATTTCGACTCCCTTAGCTGCAGATATCCACAGAACGTTGTTACATCTAATGGTCCAAGTGGTCAGTCACATTTTTACACTGGCTGTCGCTGGGACTCTGTCGGCCATACCTGATGAGCACCTGACCCAAAGTACCGGTGTGTTTCCTGTCGATATACTCTTCCGTATTCGAGAGCTGGATGTTCATGTATGAGTCGACACTAATGAGTCGGCCTTTGTATTCGGTTTGACCCCATTTTAACCGGATGATAACTTCGTCATTGATCCTGCGACACAACCTGTCAATGGACGTATCTAGGCGATTCGAGCAGCGCTTCAACGAGGGGAGGTGCTCGCGCACTTTGACGCAAGGGCACAAAGACGTACAAGCTCTGGAGAAGAGGGCGCGGGTTTATGGGAGTGAACTGCAAACATGTTAGAGAGGTCGCAAAAGCTGCCACATTTCATCTTACATTCATTTTGCTCGGTCTACTGGGGTTGAGGCCGAGGGGTTCAAACGAAAGACGCAGAACAATCAGTTCTCATTGAAGAGTTGACTACAGGTGATGTTGTGGTTCAGCAGCTTGGATCGCAGTCGCCCATGCTTCGAATTTGGAGCGAAAATGTTCTGCCAAGAGATGGTAAACTCGGTCGCGCTTCAACCCGCGGACAGCAAGCAGAAGGCTCTGTCACGTGGGACATATCACGTGCTCATAAAGTCATGTGGAACCATCTCTGCCTTTGGCCTTTCGATTAAACCACCCACCTGGGCTTCCCTGCGCTTTGACCGAGACCAATATTTGGTCAACTCTTCTTGAGTTCCTACCAGAGACCTGCGAGACTTCGGTTCCTGATGCCTTTTCCACAGGTTCTTCGTTGAGCGATATCGAGAAGTTCAGCCTCAGGAGTCATAGTATCAACGGCAGTGGAACACAATGATACTCCTATGTTTTCCTGTCGAAACGGGCTTGCGGGGGACTGATTTCCTCGGAAAACTGCCAACTCGTATGTCTCTTTGAGGCAGGAATACAGTAGCCAATCAACCAGAGTCGATAACAGACGACGGAACGTTTCTCAACTCCGCTCTTGCAGCTCCCCTTCTGGATAGACTTGTTATTGCTGTGGGAGGTTTATCGACAGCTGAATGGGTGTTCTGCAGCACAATCAACCAGGGACTCTTTCTCAATGTCGGACAGAAGGCTTTCGTCGACTAGTCGATCACGCACGGGTTGCTCAAGCTGTCTGAGCGCCAGCCGGAAGTGCGATGAAACCAAGCCCACCTGCCAAAGATGCACACGTTTAGGGTTTCGTTGCAATTATGAGCGCCCGCTGAGGTGGAAGAACGCAGTGCTCACAGGGAATGTTCCAAGCAATGTGATTATAAGCGACAGACATGAGGGAGGTTCGCCGCAATGGCCAAGAGAGAAGAGTCCTGCCAGGAGCAACCATGGTAGAGACCACAATCCCCCCAGTGTCATCCTGCAGTCCATCGATGATAATCAGCTCATTGAAAGGTGTATGTAACCCCCAATTTATTGCAGCAGCATCATTGTCCACCTTGCTGAGATATAGATATTGAGTCTTGACCTCTGGTCACCTACAGTTCCACTGGTCCAACATGTGGGATAATCAATTTGTGAAGACATACGGATCCTTGTGCTTCACCTATCCTCCGGTTAGGGAGGCAATCGTCGCGTTCGAACTCCTAGAGCAATTTGGCTCGTCCCCGGTTGCTCTAGCACGAGTGTCGTCCGCACTGAGCATTTTCCAGAGCCGGCTGAGAGGATCTATCGAGACCAACAACGATATACTGCTGGCAGCAGGGTTTCTAATGTGTCATGTTGCAGTAGGTCACGACCTGTTCCGTCGAACAGCCCTTTTTCTTACCGTCGAATCTTAGATGAAAGCCGGATACACGTGGACGGGCCACTTGAAGAGCTTGCTCTCCATTGCGCTCGCTGGCCAGGAGCCCCAACCAAACATCGATCGTCTGGCAGGGCTTGACATGGATATCTGGCTTATTGGACGGTGTTCGGGCTCCCTGCACGTCTGGTCTACGATGTGTTCGGGACGAAGCGGGATCGATCCCAACACGAATCTACCGCGCACCCTCTTGGATCTACTCGCCTCGGCAGACTCAGGCGCAGACATGTTCCAGCGACTGGAGGCATGGCAGCCGGACGCCACAGTGGCACCAACAACACTGCCATCATGCACACTCGAGATCTGGCATGCGTACCGACTGGCGGCTCAATTGTGGGTTGCCATCCCGAACTTGCATCCCACTCAGCTTCAAAACACCGCGCACACGCGCATTCTCGATCAGTTGTGGCAGATTGTGGAGGGCTATTGGCTGCGTTGCAGGCGAGCTTCGTCGGAGAATGAACGTCAGGTCATTTGGCCCATCGTGGTCGCCTCGTGCTTGACGGAAGAAGACAGGAAGCTCGAGTTCGCGGAGAACGTGCTCTCTGAGCTATTTCCGAACGAGGCTGGATTTTGTCCTTCGAACCTCAAATCACTTATGCAGGAATTATGGTCAAGACGGCGACAAGGGCAATATACAAGCTTGGACAGTCTTGCTCGAGAGTGGAAGGTGGAGCTTGGGATCTGGTGACAGGACGAGGTGGTCCACCGCCTCATGCCTTTGGTAAGTTTAGATCATGTCTTACATCATTTTGCGTCTCTAAATCATTTCGCGTACAGCCTTGATAAGGTATAATGAGTGATAAGGGCGCCTGCCGATGTTAAGGCGGGGGGCTTTAGAGACTCACATACAACGAGCGCAGCCGGATGGGGAGTCCAAGATGCTGTCATCAGTGCTAGGATGTTTCTCCCAAAGACGTGCATCAAGATACGTTCATCACAGCCTTCAAATCGATCAGGTCATTTGTCTATACGAGCTCCATTCACGCCAAAAAAAACCCCCCCAAGGAGTGATAGAACTTTACCACCTCACGTTCCTTTTTCTCTCAAAACACACACATACCCTGACACCCCCCCTTTTTCATGCCCACTTGTCGTTCTTGCGAGTGACCTTGAGGTAGTATCCCGCGGTGGCATTCCTCCACTTCTTGCCCCAGATGGCAAAGGGCAGGAAGGTCATGTAGACGACGAACAACATCATGGCGATGCCGATGCAGGCGTTCTTGGGCCCGCTGGCGTTGATCCAGGGCCGGATGGCGAAGGACAGGGCGCCGCCGACGGTGTTGCGGAGGAAGTTGATCATCTGGACGGACTCGTCGAAGATGTCGCTGTACGCGTCGAAGGCGTAGGTCATGGAGACGGGGATCAGGATGTTGGCGGCGATGCCGATCAGCGTGAGGCCCAGGCACGGCACGATCCAGTGCAGGCCGTAGTGCGCGCCCAGCCCGTACATGAGGATGCCGCCGGCGCAGCAGAAGGGGACGGGGAAGAAGGCCCACAGGCGATGCTCGGGCTCGGTCACGCCGTGGTTGCGCCGCGCCAGGCGAAGGACCAGCCAGTCGGCCCCCAGACCCCCCAGCACGGCGCCGATGACGTTGCCGATGACGAGGGCCACGAACATGAGCCCCATGGTGCCGGCGCTGAAGTTGTACGGCGGGATGGAGAAGAAGCTCGCCTGCGTGCTGAAGATGAAGCTGGTCAGGAAGCTCTTGAAGCTGACGATGAAGCTGGCCCACGCCACCGCGGGGAGGCCCACGTACGGGAACGGCGACACCACGAGCTGCCAGTACCCTTGCTTGACCGTGGGGTCCGTGGTGATCAGCGCGTGGCGCCGGCGCCAGGAATGGATCGGGATCGTGTCGTCCACGACGTGGGAAGCTGTGGTCGGGCCTTCTTCGGAGACCTCGGTGACACTGGCGGCCCGGTCGGCGCTGATGGCCTCGTCCTTGGACGTGGAGAGACGGGCAGGGCCCTGTTGCTCGGTGCCAACGGGCTGTGGCTGGGCAGATTTGCCCACGTGCACGGGGATATGTGATTGACGGGGATACAGAGTCTCTTCGGCGCTGAAGATGATGAGCAACGCCGAGATGCCCTGGAAGATGAGCAGATATCTCAGCACCCAGCGCCATCCCTGCGAGTCGACGATGAAGCCACAAGCGATGGGCGGCAGGAAGTTGCCGGCTTGAAGCACGAGCGCGTATATCCCCATATATCGACCGCGCTGGTGGAGGAACGAGATATCCAGGAGGCTGTTCTCGTTCAGGGAGTAGCTTGGGCTGGAGCCGAAGCCGGAGAGGACCATGTACGCCCACATGAAATTGATCGAGTGCATGGCCGCCCCGAACGCGAGCCCTGCGAGCACAAGGACGGAGCCGACGATGTAGGGCAGTCGCCGTCCGTATTTGGTGGCCATGGGCAGCGCGAAGAGCACGCCAATGCCACATGTGAAGGTGAGGACGGACTGGGTGTTGTTGAGCGCGGTGTAGGTCGTCGGGAATTCCTCCACCCAAAGATCCCAGGCTGGGGAAGTCCACGCAATTCTGCACAACGTTGAAACATATCAGTTTTCAGCGCCCCCCTTTTGGAGGACGGAGGCAGAAGCACTCACGATGCGTTGATCATGAAACACCAGAACAAGGTGACGGCGGACAACCAGGACTTGCGCCACAAAGGCCAGTTCTAGGGGGAATAACGTTGTCAGCGTTGTTTCTGCACCGCAATGAGTGGCGAGGAGATACACACCAACGGGTCGTTGGGATTGGTGGTCGGGGTTGGAATCAAGATGATGGTGCTGCCGTCCCTGCCCGTGCCATCTTCCTTCTCAGAGACTGCGAGCCCAAAGGCACGTCAGTCAGCTTTCAAGTCAATATAGATGAGGTCCGAGTACTTACACTCGACGAGCTTCGTCGTCCCCACTGCCTCGATACGGCTTTCAGCGTCGATAGACATATTGGCACCTCCGGTGCGGGAAAACGTCCCGGCAAAGCAGATATAGGCAGAGACTCAAGGCGGAGAGGACCAGACCGTCAGGGAGATGTCTAGGAGGAAGTCACACAACCCCCGGGTTGGCTCTTGTCTTGTATAGACCACGGCGGCGAACATTTTGCTCTCTGGCCTTCCAATTTGGAACGCGGCTCGCAATTCACGACATTGATAAGGGTGGATCTGCACGGTCTCAGAGATAGGCGCGTCGGGTAGGGCCCAATGCATTTCCTTTTACCCTGACATTCAACAGTGCGCTTTTGACTGAGGTCCCGAGTTCTGGGGGGGGGAGGGGGTCTGGATTGGTGTGCTTGATAACCCTATCCTGCAAAATCCGCTGAACGGGGTTAGCGCCTCTATATACCCCGCCACAGGCGAAATACCGAGTGCCTCGTACAAAGTTGGATAGACGGAGAATGGCGCCAGGAAAGCTTATCCTTCTAAAATTGCTGGATCCGGTTAGCGCACAGAGCTATACACACGGCTCATGTGCCGCTTCGCTCCCCAGATGCAAAGGCTCGAGATTTGTTGTATCGTTGTAGGGACAAATCCATCAGTTTCTACTACCAGGTTGAGCTAGAGTCCTCGAGAGGAGTTTCTCAGGATGCTGCAAAGGCGGCTTAAGCCCTCAGCCGAGTCAGTCTGCGCCCAGACCGTGGTCCGCGCTCCTTATCAGCAACTTTTGTCAAGCGGGGTCGAGCATCGGAAAGAAAGCGAGATCTACCAAGTTAGAGTGTATCTATACGGCCACGATACCCATGCCGTATAACCGTGACGTGATTCAACAGACATGGGCATTCTTTTCGTAATATATACAAGCAGTCTCAGTAACTTGACTTACCCGACAAGCCTTCGTCCGCCGCCGGAGCTTGTATTACTGTGATTGCCAGTAACAAGACCTTGCCACGTCGAATAGAGAAGGCCTAAAAGTTCGACACGGGGATAGATCACTTGTCCGGTTCGAAGTCACGAAAGCCCTATGGCACGGCCGCCTTCAGAGCCTGACTATGCCTGGTCACGCCCTGGCGGCCTGGTTGAATTTCCCGGTGCGGAGCCGGGGAGCCTGGACATCTGGGTGTATTGCGACAAGTTCTCTTACTTCCAACAAGAATCGGTCTCCCTGAGAACCTATTCGGCAGCTTCTGTGTACGACATCGACATTATCAAGGACGGGTGTGAGCCCCGGTCCGTCTTCCACCAGAAAGGCCTGCCAGGACGCCAGCACGAGACTCCGTCGGATGCCTACGCCGTCGGCTGCAACTGGCCTGAGGCACTGTCTATTCGTCTGGACGAAGAAACCTGGACCCCGGGATACTACGTGGTCGTCATTCGAGCGACTGACCGCCACCAACGGATACGTGAGCGCGAGGGGTTTTTCATCGTCAAAGCCAGCAAACCCTCGGACGCCGACTTCGTGCTGATCCACACGACATGCACCGTCTTGGCCTACAACGACTGGGGCGGTGCCAATCATTACCGCGGGCTGCCAGATGGGTATCAAAACGATACTCCTACGCCACTGTCAAGTACGCAACGGCCAATCGCGAGAGGAATGATCCGGATCCCGGACAATGCGCCTCGAGAAGGGACGGGGGACTTCATGCCGGGTCTGAATTGGACCCCGCGGTATCTCTCTCTAGAGTATTCGTGGTATGGGCGCTATAGCAGGCATTATGCTGATGCGGGCTATGCCATCTACGAGCGACCTTTTGTCCTCTGGGCAGAACCTGCAGGGTATAGGATCCACCACCTCACACAAACAGATCTTCAAGACCCAGCTGCATCCCCTCTTGGTGGCTACCGTTGCGCAGTGATAGTCGGCCACGACGAGTACTGGACGTGGGAGCAGCGTGACACAATCGATCAATTTGTGGACCAGGGAGGCTCCTTTGCACGCTTCGGCGGTAATTTTGCCAAGCAGGTCCGGTTGTCGTCCGATCTGAAAACGCAGTACTATTATGGTACCCCAGACAACGACCCCGAGAGCAAGATAAATCCTCAACGGACCACAACGTCCTGGGAGTGGCCAGCTATTCAGCGCCCCGCCGCACAGACCGTCGGCCTGTGTGGACTTACTGGGGTATACGCAAGGTACGGTGTCGCCACTCCACGCTCTTCCGGGGGTTTTCTGGTCTATAGGCCAGACCACTGGGCGCTTCAAGGCACACAACTCTTCTATGGCGACACCTTCGGGGGGAACCCCGTGAACATTGCCGCATTTGAGGTGGATGGCTGTCAGTATACCTTTCGGCAGGGTCTGCCATACCCTACATTAGAGGATGGTGCCCCTTCCACACTGGAAATCATTGCCATGTGTCCTGCGGTCCTGGGCGAACAAGACCGCTGGAACGGCTCGGAGCCTATTGGTGGTCCTGAAAGGGACAAAATCGAGCTCATGCAAAGTCTCTTCAAGCCTCAGAAGGACGGGTCGACTTACATGCCCGAGTACCTCAAAGGGCTCAAGTACGGCTCAGGCATGATAGCGTCTTTCACGCGAGAGAAGGGGGAGGTCTTTTGCGCCGGCACAGCGGAATGGGTGGTGGGCTTGAAAAAGCGTGACCCATATACGGAAATCGTCACTAAAAATGTGTTGAATAAGTTTATCGGGAAGCCGGGACGTAGATCAGGGTGTCGACTGTAGTATCACACATATCAGCTCCATGTCCTAGCAAAGTCAGTACGTGTATGGGCAGGGTATTCCATATCCAATGCCATTCATGGAGGCAAATCAAGTCGCCGTAGGCCCCCAACGCGAGGAGTACGCGGTTCAGGTCCCGAGCCATGAGGTTGTGTTTGAAACATACTTCTCCGCGCCCCGGATTCTGTCGATTCTGTAGTGTGCTCTTCTCTTGCAGCCATTGGCTTCAGTACAAGCCCATGGTTCGTCAATCGTGACATTCTGCCTGCCTATGGTCGTCGCGGGACGGAGGGTATGATCCTCGTTAGCTGTGACATAACAGCGGCGGAAGCGGGAAACGCGACTTCAGCATAGGCGGTTTGGAGGGCGTGGTATTCGTGGGACAATTTCGCGGCCAGTTGGCTGAGACGCGTAACGGACGTCATTTTGTACCTGAGAAGGAAGAGTCGGCGGAGAGAAGGGAAGAAGAATGCCAAAGGGAACCAGAAGCAGAGAGTCGATTCGACGGGCCCGAAAATGGAGTTCCACCGAGTTTCGCCAACAATAAGTGCTATCTTGGGAAGAGGCGCGTAAGAGGGACTGCAGTGGAAATCATAGAGGCGCGGGTGATATAAAGCGGAGGTCGAAGGGTGAGAAGAAGGTATGAAGAGGCTGAGTTGTGGGCAGTTTTACCATGATGATTGCTGGAGCCGCCCCGCGATTTTGGAGCCACGCCGCAGCCTCGCTCCCGCACGAGGCTGAACTACAGCACCAACGGCATGATTTGTAGGATTAACCTTGATGTCGAGCCCAACCAGAGATTCAAGCTCGCCGTATCTGCCATTTGATGTCTTTGATGCTTACTTCCTCGCCGGCCTTCTCGTCGTAGTCAAACCACTCTCCTTCCGACAAGTCAATCCCCGTGAACTTGGTCCCTGACTCGATTCCCGTGGCCTCCCATTCTCCCTGGGCAGAATCAAGGTCAGAGGAAAGAGAGAATCTTAGCGTGCAGGGTGACCTACATCTGGCTTGAAATCCGTAAATTCCAGACCTCGACAATCGATGTCGATGATGTTCTTCGGTTTGGCGGGTGAATTCTGCTCGTATTTTGCCGGAGCTGCTTTGATTGAGGCGCTTGACTCTCTCTGCGTGGAAATGCGTCCGGTTAGCATTGTGAAAGATACCCAGGCCGCCTCCGGCAACAAAGCGGTCACTTTCATTCACACACACACACACACACCTTACAGTTCTTGCATTTCCAGACAAAATTTGCCTCTCCTCGGCTCCCGGATTGTTCGTTCATCTCCTGTATTTCGTGAGGTCAGATGGTACCCTAACGCCGACTCAACCCACGACAGCTTCAGCCAGAAAACCAAGCCAAGGAGCTGTCAGATGAGAGTCGAGCGAGGAGACGCCACACATCATAGACCATGATGGTCGCAACATCCCCTTTGCAGCCTCGGAGAAAACTCACATGACGGCTGACCCCGACCCAGTTTGCATGGATCTCACGACATGATGTACACTGGACTTTGAAGGTGTAATAGTAAGGTGATTCAGCTGTATCCGAAGGGACCAGGTTGGTCACGCTGCATAGAACCGTCAGTGTCACCCAGAGGCCGCATTCTGGGCGTCCTACCCTTCCAGATCCGCCGTCAGCGCTAATGCAAGCATTGGGATGAATCGACCTGAAACACTCTGTTGGAAGATGAGGCTCCAGCAGGTTCGGTCGGACAATGGGAAAAGGTGCACGGAATCTGGGGATTTTCTAGAGAAATTGTTGCCCGTAAAGGACTGAGGGCGTGTATGAACGGCGGCAGTGAAAGAGAAAGTATCACGAAGGTTAAACGGAGCAATTCTATTGGTTGCCTTGCCAACTGAACCTCAGTCCGCAGTGCAGAAAACACCTGGTAGATGCGCGTTCATCAAGCGGAATCAAGCATGACATCTACATGTCTAAGCAAGCCAGATCCCTCCTGGCTTGGTTCCCTCCTCTTCAACCTTCTCAACCGCCTCTCCAAACATGATCCCGTGGATGTAAACCGCCCCTCCTACCACGTGGTAGACGCCCTCCTCTCCTTCGATTTCGCGCAAGAGAAAGGGCAACGCACCACCCCACAAAACCCATACCGTGTCCCCTGGTTCGATATGTTCACATGCAGAGCCAACGTAGCCTCGGGCGGTCCGGAACAATCTCCTCTTATTGACGTAAAGCCCGTTGGGAAATGAGAGCTTCTTAAATGCTTCGTGGGACCGTAGTCGTTCGCTCCAGCTAGAGGAATGAGCAGAACTTGGCTCGTGGAGGGGCCTCCCAGCGGCCCACCAATTTTCGAAATCTTGTCTCACTTCCTCATGGGCAGATCCCGGGATTTTGACGTGGCCAAATGTCAGGGCGTGGCAGAAGGCTTCGATACGGCTTTCGGGTTCGAGGTATGGATCGCCCTCTATCTCTGTCGTCGCGTAGTCCCACCAGGAGTTCCAGTCCATTTCTTGGTCAGTACTCGCCTCCGCCTCCGGCGAGGTGGAGTGGCCCACCGAGGTCACCGTCCGGATCTCATCAAAGACGATTCCCCTTAATCCAATGCGCTCGAACTGTCCATAGATGATCAGTCCAGGTTCATCAGGAGGTCTTCCGTAATGAGCTGGGCGGCCTGCGCAAGCGTTGAACGGGGTCTTGCCGCCATGGCCTTCGCTGTTGACGGCATACGCATCACATCCTCGCTGAGGGAGAATATTGTGCAGATCAGTCGCGCACCCGAGTTGGTCAGGATGGACTTGCCAGTCATGCATCCAGGATGGAAACCCAGACTCCTGGCTTGATACCTCATGCTTGCAAGCGCAAGAGAGCACGTCCAGATTCATTTCAGTGTTGATGCAGTATGCCACGGTCCGTCCATAGACCTCCTGTGTACTTCTCTCGTAAGAGATCGGCAATGGATCTATCTGACCCTTTTCGGCCCGAAACTCCTGATGAGACATGTGCCAAAAGGCGTAGACTTTATCGCGAGCATCTGTGCTTCGACTGACCCGCAGCCCCTGAAGGAGAGTGGACAATGGGGCTGACGGAAGAAGGGTCTTCTGTTTGTACCGACTTTCCTGCCACTCCCGGGTTTTCTTGAGAATCTGAAGTCCGCCACGATGGAATGTGGCCGAGGTAGAATCTTCAGCCGCACTCCATGGGATGCTCCAGTATGACAAACCGGAGATGGCTCCCTCGAATATCTCCCACGGGACGACTACCGGGCCTAGATACACGAGGAGATTTTTGGCATGCACCGCTTCCTGGATAACCCAGGATCGACTGAACCAAGGGTCTTCCAGAATGTCCTTGGCTATTTGCTTGGTGAAGAGGTGATGGTCCTCGCTCGGAGGCGGATACAAGTGCGGCTCCTCTGTCATCAGCTTGGCCGTGAATCGGGCGAGCGAGGGAGCGTCTTCGAGCAGGCCGGTCCGTTGCGGGCTAAGAAGCCATGTGAGCATTTGTGAAAACATCCGTGTCTTCTCTCCTCTGATTGCTTTCCCCAACCACACCAGAACGTTCTCCGCCAGGGAAAATATCATGTGCATCAGCTGCACTTGGCTTGCTCTCTCACTCAAGTTGGCCTGGTCAATACAGAGCTGATCGGCCCAGATGGTGCAGAACTCTTTGTAAGCACGGATTGACATAAGGGCGCTGAATAGATTGGATGTAATCTTGACGGCGGTGTTTCCGATGAGGATTTCCTCCTTCTTTTGCGTATCTCGGAGTTGCTGGCCATCAAGGACGACAGTAGGCTCATCCGGGTCAGCCCAAACATACGATAACGCTGTCCAGCGAAGACCTGGGTGATTGGGGTCAGAAGCTAACGCCACCCAGTCGGGGCGTACTGTGACGATGGTCGCTCTGAGAGGGTCCTTGGGGTCGCGAGATGGCACAAGTTTCAAGAGTCGCAACTCCTGGTGTTCTTCGTCCAGTGCCTGATAAGCGTAGGGCCCTGGAGCTGAGCCTGGTGTCGTGCTCCATCCCTTGGTCATTAGAGCCAACGTATCCATGGGGACGCCGACCTTGGCCCGTAGAATATGTGGTTTCTTCCCATGTCGGTACTTGTACCTCTTCAGCTGGCTTGGCAGGGCGCAGTCTGGACCGATCGATACGAGACTAGGTCCTCCATTCGTGACCGACTCGAATCATCCTGCACACCTCACAACTCGACTCTGAAGCAGCCTCCGGCTTTGCAAAGGATCGATCAGGAGTGGCGCATGGTCAAAGCGACAAAGAGCTCCGCTAACAGCCTCGGTAGTATATACCAAAGCTGTACTTGTGGAGATGAATCTTGTCTACAGCGGTCTGGGAGCCATCTCGCCTCAGGATACAGGATCCAGGAATGATCGCAGCAGTGAAGACAACGCCTCCATTCGATTATATAGATCCGTCGTCGTGAAATAGGGGACGAAGGAGGGGGGGGGGGAAGTAGGGCTAGGGCGGCATCACTTTCGTCCCAAAATGGCGACCGTTTCATTGCTGGTCTTGGCGCGACATTTGTCCTCTCTCCCATTGCATCTCAGGCTCTCTAAAAGCGAAGGTCCAGATATAGAAAGTCTCTCTTTGCTTAATTTCGGCCACACAGCAATCTTCACAGGGCTCACAGGCTGAGCAGGTCACTGCCCCTCAGCACCTGATAGAGCATGGCCCCAAAGAAGAAAAAGAAGCCTGCAGCGAACCCTGCTCGAGGGTTTGCTACGACTTCTGTACCTTCTAAATCTAAAGCCGTCGACGAGCCCGATAAGGGTTTGGTTAGCGTCGATGATACTGCCTCAGGGGCAGGCACTGGTGCTAAACCCACAGCACCTATCAAACACGAGAACGCGGTGTCGAGCAATGGCGAACAGGCTGTACAAGGTTTAAAGATCCAAGATATGACTCCCGAAGAGTTTGAAGCTCATCTGGAAGACTCTGAGCTGGAGGGAGTACTCTCCAAGTACGCTACACGATGCATTGCTGATGCTCGCCGTCAAGTCGCCAGGCTAGAAACCGAACGGCGTCAACTGCGTCCGCAAGCGCAAAAATTATCAACATACAACTGGCTGCCGGACGAGACAGTGGACAGTCTCTTTGATATGGATGCCCATGGTAGGAGCCCTGTATCGTCGGCATCTAGGGGCGTTGAGATTCCTGTCGATGAGGAGAAACTCTTGCTCGACCTGTGGAGTTTGGAGAGAGTCTTGGTGTCATTGAAATTTCCAAGAGTCTCTAAAGCACTTGCCCATATTGCTGAAACTGCCCTTCTAGGACAGCTAAGGAGCATCCCCGATTTCCTGCCCGGCCTGTCTGAGGCTTTGCAATGGTACGCCTCTAAGACGCCTGAGGGCGAACTCACGAACTATGAACAGACTACAGGCCCAACGACTGGATTGAGCGGTGATAGCACCCCACTCCAGATGACATCTGGTGAGTGAGAGAGGGCCCGATATTCGAATTTGCGCAGATGTCCTTTGTGCCTTACTATGTCAACAAGGCAGACCAATAACGGCGTTTCAAGATTCCCCTGCCTCGCGCAAGTATATGTGACGTCGCGATATCTTGCCGTCCTATTTCCATCTCAGATCGGTGCCTTTGATCTTAGTCGAACCCCAATTTACCCCTTTCGCAATCTTGAGCTGCATGTACCAACAGGACTAACAAAGACACAGAGCCGCCGACCGCGAACCAAAGTAGACAAAGTCCAGCATCCACGCCCGCAGGAGTTTCAGAAGCGGAGGAAGACTCATCATCGAGCCCAGAGTCTTCAGAATCTGAAGAAGACAACGACCCTGCCAAACTAATTGAGAAATCTGTTCAAATCCAACGACGACTCTGGGAGGCGCAGAACGAGGATGCCAACGATATTGCGAAGGCGGGGAAAAGAAGGGAAAGGCGCATCGCTAAATTGCAGCGTAATTTGCAACAGCTGCGTCGTGATCCTCTGTTGGATAAGCAAGAGGAAGAAGCTGCGTGGGAAATCATCTTGACTCAACTCATGGAAGCACGTCAACAGTACCTGCGTGTTGCTGCTACAAAGCGGCGGAAGGAGAAGCAAGCCGCTGTTCAACAGAACATCGACGATGATACCGTGATCAAGAAGCCTGGATCAGAGGACAACGGACTAACCGCTGCTGACGACGATGATGCTCTTCTGGGTGGTATGTTTGGAGAATCCGAAGACACCATTGTCTCTGAACGAAACCAACCAGCATCTGAGAACTCGATCAGACTGCTAGACTTCGGAAAATGGTCGGGACTGTCACCAAAGAGACTTCTTGATGAAGTCTGCAGAGGCCGTGATTCGAGATGTCGGATACAGATCAGAACTTTGCAGCAAACCTCACACTCTACAAGACACAAATTACAGATTTCTTGGACAGCCGATACCATGGCCGAGGCTAGCACGACGTTGGCATTACCATCCGAAGTCTCTGCTCAGGTTAATGAGCGTTTTTGGGAATTGGAGATGAGAGGCGTTGCAGCAGCGGGTACCACCCAGTCGGAGGCTTATATCTGCACTCTTGGCCTGTTTCTGGTGTCAACACTCGGTGCCAGCGAGCAGAAAGCAATAAGCCGTCTGCCGACTGTATGGAGAGATGTGGTGAAAGACTTGGGCGACACCAAAGAAAGACTTGTCAACGAAGAACGAAAGGAAACTTTACGGAGGCTGCGAGCCCTCATCTCTGAAACACAGGACAGACTGAGCCAGCGACAAAGCAAACTACCCAGCAAGGACCGATCTGAGGCCTGCAGCATTGCCGGTGACCGCCGCCGAGCTCGAGCACCTGTCATTGTGAATTGGAGTCCAGAACAAGTCTCCACGGAATGGAATACCCGCACCTCTCGTCCATCTTTTCGCGAAATGCTTCAAGTACGCCAAGAGCTCCCTGTTCACCAGTACAAAGACCGAATTCTCTCTTGCATTGCCGAACACGCCGTGAGTGTTATCTGCGCAGAGACCGGTGCCGGCAAATCGTCTGGAATTCCGGTATTGCTTTTGGAGCAAGAGTTTTGCGCCTCCCGGGACTATCGCATCCTTGTAACACAGCCAAGGAGAATATCGGCCATCACTCTCGCTAGACGCGTTTCTCAGGAGCTTGGGGAGAACCGGAACGACATCGGTACCAACCGATCACTTGTCGGCTATGCTATTCGGTTAGAGAGCAAGACGAGCAGCACCACGCGAATCACCTATGCAACGACCGGCGTACTGCTGAGGATGTTGGAGGAATCTCCAAATCTCAATGATCTGGACTGCCTCATTCTAGACGAAGTACACGAGCGTACGATGGATTTGGACCTGCTATTTATCGCGTTGCAGAAGTTGCTAAAACGCCGGAGTACATTGAAGATCGTTCTCATGTCGGCTACAGTGGATGCTAAAAAGTTCTCGGACTACTTTGGCGGCGCTCCAGTGTTAGACCTCCCCGGAAGGACGTTTCCAGTTGAGGTGGGATTCCTGGAGGATGCAGTCGAGGCCACCACCGACCTTGCGGGCGTGAAAGAAAAAGACCCGGCAATCCAGGACGAGGACCAAGACTGGAATGATTACTACGGAAACGATAAGGGGCGACCTATCATTGCCCAACCAGAGAAGTATAGTAGCCAGACCCAACAGACGATTTCCAACATGGACGAATATCACATCGACTATAGTCTCATCGCAAAACTCGCCGCCTCCATTGCCAGCAAACCACGTTACGCGAAGTATAGCAGCGCGATCCTGATCTTCATGCCGGGGATAGGCGAAATGCGGCGTTTGCACAATCTCCTCCTCTCAATGGACACGTTCAGCAAAGATTGGATCGTGCACCTCTTGCATTCGACCTTCTCAACAGAGGAGCTCGAACGAGCGTTTGAACGTCCGCCGAAAGGGCAAAGAAAGATTGTGATCGCAACCAACATTGCCGAGACCGGGATAACCATTCCAGACGTAACGGCGGTGATCGACACGTGCAAGGAGAAAATCATGCGCTTTGACGAACGACGCCAGCTCTCGCGGCTGACGGAAGGATTCATTTCTCGCTCCTCTGCGCGTCAGCGAAGAGGTCGGGCCGCGCGTGTTCAGGAAGGTCTCTGCTTCCACCTCGTCACCAAGCATCGTTACGACAACCTGATGCTTGAGCAGCAAGTCCCCGAAATGTTGCGGCTGAGTCTGCAAGATCCGATCCTGCGAATCAAGGTGTGGAACCTAGGGTCGATTGAGGAGACTCTGAACGCGGCGATCGAGCCGCCTTCGAGAAAGAACGTGCTCAGAGCGATCGACAAGTTGAAAGACGCGGGAGCATTAGCGAAGAACGAGACGTTGACGCCGCTGGGGCAGCAGATTGCGAGATTGCCCTTGGAGGTGCTGTTGGCGAAGCTGGCGATCTTTGGCGTCATTTTCCAATGCCTGGTGAGTTGCAAACCGGAGAACGAATTGGTTTCTGATCCGAGAGTTGTTTCTAACTTTTGTCTGCGTAAGGATCCCATCCTGGCTATCATATCTCTCCTGACCTCCAAGTCGCCGTTCCTGCAGATTCCTACATCTGGTTCGCAAGGCGACGCAAGACATGCATTCAGCAGAGGCGACTCCGACCTGCTCTCCTCGCTAAACGCCTACGAAGGTTGGAAGAAAGCCAAAGCGGCTCGGACGGCCCCGGAGTTCTGCCGCAAGAACCACATCAGCGACCAGACGATGGGACAAGTCGAAATGCAAAAGATCCAGCTGCTCGTGTACCTCGTTGACGCCGGGCTGGTGACGCTGGAGCCGGAGGAACGAGCAACCCTGAACCGGGCCCGAACGTATTCTTCCGGACGTGGCGGTCTTCCATCCTACACCATCCCCGCGCGCTACAACCAGACCGTACCGGACCGGGCGCTCAGTGCGATTATCGCCGTGGCGCTGTATCCCCGGATCCTAATGCGCGAAGGCAAAGGCTGGCGCAACGTGTACACAAACCAGATGGTCTCGCTGACGCCGCGGTCCGTCAACCACCCTTCGCACGCCCCCAAGGCGCCGCGCTGGCTCTCCTTCTACGAGGCCATGCAAAACACCCGCAGCGGCTCCCTCAACGTCTTTGAAACGTCTGCCATCCCCGAGTCCGCGCTCGCGATCCTGCTGGGCGCAGAGGCCGAGTTCAAATTCTTTGCGGGCGTCTTGGTCTTGGATGGCGGCAAGGTGAGGCTTTCGGTCCGGCGGTGGAGGGAGCTGATGGCGCTGAAGATTTTAAGGGAGAGGGTGTTGGGCACGCTGGAGAAGTGTTATGACAGACCTGCTGAGGTGGGGGAGGAGGGTAGAATATGGTTGGATATGTGGTTGAAGATCGAGGCGGCACAGGAGGCCTAGTTGGTTGGATTTGAGACGCGTTGTATTCCAGGACATCTGTCTCTTGCTGGTCAGCCCGCTCAGTCGGGCTTCAAGCAGCTTCTTCTCATGTCTGCGCAACTATATGCCGTAGATGTATGACTATCTTGGCTCGCTGGCATCCGAGGTAGTTTCACAGTCTCTCAACGCTCATCTAAGTAAATAACCTCCATCAACAGGCAAGGGAACTCCAGTGATCCAACCCGCCTCGTCGCTCGCCAAAAACACCGCCGCCTTCGCCACGTCCTCCACCTTGCCCAGTTTCTGCCCGAATGGATGCTTCCCTTCAATGTCCTGCAACTCCTGCGGCTGGCCCTGTAGGTTCTGCGTCATGCTTGTTTCTAGAAAGCCCGGGCAGAGAGCGTTGCAGTGGATCAAATCCTTGGCATAGTCCAGCGCAATTTGCTTGGTCAACATGACGGCAGCGCCCTTGGACGTGCAGTAAGACGGGGTCCCGTAGAAGGGGACGAGCCCCTGGACGGAGGCGGTGTTGACGATCCACCCCCTGGAGGAGTACACCTGAGGCTGCCCGTCCAGCATTTGCTTGAGGGCGTATTTGCAGCCCAGGAACATGCCCTTTGCGTTGATGGCCATGGTCTTGTCGTAGTCCTCCTCGCTCGTCTCGTGGCACCGGAGGGGGCGGAGGTGCGTGCTCTCCACGCTGACGCCGGCGTTGTTCACCATGATGTCCACCCTCTTGTATCGCTGCACACAGGCTCGAATGGCGAGTTCCATGTCTCGCGCCCGCGTGACGTCCGCCTTGTGGTAAGTGGCCTCGCCTCCCATGTGACGGATGCGCTCGTGCGTCCCTGGCTGGCCGGTGACGCGGTTGTGGAAGTCATCTGCGCGCTGAGTGGAAGGGTTGATCGCGTTGCGCGGGGTTGGGTACAGGTCAATGCAGAAAACCGAAGCGCCTTCCGCGGCGAGGGCGAGGCAGATGGCTTGGCCAAGTCCGGAGCTGGAGCCGGTGACAATGGCCACGCGACCCTGCAGACGGCCTGAGGGGGAGGTCATGGTGCTGGAGACTGCATAGAGGGGAAAGAGAGAAGGGGGAAGAGTAATAGAGACGAGTCTACCTTGTGATGAAGGAGTAAAACACGGCTAGGATAGAGTATCGATCAAGGGGACAGCATTTTATGATATCACAACGATCGTCAGGAGAGCATCCATAGGCGCGCTTGCAACGCTCAGCTCCGGAATCTCATGCATCTCGACAACGCACAAGACACGGTACTTGAGGCTGAACACGGGAGAAGACATAAGATGATAGGTTGATGGATGGTTCGAAGAGGCGGAGAATGGAGCGACACCAAGATGCGCTGGAGACATGGCCCGCAGCCTTCGGGCCGGAGTAACCTTTGTCCCTTGCCTGGTGTGCATCCATCGGCGCTGACCATCACGGCTACTGCACGTCTCAATCCGTGATGACTACATAACCGAATGCTTGAACCTTGACACACTGGCGGCTGAGAGGCAAATATCATATTATCAAACAGATTTTCGACGCTCTGTACTCCCGAGGGTGCGGAAGCATACCCATTCCAGCCGGCTAAGCTGCCTATTCAAGTAAGACCAATGCTCGGACTCAATGCCGCTGAGCAGCTCGGCAGCTCCAGGACTTCAAGTTCTTCGTCAAGAACTTGTTTCCGTTGATATTCCGCCTCGAAGAGGGCCAACCTCGCTTTCTTGCAATTGGTCATGTAAGCGATGCTTGCGTGCCGCCCGCTGAGGCGGTTGCACCTCTGTACAGTATTCCAACATGAGACCAAATTCTCCCGCAACACCCTTCTTACTTCCACCTTCAGCACCTTCGCTGGGCGGTCTCACAAGTCGGGCAACCACCTTCCGCCGCGCCCAACCTTACCAGACGCTGATATCAAACATACCTATGTCAAAGGCACTGGACCCGGCGGTCAGAAGATCAACAAGACCAACTCGGCCGCCCAGTTGACACACATTCCAACTGGCATTGTTGTCAAGTGTCAAGCCACGCGCAGCAGAAGTCAAAATCACACCATAGCCAAGAGGATTCTTGCTGAGAAAGTGGAGATGTTGGAGAAGGGTGAGGAAAGCCGGGCGGCCAAAGTTGTGGAGAGAAAGCAGCGCAAGAAGAGGAGCGCGGACAAGAAGAAGCGCAGGAAATACAGGCGGCTGGCAGACGAGAAGCTGGGGCGTCAAGGGGAAGTATATGCCGAAGAAGACGATGATGCGGAGGAAGACCCGAACGAAGAGCGGGAGGGACGACCGTCGATTCAAGCAGAGACCAGCCATATGCCAAGAGGGTGAGCGATACATGGACACCGACTCCTTCGATCCACGTGCCGTCAACCTATCTTGGCGGGATACTCAGCCTCGCGCACATACACACTCCTCAGCCTTGTGTTCGAAAGCGCACAGATCTCTTTCCACACGCAAAAAAAGGGTACACACCGCCGACTCAAAATGCAAAAACTCTAATTCAAGCCCAACTCCCCGGTGGGAGTTGAGGTTGAATCGAGGTAAAACTCCCTTGAAGGAGGAGTTTTTTCCGTCGTTTCGTCAGGTTCTCTCCGGCCTCGGACAACCCACGTTTAGGGAGCCGTATTTGGCGCGGAACCCCCTGTACCTCCTTTTGGGTAGCTACAGGTGTCAGGGCAGTTACTTTCTAGGATTCGCGTAACTCCCAAGAGAAGCAGTCTCATGCCTGGTGGCCACACCCTAACGCCTTGACTAGCTCGTCGTCTGGCCAACATCGGTGTTAGCCATCAGAGATCAGGACCCGGGATAGACATGGGAATTGTTGACAGGAATTGTGGTTAAAAAATATGTATACTTTTATTTTGGGTTCTGCCAGACCAACCGCTGGTTCGGGACCCACGGTCACGGGTTGAAGAGTGAATTACCAGACGCGCCGTCCCTACCCCCTCGCTGCAGGACACGTTCACATTGTCTGTCTGCAGGCAATTTCGGCAGTCAAGGACGTCCTCTATTGTGACAGTCAAGATGCTCGGCTCACGAGCCATGAAGGTTTGTCTGTTGTGCTTGCTTATACTTGTCCCTCTGACGTTCATTTGCCTCGTCCTCGTTCTCGAGATGCCTGTGTTGCCCACGTCCACGATTCCCAGCGTTGATGCCTGGATCGGCCTCAAGCACCTCCTGCGGAAGCTGATGGAGGAGGACAATGTCTTCATACCGGCCAGTCATCCTCACTTGCATGTAGGGCCACATCGTCGATCCTTCTTCATCTCCTGAAAGTCTGAGTCCTCGATAGTATGCCGGACGATGGATGCCCACCGCGAACCAACTCCGGAGAGATGCAGCATTTCCAGGTCAGTGGGCGAGTCAATGCAAAGAGCAACGGAAGGACTGAGTCTCGGAGCAGGTTCTTATGTCGAGATGATGATAGCAAACACCAGCTCTCTCTACATATCTCTGAACAATCTCAACTCGGCATCCAAACAACAGACCGAACGTCTGGAGGCAAGGGATATCCACCATTCCGAGTTCCGGTTGACCAGCGCCAGAGCCTCAGACCCCGTCAGTCTCGTGGTAGCGATCGAAGGCCAAGACACATACTGGGTAGAAGCCGCTGGCTTGGTGGTCCCAATTGTCAGGCATCTTAATTCACAGGAGACGTACAGGGTCAGACTCACATACATGGGAGGTCCGAATAGCACCAGTGGAGTGCTCGAGTTTGAAGGCATTTGGCTCGACAAAGGCACACCTGCAGAAACTAGTACAGCTTCATCAACCTCGAACGAAACATCCTCGCTAGCAAGACTCCTTCCTTTTGGCGAAAGCCTCGACAAACCTTCACATAATGAAGAGGATGTACCATGGCGAGGGAGGAAAGTGGTCGAGATAGTAACGTCGGAGGGTTCGCTCTCGGCCATGAACTATCTGCCACCGACGTCGCAGAGTGACTTGGACGACGGAGGAGACTATTGGTACAAGGAGCTGGACACAGTGATCTTGGACACCACGGGAATCGGGCTGCTGCCAACAACAGAGTCAGGATTGAGTGTCAGGGATCAATTCTTCCGCGCAGGCCCTCCAGGAACCACGGCATTTGCACGTCCCTGGAATTTCAAGCTGTACCGGCCCTCGGTGCTGCTCCTCCAGCTCGGACTCGTGGATTTTGCCGCCTTCTTCTCCTCTCATGCCACGGGGAAGCCCGTCAACAAGCACGCCCTGGCCAAGTTCACCAACGAGTTCGTTGACGCGTATGTGAAATTGATCCAAGCGATCCGGGCCAATGCGTACCCGTTCAACCCCATGGCAACGGCGGCGACAGCGCGAGCGACGACGGGAATGGCCAGTGACTTGGACAACGACGACTCTGACGACGACGGCAGCTACATCTACAACTCTGCGCCGTCCACCCTCTCAATCTTCCTGCTCACTCCGTTCTCCGCGGCGCGGCACTCGGTGACCAAGAAACTTAAGCTCGATAGGGTCATCTCCAACGCCATCGCCCAGGTGGTATCGACCGTGCAAGCCCAAGGGGACAAGTCGACGTTCTGGATCGACACGACCGGCTGGCTTGACGCGGAGACGGATTTTGAGACTCGTCGCCCCAGTTCGAATTCGTCCGAGCAATCACCACCATTACCACCACCGTCGCCGCCATCATCATCATCTTCTTCACCGGCGATATCATCTGTGCTCAACAGCGCCGGAATGTCCAAGGTCGCAACTCTCCTCGCAGACCACCTCTGCCCGTATATCGCGGCACCGTCAATGAGATCACCCGCAGGGACGGCACCACCGGGGGAGCCGTGCCCCTTTGATCGATACGACAATTACCTCGGCAACGTCTATCTGCCCAAGGACGTCGACTTCGACCGAGCCCTCCTGGAACACAAGATCGAGTTGATCAAGCACAAGTTCAACTTGTAGGCAGGCGGAAAGGGTTAAAAAAAAAAGGCAAATGATGGAGGGTGTTTGCGACTCGAAACAGGGCCCCTTTTGTCGAAAGGAAGGACCCAGACACACAAAAATGGCGGGAACGGGGCCAAAAGAAAAGGTTCTTGTATCACGGCTGAGAATCTATCTACTCGATGGAACAAGCTTGTCCGCATATCGGATTTGCTTGCAGGCTTGTTACTTCAAATAGAGATACCAGGAGAGCACATGGGTGTTGCCACCGCTGCAACACAACGTCAGGCCCGCGCCCATGGAGACCAGGACTAGATGTTCTTTTGCAGAATATTGTGATTGAGATGATTGTTTACACCGTATATCAGTTGCTACCGCTGCGGGTATACTGTCTCATAAAGGCTTTCCCATGCTGTCTCATCAATGGACATGTTACACACTTGTTAGCCGTCCTACTGAGGACGGGAGGAGCAAGAGAGCCAGGCAGGCAATCCATGCTATTCCAAATTTCCGGGCTCTGTTTAATCCAACAAACAATGACAATTGTAAACACGCACTGGGCTCAATCTTTAAGTCCACTCGGCCTTGTCCGCTCCGAGTCTCTTGAGCCGTCCTCGCCTTCTAGAGTGACGATTTTTCGACTTAGAAGGAGCCGCAGTTCCGGTGTGATGACTCTTTCTTTGGCCTTTTCAGCCTCCTTTGCTTTCGCTGGTTGTTGAGGGCCCCGTCGGGCCGGACTTGTGGGCGGATTTTGGGCCTGAAGTGGGTGTGATGATGTGCTCGAGGCGACGCCTGACGCTGATGCGGCCGGATTTGTCTCTTGTCCAGCACCTGGTTTCCTCTGTCGCAGTTCCGCGTCACTCTGGCCAGCATTTGGCGGGGGGAAAGCATCTTTGCGGTCGATTGTCTCGACCGTCTTCTCGAACCTCTTGAATAGCCCCTCAGCTCTCCACAGAATGTCTTGAAGTTCAATCGTCCCGCTCAGCTCATTAATGTACTTCAGAACTTCGTCAAAGTGCTTGAGATGGTCCATAATAACATCGCGATGCTTTTCGAGAATTGCCATTGCAATGAAAAGGTGAAACTGGGAGGAATAATAGTCCGTCCACAGTGACTCCCACAGCCTGAGAGTGTCGGACCATTCAAACTCCCTCTTATACCAAACAAGCAACATTCTAAAGAAGAAAAAGAAATTTGTAGAATCTGCCGACTGAAGGTGGAGGTATAGTTTCGGGTCGAGGAGTTGGACTAACTGGTCGAGTGTGTTGAGTTGGGAGCGCATTCCCACTTGTGAGCGGACGAAGTTTCGCGACATCCTGCGCATAAACTGCACGAAAGCCCAGAAAGCGACGGCATCATCTTGGAAGACGGCGTAGAGAGGTGAGAGGAGGTCGGACATGCCTTGAACGTAACCCAGATTTTGGGGATGCGGGTTTTGGGTCCGGTAGCGTTGTGGTTGCGAGGAAGAGGACGATTTTTGAGGGCTTGTGGCGGTAGAAGAGGAGGGAGGTGTGTCGTATTCGAGGTAGGTCAAGAGCATATCCTTTAACTGCTCCATATGCACGTTTGTGCCGGGTCCATTGGGGTTGAAAAAAGGTGAGGTTGGGTCTGGGTGAGGGATATCTTCGCCTGCGAAGAGGGGGATATGACGGTCGGTGCGGTGCACATCCTTTTCTACATGTCGCGTGGCCAGGTCAGTTGGGATCGTAAGTATGAAGAAACAAGGACCCGGGGGACATTCAGGCTTACCGATTCGAACCTTCTGCTCCTTCCACCATTCGTCCTGTTCGGGCGTGGCATCGCCATCGATCATTCTGTCCCACCAGGCACCTTTCAGTTGAATATATTCGTCTCGTTTTCTGTTCATGAGAGCATGCCGTTCTTCCTCCGTACTGTCCCACTCGTACACTCCCAATAGAAAAGGCCATGCCTCTTTTCTTACACCGTCCTCAGGGTCCAGCCCGCCGTGGAAGATTCGCTCCTTGACCTCTTCCACCGTGACTTGCAATTTGCCCTTTGAATCGAAAAAGGACTTCCACTCTTTCATGTCGACAGGGCGCCTCTTGCTGTCGGCCAAGGTCATTCGTGCAGCCTCCATGTCCAGAATCTCAAAGTCTCCCACGCTGGTCTCTTCCGAGTCCAAGACATCTCGTGCAGTCCATATTCTCTGCCTCCTCTCACGCTCGCTTTGCTCTGCAATGCTCATGGCCCATCGTGCCAAGTATAACTTTGCACTGTCAAATTCATCCTGCAGAGTCTGAATCTCAGGATTCTGGATGAGTCGTCGCACTTGCGGAGGCAGGTTCTTGTTATTAGCAAGGTCTTCCGCAGTCCGTCGAGTAAACGTTGTGACTTTGGACAGTTGCTCCAAGATCTTCCACCTAGTTTCTTTGAGTGCCTTTGTGAAAGGATCCATCCCTGGGCCTGATGGTTTCTTCTGCTCGGGTTTCTTGGATGTTGATGCTTCACTCTTGCGTCTTGCTTGTTCGAGCGACTTTCGACCTTGGCCGAAGCCAACACGATCTTCTTCAGAAGGGTCGATGAGGTATATTGATGGCTCTGCAGTGCTCCTTTCAACAGTCACATATCTCTTCAGCCACCTAAGCACTTCGTCACCGCCCCAAAACAGGTCGCCGCTTTCTCCAAAGGGGTCGAATGACTCCCGTGCTCTTTTTTTCTTTTGTAGTATTGTGCTTTCGCATTCCGAGTCATGGAAAAATAACGCAGGTAAGCTCGAACCGGCACGGGTGTTGATGACTATGCTGCCATACCACCAGCCTAGACTTGGCGGACGGACGTGGATGGAGTATATGCTGGAGAGAGGTAGCGAGAACGCATATGGTCCGACGGGGGATTCGTCAAAGGTGGTCGCAAGAGGGAGAGGAGGGACCAAATAACTTTGTCTAGGAGGAGATTCGCCGTCCTTCATGTCCACCTTCACGTACGTGCTCAGGTCATCCTGTGCCAGCGAGGCTTCGGGGACCCAAGCCAACAGATATGAAGACGCGTTTGTTTTCTTCTTGGACGAGGAGTCGGCGGAGGTGGGTCGTTGGCCGTCGTCGGCGAGAGCGGGCGACTTCTGCTGGACCAAGGCGATAAAGCCGGGGATGTTGTCTTTGGCCGAGGGCGACGGGTGCACGTAAACCTTGCTTTTGGAGAAGAGCAGTTTCACACCTTTGGTGGCAGAGGCATGGGTGATTGTGTTGTAGCCCCCTTCTTCGTCGTCCGAGAGGTCATAGAAGGAGGCCGATGGCGAAGGCGCCTCTGGCCTGGAGGATGATCCCGAAGTCATTGGGTTGCTTGTCTCTGGCAGAATTTGCGCTGGTCTGCGTACGATTGCATATTCCAGTGGCTGAAAGGCAGAGGGATGCCACCACCAATGGCCGGACAAGTGTGTATATAGTTGAGAATGTTCAACAGGTGGCGGTGCACTGGCCGAATTCCTGATGCCTGGGAGAGGGAGCAGCAGCTGACGTCGGTGCTACGCATGTGAGGTGAGGGGCGAGGGGCGAAGAGCGAGAGGCGGATGGGAGGGGCACTACAAGTGGCAGGCCCTAGTAGCATCGACGTCCCCCGCAGTCTCAGTAGCTAGCATATACGAGCAGCTCACAGGACTTGAAGGCGCTAAGCACGGGGACAAAGTTGGTGGTTACGTAGGCGCATGTAGCGACGTCTACGCTCAACCACGTGTAAGGCCCATGCCAGACAGCCTGAGACAGGTCAGGGTAATAGTACTCGTAGGTAGGTATTGCATCAAAAACTTTTGCTATACAAATTACAATCCATAAGATTCAAGCCACCGGCAGAGTAGGGTGCATTTTTCCCATCCTCTCCCTTGTGCCCTCGACGCATATCCCGCCGGTTGGTCCCACCAACACCATGCTTGTGATCCCCTTTGCCTTTCCCGTCACTGAAGTCTCTTGTCGTCGCCAAAGCGCCTCTTTTTTCCCTCTCAAATTCGTTAGATGGTCCATGAACTGAAGTCTAGCTGGGATGCTAGAGTGCCATCCTTCTCCCTTGGTACTGGAGTCCTTCTACCAGTTGATGCGCCCGGCGCTATGCTGCTGGTGACTGCGACTGGAACCGCTGAGGGTGCCTGCTTGTCACCTGATTTACTCATCACCCGCTCTTTGAGCCTTTTGATCTGTTGGAACCTGGCTCTCCATGCACTGGGAAATTCCAAGTCGTCATCTTTTGTGTTCCATGTCTGGCAAAACATGTTGGCATTCAGCGCGAGTGTTCGCACAAAGGGGCCAAGCTGAGCAGCCGAGATGATCTTGGGATCGGCTGCAGGGGATATGTTTGGCAAATCGTCTCTCGTAACCACCCGGACCCAGTAGAAGCCTGGCATAAAATCTGGATCTGGTGTTTCTCGGCCGCGGCATGCAGGTCGGATCACAATATTCACATAATTCAATTGGGACTTGAAGTTGTCCAACTCCCATTCAAGTCCCGATCGGTTGAAAACGATGTTGACATGACAATTACCAACGTGCGATTTCTTGGTGATACATTGAGGATCGTCTTCGAGGTCCGTCGGCATCATAGTTGGCACATGGTAAATGATCTCTTCCACCCGGTCTCGCCACGCGATGCTATGTTTGCCGTCTCGCGGGCATTCCAGGCCTTGAGGATTGAAATTGAGCGGTGGTTCAAGCGACACCACATACCCGAGGCCATCGAGAAGACGGTCGAAGTCGGGAGTCCCGCTCGTATTTGCAAGGAAGTCAGACTCAGCACTCTGCCCAGGCCCAATGTAAAGCACGCCAATCTTGTGGCTAGTAACGGTTGGAATGCGATCAAAGCTCTCAAGGGCCCGTTGGACGAAATCCTCCTGAGGAAGAATCAGCGGTTGGTCGGCTGCAGTGGGTGTTGCTGCACTAGCTACCATTTGGAGGATGATATGCGGAGGGAGGATTTCGGTCGTGGCTTCCTGGTGTCGAATCTCAGTGTAGCCTGGTCGGTGGTGAGATGGTAATGGAGCTGTCAGCTGCTGGTATCTTGCATATGTAGTACCCGAAGCCTGGCGCTTGGTTATCTGCGTTTTCCCAGTATGACCGGCTGTCTGCGCGGTCACGATACTGAGACCGACAATCCATGACGCGGATGATACTGGCCCATCTTCAGGAGCTGCAAAATTGTGGTCTGGTGAAGTCTCTCCAAGGTCAGAGAATGCTGTTCTCTGCATCATGTCGATCAGAACCTGGCTCTGCTCGTCGATAGTCTCTTCTCCGCGCGCATTCTTCCAGACGAGTCTCGGAATGATCCATGGCACATACTTCGCCCTGATGTCCAGTCGAAGGGACAAGAACCAAAAGATCATGTTGTGATAAGCCAATGCAGCAGCATATTGAGGCAATCCGGTGTCCGCCAACATGGCGGCTCGGTACGGTGGCCGGCGAAAATTCATTCCACTGTGCCTTGACGCTGGGTTGATTCTGCCGGGAGGCGAAGTCACCGACGAGTGCTGTTGCTCTCGCGTCTTCTCAAGAAACTGGATACAAATTCCAAATATCATCTGAATTTCGTCTGGATTGAGGTTGGAATGCATTTCTGGCAACAGTGCGACTTGGATGAGAAATTCCAGGATATGCGTGGTGAGGTGGGTCTGTGTCATGTTCTTGGACATCTTGTCAATAATGGTGGGATACAAAGTCGCAACCGAAGAAGGGATTTCAAGGCTGCATAGGGACAGTGCATGAATGCAGCCACGCGATGTTGCTTCCCAAGCTCCACCAATACCAGAAAGAAAAGCCCGAACAAGGTCATCTCCAAACCCTTTCTGGATGGCTTCTGATTTCATGGTAGCATAAGGTATCAGCTGAACCAAGATGTTGAACATGCATAAGGCGACGTCCGATTTCTTCAGCCCAGTCGACGGGGGTGGCTCTCGGAAGGTATTGTTGACAATCTGTTCACACAGCACTTGCCGTAGCTTGATGACAGCTTGGATCGAATTGAGGAAGAGAGCAATGTTGCTCAGTTGAGCAGCAACATGGACAACGGTGTAGCCATAAGTCTCCCAGTCCTGATCGGCTTGCAGGCACCGTATGATAGCCATGAGCCATGTGTCCATATCGAGTTCTGCCTGAACCTGCGGATATGCGCCTTTGTCGACATTAAGAACGCTGGATACTCTTCCCGCCAGTGGGTAAGAGACATCTTCGGTATCTGGATACATCCACAAAGGGTCACCAACGTCAGATCTCGTCGACAAGCTGCTGCTGCTAGCTGAATGCCTTTGCGAGGCGGGAAGCTCAGAGTTGAAAGCTTCAGCCGATTCTCGGGTGCGCACAAGCGCACTGGCAATATGTTGACTTTCGCCTGGAGAGCCAATGTAGATGAAGCCAGCGTCATCGGCTCGTACCCTGAAAATGAGGCGTTTTGAGACGAGACGAGCTGGTCGCGATTTGCAGCGTGAACTAGCTGCGTCCAGCAGAACCTCAAAGGCTCTGACCGCTGCTCTACCATTGATGTGGATATTGTAACAGAAAATAGTAACGAGCACCTTTGTCGCCAAAATTGCTAGATCATCGTTGAAAGCAACTCCTGCGGGACCCTCAATGATCAACGTGTGTAGTTTCTCCACCGTGCGAACGGTTGATGCCTGTTCCTTCGCAGCCTCTTGATAGTTTGAAGCCATGTAGTCCAATGATTTGAGTAGCGTTTCGAAGACTTGGGCATCGCGCTCAACATCAATCTGGTCAAGTAACCTATCCAAAATCCAGGTGTATGCCACATGGGACTCGTCGCTGGGCCCTGGCGACTCGCTCAAAGGGGAATTACTAGCCTGGACTAGGACCTCGATTCCCTTCAAGCGACAGATCGGAGGGAGGGAGTGATTCAGAACAATATCATTGTAGATCTTGTCCGAGTATTGTCTCTTTACGTTGTGGTCCTCGGACGACAAGTATTTGTCCTTCGCATAGTCCAGAGTCATTGTCAACTGAGCCTGGCCAGCATACTGTGGAAACATCAGGAAGAGCTCGTGGACGGCGGCTCGATCCGGGAGGGACAGCAAATCCCACAGCTTCATGAAGTCATGGGATAGCCTTTTAGCCACAGTTTCCCGGTCTCGAAAGTGGCGTTCAAATTGGCGATCCTTGTCATCCTCTTGAGGGTTGATCCCTGGCGAAGTAACGCGAAGCACATTTGCTTGCGGATGGCCTGAAGGAGTCATTTGAAGGCAGAGCCTGATAATATCCACGGCTTTGGTAAAATCAATGGCAGCCAGTTCGGATTTTGGCCGATTGCTTGAAAGAATCCCATGCAAGGAGCTGAGGATGTCATGGCAGAATCGAAAAATGCCTTGCTGTGCAGCCATGTGTAATTGCTCTAAAAAGTCTCCTAAGCAGAATATGAAACCACCTCCATTGCGTTGTTCATCGATCAAATTCCGCAAGAGCCGAGTGGCGCCGCGGGCATGTGAAAGATTTTTGCTGTTGTTGCTCAAAGTGGGAGTCCGTATGAAGGCGTAGAGAGTATTCATGAATTGTTGTTGCAGGTCACCAGCAGCCAATATCCGAGCGCAGTCGAATAGGTGGCTCGGCAACTCCTGTAGGTTTGCAGCAGAAGCACACAAAACCACGAGAGTCTGATCGAGCCCATTCCTCGGATAATCAAAATGGGACATTATGGTGTACAGGACATTTATGCCTCCATTGATATCGCTCTGGCGGCTAGTATTGAGGCATAGAGAAGTGACTGTGTCCACAGCACGGGATAACTCCAGAGGATCAAAATCCGAGTGACCCAGCTCCACGAAGTCGCAAATGTACTGGAGCAACCAGTCAAGGCTCTTGAGTTCTCTGAGGGATCCAGATTTCGAGTTCTTGCCTTCCTTTCGAGCCTTCTCCGCCTTGTGCGACCACAGAGGAACCCATTGGATCAGCAATGACAATAGCGTGGCGGCGCCTTGATCACCATGGTGGTCTTCCCGGAGGTTCAGAAATCTGCGAGAGACATCTGTGCCTGGTTTGAGGTCTCCAAAACTAACAAGCCAGGAACGTGCCTCCTCTGGCGCATCCCCAATGGACAACCCGTCCTTAAGGACATCCCTCAGATTGAGAGGTGTTCCATTGGGGGAGGATTTCTCGGAGCCTCGTCCTCCTTGAACAGCACTGTCGGGACTGGGAGAAGTGTGTGTCGATATTGACATGTGCCACAGCGACAATCTCCTGGAATCTCTTATATTGGAATTGGCCGAGCCTTCCTGGGGTGAGTCATTTTCCTTCGACATACGACACGATTCCTCTCCTAGGTAGAATATAGTTAGCCAGGGTAATCCTCAGCGTCCATGACGACGAGGCCCGACGATGGAGCAGCTTGCTGGGCCGTCGGAAAAGAAAGTAGAAGTGCGACGGAAAGGCAAATGGTAGGAAATGCAAGTACGCCAGTGGACGCAAAACAAATCTGTGGGATGAGGGCCAGTAAGAGATGTCCTGTAGGTAGAATAGGAGGTGGGAAACCCAGCCTCGAGACACATAACATGACACAAGCCCAGAAGGTTGGGGCGGATAGGAAATGAAATGTGTACACACCTTGTAAGAGTCCGTGCGACGAGGAGATTATACAAGGACCGGTGCAAACGGGTCTCTCATCACAGAGGATATGTTTTTGGCTATCTTCGAGATCAGCCGGCAGGAGGTGGAGGGATTCCGCGTTATAACTGTACGGGACTCGACAACCTGAGATCAGGTGGCCACTTTTGCTGATAACAGCGACCACGTTATCTGCAGCATTTGGGACGGGCAGGAGGCCCGCCGAGGGGACTTTGAGACGAGGCTTTTAATGGAAACCGATGGTGGAGCATAGATCAGTGAAAATTGAGAGAGGGAAAATTTTTTCTAGAATCGAGAGATGAGATGGGTGACTTGGGCAGGATGAGACGCTGCAAGGACTTTTGTTCTGGAATTCTTGGATTTTATCCGTGACGCATGGAACCGTTTGAATGGGAGGCGTTTGAGCCATGAGGCGTTGGAAGGCGTTGGATCCAGAGAAAATAACAGCGCAAGGATGCAAATGGGCCCCCCCAGAACCAGGGCAATCATGACCTGGAGAAGGCCCAGCAGCCTTATTCCCTGGGCGCTAGGTGCCTAATGGGTCCCCGCCCCGTGCCCGCGGACCAAGCGGCCACCGCCATGTCGTATTTTTTCGTCCGAGCCTAACCGCAGCTTGAACATCCGCAGTCTTTATGATTCACCGTATAAGGCCGGTGACGAGGCTACGGTCGACCATTTCCTCATCACCAGATGACCCGCAGCTAAAGGCGGTGAGCGCAGCAATTCTGTATTCTGCCGGCCTGCAACAGCGCCAGGCGGAGATCCAAGTGTGTCGCTCTCTGATGTTCATTGTAAACAAATCTTCACTGTCGCTGGTCATCTTCTCCCACCTACCATTTAGCTTCCCGATACCAGCGTCATTTCACTCTGCGCTCATCCTCATATACTGGTCTGGCGTACTCTTGGATCAGACAGCTAGATACGCACAACAACTGGGTGCCTATTCTCCCACCTTGTGCCGTCCCCTCTCATCGTACAGTGAATGTTCTTCGCCAACATGCGCTAAGAAATCCAAATAATTACATTGCAACAACGAACAACGTTCCACAGATTTTGAGCAACCTTATTCACCATGGCTTCTCTGGCTGCTCTGGCTCAACTCCTGGATGCTAGCCTGGACCCCAGGCAGAACAAAGAAGGTATGTTTAGTCCTGTATTCTAATGGTTGAATTCGATCTAACGCAGGCTAGCCGAGCTCAAGATTCGCGCGGAAGAGAAAAAACCCGGGTTCGCCATCTCTCTCCTCCAAATCACCGCCTCGAGCGACTTCCAGTACAACACCAGACTTGCAAGCGCCCTCTTCTTCAAGAACTTTATCAGACGCAGTTGGACCGACGTGGAAGGCAACTACAAACTTCCCCAGCAAGATGTGAATGCAATCAAGACAGAGATCGTGGGGCTCATGATATCCGTGCCTCGGGGCATTCAGACACAGCTGGGTGAGGCCATCAGTGTGATAGCAGACAGTGACTTCTGGGAGCGGTGGGACACCTTGGTGGATGACCTGATCTCTCGTCTGAAACCAGGTGATCCCGTGGTCAATGCTGGCGTTCTCCAGGTCGCCCACTCGATCTTTGCGAGATGGCGGCCATTGTTTCGATCCGACGAGCTCTTCACCGAGATCAATCATGTCCTTTCCAAGTTTGCTCAACCTTTTCTCTCTCTGTGGCAGAGCCTGGATGCCTACATTGAGGCTCATAGCAATGATAAGGCTGCTCTGCAACATGCTTTTGCTGAACTCGACCTTGTTCTTCAGCTGTTCTATGATCTGTCGTGCCAGGACTTGTCTCCCGTGTTTGAAGACAATCTAGAGGGCATTTCCGGCTTGCTGCTGAAGTACTTGAGGTATGACAATCGTCTTCTGCACACAGACGACGACGCAGAGGCGGGTCCCCTGGAGAATATAAAGTCCAATATCTTCGAAGCATTGACCTTGTACATCGGCAAGTACTATGATGACTTTTCCAAGTATGTCAGGAGCTTCGTCGAGAGCTCATGGAATCTGTTGACCACGACCGGGCCTGAGCCCAAAAACGACATCCTTGTCAGCAAAGCTCTCCAGTTTTTGACATCAATCGGGGGCATCAATGAACAGGCGCAGACTTTCAATGACCCAAGCGTTCAGCATCAGATCATCGAAAAGGTGATTCTGCCGAATGTGGCTTTGCGAGACTCAGATGTCGAGATGTTCGAGGACGAGCCCATCGAATTTATTCGAAGAGATCTCGAGGGATCAGATAGCGAGACTCGCCGAAGAGCAGCCGGCGATTTTCTCCGTCAGCTCAGCGATCAGTTCGAGCAGTCTGTGACTGGAATTGCAATGACCTATGTCCAGAAATGCTTTCAGGAGTTTGCAGCAGATCCTCAGCAACAGTGGAGGGCCAAGGACACAGCTGTGAGCGTGTTCTATGCCACGGCCGCGAAAGGGGCAACAACTACCACGCACGGAGTGACCAAAACCAACAGTCTGGTCGATATTGGCGACTTCTTCTCGAAGCATCTTGCGAGTGACCTACAAGACGAAAATGCTCAACCGCTGATCAAGGTCGACGCGATCAAGTATCTCTACGTCTTCCGGAGCATCATTACGAAAGATCAGTGGCAGCAAGTCATGCCATTACTCGTCAATCACCTTGGTAACTCAAACTATTGCGTGTACACCTACGCAGCCGTTGCAGTTGAGAGGGTACTGGCCATGACTGATGATACCGGGCGACCTGTCATTAACCCTGGGCATATTAGGCCATTGGCAAGCAATCTTCTTGAACATCTTTTCAGTTTGGTCGAAAAGGATCAAACACCACAGAAAATCCAAGAGAATGAGTTCGTCATGCGGTGTATTATGAGGGTCCTGGTGGTACTCCGAGATGGTATTTCTACAGTGGCCGAGAGTGTCCTGCGACATTTGACCACCATTACAACAATCATATCCTCCAATCCCAGCAACCCAAAGTTTTACTACTATCACTTTGAGAGTTTAGGAGCGCTGATCCGTTTCACGCCGCCGGCTCAGGCGGATGCTTTGGCATCGCATCTCTTCAATCCTTTCGCTGCCATACTTGCCAACAATGTTGAAGAGTTCATCCCGTACACTTTTCAACTGATGGGTGCTCTTTTGGAAGCCGAGCCGAGCAAACCGTTGCCGTCCGAGTATACACCACTGATTGCGCCCATTCTCGGACCGACGCTTTGGGATCAGCGAGGCAACATACCTGCCTTGGTTCGCCTGCTGGTTGCCATCATCCCCCGCGCAGCTAATGAGATGGTGAGCGGCAACCAAGTGGAGAGTGTGCTGGGGATATTTCAGAAGTTGGTGTCGACCAAAATTTACGAAAGCTATGGCTTCGACCTTCTCGAAATTTCCATTGCAACTTTCCCGCCAGCCGCCCTCGAGCAATATTGGGTCCATATTCTGAACATCATGCTTACGCGACTACAAAGCAAGCAATCTCAGGGCTTCCAGTTACGCTTCGTCCGATTCTATCATTTCGTCTCGTCGCATCAGGAGAAGGGTCTTGGGACTGATTTCTTTGTTGCTGCCACGGATCGAGTCCAGCATGATGTTTTCCGCCAGCTGTACTTGAGTATTATCTTGCCAAAGACCCAAGAACTGGCTCGTCCTCTCGACCGGAAAATGGCCGCCATCTCTCTCACAAAGTCACTCGCAGATTCCCAGGCATTCGTCGAGCGTTATCCCAAAGGCTGGCCGTTGACATGTAATGCGCTGCTCAAGTTGCTCGAAGATCCCCCACTTCCACCCAAGGCCGACGACGCCATAGCGGAGCTCGACGTCGAAGACAGCAGCTTTGGCGTTGGGTTTACGCAGCTGAACACTATCCGTCCACCACCTCTCGATCCTTTCCCCGAGATAACGGACCTGAGGCGATGGGTGGGACATTATCTCAAGGCAGCAGATCAGCGACACGGCGGCAGAATAGGCAGAGTGGTCAATGATATGAGCCCAGATTCGAAGAAGGTGTTGAATGCTTACATGACCCTCCAATAGTGCGGATTGAGAGCATCGCAGGTCGAAAGGGCATTCGTTCGGGGCGCGGAGCCATTGGTCAGGATAGTTGCAGTAAGGTGAAAGCAGGAGGCTTGCTGTGGAGATGTTTGAACAACCGGAATAGTTTCACATGCAGTTAGGTGCCAAGCGGGGTAAAAGCATCGCTTCTACCCATGCCTCGCCTTGAACTGACGAAAAAGACTTAAAACGTATCGACGTTCTGCTAGGTTAGTAGTCAAAATGCTATCAGTTGGGGGCAGAGTTTCAATTCTTTGATCAAAATATACCCGAACTGTCATCCTGTCGCCGGCGGGCATCCGGTCGGCATGCGAGATTGGAGGATTGCTGCTATCCCCCCTGGAGACAAGGCTGAAACCGAATGGCGCTATGTGATTGGCTATATATCTAGGCTGAGGGGATTCTATCAAGGTCATGTCCCAAGTACCGTCCATGATAGTGTGATCAACGCCGCCAACCATAAGATGACGACAATGCAAGCTCCATGTCAGGCCTCACCCCTCCCAGGTTTAGGCAACCACAGTTCTTGCGGAAGGCAGAAAAGAGGACGAAACCATCCTGCGCGTATCTTTGCGGCCATGGCCCCTTAGGGATCTCCTGGTACCGACAGGCCAGCGGCTCTGCAGGACGAGAGTCTCAAGTCCCTGTCAATGACAGCGTGGCACCACCATGCGTGTTGGTCTCAGGGAATCAAGTCTAGCCCTGCCAGGCGAGCAACGAAACGCCATCAACAAACTGGCATCCCCACCAATCCTTTATTGACATCGGAGTCCTAATACGAGTAAGAGATCCTTCGACTCTCCCTTGTGGGCGACTGTTCGACATGCTGATCTCAAAAGACTGATTTGGCCCTTCAAACCGGGCTCTCGCGGTGTCGACCACTTTAACCAGAAGCACTGGGCGGGTTGTTGAGCGCCTTGAGTGTGGAAAATGGACTTTCTAGAGCCGCGGAGGGCCTACACTCGGGCACAGACAGAGGATGTAGACCTCAAGAGCCAAGATGTCTACTTGGAGCAGTATTCTTTGCAGTCGAAGTCCAGTTTCACTACGACCTTCAGCTCCACGATCAGAGATGAATCGCCTCTCCTCAACTCTGGCGACGATCCTATTCGGAGAGGATCATCATTTTTCTCCTGGAAGTCTCTGAAACTCCCTTTCTTCACCTGGCCGACTCGCCTTTATGGATGGCGCACCGGCGCACTTACAGCTGCTCTTCTTGGCGCGATATCACTTCTTATCAATCTCGTGGTGGTCTCCTGGCTTGCCGCTCGCGGCCACGGTGCCAGTCTCATTGAAGTCTACAATGGCGACTGTGGCAAGGTCGAATCCCTCGACATCTGGATCCACTTGGCGATCAACACCCTCAGCACTTTGCTATTGGGCGGCTCCAACTACTGCATGCAATGCCTCACCGCTCCTACCAGAGAGGATGTCGACCGCGCCCATGCGAGGGGAGAATATCTCGACGTGGGAGTGCCGAGTGTGAGAAATCTGAGAAGAGTTGCAGGTCGCAAAATGATTCTATGGTGGGCCTTGGGATTGTCTTCCATCCCTTTGCATCTCATGTAAGGATATTTCCAGGGCAGAGTCCCAATCCTTAATACTGGTCCTGATTGCCTGGAATAGGTATAACTCCGCATTCTACAAATCACTCGAAACCAACGACTACAATCTATACTTTGTGACACAAGATTTTGTCGATGGTAAGCCGTTTGTGCCGTTCCCGGTGACTGAACTATATCTACGGCCTGACCAGCAGGATGTTCAGTCGTCGCTCGTCACACATCCGGACACTTGGGAGCGCCTAGACAACGACGCTTGCATCCATGCCTATGCCACGAATTTTCTGACCAGTCGGCGAAATTTGGTTTTGGTGTCAAATAACAGCACCAAGCAGGCGAACGAGACCGTCTTGAAGGTTACACAGTATGTTAATGGGGATGTCAATGCTTTCGACTGGTGAGATTTTACCCTTTCCAGATCCTTTTTCGTCTTCGGCCACAAGCCTCCTGGCCACACTTGTCTGACATTACAGCTAGGATTTGCACGACTGACGACAACATGAAGTATAAGGTTGATATACCTTTAGGATTCAACGGCGGCATACGACCATGCGAAACTTGGGTCTCCAAAATTGAAGCCATCGCGTCTGAATGGCAACCATACAATTTCGACGTCGAGTACTGTCTTTCGGAGCGCGTGACTGAGAGATGCAGCTATAATGGTAACATTCCCATTGTGGCGATTGTTCTTGCTTGCAATGCCGTCAAGATTGCGGGAATGCTCTTCGTCGCCTTTCGACTAGAAGATAACCCTTTGATCACGGTGGGAGATGCCGTGGAAAGCTTTCTGAACGAAAACGATAAATCAACCGAAGGCTTATGTTTGTTGAACAAGAGCGATGTGGTCATGGCCATGCAGACAAAGAGCCACTGGTACCTTCGGGCACAAGGGAGGGATGTCGAATTGAAGGCCAAAGTGGCCCGGTTGCGCACAAAACTTGGGCTTGAAGCTGCGAGCCTCACGCGATGGTCATTGACTCTCGGCTTACTAGTCCTTGCGTTGATCGTGGTGGGCGCCCTTCTCGGCGTCGCAATCAAGACAATCAATTCCCTCGGCTTCGACATCGGCGCAATTGGCTTTGGCAAGGTCACTCAGGCTGCCGTGATCAACGGTTGGAGCATTGGCTCTCATGGCTCCCCTTCGTCAAAGATCCTCTCCTCGATCCTCATTGCAAACTTACCGCAAACAATCTTCAGCTTCTTATATCTGAATCTGAACGGCGTGCTGACAAGCATGTGGCTAGCGAGCGAATGGAGCGACTTCGCCAAAGAGAGGAAGTCTTTGAGGGTGTCGAGGCCGAAGGCGGCCCAAAGGAGCACACACTTCTTACAGTTGCCCTACAAGGCTGCAGTACCCTTGATGGTTCTCTCCGGAGCCTTGCATTGGCTGATCTCACAGAGCATCTTTTTGGCGGTGGTTGCGGAGTACAACGCAGACGGCACTCTCTATGACTCTATCTATATTGCCACTTGTGGATTTTCTCCGTTGGCCATGATCGTTGTGCTTGTACTGGGAGGGGTCCTCGTTGTTGCTACACTGGGATTGGGAATGATGATGAAGTATGATGCATCGATACCCTTGGTGGGGAGTTGTAGTGCGGCTATTGCGGCGGCGTGCCATCAGCCGAGCTGGGATACTGATGCTTCACTGAAGGCTGTGCAATGGGGCGTCATTCCTGGGATGGTTGACAGCGGTGGGGTTGGGCATTGTGCTTTCAGCAGTGGCGAGGTCGAACCCGTACGGGAGGGGAGAGCATACGCTGGGACTACTTGTATGGACGAGAAGCGAAGTCCAGAATCAGTGGAAGGACAAAGTGGTGTGAGATGTCGAGTCCGATGATATGTTGTTGCCAGACTGATAGCCAGCACCAATGCGATCACGACGGCGGACCCTGGACCTTTTTTCCTGGTATTAGACAACGAGACGTTCCTCTCATCACCCTGAGCCAACCATGCATCTTTGATCTAGCTACCTGATGTATTGCAAGCTCAGAAGCCACAAGACGATTGTCGCTGACAAGGCTGCGAATATCCCGTCCTGATTGGCCATGGTCTGGATATCCCGGCAGACTTTCCTTTCACGAACAAGCATATGAATTTTTGACCTGTTCTCCAAAATTCCTCTTCTGCTGCGAGCTTGCCTGATGCAAACTCCCCATGGCTCGAGAGCATGCACAGTTCAGATATGATGGCGGAAACCGGCATTCTGACAGACGAGCAGATAGATGACCTGCTGGGACAGGCTGAGGCACGCCTGCGGGAAAAGTCAAAGTCCACAAATGAAGACGAGATCAGTTTGGAGATTGTCAGACCAGCGACAACGTCCAGGAAAATGTATGGCTTCTGCATCTCCCGACCTGAATGTCTTCGACTGACTCTGACTCTGTTAGAATTCCCAAACTACACCATGACCTTGTCCGATCGAAGTATATCAACGACAAGCAGGGTGTCGCCGAGACTGATGCCAGAGCGGTCTTGCAGGGCCAGCAAAGCCTGCTGGCAGATGGACTCGGGTCTGTCGAAGCGCCTCACAAATCCAAGAAAGTGGTACGTACCCCCTTGCCTTCAAAATATTCCGGTTTACATGAGGAAATCTATTCCCAACTCTTCTTGACGCAGATCAGCAGTCCATTCTGGCCTGCCCTGCATCCATGAAAGTATTTTATTTCATAGTTACTCTGACTGTACCTTTAATCTCTGCCTCATTGCACGTGTGATTGTGATTTGTGATTTGCGACTCAGCTAATGAAAAGCAGAATGACCAAACCAGCGCAGGCCCTGACTGGTTCGACATGCCCAAGACACACTTGACTCCCCAACTGAAGCGCGATCTGCAGCTCATCGAAATGCGATCTGTGCTCGATCCACACAGGCATTACAAGAAAAATAACAGAAGAGGCAAAGTACCGACATTCTCGCAGACAGGCACAGTCATTGAAGGTCCCACAGAGTTTTTCAGTGCAAGGATCAACAAGAAGGATCGATCGAAGAACTTTGTCGAGGAAGCCATAGCTACCGAGAGGGAGACTGGGCGGTTCAAGCGAAAGTACAGCGAAATTCAAGAGACGAAGACAAGCGGTAAAAAAGCACACTACAAGCAGCTCATGGCAAAGAGGAGGAAAAGACCTTGACACTGCCTGTACTTGTGACGTGGAAATATTCATGACGCCAAAGAGCCCAACACGCACAGTCTGCCTCTGGGCACTGTCCATACTCGGCTTAACTGAACGGCCGAAGGAAGTATGCATGACTTGCGGGTTGCCAGAAGCTTATCAGGCTCCCTACTGCTCGTAGGCTGAGGTGTCTGCTCTGGAAATCATTGCGAACCACAAGAGGTAGGCGAGGGAGCCAAATACGGGCGAAGATCGGGAATGCAGCCGATTGGGAAGTCATCAAGTGCCCCCGGCTTCGCTCTTACACAGCCGCAGGAGTTCCGTGGCTGGCCCCCCATCATGAAGGGCCATAGAGGATGGAGAAATCCATAGCAAACAAACTTGCAGGGAGACGGGCGGGTTGAACGGTGTAACTTTCAAAGCAATGCAAGGTACCCCTAAAACGCGGGAGATCTGAGATAATAGCCTGCATCAGGGGATGGGGGGCCAAGAGCAACATTTGGATTGCAACTGAGGTGAGATGAGGAGAGGAGATTTGGGCAGGAGTTGTAGAAAGACTATGCACACACCATGGGTACCCTAACGGCTCATTGCATGTGGCAATCTCCATCTGCTTTTGTCTACAACCTTCTTTTGCGCACCTTCACATGGGACTCCGTAATTGTTTGCCAAATGATCTCCAGCTTAGTCGGGAAAAAGGGTGCTGACTTGATTCGAGCCGTTCCTTCTGCATTGTCAATGATTGCTGGCGTTGCCACCCCTTACCACCTCCTTTCTCAGTGCCTCAACTTGAGCCACTATGGGACTGTCAATCCAATATCACAATCTGGGCCGTTGCCGTCGGGCCTCCGACCCCCACAGACACCGTTTCTCCCAGTTCTCCCAACGCCAGGCATCGGTGGCGCCATAGAATCACCTCCAAACCCTCCACAGTTCGGATTGGATTAACCGAAGCGTCCAAGAACAATAATCCTCATCCTGTTTTTGATCGAGGCCATCTCGCTACTGCATCTGCCGGACGAAAAGAGATGAATTGGGACACGTGGATAACGATGAAGTCATTTCGAGCTGCCCGGAAAGAGGACGCCGGCGCAAGCCTACAAACAGGTTTAAGAATCGACGGTCCAGCTCCTGTCCAGCATGCAGGCCCGGCTGAGTCGTCGCGAATCACCTTCTACCCCGTCCGACGATCCATAAGTCGGGATAGGAGTGCCCCGGGCGTTGTGGAAACATCAAGAAACCCTATGTGAGACACGCCATCAAAGCAGGATTGCCATCATCCCAAGACCAAAAACCCACAGAGTGACCCGAACCACGCAGCCCACGCCTGTTATCTCGCGAATAATTCTCATTGCAGACGCCCTGTGCCTCGAGACTTGAGACTTGTGTCCCCTGCCACCAACCGGCCGAGAAAGGTTCAAAATCTCCCATCAGGCCATACCTGAAAGGCAAAGGGCTCAGCAGAGGCTTGCAGTGATGGCCTGACGGCCATGCGCCTAGGTCTTTCCGTTTGCTGCCGCCGCCGTCTCGCAGGCGTTCAAGCCTCACCTCAGGCCCAATCGCATCGAGGTGGTCTTTGGCTGCTGGGCAGATTGGCCAGTATCAGACCTGCGCCGCGACTCCGCCCCCATTGGCGAGATATCTTTAGCTGGCGCCACAAGGGTACGCCCCAGACAAATACTAGGCTCCTTTGAGCTCCCGCCAGGCCGTACCGCGGGCCAAGTCAGCTATAACCCAAAGCCCTTCTCCAACCAAGCCCCAACCACCGACAATACGATAGCACGACGATTAGATCTACGACTTGCCGCTGGCGTACCACATCTCTCTGACATCCAGCATTCTGCTGACTAGGATTTAACTTGATCGTTGCCTTGGTCTGTTCACTCTTCTCCAGAATCCATGCGCAATGTGTGCGCGAAGTGAAGCCTCGCTACGAACCACTGATAGTACGACCTCGATGCCCCTCCTGATTGGAGAAGACCCTTGGGAGCTCGAAATTTGAAACAGCTACATATCCAGGACAAACATGACATCGGTCCTGCGCCTGGGAAGCAAGGACCGTTCGTCCTTCTCGTTCTTCAAGCGACAGAGCTCTGATAATACATCGGATCTTTCTTCCGACAACCTCGCCCACCGCCTTCCCGCCATCTCACATGTCGACACTCGATCCTTTGCGGAACTATTCGACGAGTTTATGAACAAGGAGATCGACGACGTCCCTGCAGCTCAGGTTCAAACTCGGGCAACACAGTCTCCCAAATTGGTGAAAGGTAGCGAGTCCACCGGCCCGACCCAGTCGACGGTGGCTAGAAAGGCTTTTGATACCAAGGTCGACTTTTTGAAAGTTAATATCACCAGGAATGATTCCACGGCGTCATCTTGTTATTCTCAACCAAGCCAAAGGGATAGTGATTGCTCACCCTTAGTCACGAGGCAGTCTTCCAGCTCCAGCTACACCCAGGAGCCGTCATCCGCAATTCAGAGAACGATTTCGTTGAAGCCCAAGCCCATATCAATCCCCAAACGTCCGACTCAGGCATTTGCGAGCAACCTTACAGAATCTCCTGTAAGCGCTCAGCCTTCACCATTGAGGGCCAACTCCTCTCTAATAAGAGTCGTATCGGTGCCGCCAAACCTCGACAAACCACTTCCTCCAGGCCCAATCGACATAAAAAGAGCTTCCACTTCAGCACCGGATTTACTTCTGCGTCAGCGACCGGTGGAACTTCCATCTGCTTTTCCGATCTCAACCACTCACTCCTCTACCGGAATACAGCGCACGTCTTCTCAACCGGGCATGATGATCTCAGCAAGAAGGGGCTCTGATGGCGGTGCTGTATCAGAACTGCCGGCCTGGTCGTCGCGATCAAGTCGGGAAGCTTCATCGGAGAGGACTGCCACTCAAGGACACCACAGGAATCGCTCAGTATCTGACACGGAGGTGCCGCATCCCGGACGTTTCGTGAACCAAATGTCCAGGCGGCACACAGTCGATATGCAGAAGCTTGCCTTAACTGCTACCTCTTCCTCCCGCCCAAGTCAAGTAACCCGAAAGCAGAACCGACGTCCGATCACCGCAGCCACCGCAGAGCGTGTTATTTACAGAATCATGTGCAGCCTCCACAGCGCGCGAGACCTCCAGGCTACTGCGATGGTCAGCAAAGGCTTTTTGCGAACGTTTCAACGGAACGAATCAAAGCTAGTAAGCCATTTGGTTTTCAAGACCTCACGAGCTGCTTGGGAGCTTAGACGGAGCATTCTCGCTTTGAAAGGGTCGAACGACTTTCTCTTGAAAGATCATCGCCGGGACTGCCGAACGCTTGACGCGTTAAAAGCGTTCATTGTGGCTCATTGCAGTTCGACCTGCAAGCAAAGCACTCTCGTTGGTCTTCTTGGTCAAGATGATGTCAGAAAATCTCAGATTGACGATGCGTTGTGGCGCATATGGACCTTCTGTACTCTATTTGGGAACACAGTTGGTCAATCTGGGCCCGCGCAGACGGAAATCGATTGGCTCAACGGCAGCAGAGCGGCTAGCAACAAACAACTAGGCGCCGGTTTCGCTATTGGTAATGGGAAGGGACTTATGACTCACGAACTTGAGGATATGAACGAGATGTGGCAGTGTTTGCAGATCCTCATGTCAGGGTTCCGTGGACGAGAACAAGAAGCCAAGCGAAATGGGGTCTTTGACAATTGGCACTTGCGAGACACAACTTCGGAGTCCCAACATCTCGCGGAGTGGACTTCGTACCTACTCGCCTTAGGTCCTCAAACTGTTCTTTCGTTATCGAGCTGCTCGTTCGAACAGGCAAAGATGCTTGGTTTGACAAACTGGCCAGTTCCACAGGCAGGCCAAAGTCGATCATCCTTCTTAACCACCGCAATTGCACAAGTCTACCAAGAAAGGGTGCTCGAAGATGCCACTCGAAGGGCAGCACGGATGTCCCTCCGACACATGCCTGGACAAATATCAGTCCCTCGAGTCCCCGTTCACCGCCCAACCAGGTCACTCGACGAGCAATTGACCCACTTACCTTCCGCGCGCGCCACCATTCAGTCGCAATCGTTGCGGATTGATACCTCTAGCCCGAAAAGAAGACCGATCTCTACAAATGCTCTGGCAGGGGTGCGATTGGAGATCCGCCCGGACTGCGATCCTGCCAATACTCGACAAGAGATCCGACCTGATTGTGATCCTGTTTCCAGATCAAACCGGGCTTCCCACCTACTTCCGACCTCCCCCACAACAGATCCGACAGTCTATTATTCGCTTTCAATGACTTCGACAGCAAGCACCAAACTTGGGGCTACATTATTCCCTATGGACTATGCCAGTCCCATACCCCGAGTTCCTTTTCGGGCCCCTGAGCCGCTCGCAGCGAGCGCTTCTGGCGTTGTGGATCCAGTCGACAAAGCAATGAACCTTTTAGTCCGTGAACTGGGGTTTGCTGAGACCAGAGCCAGAAAGGCTCTTGCTATGTGCGATTCAGGGTCAGGAATTGATTTGCAAAAGGCGATTGAGCTGTTGACTGTCGATTCAAAGGACACGCAACAAGTGAGCCCCCTGCCCGTGGAGCTGCCTACCCCTGCCAGTGCCGTTAATGCTGCAAGGCTGAAGAAGCCTCAGCCACCGAAGGCGTACTGCGACGGTCATTGTCAGCGAATGCCGACCGTCTCGCATTCCCGGAACAGATCTACGGGCACTACCGGTACTGCTACAGATGTATCTCTCAGTCCAGTCTCGGCGCTTGGTGAAGAGGAGTGGCAAGACACAATTTCGCCACTTCTTAGTGCACCAGCATTGGCTCCTCGATCGAAGGCGTCTCTGACCCGGGGACCTAGCAAGGCTAAAGCATGGAAAGTGCTGGGAATGGACACCCTGCCTAAACGGAAGAACTCGGTGCTTCAGATTGACGAATATCAAGCCAAAGTGGAAAGACGAAAGAGCATGCGCGCGAACACAACTGGAGGACAGCAAAGCCCGAAGATCAAAGAGGGACTCGGCAAGAACTTGCTTGGTTTGGGACTTGGTATCGGGAGTGGTGCTGGAGCGAAATCGGTGGAGGCTCAACTTGAGCGTGTTCGCGAGGAAGAGAGGCGGAAAAAGGAGAGAAAAGGTACAAGCTGCATGCCTAGGTATGCTTGAGATTGTTGGTTCCCTGTGAACCTAGTGCGGCGCATGATCACGTTCAAGAAGGTTCTTGAAGGGTGAGTGGGCGGAGCTGAACAGCGTTTCCTGCGATCAACATCGCGTATTGCCTGCCTCTATTCTGGCCGCATTTTCGCTTCTGCAGATTACCCTCCGGCGTCGGAGGTTCGACCAGGACATTTGAAGATATGACATGGATTCGAAGACAGGGGACAAACCCTCCACTCATTTTGCACATTATGACGACTTTCAGAACAGATTCCGCATCAGGAACGAGACGACAAGGGAAACGGACACACGACATAAGGGACATGACACGAATTTGCGGAGATGCAACAATTGACGACCAACACATACATTTTACACTGATGACATACACTTCTTGTGCACAAAGGCGCCAGATTTGAGGCGAAGCAGAAACGATATCCAGTATATATCTTTCATTTGGTTTATGGGCTCCATCAGGTTTTTTTGGGTTTCCCCTGCCCGATTCGAGGATTTCACACTTTCATTTGGTGGCTTTCACTCTGCATTTATGTTTCATACCCACTGTCACCTGCTGGAGTTCTCCGGAGGATATCTATATATAAAATTCAATCACGAGACATATGAACCTTCTGGGGACTGAACATGAAGATCTATTCTTCGAATTTTGCTCCTTTATATCCTGTTTTGTTTATTTGAACTTGCCACGGAAGGCCGGGCACCTCTTCTTCCTCAACAAAGACTGAATATAGCCCAATTGTTCCCAGCCATACCTGTCTGAAACCCGCGAGAAAGGAGAACGAAGGGGATTTTTCGACAGTCCTCCGGGGGTCCATCCATCTGCTTCTTCCCGTGCTGTTGGATCTTCGGAGACGAGCGAGCGAGGAGCGGGACGGAAACGTTCGATAGGTTCGAAAACGGCTCTTACACATGAACCATCTCGAAGTGGCAGAGCTGCGACATGAAGAATTGTTGTGGTTGTTGTGTTTTTCTTCTCCCGGCCACCGCTTCCTTGTCCCTGCCAGTTTGTCTATTCCGGTGTCGATGGCTTCTGGTGTAGATTTCTTTCTATCGGGCCAAATGGCGTCGTTTTCTTGTACTCTAGCTCGATAGGAGGCGTAGAGAAGCGTTTCTGTCGGGTGACTACTTAAAAAGGGGAGCAGGGCTCGAGGAAAGCGCACTCTTGTCTCCCCTAGGAAGTGAGTTGTTCTCTCGTGGTTCTCTTGTCAGATTCGAGTGGGCGGTATGCTCTTTTCTTGATTCCCCTTGATCGTGTCAAGCCCTTTCTCCTTACTCTTGAGAACTCCTGCCCGAGACTTCTCGACGTCGCTGATGCTTGGTCAATGCGCAGCACGATATCCACCTATCTTGCAAGCTGTACCTCATTTGTATGTCCACTTGCGTTTTCTCAAGACCAAAAGCCTCATATTGTCACACAAAACAAGTCTTTCCCTCTGTACTTTAATCCAAGGCGGCAAACAAGCTCAAATAAATGCCCCAGAACAAGCCCACGACGCTGGCCACAATCACCCTCCTGTTCACGGGCACGAGAGTGAAATTCAGCAAGGCCACAATGGGCCACAGCTTCCAACTGCTGATCATCAACGGGATGACATCCCTCTCCACTTCTCGCCGCACGGCCTTGGCCGACTTTCCCTTGAAGGCCGCCATCGCGGCGACGAAGGCGACCGTGTTCACGAACGCCCCGAGGGTCTGGTCGAAGAGGAATTTGCGGAGCGTGTTGGGGATGTGGAGTTGCGTGCCGGCGGCGTTCGGAGAGGAGGACGTGGTGGAAGGGGAGATGGGTGCGATCGTGTACCCGGGGAACTTGTACTCGAGGTATTCTTGCCAGAGGATGTTGGGTGGGCAGGAGATGAAGGTGAAGACGACAAACTGCGCCAAGGGGGCGAGCTTGACACTGAAAGGGAGAGATTCTCGATAGGCCTTTATCCCTTGCGCGGCGAGATTGGACACGGCGGAGAGGAACGCGGCTTGGAGAGTGGTGGTGATGAGATGGGAGACCATGGTGGGTGCGTGTTCCGTGTCAGCTTGGTACGGGAAGGATTGAGGACGATAGAGTAAGAGCTGGCGAGGGATGTCCGAATCACCTATGGCGTATCATTGGTATAACAAGCTTCGAGGGATGGGACACTGAAAGGAAGTAAATTTGGCGGTGTAATTTGGGATTGCGACGACTCGATTGAGACCAGTTTATTTCACATGCAAGTTGCCAGATTGCGGAGAAGAGAACAATGAGATTGTGGAGAAGCGCCACCGACGCAAAAATACGGCGCCGTAAACAGATCTTTACTGTTGTGCACAAGCAGCTCTATGTTGTGCCGTATACATATCACGTGCCGTACGGGGGATCGCAAACACAGCCTGCGCCCCTGGATCTCGGATGACAACGCATCCCACCCCGCCTCCCAGCTGAGTTTTGATGCCCGAAGTGAGGCGAATCATGGCTCTTAACCCTTTGCAGTGACCTTGTTTCCCATGAATAGTACCTATACCGGGCGACAAGGTACCTGGGAAGTAGCGGAGGAACAACATGGCAGAGGTATCCCAGCCTCGCGGGCGCATGACGGGGTGGCTGGGGATCCAATCGTCGTGGACGAGGGTGAGATTAAGAGGGTTGCAGAACGGGCCAATCTGCTGGTGGTGATGATGGGTGAGCGCCAGGCAAATAGAAAGCCATGGGCAATAATGGCCCAGTCATTGTGTCCTGGGTGTGTTGTCTCAGCGCTCCCTCGACGCTCTGTAATTCGTCCCATTCGTCGCCCTGGTCGGTCGAGTGATGGAAGTCCGATTGGTTTGTCGGAAAGGCTTTGTTGACATGATGAAATTGAGATGGGCGAGGCTCTCACGCTCGAGATTAAGGAATCAAGGACAAAGGACCGAAGCTGGTAGACATTCTCTACCATGGATCTCAGATCTCGACAGTTGCCGGGTGCTTGGTGACCAGAGTGATGCAGCTGAGCTCCGTGGGCTGGGTTCCCCGCGCCTGCGCCTGCGCTGCAGCCACAGCCTCTTCCCTTCCCTCGCAGCTTGACGGCCTACTATGTAATAAATGCACCTTGGTCTTCCTTCTTCCTGCGCTCTCTCCACCCTTCCCACACTTCCTCACCGACAATCTATCCACCCTGCCCATCTATAATCCGGTTTTTTGCTGGACCTGACATTGCGCCCTCTCTCGCGCGACGCTGACCGCTCCACTGACATCAAGACGCATCCTGATTTCGTCCGGCGCGACACCCGGGGTTGACTGAGTGGCGGATAGAGCATCCAAAACACCAGCGTCTCTCTATTATCTTCTCTATATTCTCGCCTGCGCCGCACTCGCTGCCTTTCGATACAGTTTCCCATATCGCGCTCCCTCTCTTCTCTAGCTTTCCGGCTGCGCTGCCGTCGATATTATTCCCCGTCGCGTCCGTGCGCCCTCTACCTACAGCAGCCACCTCCAGCTACGTCGAGGCGTTTGGCGACTATGGATCAACAACAGAAGACGGCTCCCCCGGTCTACGACCTTTCTCAAGGTGGCCACTATGGAGCCAGCGCCGCGGTTAGTGCCTTCCATCCTCCTCCCCGCGGATTGACAATGAAGGCTTCTTCTGCGCAGAAGAGTAGGAGAAGAAACCGGCAAATTGCCATGCGCAAATTCGTTTCTGTTCTGGACGAGTCGCATACTGACACAAAATCATAGTTGTCCGCTCAAGGCTACGTTCCGCATACTGAGTTGTACTCGGGACTATGGTCAAATGTATGTGGTGACGATCAATCCCTACCCGATTGCCAAACACTTGCTAACCAGTCTTCAGATCAACCAAGGGTTGACCGGGCCATCTCGGGAGATCCTAGCAACCTATTGGCAACAGACCATCAACCATCTCGAAACAGACACTCACGACTTCAAGATCCATCAACTTCCACTGGCAAGGATCAAAAAGGTCATGAAAGCGGATCCGGAGGTTAAGATGATCTCCGCTGAAGCTCCCATCCTCTTTGCAAAAGGCTGCGACATATTCATCACCGAACTCACCATGCGCGCCTGGATCCATGCAGAGGACAACAAGAGGAGGACCCTCCAGCGTAGCGACATAGCTGCCGCCCTTGCCAAGAGCGACATGTTCGACTTTCTCATCGACATTGTCCCACGAGAAGACAGCGCCGGGCACGGAAGCTCGAAACGGCCCAACACCAGTGGCCAGGCTGCGGCCGCTCAAGTCCCCCAACAACCAACTCAACAACAAATGCCACCTCCAGACTACGGCATGCAGCATGGAGCAATGGGGCCACCCGACAGCCAATACGGCAGACCCCAAATGTACCCGGGTCATATGGGCGGTGATGGGCAACAAGACCCCAGTCAAGGCTATGGTCAGCCTCCGCAAATGTTCCCCGGTGGCGATATGTACAATCCATACGCCCAGGGACAGTTTGGTGGCACCGGTGCTCAACAGGTAGGTGGACTTCCGTAATCATCAATCTATGTCGACAATGGGCATGTACCCCTACTTCCTGAGAGCTTTGTGCAATAGACGCTGACTCGGAGCTCTTTTTCCCCACAGATGTACTCGAATCTCCCAGGCCAAAGACCACAAAGCCAAGGATATGGAGGTCCAAGGCCCGGCACCGCAGGCAGAGACCAGCAGGTCAACGAGCAAGGTTACGGCCCTGGCTAGGTGTCAGATCCAGAACCGGATCAGATCTGATTCTCCACCACCATCACCAGTCCCAGAAGATTTCAAGTCCCCACCTTTGGCAGCACCAAAATTGATACCACTACCGTTTGATGAAATTGTTTGAATTCAAATCAAAGACCATTACGCTTTCCCCCTTAAGGGATGGTACCACGAGCGAGGGTGACAGCAATATTTCACCACCAAGGACAACGCCGAGCACGGCAGAAAGACGGAATAAATAATCCATGGCCTCCAGCGCAACACGGTGTCTAATGGACTGCATCCGCAGCAGAATGGAATTCTTTGGTTCACAGTCCCTCAGATTTGGTCCTCTCCTCCTGCATACTTGTTCTGATTTGTCTGCCCCAATGTGTCAGAATCCGACTCGTGAGGTGTCCGTGACTAGCATCGTCCCGTATAGGTCCCCACCGCGACCAGCAATCTAGGAAACAGGGCCTCTCTCATGATGAATCGCTCTATATGCTTCCATTAGTCTCACAAAAATCCCCACCCATAGCTGCCGTGATGCACGACAGCGAAGCCTATAAGATGGCAGAATAGAGGCTCGACCTAATTAAAAGTCCCTTGTCTGATGTGCATGGATGCGGACGGTCCCTGCTCCGAAAAATGGAAACCAGCCCAGATGTCGCAGATTCAAGAGTATGATTGTTGCACAGAGTATTATGCGGCGAGAATAGAGAAAGAAAGCTTTGGAAACATTGGCAAGATGGCACGATATCCAGCACTATAATCTGATCGATGAAGAAGATACATCTCTAGGTATACACACAGACATAGAGTATACTGTGCACCATGTCCATCGCCGCAGGAATCCCGTTTTAGTACAAGCCCAACGTGCCTCGTCGAAGAACAACAGAGAAGAGGGAACACGGATCCGACAGAAACCGAGATTCGTAGTTCAGCGCCCGCCGTGCGACATGAACCGGTTCTGCAACGCCGCAAAGGTATTCCCCCCTCGCGACCCGGTGCTCCCGCTGTGCGCCAGCCCGGGACTGTGCACGCCATCTCTTCCGTTGTCGCCGTCGAAGTGGACGTGTCCGCCGCCGGCCTTGGCAGACACGGGCGACCTGATGTCGACGTGCACGACCTTCTCCAGCAGCTGCGGGCCCTTGAGCGGGTCGACGTTGCGGTATTTCTTGTTGCGGAGGGAGATGTCGTAGAACTCGTCGGGTTGGTCGGTGCTCATCAGCGCGACCGTCTGGATCAGCTCGTCCAGCGACTCGAGCAGGATGCTGTTGTTGGGCAGCGTCTCGACGTAGGATCGGAAGTGCTGGATGTCCATGTCCATCTGCGCGATGCACGCCGTCGTGATCCTGTCCACTTGGGGCGACAGAGGCAGGGAGAGGATGCTGGAGGCGGTGTGCGAGATGGCGTTGAAGAGCATGAGGTCTTTCAGCGACGAGGGCAGCGAGAGCAGCACGCTGTTGATGATGTTCGACAGGTAGCGCGTCAGGGTGAGGATGTAGTTCGACGGCTCGATGGGAGCGTCGCGCGAGAGCCAGTCATACTCGGCCGTCTCGATCAGGTCGCTGACCTTGCTGTTGACCAGTTCGAAGATCCGGTTCTCGGCCGTCTTCTGGTGCGTGCTGAACTGCGCCGTGGCCTTGAGCGAGACCGGTGGGCCGACGCCTCCTCCGCCGCCGAGGGCAGCAGAGGACGACGAGCGCGCCGTGGCCAGCAGGGTTTCGAGTTCGTGGCAGGCCGTGGTGAAATGGGAGAGGTTGATCAGGATCTGCACGATTTGGCCCAGGTATTGCGACGAGAGTTTCGACACCAGGCTGGCGCAGACCTTGGTGGTCAGGAGGTCATCCAGCGAGGTCAGGAGCTGGGAATCGATCTTCGCCGTGAGGGGTGACGGCACCTTGTCCTCCTGCGCGGAGAAGAAGTAGAATTGGTTCAAGAAGTTGCGGATGTCGATGCAGCAGAGCGGGTACATCTGCGAGAAGGGGAAGACGGTCGGGAACGTCATTTCATGCACGGGGCGGTCCGGGGTGTACCAGGAGACATTGACGACTTTTTCGAACTCCTCGGCGTTTTGGATCGGCATCGGCATGTAGTCGTCGGTGCCGACGATCTCGATAAAATCCTCGCTGAACCGTTGCTTGAGCAGCTCGGCGTACTTGTCGAACAGCACCAGCACAAAGTTCGACATGGCCGCGGTGTTGAAGTTGAAACGGTTCATGGTCTGGATGAACAAGGAGATGAGGTTTTTGATCTTCAGCAGGTGTTCGGCGTTGTCCACGGCCGAGAGGGCCTTGGACATCAAAGAGATGGCCGTTTGGCAGAGTGAGTCCCACAGCTCTTCAACTTCGGTGGTCGAGCGCAGGTCGGGGACCTTTTTCATGGTGGCACGTTCCATGATGGCGAAGCCTGCTATATCTTCCAAGAGAGTGTGGAGATCGCCCATCTCTTCGTCGACGAGGGAGATGGAATTCTGCAGCAGAAGGTCTCGTTGCGCGCGGCGACTGGCGGCGTAGTCGGTCTTGAACTTCTCCATCTGACCGAGTGAGCGATGGATGTGCAATGCCTCAAACAAGGGCGTGAAATCAACCTCGAGGTCTTCGCTTTTGAGCAGGTCGAATTCCTCGTGTTCGTCTGCCACCAGCTCGATGGCAGAGTTGAGTTTGAAGTTAGCAAGATAGGGAGTCTTCTCGGATCTTTCCTGCAGCCGCTGCTTGCGAAGGTCCGTGTGGTAAAAGGACAACTCCCCTAGGTATTGGGACATCTCTCGGACACGGAATAGCCATGTGTTGAGGTCGGCCATGACGGCCTCAGCGATGGATTTCTGGGTCGCCGGCACCGATTTCTGGATGAGCTCGCTCAACTCGTACTGCGTGACGTTCTGGAGGTGGACGCTTTGCAACTCGTCCAGTGCTCGGAGAGCAGCATAGTGTTTCTTTTGGTCACGGAGCTCCTGGACCTGGTTCGCCAGGCGAAGAACTTCAAGGCAATCCTGCAGAGAGTGGCGGGCGTCTTCGATATTCTGCCTAACGCCCCGGGACTCGACCAGGGCTTTCTTCTGATCTACGAGGCGCTCAGTGCTGGCTTGAATGGATTGATTCAGCTCGAGAATCTCGTTGGTGAGAGCGACGGTGCCTTCGCGGATCCGGAGCAGCTGATTGACAGACTTTACAAACTCCTGGTGGTTCGTGTTGCATTGGCGCTCAATCTCAGTCTCTCGCTCCCCGGCAAGGTCGGACAACTGGCTCAGCAGATGGGCAGTCTTGTTTCCGTAGCTGTAATCTTTGATGTATGGAATCAGTTGATCTAACGTGTCTGCCTCTGACGAAGAGGTAACAATCTAGGCAGCGGTGTCAGCCTAGATTTGCACGATGGCATGGCGTGGGCACCCATACCTGCTGAAGCACATTGTTCATGTCATTTCTGTATGGCACTAGCGACGGCATTGTCGCAAGTGCTACTCTGTCTTTTGGAAGAAGCGGCAGTTCACGGCGTAGACAAGTCCCGATGTCTGAATTTCTGATCCGCGTCGCAGCCGGTCAGATCACACGTGCTTAGGCTTACGGCAGCATGGGAAAAGGACGGCGGAACAAAGCAAGCTGTGAGGACCAGAGCAAATAGCAATCAATTCGTCTTGTAGCAACGTTCACTGTGTGCGACAGTGGGCAGCAAAGGAGAATATGATAGATTCTGTGATTCCTCCTCTCGGGAACAGGAGAACAGGAGGCGGCAGACTTGCCGTGACAGCGAGGTGTCAGAGGTGTTAGCAACAACGCTAACCATATAGCGTTAGCGCTGTGGTGGCCAAGCCACCTCGCTGTCCACCCTGGATCAACTTCGCGACTTCGCTGTTTCCTTCTCTTCCCAACGTCGTCCCAATGTCATCCTTGTGATCCTCCTCTTGAGAAATCCAGGGGGTCGCAGAGGTTAATTGTAAAGGCTGTGAGAATTGGGGCACTCGCACTGCCCAGGCGCAGCTTCCAGGCGTCTAATTCAAGAGCAGACATGTCTGCAGAATGTCAGGTGTGAATGCAGGGCAAAACGAAGGACGATGTGGAGAGAAGAACGTTGCACCTGCCCATTGATAATAATGTCAACGAACCTGGCCCTTTGATACGGGGAATGGCTGAGCAAGAAGACATGAAGGAGAAGAAGAAGAAGATGATGATGATGAAAGAGCTCAATGCAGAGATATGGCCTGTGACGGGGTGGACAAGCTCGTGGCCTGTCCTCAGGTCTCAAAGGCAGGTTCAATGACAAACCATCAAGAGAATCACCACTGCGCATGAGGCCCCTTGCCGAGCTGATGACAGAGCTTGCTGAGACCGTGAAAGCCAAGAGGATGATGATGGTGTCGTCGATGCCCGGGTGGCAAATTCGGTGAAGACACCCAGCCGCTCACGATGTCGTCGAAAAGTAAGGTGCGAAGTGAGAGTCCAGGGGAGGTTTTGGGCTCACTGTGGCCACGTCCAGAACACACTCGCTGGCGCAGGTTGCGGCTGTGGGATGGTCAGCGCGCATACAAATTCTGTGGACGAGGCACCGGCCTGTGCGGCTGGGAGCGTGGAATCGATGTGAAAACCCCCCTCGCCGGTGAAAGTCGACAACTCTCACTTGGTCGTGCTGTCACCCCATTGCTCTATCGCCCGGCCGACTGTTCAGTCCGTCATTCGAGGTATTTGTCGTCGTTTGAAGCGGTCTATTCCCGTTGTGGATTGTTATGAACAGTCTCCCAGCCGCTCCTTCCCACGAAAAAATTGGCTCCCTCTTTTCTTCTCATCTCAACTCACCTCACTTTCCACCCTCTCTCACGCTCCTTTACCATCCTCACACTCCTTCTACACCATCCAATTCCTCGAATCTTCTTGGTATTCGTCCTCACTCATCACATTCCTTACTACAGCACACTCTCTTCATTGATTTCAGCGCGTCACCTCATTCCCTAACCTCAAAATTTGCACTTCTGGTGAGTCTGCCCAATGCCCAATGCCCAATGCCCTCGACTCGCTTCTCAACCAAGAAGCGTGTTCGATTATCCCAATCGCACATCATCAACCTTCCTGCCCTTGCCATGTTTTCGTACCAGAAACCATGGCATCGGTTTCGATGACCTTGCCCTTCTTGATGGCTCCACTGAAAACGTGATGTTTTTGCACACGAATTCAATCGCCACCAGAATCACTCTCCCCATCCCCGTCTCAGTGTGCTTGAGCCACCTGCTAACTGCCAGCACCGTACAGCCATGTCTCCACCACGTGGTCCAGCCATGGCTTCCTCTCCTCACTCTACTGATGAGACAACCAATCATGGAACTCCATCCACCAACCTGACTGCATTCACTCCTGAGGCCGACTTCGGTTCCAAGGGTCGTGTCTCCGACTTCGGTCGTCCTGTCTTGAAGCTTCGTTCTACCAAGCCCAAGCACGCCAGGTAAGTGTAACAGTTGGCATTCTTTCTCATCACCGTCGTTGGATACCCCACTGACTGTTTTCAGTGTCTGCGACGAGTCCGAAGAGGATGTCTTCCTTACTGCCCCGGTTGCAGCCAAAGGCCAGCAACTCTCTCCTACTGCCGAAGTCTTCACTCCAAGACTGTCCAATGGCTTCATGAAGAAAGATGGCAAGACCCAGGCTGGATACATTGACCGTGCTCAAGACAACATCGCAGTAAGACTTTGCAGCACCAACATTGTGTGGACTAGATGCACTGACAGCTCAGCAGACTCGCATGCCTGCTAGGTTCGCGTACTATCCAATCGATGTTCCTGGAGTTCCGCGTTCTGTTGTGCCCCCTCCCGCGCATCCCAATGCCCGTCACTATGGTTTCGGTCTGCTCAAGCTTGACCAAACCCCATTCAACAACGTGGCTGGCATCCACCTCCATGACTTCAGCATCACTGAAGGCCAGTTCAGCATTGATGAAGGTGTCTCTCGTTCCTTCGTTGTCACTGGTGTGCAACAGCTAGTCACTTCTCAGACCATCGCCCGCCACTTCCCCGTAAGTATCCCACCATCTTTCATGTTCACGCTTATACTAACATCAACAGGCTGAACGCTTGCCAAGTATCAGAGATATCAAGTCCACCGCGATCCAGAGCGGCCTCTTCATGTTGTCCTGCGCTGATCTTCGCGACGCAAAGAGAGCCATTGAAGTCGCCAAAACCATCATGCCCTCCTCCTACATCTTTCCTCTTCGAGCAAAGAAATACGTGTCTGATACTGGTGGAGACCCATCCTTCGTCACCGACCATGAAGGACAAATCATCGTCAGCATCTACTACAACGGCCATGCCACTGCCCCAGCAGTTGAAGCAGCCCCGGTTGTTGCTGAAATCAAACGTCTCCTTGCCCAATGTGGTGATGTCAAGGCTTTCCATACCATACCTCCCACTCAGACTCACATCCGCGAGATTCATGTGGAATTCTTCAATGCCAACCTCGTTGATGTCGCCAGAGATGTCGTTCGTGGAACCATTATCCATGTATGTCGTCTCCCTCTAATATACTCCCCCAGACTAACATATTTTAGGGTGCTGTTCTGGATGTCGCGGCTTTCCAGCCTGATGTTCGTGTTCCGACTCAGTTCGACGAGGATCACCACGAACAACTTTCTGTCACTGGTCGTTCGAGAGTCCCCTTTGATCCTGACTATGATCGTATCGCTTATGCAATCCAGCGTGATGGTCTTCGCAATGGTCGTCGCCTCAACCAGGCCATGAACCACAACGCCGTCGACATCGCTCGTATCCAGGCAGGACTTGATGTTCGCACCACTGTGAGTCTCTGTCCCCATCAACGTTCATGATATCAACTGACAGCATATTTACAAATAGATCATGCTCCGTAACATACCAAATCGCGTTGATCAACCCATGTTGAAGAATCTCCTTGATGTCACCAGTCGTGGCCGCTACGACTTCATGTACCTCCGCATTGGTAAGTTCAAGTCCTTCTCACCATTCCAGATGCTCACAACCACTGCCAGATTTCGCAAACAACTGCAATGTCGGCTATGCCTTCATCAACTTCGTCGATGTCAGTTCGTCCTTACCCCCAGATCATTGCTGCTGCTAACTCTCTTCCAGGCTCAGTCCATTATTCCTGTTCGTGATCTGACCATCCCCCCTCTCCTTCCCCTTACTCACTTCTGTGGTTCTAGTTCGTCCTTGCTCGCGCCGGTAAGCGCTGGAACTGCTTTGCCTCAGACAAGATTGCCGAGGTCTCTTATGCCAGTGAGTGTCTTTTCTTCTCCGTGTCATCACCGGAACGAGCTCACAATTGTGCGCAGCCATTCAAGGCAAGGATTGTCTTGTCCAGAAGTTTCGCAACTCTTCCGTCATGCTCGAGCATCCTGCCTTTCGCCCCAAGGTAAGTTGAGTCTTTCTGTGCCTTGACTCCCAGCTGACCATCATTAGCTCTTCGTCGCTGGTAACGTTCCAAATGCTGGTCAAGAGGAGAAGTTTCCTGGCCCTGACAACCACTCTAAGATGCGTCGTTCAGTCGAGAATGCCGAGCATGTTGGTCTGTACCTCCCACTTCGTTTTAATCGCGGCTGGTACCCCATGCCACCCCGTGGTGCTGCTGCCTTTCGTCGTCGCCATTTCTTGCGTCGCACCGGAAGATTCAACGTTGATGAGACTCGCCGCGACGGTGTCTACTTGCCTGTTGCTCGTGCCAACAAGCCCAATGTGAAGACTGCACCCAAGGCTTTCGCAAACAACGCACCTCCGACAGTCCCTCGACTTCCCTTCGTGATTGACACCCGCAGTCCTTATGACCCGTTTGCCGGTCGCCCCTGCCGCAACTCTCCGTGAGCATACTTATTCTTATCTCGTCTACGACCTCAGCATACTGACTATTGCTCTCTATAGGACTTTTCGCTCCTAGACAAGGCCAGGTCTATCGTGAGGAACAACGTCGTCGCCGCTCGCAATTCGACCGAGGCACCCCTGGTGCTGAGAACGAGTTGGGCGTTACACCTCGCTATCGCCTACAAGATCCTGCGCTTGAACACATGGGCAATATTCATCTTCCACGTTATTAACACAAAACATGATGGTGGCGCTGGACGTCTTTCGATGTTTCAGGTCACACCATGTTGGCATCATGGACTGTTGGTGGTGATCAATACCTGTGGTCTGGAGGGCCGCTTCTTGCCTGTCGGCTTGGATGAACTTCCTGCTTGACTTACGGAATGGATTGAGACACTTGGTCTTTTGAGATCAAGTTGGTCTCAACCTGGACATGCAAGGAAAAAGCGCGCTGGACAACTTCCCCTGTCATCGAGTCATCATTATCTTTGCCCCTTGTCCCCCCCTGTGTTATTACACAGGCGATCCCCTAATACTTGCAAGTTTTCCTTTTCTCTTTGCCTTTTCTTCAGAAAAAAAAATGTGAGCAGGGTCTTCTATGAAATCATGTGCGGCGGTGAGATGGGATGGAGCTTGGACTTTTCTGAAGACAAATCATGTACCATCAACACAGCGTGTACTGATCACTCATAGTGATCCATTAGCTTACTCAATCAAAATGGATTCAATCCACTCTTCCGGTTCAAGTCCTTGCTTGTCGTTGATGTTGTAAATCGCCCCGGCGACACAGTTGGTTTAGGGCGCGGGCGCGTGCCGCAGTCAATTTTTCCTGAAACTGACGCCGACGACGGCCTGTTTTTCTGAGCGCCCACAAGCCCTTCACAACACGCCGTGAATTCGCCATCGAGCCATCGATGCCGGCCCTGCCTTGATCCTGATACGTTCCGCAGTACAATCGCGAAGCCGCGGTCCTCAACGACGGCCGACCCCGGCCCAGCCGTCATCATATCGCATGCGGCTTCTTGCTCATGAGAGACGTCCAATTTCCATCGATCCAGCAGACGCCCAGTTTCTATCGTTCAGCAGACGCCCAGTTTCCATCCATCCAGCAAACGTCATTTCGCAAGAGGACACCGTCTTTGTCGATGGAGAGGGATGTCCCTGGCCCGAGCCTCGCAAAAATGTCTGACTTCACCGGCTTGACGGGGAGATTCCGCTCCGTGACAAAGAACAACGTGCAGGACTCTACAAGAGCCAAAGTCATCAGGAAGCCCCGAGAGTCGTACGTGTGCACTCCATGCAAACAGGCCAAATTGAAATGTGATCGCAATCAGCCCTGCGGAAGCTGTGTTAAACGAGGCGACAATGTCCTCTGCAACTACCCGCGGCTCTCCAGTAGCACGCGTGGCGGAAACACGGATAGCAATCGTCACTCAGTCGCCGAAGACAGACTGTTACATTTGGAGTCGCTGGTCAGCCAACTGATGGAGAATCAAGCATCAGCGCGTGCTAGTAGGCACACCGCACCTGTAAAACCGGTGTTGCCACCGCCCGTTGCGCCCTTCGGTGATGCATCTGGTGGGCATCATGAGGAGCCCAACTCTGCAACATATGTCGGCTCGACGCATTGGTCAGCCATACTGGAGGATATACAGGAGCTGAAGGCTGCCCTGGCAGGCACAGCTCCTGGTCGACAAGGGGATAATGATAACATTCTGTCCGCAACCTGTGGCACTCCAAGCGGCTGCCAGGAGCTGATATTTGGATTCTCTGGCAACTATTCTTCAGCACAGATCCTATCTCAATATCTTCCTCCCAGGCATGAGGTGGATCGGCTTCTTGCCATCTACTTGCAGGGTGAAACTTTCATTGTCCCATTCATTCATGCCTATCATTTCCAGCGCCAGTATCGAGAATTCTGGGGCGAGATGACGAGTGTCAATCCACTTTGGCTTTCCATGTTGTTCTCAGTCTGCAGCATAGCTACTGCAATTAAAGGCGCGCATGGGGGTTCTTTGTCGGATGAACCGATGACCACTGCCAGCTCCAATTTTCACACAGCCGCCGGGCAATGTCTAGTACTTGGAGAATACTACCGACTGCAACCGCTGGCGGTTGAGGCACTTGGGCTATATGCCCAATTCAAAAATCTCAGAAGTCTCGACCCCTCCCGCGAAGCCGGAGCAATTCTTGGAATGGTTGTGCGAATGGCCTATGAGATGGGCTATCACCGGGATCCTGACTCTTTTGGCTCTTTCACCGTGTTTGAGGGGGAAATGCGCCGGCGGTTTTGGTCCACGTGTAAGCAGATGGACCTCATGATCTCATTTCAACTCGGCCTACCAAGCACCATCTGCTTAGAGAATTGTGACACCAAGTCACCGAGAAATCTCATGGACTCGGACTTCGACGAAGACTCCAGCGCACTCCCCCCTTCCCGCCCCGAGAACGAAATGACAAGGCTCCTGTGGTTTATAGTCAAGGACAGACAAATGGCCGGATTCGGAAAGGTATATCAGGATGTTCTTTCGTTTAAGGAGAAGACAGAATCGGAGGTCCTTCAACTCGATCAAGAAATCCAATGGATGTACGAGACCACGCCTGAAATTCTAAGGACGCGGCCTCTATCAGAGTCGATTGCGGACTCCCCATTTGTCATCATGACAAGACTCTACATAAATTTCATTTATCTGAAGAGTCTCTTGGTCCTCCATCGGCGATATATGGCCCGCGGCAACTTGTCAAGCACACGATCATGTGTGAATGCTGGTACACGTCTCGTCGGCCAGTTCATCGCCATGTACAAAGAGATGGCTCCTGGCGGCCTCTTGCACGCTGAGCGATGGATGTTGACCAACTTTACTATGAACGATTTTCTGCTTGGTGTTATGGTGCTCTGTCTGATTGTCCACATTCGGCGCCAAAGTCTCCCAAAAGGTATACCAACGTCCATCGACGCTGCCTCAGAGGCGAAGGCCGTTGCCCTCCTCGAGCAGGCCGTTGTCATATGTATCGAGAAGTCCAGCCAGAGCAAGGATGCTGTACGGGTTTCAATTGCCATCCGTCTTGTGCTGGATGGCTCGAAATCTCCAAACATGGCGGACACAAACAAGGCTTTCTCACAGCACATAAACCAGTCAAACAATGCTCACATTTCACAGGATCTTGACCTAGCGCCGTCCTTGTTACAATCTCAGGAAAACCAGTACTATCCTTCAGGCGACCGAGAACTGTCTTTCGGACTTCTTGATCCCTTCAATTTTATGGGCAATGATTTCGAGAGTATGGATTGGATGACATTTGAGTCGAATATCTTGGGTCGAGACGGCCCACCAGCATATCCGGGCGAGTTCGGAACCGGGTGAGAAATGCAACCAGCCGTCTCGCTCGGAGCTGGATGCATAGTTAGACTCTTTGCAAGGCGCAAAGTTGACTCGCTCCCCCCCCTTTCGAGCATCACCAGGGCTGGATCCCATCTCTCCTCACCACAGATCCGACGTCTTCGTCTCTCTTTCCCTCGACCACATCTTTGACCACGCCTGCTCCGATGCTCGGATCCAAGGCACCCAGCAGCTTCAATCGCTCTGGGTTGCCCAGCCCAAGCCCCGTTGCCAACATACCCGGGCTCACACACCATACCTTGACATTGTCCTCCTTCAACACCCTGACCCACTCGCGCATCATCATGTTCAGCCCAGTCTTGCTCGACCTGTACGCGGGAATTCCTACCCCCGCGAAGCCACCGCCGGCTTTCGGCCAGCCTTTGTTCGCAGGCGAGTGATTGACAATCACGGCCGGATTTGTGCTCTCCCCGAGTGTGGACGTACCGCTTGTGATGAACAGCAATCGAGGGTCGGAAGACTTCAGCAAGAGCGGGATAAGGGTGTACGTGAGGACGTACGTGCCTGTCACGTTGACGTCCCAAGATTTGTTCCACACCTGGCGCATGGTGAGTTCGCCGGAGGATAGTTTTAGGTCGAATTGACTACCTATCGAGGCGTAAAGAAGAAGCAACACGGTCAGCACGTTGTCTGTTCGACGAGGATTCGAGGGGTTTGTGCGCGAACAAATCGTGTCGACTCGATTACAATGGGGCCAGAATCCTTACCGGCATTGTTGACCAGCACATCCAACCTTCCGTAGTCCTTCTCCAGACTCTCGAACAGGTTCTTGATAGACTGATCGTCCTCGACGTCTATCTGCACTGGGACCACCTCGCTTTGACTCTGGGGAACTTCCCCTTTGACCTGCTTCGCTGCAATGGTGGCTTTCTCCAAACTCCGCCCGCCTAGGAGGATGGTGTATGTCTTGTTGGCGGACTGGAGGAGAGATCTGACGGTTTCAAGACCCAAGCCCGTGTTTGCGCCTGTGATCAGGACGGTGGTGCTGTGCGCCATTGCCGTCGTATTGACTGAGGTTGTCGCTAGAGAGTTCCGTCCTCGGACTGCTGCCGAGAGACTCTATGGCCGATGCCTTTTTTTTGTGGCTCACTGGGCTGATATTGTTTCCTCAACTGTGTGCACTGTCTCGCGTCCTCGATGCAGTCTGTTGCTCTCGCCAAAGCCTTGACTGTGCTGACTTCCTGTGGTTTCTCTGCTCTGGTCAATACGAGGAAGCCTTCGAGGCGAGGCCTGCATCTTATACCCGTTACACATACTGTGACATACACACACAGATACATAGACACACCCACCCTGGAAAAATTGGAGGGCTCTTCTGTCCATCCATGGCATGGCATGGCATGCCATGTGGATGCATCTCGGACATAAGCCCCCCGGTCATTAATACTGTCGGCCATAGACCAAAACGGGAAACTCGGCTGAGCCGAATTTCCCTCTTTCGCGCCTAGGGTAGCAATGTACGTACAAGTATGCACCTACCGTAAGGCACGCCACATGCACGCTCGCGGGGGTGAGCGTACTGGTGCGTATAATTACTCCGCGCTTGAAACTTTGTTGGTTCGGCTTGTCGTGTTTTGGCACATCTCTGTGCTGGTGATCGGGGTGGGGGCTGAGGGAGGGAGGGATGGGGTATGATTATCATCGTCATGCACGCGTGGCTCGGGGCCTTGATCATGCCGACTCGGAAAATTGAAGTCATTCTCTAATTCATAGTTGGGACCGGGGTTGGACAAGGGTTTGAGGACTGGGGTTGGGAATGCTTGAAAAGGGAGCCATTGCATCAAGGTCTAATTGCCTTTCCATACACTACTACATACACACACATATAGATTCGGATGAATTGGGAGGGTACTGTCTATGTGTACCAGTTGCATGCTCGGCCAAGACAACAGCAACGTTGGCAAACCGACATTCGTGTGTCCCAGCCAGACCTTAGGACGGTTTCAAAGGCAGGACGCAGTCGCTGCAGCTGTTGTCGTAGCTCGCCTGCGCCAGGCCCACCGTCAACGTGTCGTAGTTGAACAGCACGTACGTGGAGCGCAGGAACGTGTCGCCCAGCGTGTAGAAGCCCTCGCCGTCCGGGTTCGGGCCCAGGCCGAACCAACACACCCCGTCGGGCAAGCCCGAGTCCGGGAGGATCAGCTCGGGCCAGGGTACGGGGATCACGACGTCGCCCCCGGGCCCGGAGAACTCGAAGCCAATGCCTCCCGGGTCAGAGGCGTAGTCGCACGAGACGACGTAATCGCCGCTCTCCTCGTCGTACAGTTCCGCACCCAGCGCGCCCGCGATCACGGCGAACTGCGACTTGGGCAGGTAGGTGAACGTGGTGCCCGTGTCGAGAAGCACAGTGTATGCTTGGTTGTTGGGCACGTCATAGGTCTCGCCGCCGACGACGAAGGCCATCACCGGCCCTCCAATGTCCAGCTCAATCGCTCCTTCCGGCGAGGGCTCCACGAGGGCGAACGGGACCAGGTCGCCCGTCCACTTGCTCTTGTCGTATCCGCCAAAGATGATCGTGCCGGGAGTTGTGTCGGTGGAAGCTGGGACGTGTGTTAGGAGGGTGTGCGGGTCGTGAAACGAACAAAGACGCTCGACCTACTGAGATCATTGAGGAAGATGCTATAGCCACGCACGGCGATGATGCCTTGCTTGTAGAGGCTGTCGATGTAGCCCGGATACTTGATACCGCTTTGGAAGACGCTCGCTTCGTTGGCGGAAAAGGAGATGCCCATGATACCGCCAGGGGGGTCGCCGGCATGCGCCTCTGTGGCAACACCGAGGATAACGTTGGCAGAGACGCCGCCCGTTTTGAGGGTGTCGCCCACGTAGTAGCCAAGCACCGCAGAGTTCTCGGAGACGTAGCTGATGTTGAAGATGCCGATGTCGTCGCGGCTCTCAGCTGTCGAGGACTTTGTGGGATCATCTGCACCAAGTTAAACGCCGACTATCATGGCCAAAAAAGGGAGGAGGAGGAATGTACAATATGTCGAAGTACACTTCGGGCAAGACGATTTCGCATCCGGACTGTACGCCCAGATGTCACTGCTCCCCGTGTCCAAGACCAGGCTCAGGGCCTGGGGAGGAGTCCCGACGTTGACATCAATGGTATAGTGCGCCAGGTTCTTGTGCGAGAGCGAAGAGCTGAAGGCTCGTCGACTGTGCCCTGCGCTACTGACGGATCGTTTCCTCGTCAAAGGCAGCGCAACATAAGATGGAGCATCTCGCCCTTGTAGGGACGGTAAGGCTGAGGCCACACTTAGCAGCCAGAAGAAGACCAAAAGATACATGTTTGCGATCACTGGGAAAAACAAAACCCCAGCAACAAGGTCCCGAGGGCCCTCGCAACTATATATTTACCGTATGCACTTCATGAGAAAATAAAACGCCTCAAGGCGGAGCAAAAGGCCGCGAAAGCTCGTTGCAGTTCAAGCGGTCGTGAGGCTGAGGGCTGAACAATCGTGCATACACGAGTCAAGCATCCTTCTCATTGGCTTTGCATGCTCGAGCCTCAGAAACGACTCTCCTCGTGGCACGTCTCTAACAGCTGACCGCGCCCTAAGCTCCTTGGCCGACGGCTGTGCAAGTGCCATGTCCGCACAGATGGGTGGGGTAGAAATTGGTGAGGCTGCCGCTCTTCATGACCTCGTGGTTCTTTTTAGCGAGGGAAAGGATGGTGTTTCTCCAGTCGTCCACTCCCAAGCCGTCACGGGGAGGGGCCAGATTCCGAGGGCGGGAGGAAGTAGAAAGCTACTCCCTTCACGGTGGTTGAAGTGGGAAAAGCGCCAGCCGCCCGAGGAGGAGGAAGCGGCGCGGCGCCCGTGCCAAGGGCTTGGCGGGGCTTGGCATCAAGCTTGCGCCCGAAGCTTCTGATTGCTTGCTACTGAATGCAAATGCTTAGATGGTCTGAGGCTGAGAATGAATGCCGCGAGATATCTGACAAGACTTTGTGTGAACATTCTCGAGGAGGGCCTCCAAGTGACTCTCGTAATAATATAAGCCTGCTAAATAGATTCGTTGACATCGCTCTGTGGTATATCCTTCGCGTGCAAAATGCACTCATGCAACACAAATGGGACGAACGGACAAAATGAAATGGACATGCGCCTCCCAATGCTCCTCATCCAAGTTCCCTGGGAGTTCCTTCTAGACTGTGGATCCTCCTAACCGATGCCATATAATACAATACTCATGAGTTCGGGTATTAATCATCCTGCAACTCCCTTCTCATGCCAACACAGCTTCATGCGTTAAAGTTGACGGCTCGCTTTGCAGCGCCACATGACGGCGCAGCACTGGCCGTGAGTGGAAGGCCACCAAGGCTCTTGAAACTGTCTGACACCGTTGCCCCATTGGAGCTCGCGGTCACGTCGTATTTGGTGAAGTTTGCACCAGCAGCAGGCACTCCGAAAGTGGCAGAATAGAATGTGTAGTACTGGCCTGCGCACACACTTGTCATGGGCGTAGGAACACTGCTGACTGTGGGCAGGTTGTTATATGTGATTGGGTTGATGAGATCGACCGAGAGGGTGACTGGGTCGTAGGTTTCGCCATTGCGGGCAGCAGCGAAGACGGTCAACTGCTGGTTACCGGAGCCGTCCGTCGCAGCGAGAGAAGAGTACGAGGTTTGTGCGAATATCGAGTCCGAGACTGGGTAGCCTTGTCCGTTGTTGTCGAAAGTCTGGGTTGAGCCGCTGGTAAGACTGACAACAACAGTGAAAGATGAAATCGAGGTCTGGGCCGGGATTGTGCCTTCGAAACCGTAGAACTAGGAGACCTGTTAGTATCACCGATGCTGGGATGCAGCGGGCTAAACATACCGTGAACGTATCATCAAAACCGTTGGCATCGCCCAGGGCAGAAGCAGCAATTGTGTATGCATCATTTGCCGCTCCAGTCCTGTCCTTGTAGACAAGCTGAACACTAGAGATGGAGGAAGACGGCAAGCCGTTGGTGTGAATGCGGAGCTCCCCAGTGAACTGGAGGTTTTGTCCATCGGCAGCTACGTTGAGCTGAAGGCTCGCGGGCTTGAGCTCATAAGGAGCAATGACATCGGACAACTGCACACCGGCTGGGACAGTGTTGACCATTTTCGCAAGAATTCCAGAGCAGGCGCCGGCGTAGGCGTTGGGATCGGCCAAGGCAGATACCGTCCGGCGGTTGTTCAAACCGAAGATGCGTCCGTCAGAGTAAGCGGCGGGGTTAGCGCCAACGACGAGAGGGTTTTTAGTTGTGCCGTCGAGATATTCGGTGACGACGGCGTTGTCGAAGGTAGCGTTGGTGGAGTCCAGATCCTGAACACCGAGCGGCGTGCTGTACGGAGGGACAATGTCAGGGTGCTCAGCAGAATGAACACCGCCAATGCTGTGCCCACAAGCAACCATTGCGACCATCTCCTCGGGGCTGAAGCCCATGCGTCTGAATTCCCCAATCATCTGCGGCATTGGGTCGGTAGGCTGAGGCACACCGACGGGGCCAGGACCTGTAGCATCCACACGACCAGCCCGCACGGGCACAATCGGACCACCACACGCTCTCACGGCCTGATAGAGTCCGACGTTGACCAAATCAGCCATAGGGGCTCGGCTGTTGAAGAACTGAGAATAAAAGTGCATGGTATTGTTGAACGCAATGCCAGTGTTGGTTGGGTAGATGCTCGAGTCCAATTCAAACCCGATCGAAGCATCAACACCTCCCACCCCCGTTGAAGCATCATGAGGAGCCATGTCGTGAAAGGCTGTGCGGATGAGGCCAGCAGCGATTGAGTGGCCTGGCTCCTTGACGATAGTGCAGGGTTGCAAGAGGATAGGGAATTCTCTGGCGTTGTAGCCGTTGTTCAGGAACATGATGTCTTCGATCTCGTCATAGGCGGATGGCCATGTGAGGCCTGCTGAGATGCCTCGAATGGAGGAAGCCAGGCCTAGAGCCAAGACTCCTATGTTATTGGTTCTCCGCATGTTGACAGGAATGCTGTTTTGCTGTTTCTTCCGTGCAGGGGGGCAGTCAGAAGGCTGGAAGCGGAGTGTTTGGATGGAGGCGAGAAGAAGACCAAAATGGCGAAGATGGGCCATGGCAATATATCTACACACGGAACAAATCCAGGAGTCACCTTGTGTCTGATTCGGCGAACATAAGCAAGAAGGCTGAGGGATTGAGAATAGACCTGAAACGGCCTTTAGCGGGAGAAAGGCGTTTGGTGGAGGCTGGTGTTCGTATAATTTAATTTGGGAAGTCATATTGTCAGAAGAGTACCTTGGCACAGGCCTGATGCTATGGCTCAAGTCAGTCCACACTGCTCCGACTCACATGTGCAAGCAAATTCTCCGCATTGGGCAATGTCTCATGCGGGATGTGTGGGCAACTACTCCGACCACCCACCGGGGTTGGATTTGCAATTGCCTTTGCGAGACATGCTCCACCCGTCCGGCTTCTGCGTATGAAAGAGAGGCCCAGGAATGTACATAGTGGACCTGAGCCCGGCTGAGGCGACGGTGCGGAGGCCCCGACCTTGCTCACGGACGGATTTAGCAAGCCGAGCAAATGATTATGATCGGGGCATCGGTCCTCAACAAAAGGACGGGGCTCCCTGCTAGGCCGGCGCGTATGAGCCTCGGTCGATAGCGAGAAGGATGTAGTGCCCTCGGTAGATGGAGGCCTCTGCCTCAAAAAGAAACATCGGCAAGCGCATATCTGACAGGCGGATACAGGGATCCGAGATCTCACAGGCCTCCACTAGCAGTTCCACAGCGTATCGAGCTTAGGTTCCTGGGGCCTGGTACCTGGAAGTAGAATCGCGAATCTGCTCGACACCCTAGCGCAATCTGCTCACTCCTCCTCAAGTCGGAGAGTCGGGCAGTGTAGGTAAGCTGACGGCTGAGACAAGTAACGGTCGCAGCGCGATCTCTCAGCTTTTTCGTGAACGGCATTCGGGCTCCCTAGAGAGACCTTTGATGCTGCTGCTACACCGCAGAGTGGCATCTCATGGCTGGCTGTTACTCGAGGATAGGTGGTGAATGATGGTATGCTGGACGGCGGTTGAGGAAGAAGCGGTAGAAAGAAGATGATGCACAAAACGGGAAAGGCGCAGTGCCAATATGGGCCTTTCCATTTAAGTACTAGTTCCAGAATATTAACTAACCGTTTTTATACTAGGCCGCATGCCAAAATAACTACTCTAAGCCTTGCATTTTCATCCCCTCTTTCACCCCCATCCAGAATAGTCAGAGCTGCTATTATCAGGCTCTCGAATCAAATATGCGGAGTGAGATGATATGAACCAAACATGCTGCCACTTTAGAGTGCACTGTTTCCATCCCATTGGTCCTGGGCGAGTTGGGGAGCCGACAAGATGGGCCCACGCCAGGACACGAACGCTCGCTCCGGTTCAACGGCTGATGCAGACGCGCGGAGCTCAAAGCGGCGGAAAATGGCACACACACAGCCAGCAAGCCAGCCTCAGGCTCATGGCCGAGTGCGAACGAAAGAGAAAAGACGGGCCTCGGGAGGCAGACGCCTTGGTCCTCACCCGCCGCGAGATCTCCGTCGACTGACTGGCCGGCCAAAACCCGACTCTGGTCTCTCCACTCCTCAAGGAACGTCAGATGGGGAGGGCAAGTTCACCCTATCGTTCGCGAAATCCGTTCTTCACAAAATCTGGATCCGCAACAAGAACCAGCATCGGACGCAACCGTGGTGGAAATCGCTGTCCATGTTGAGGAAGGCTGTCTCACGACTGGTCCTCATCGAGCAAGAGGAACGCACTCTGCGAGGTCTGATTGGGCACGGCGGCGTGGACGCCAAAGACGCGAGGGAAAGGTTCGAGCGCGAAACACAAATCCGCAGAGAGAAAGACGTCTGGGTCGACTGGACTCGTCAGGTGTTGGTGCCGAAGGCTTACCTCGGCTTTTCCGGACTCGTGAGTGATACTCAATTCGCACACCTGGGAAGTGTGCTCGTAGGGCTCCTTGCCGACCTGGTGAGCAGTGTGGGTCTCCCGACCCCAAGCCAACAAGAGGAAGTCGAGCAGGGAAGGACGGTGACTACGGCAACCAGAGGGGGCCAATCCGACACAGCAACTGCTGCCAAGCCACGAAGTCTCACGGCGAAGAATATCAGAGTTACGGGCTCGCAGAGCGGTGAGGTCGTGGAGAGAACGTATGAAAGTGACGACCTGGGAGAAGTGGTCGAGAGAAAGCGAAGTGGCCCCAAGCAGGAACAGGAGCTGAGCAAACCCACTACCCGCACAAGGCCTGATAGAGCTACGGTCCGAAATCCAACCCTTGGCGGGAGGAGAGACCAGGCAGCGGCAGCTGGTACTGCGACGGATGGCGTTGCTGGAAAGTACAAGCCGGTCGAAATCACGAAGGAACGAAGGCGAGAGGATCCCTCCCCAGCGGCCGAGAAATCCAGAGCACCTTCGCCCTCGGCTTCCGCAGCAGCTTCACTAGCCATTTCCCAAAAGAATCCTGCCACCGCAACTACATCCCAAGACTCCGCTGGTATCCCTCCTCCTCTCCATCCACCGGCTCCGCCGTCCGGACTTGACGCGACGGGAACAGCCACCGTGTCCAAAGACCAGCAGAAGCAGAAGCAGACCACAACTACTGCGCAGACCGGTGCCGGGAAGGAGAACACGAGGAACAGAAGCCAGCCTAAACGAAGCAACACCAAGGGCAAAGGAAAAGGAAAAGGGAAGGACGTCATCGACGACTTGTTCGCGGGCTTGACGTGAGATCGATTTGAATGAAAGAAAATGAAATGAAATCTCTACCCAATCATCACCCCGTCCATCTGTCCATCTATGCGTAGAATATATGGGGGCCCATGTTCAATGGCCATGTCCATGTTCATGTTCCCTGGGTGATATGCGCCTGGTTCTTGTCCGGTGGCATAAATGACTGCTAGGTTCGGAGCACAAAGGCATTACAGTAGCATCTATCGAGGAGACGATCATGTCGAAAACTTTTCTTGATCTTCAATGCTATAGCTAAGTATATATTTCCGGCATTAATAGAAAGAAAGACAAAAGCCCCCATTCTTTATCCTTCCCACAAGCAAATCTTTCAACTGGAAAGGTGACATAAAGTCCCTCGGGGGTATCATCGTTGTTTGCTTTTTCCGACCCCCAGCTTTGGAGATTCGCATCAGCCCGGTGTTGCCCTGCCCTTCATCAACCAATTGAACGCCATGCGGTGAAGGGCAGAGACTAATGCTGCGCCCTATAATCGTGCAGCTGTGCTTGCCTTGCCCTGTTTTAATCGATCCCATCGCGCCCCGTTCGCTATGCAAATGCAAGAACGCATCCTTCGTCCCCATCCTCGTCATCATCCTAAGCCATTCGAGCCAATACCATCATTTCCATGGTGGAGGTTGGTATTGCACCACACCGCTTTGTAGGAACCTGTAGTAATCGGCGAGTGTGTGTTTCCTCCCGTTGCCGATGGCTGTACCACCATATCCGAAGCCTCGTCGTTCCTATCGACGATACGGATCTTGTCCGCCATAACCACCTCTGTCTCTGTCTCGTTCTCTGTAGTCTCTTCCCATTTCTCGGTCCCTGTCTCTCCTATCCCGGTTTCCGTGCATATCCCGTTCCCAATCCCGTAATGGACTTCGACTCCGTGGTCTTCGCTCTCGGTCCCGGTCCCTGTCTGGTGCTTCTCTCGCACCAGGCTCCTCATAGCGTAATGGTTCGCCATAGTCAGGGGGTCCATCCCGGTACGCTGGCCGATCATCCCTGCGTCGATGCTTAGGCGGGGCCGCATGAGGGTCGGCACTCGAGTATGGAGGGATATATGTGTCACGGTTGCTACCGCCTGCAGGACCAGCGCCGCCACTAGCAGTTGGGGGAGCTCGAGATCTTGGTGGAGGTGGGCCGCGCCCATCCTCACGATAAGGGTGACCATCTGGCGGGCCGTGGCGATACGAGTCGACCTCTGCAGGTGGCAGTCGTGGTGGTAGTGGATGGTCGCCAGGGGGTCGTCGCTGATACGACTCATCATAAGAAGGACGATGACCTTGGTCATATGGTGGCATGTCTCGATGAGGTGGATAGGGATTCGCACCTCGATAGTCACCCCCACCACCATACGCACCATTCTGGGAAGGCGGGCCGGGTGGTCGTCTGTTGTAGGATTGACTGTTGTGGCCGTTTACGTATGGAGGTCTGCCACCGGGTATGCGAGCACCATGAGGAGGACCGCCGCCACGCATTCCTTCATATGGTGGAAGTGGCCTCCCACTGATACCCCATTCTCCCTGCGGGCCGATACCTACGGATCCACCAGCCGGTGCAGGCGGTCGTTTAGTTCGCTGATCTCTGAACTTCTTTCGATCCAGTTCGTGCGACTCTTCAAAAGAGGGTAAGTCTTCAGGTTTCGCTGGGTAGGGTGCAGAGTGAAAGTAAGGATGTTTGAGGGCGTCGATAGCGTTGATTCGTTTTCGCCAATCCAGCTTCAAAAGCTCGCTCAATAATGAAAGGGCTAAAGGCTCGAGGTCGCGGAATTGACGACTGAGTGTAGACGGCATTTGCTCGAACTCCAGGATCGCCTCTGCGCCCGGAAGCTCGCGCCAACCAGGCATATTCTCTTCTGTAGGGGATCCCAGCAGCTCAAAGATCAACCTGGCCTGGTTCAGATCACTGTCTCCAGTCAAAATGGGCTTGTGCTTGAACATTTCGCCAAAGACGCAACCAACTCCCCACATGTCGATCGCAGTGGTGTACTTGCGCAGCTGGAGGAGTAGTTCTGGTGGTCGATACCATCGTGTCACAACCAAGGTAGTGTACTCTCTGGTGGCTTCTCCACCTCCTTGACCCGGTTTGGGAGGCTCGTCGTCATAAGGACGCGCCAGCCCGAAATCTGCAATCTGGAGAATTCCTCGATTGTTGATGAGCAAGTTGGCGGTCTTCATATCTCGGTGTAGGATTTTGTTCTCGTGGAGATATGCGCAGCCTTCGAGGAGTTGTTTCATGTAGCACTTGATCTGTGGCGTGGTAAAATTGACGTCCGGGTTTTCCAGGAGCCCCGAAAGATCGTGGTCCATGTACGGCGTCACCATGAACATGCTGGTTTTCTTGCTCGCATTCTTCGGTCGCTCGACGGCCATCTCTGACAGCTTCAAGACATTGATGTGGTCGAGTTGCTTCAGCAATTTGATCTCCCGCAGTGCGGTTATGGGGAAGCCATCCTTCTCGTTGTGCATCAAGATCTTTTTCAGCGCCACAATCTGCCCTGTTCTCTTGGATTTGGCCTTGGACACTTCGCCAAAAGTACCCTCGCCGAGTTTGCCCATGTATTCATACTCGGTGATTCTTGAGCAGCCGTGAAACCGGGGCCTGCCATCGTCAAGGAATTCGAGGCTCTTTCGAGGATGTCGTGAATCCGAGGACATCGCGGCCACTGTTTCCACGACCGGGACCAGTCGTCTGTAGCCGGATACTGTTGGCGTGCACTGCGGGGGCAATGTGCAACAGCCTCAGTCCACTGCGACAGTGATGAGACGGATGACTGTCCAGCCGAAAGTGTTTGCGCTCTTCTGTCGTGGGATCGATGGGGTTTGGGAATCGCTATCGACAAGGCCGAGGCCAGACAGGATGAATTGATTTCGTCATCTAGTCGCAGAGACACCAGATAGGGACGGGTAGTTCTAGCGCGATGCACGGCGGAGGAGGGTCGCGGGTGCGGAGCGATGATTCACTGGTGAAGTGGGAATGCGTGGGAAGGGACGTGCGCAGGTGAAGGCGAAGTCAAGGACAGTTCGATGCGCGGTCGAGATCGAGCGTATCGGCCACGTGCGATCTTTGCGACTCGGTGGATTGAATCAAGACACGATCTCACACAGCCGGCAAGATGAGGAGGATTTGGCTTTACAGTTGTTGCGATGCCCGGGCATGATCATTGGGCGGCATTGTAGACCCTGCAGATTCAAGCAGAATTGGCATGATCCTCGCTTGTCCCCAGGTTGTAAGGGCTCGCTTGTGGCGCCTTGCCGATGGGCGGACAAACAATTATTCCGGCAAGGCTGAATCTCAAGGCTGAGTCTCAAGGCTGAGTCTCAAGGCTGAGTAAAGGCTGGTACGCTTTCACCTGCGGGAGTAATTTCCCCGGAAGCCCTAGTTGTCGCTGTTTGAGTTCCCGCACCATCAGGCAAGTTTGACTGTATGTCTCACACAGGCAAAGCCATTGCCGACTGACAATGCTGCACTCAAGGAGAATAAGTCAGGTCAGACTGGTGCTCATGTTGGGCGGGAGGCCTAGGTTGCCGGACCGAGGAAGCATTCAAGACACTGCCAGTGTTCGAATCAGGGCAACATGATCAATGTCGACTACGATAGGCTGAGTTATAGAGAGTGTACTAGTGCGGTATGAGGGACAGCTTCAGGCAGCGGGAACATCGGTATCTTCGACAAGCCCCAGGTAGTTCAGCTACTGGGCGCTGAGGCTGTGGTGCGGCGTTGAGGCTGCACAGTAATATTTCAACCAGAGGAGACTGCTCACTGAGATCACGTGTCATATTCCAGTAGCGTCCATTTAAGGCGGCAAGATACCACTAGCTACGTGACGGGGACTTTAAGCTATAATAATAATATTAATATTAGTGGCTACCTCTTCTGGTTTATCTACGCCCCGCCGTAATAGTCGGAGCGGCGTTCTGACCGTCGATGTCCCAGCTACGAAGATAAGTGCGACGAAGTCGGAAGGACGTTTTCCGCTGGCCTCATCGCTGCGACCTGCACCTCTTGGGGAGATAGTTGCTAAGTTAAGTAGGAGATGACCCTAAGAGCGCGGATGTCCACAAAGGTGTGCAGAGCAACGCACCGTCTATGCGACTGTTGCCGTTTGAGGGATTTCCCCCAAGATCTTCGTAGAGGCAGATCCCGACTATCGACAAGTTCGATAAACACTCGCTAGAGTCTCGTCGATGGCCGAACCCATGTATCTGTCCGATAGTGGTCACCAACAGGGGTCAATTAGCAAGGTGCCTTTCTCCCCAAGATTTGTCTTCCCTCGCACACACAAGAGAGGCCAGGGTGAAGTTCGTATCTCAGGCTGAACCAGGCGACTTCGGCAGTGGCGAGGGCGGCGTTTCTTCAGACACACGAATCGATGGAACGAATGCAGTAGGGGCCAATTATACGGATGAAATTGGTGAACGGCCGACAAGACGAAACTCGCACGCGCTAGGATCATTGTGAACGGAGAATTTCGAGCCCATCCTCGTGGACTTTGGCGGAACATCTGCGATGTCCTGATTATCGGCAAGGACAGGGAATCCTGCTTGGCCCAACCGACAATCCTGCTAGTGAAGTCGAACTTGTTACCTCCTTCAACCCTTCGCTCAACCTTGGTAAGAGTCCAATGATACCGGCACAGGTAGCTCCATCAATGGGATGTGTTGTTGCGACCCGTGACTATCGCGCTCCCAAAATCCACCCCCGACTCGGGGTCGCTTGATGGTGGCTTTAAAAGCCAAGGCCTGATCCCACCATAGGCTGGCGATGACATCGTCTTCCTTGATTCCGTACAGGCGAGCCACTGTAGCTCGAGTCAGGACACCGGTGGCTTTGACCCGATCCTTGGTCTTCGCATCCGAGAATATGACGTCGAAAGTGAGCTCGTACGGTCCGGCATTCTTACTTCGGACGTAGGTGGCCAGATCTGCGAGAAAGGTATGACCGGGAGGTGGCTCTTTGTTAAGGACCGAGCCCGTTTTTGGTTCGCAGTGTTGCTCGACTGGAGTGTGGCCATTCGTCGTCGGCTTCTCCATGATGTGGCCGTTGGCTGTGGCAGGCAACTGAAGGGCCGGTGCTGTGTTGGATCCTTCGACAGTCTGGGCGTACACTGGGAAATGCTCGAGCGGGTCGTTTATCGGCATGAGATGGTACATACAAAACTCGGACACTTGCCCTAGAGGGATGTCGAGTGGTGCAAATGGCATGGCAAAGTTCCCGGCCGTCGCCCGCTGATGAGGGTACGAAGAGTGCATCATATGTACTCTCGCAATATGCACAACGTTGGTGGCCTCTTCTTGCGTACCCGCGAGGGCGTGCGCGACGACACCGACCTCATGCGGCGTGTCAGTCCGTTTTTCCAACGGGCCCATGATGGCATCCCTCCCGTATACCCGGTACTCGAGCTCGTGGGGGTATTTTGCGTGTTGCGCCACCAGCTGTTTGCCACGGGCTAGGAAATCGTCGAGCTGCGAAATGAGGATCGGGTCTCGAAAGCCTCCAAAACACATACTGTGGAATCCAACCAGCTTCCCGGCCTCTAATTTCACCGTATACTGCTGTTCCGGCATGAATGTTGCCCCCCAGACCCTGACACTCCTCCCATCCGGTAGTTGTTCGTACTTTGCAGTCTCTAAGAGGAGGGCGCCTCCCGGTCCGAGGAGAATGTCGGGTCTCGTCTTCTCATACAGCGTATGGGCTGCAACGGAGGCTTCCGTGCAGATCGAGGAGGGGTCTAAGGGAGTGACCACAAAGTCTTTGTCACGGACGATGGCCAATGCTGACTTGTTTTTCGGCGTCGCACAGAGAGCACCGCACTCCATAATCTTGCCCATGTGGTAAATCGTGCCCATGTCGGTCAACCCTTTCCACGCGCAAAAGGCGGCGTACGGGGCCGGATCGTATGTACGACCTCCCACAATGATGTCGAAGTCGGGGTGTTGGTTCATGGCTTCTAGCCACGGTTCCATGCCCATCTGGGCCACAATCTTGGTCGCAGCATCAATGTCCTCGACCTTCAGCTCAGGTACGGCCTCGCCACACGGTTGCATCAATCCAGCCTTGAGTTTGCTCCGCACGATATCCTTGTCGATTTGGGAGTAGATACGGAGAACCTTCATCGGTCGGTACCCTTCTCGCTTGATGATGTCTTTGATGATGTTGACTAGAAGGTCGACGCCAGTGTTGGAACCATCTCCTCCGGCGGATCCTGAGGGCTACCCGTCAACACAACGGATGTTGCCAGGAATAGGACAGTCTCTCACCTATCAAAAGCGGTTTCTTGTAATGGTGAATACCAGCGACCAAGATTGCAAGGTCTCTTTCGTATGAAGACTGAGCCACCGTGGGCTTTCCAAGTGCCAGTTTCGACGGGCCACTGTCGGTCGAGCCACTGTCCAAGATGACAGCATCTACGCCCCTTTTCAACGTGTCCCAAAATGTGCTTTCGCTGAACGAGTAGCCGAGCATGCCAACTGGCGTGAAGATACGAAGTCCGTCCTGCATCTTGTCTGTCGCCCTCCAGAGCTATAGGTCAAAGCCGTCAACAACATTTTCATGTACAAGCCATGTTTCGTTGTTTATACGGTGAATTCTGCAGTGTCGAGTCAGGCTGGCGGAGAGGTGGAACAGTCGTGAAATGGCCCCTGTGTGCCGGAACCGCTTCGCAAGCGAATTCGCCCGGACATCTTGGGGAGGCTGTGCCCGCCCACATACCATCCCCGAGAGTCGGGCCACGCAGTGCTCTATTCTGTCCTCTGTGTACGAGCTTGACTGTGAGTGGCATAAGGGTTGGGACATCGCAAGACCCTGGTGTGTACACAGGGCCTCAGCAATTGTGCAATTTGCGGGGCGACCTTCTCCCCCCAGACTGGTCATGCTCTCCTGTTCCCGACTTTGACACCTGGGGCAGAATAACTTGGGCATCCATATAAGTTTAATCCACGGTCACTTTGCAATTATGGCCTAGCACTTCGTGTTGGACGAAACATGTCGCGTCCATCGTTCGCCTCGCTGCCTCTTGAAGAATCACATCCCCCCTACTCTGCGTGGGGCCTCTACGGACCGGATGATGAACTGGGGACGTTGAATCTGTTGACAGAGGAGAGGATTTTGGGTGCCAAAAACGAGATCGTGACGGGGAAGACAATCAGCCTCAAGTAAGCGGAACCATTGAGAGCTTCATATCAACCTTTCTCGCAAGCGAGCTTTCAAAGTCCGGCGCCTGACAAGCACTGACGTGTAGTCTCCCGATCAACTTGCCTCTTCTTCCGATGAACCCGGAGCGCAAACCCTGCGTTCACCAATTCAACATCAAAGAAAGGAGCAACGATGATGTCCTGACAATCAACACCCAGGGGTCCAGTCACTGGGACGGGCTGCGGCACGTCGGGTATCAACGTGCGAGGCGATTCTACAACAATACCACGCAGGAAGACATCTCGGGGACTGCACCTAATCATCGCTGCGGTGTTCAAGGTATATGCTCTCGCACGACTCCCCTCCTTTTTTCCCAATTCACACCTGACCGACTTAGCCATGGCCAGAAAGTCCATTGTCGGGCGCGGAGTGCTGCTGGATTATCGAGCGTGGGTGAAAAGGCAGGGAATCCACTACAGCGCCTTCACCACGCATCGGATCACAAAGGACGAGCTCGTGCAGTGTGCCTTGGATCAGCGGACCGAGTTCAAGCCCGGAGACATCCTCCTCATCCGTACCGGCTGGACCGAAGACTATCTCCAGTGTAGCGATCAGGAGAAGAAGGCGCTTGCTGAGCGGCCCAATCGCGACTTCGTCGGGGTGACAAACACCATCGGGATGGCTCAATGGCACTGGGACATGGGCTTTGCGGCGGTCGCAGGAGACACCAACGCGTACGAAGCGTGGCCACCGGACCGCGCATCAGATCTCCAGCATGCTCTCCATGAAGTATTTCTCGCTGGCTGGGGCATGCCGATCGGAGAGGTCTGGAACCTAGAGCAGTTGGCGGAAGAGTGCCAGAAGAGGCAAAAGTGGTCTTTCTTTCTCACGAGCCAGCCATTGGACATCCCGGGCGGTGTCGCAAGCCCTAGCAACGCTCTGGCCATTCTGTGACCTCCATAGCTAGCTGATCCAAGAATCAAAAACACCTGGCATGGGAGCGAGATCGTAGCTCTAAGTATGCACCGCGTATAGTCCCCCATGGGGTTGCAGACGGTTCACCCTGTCACAGAACTTGGCTGTCGTAGTACGCGTAGGTGTTTATGTCATGACGGTCGGCCAAATTGATGCAAAGAATAGGCAGAGCGTACTGACTAACGTCGAGAAGTTTGGTGTACAGGTTACAGAGGGCTGTGGCCGCGACAGAATTTGCCCCTATCTTCCCGCAGCTACAGTATCTAGCCCGAATACTGGGTCAATTGAACGGATGACTTTCGACAATTGGTTGGCAGGCCCCAACATCATAGCCAATCTTTGGCGGTACAGCTCTGTACATCTTGCAGGCGAGCAAAGATTTGTGAATAGACTTGCGGCAGATGGAGGTGAAGCCGGTTCCGGCATTGAAGCGAAACCGCTTCGAAGCGATCCACTTGGGCAACTGCACCCGCCCCAGTTTGGCCAGAACGGCCAGACTCCCGGAAAGTCTGGGCCTGTGGAGGTAGATAAATTGGACAGAGAAGCCGGGGCTGCCCAGTATTTCTCCTTGATTGATTTGGCATTGAGAAGTCGACCGAATTTTTGCTGCCGGCCATGGAGATTCAGAAAGAGCCAGAAAGCCTTCATTGCGAGGACCACGGTCTTGGACTGGGACCTTCTGAAGGGCCCGAAGGGTCGAAGGAAAATGGCCTCGAGATGCACGCCGAGGTCGAGCTGTCTCCAGAAGAGAGGGAGGCTGAGCGCAGGCTAGTTTGGAAGCTGGACCTTCTCATCCTTCCCCTGCTGTCGTTGATGTATTTTCTTGCTTCGATGGTGAGCAGTACGCCTTCCTCTCGTGGCGCCGTGATGTGGTGGCCGATGATTGATATGGCTGTCTTTGTAGGATCGCGGCGACATTGGTAACGCCGCAGTGGCGGGAATGGTCGAGGAGCTCAAGATGACGTCCCAGCAATATAGCAACTGCGTTGCCTTTTTCTACATTGGATACATCGTCTTCCAACTTCCGGCCACCGTCTTCATACGAAAAATACAGCCACACTTCCAGCTTGGGATTGCGATGATCGGCTGGGGGTTGCTGACTACCGTGTAAGTCGACCAATGCTCGTTTCAAACTACCCAATCAGCCGCTGAGTGGTCGGACAGGATGTGCAAAGCCACGCACTGGGCAACGATTGCCGGCTTGAGGGCGGGCGTTGGCGCTTTCGAGGCCTTCCTTCAAGCTGGAGCGTTTTACTTGACCTTCTGGTACAAGCTAGACGAGCTTGCAACACGAGGGTCCATCTTCTTCGCCATGTCTGCCGTCGCGGGAACCATGAATGGTCTGATCTCCTACGGCATCGCCAAGGACATGCCGTTTGTGCATGGATGGCTGCCGTGGCGGTGGATCTTCCTGATTGAGGGTAAGGGGTTTCACTGCCTTGAAAAGAGAAAGAAATGGAACACATGTTGACATCCATACTAGGCGTGATCTGTGTTGGCTGCGGCTTCTTCGTCATGGTGCTGCTCCCTCCCGTCCCAGAACGAGCGCGGTGGTTCTTCACGCCGGCCGAGCTAGAGATCGCTATACGTCGGTCCAAACAGGCGTACAACACCCCCCACACTGGCATCAAGGCCCACCAACTTGTCGCGGTGTTGAAAGATCCAAAAATCTGGTGTTACGGTGGGCAGATCTCCATCCATGCGGACGGGCAGGTGGATTGGCTGACCGTATAATCTGCAGCCTTCTTCTACAGCATGATGAACATCAGCCTGACCTCCTTCTCGTCGTTTTTCCCCGTCATCTTGAAAGGCTTGGGGTACAGTTCTGTCCGCACTCAGCTCTTGACCATTCCAGTGTATGTGTGCATTGCCGTCGTGTTGGTCATCTTGGGTGCTATATCGGACAGGACAAAGCAGCGTGGCATCTTCCTGGCCATGGCTTTCGCGGTGGCGGCCGCGGGCTGGCTGATCTTACTTTTGAGCACCTCCAAGCACTTGTCTTATGCGGGCTGCTTCTTGGTCGGCATGGGTTGCTATCCACAGGTCACTCTGATACAATCTTGGATGTCTGTGAACATCATCGGCTACACAAAGAGGTATGTCGTTTTTCGAGCTTCGGTTCCGCGACGTGTACTTACGTGGAAGCAACCAGAGCTGGATCGTTGGCTTTCATCATGATCTTTGGTCAGTGCTTTACGCTCATGGGACTGGAGATTTTCACCGATGCACCCAAGTATCACCGGGGCAAAGGTCTTGGATTCGCGTCCGCGGCGCTCTCCGCGCTTCTGGTCCCTTTCTTCATCCTGTATATCCGACGCTTGAACCAGAAAAAGGAGAAGGAGAAGCACACTCCCGAGGCGGCCGAGAAGCGAAGACTGGGGATTGAGGAAGTGTGTGATGATCATCCTGATTTCAGGTTCTGGCTTTGAAGATGGTGCAGGGTGTTGCATGCTTTTGTCGGTTTGCTGAGGGTGTGAAATCAGATCCCCCCGAACAACTGTCGGAGCGATCGTAGTTCGGTAAAGTCACGCGAAAAAGCAGTGACATGTTTTTCCATTCTATTCACAAGACCACCTTTCGTCATTCAAGATGCTGGGCGATCTTATCCCGATCCACCCTCTGATGTACACGGAGTACTCGAGTACGTGGCTCCCTTTGACAGTCTCCTTCCGCATGGGATCGAAGGGACTAGATTTGGTCCCCCGTGTCTTTGCCTAGGAGGTGCCTAGAGAGCGCTTAGTGTTGCTCAATCCAAGGCCCATTTGATGTCAGAGCTCAGTTAAGTGGACATCAAAAGCCTATAACTCAATAGAGGAATATGATAAAATTCTATTGGGTCCTAAGCCCTGTCTAACTACTCCGTATATAACCTTCGAATGATTAACATAGAGGTTACCGGCGCTAGTCTTGGGCTAGCTGTAATAGTTATGATATATCTTGGCAGTCCTGCCAGTTACAAGCCGAGGCATCTCGTGTCATGTGACGAGTCCCCTCGTTCTCAAAGCCTTTTGTGCAGCTGGACGGGTTTCTTCGTTCAAAATACTTCGTCCTTCACCCCGGGGCACAGGAGCCATGGCATCGACGCAAAAGCGCAAGAGGCAGAAAGGTGCCGCTTGTGTGCACTGTCGACAACTGAAGGTAGATTGCAATAGACATTTCGCGGCTTTCTCCTACGCCTCTAATGAATTCACAGATGAGATGCGATTCGACTGACATGTTCCCGGCGGCCTGCTCGAGATGTCAGAAGGCGGGCAAAAGCTGTACAGTGAACCCAGACTATCAACGAACCGCAATGAGAGAGTCAGTTGGACTGCGGTGCCCACAAGTCGACATGCTAAGGCCTTGATTCTCTAGCCGTCTTAATCATCTAGAAAGAGAAATTCAAGACATTCGCGAGACTTTCCGCGCTCCACCCACGTCTGAGCTCAATCCGTCGAGAACCTCTCTCGAGCAACCGGATCCCCAGAGCAATGGAACCTCTGCGGACAGCGCTCTAGGTGAACAGCCCAATGCAGACCTGCCGAGCAAGGAAGAGCTGGTCCTGATGCTTTCGACCAGGGAATTCTTTTCCCATGCTCCCGTCCTTGAAACAGTCACGATCACCATTGATGATGCGTGTGATATCTTCCTAGAGTGAGGCCCATTACCCATGCCAGTCGTTGTCCTGCAATTCATATTCATCTTCAGATATTATAATCACTATCATCCACTCTTCCCCTTGCTCCAGGACATCAGGACCATCGTCGACGAATCCCCGACGTGTCGATTACTTTTCTGGGCAATGGTTGCGATAACTAGACGAGAACTGGCCGTCGTCTTGTCTGGCCCAATCCGGAGCCTTGCGGGGAACGAGTTGTTTGGGAATGTCGCCTCATCTATCTCACTCATCCACGCCCTTCTGATTCTGGCATATTGGCCTTTGCCGTATGGAGCATCAACTGAAAACCCATCCTGGCTGTACTGTGGTGCTGCCGTCCACAAGTCTCTGGCTTTGGGATTGCATCGTCCGGCTTTCCTGGTGGACTTTGTCAATTGGACCCTCCCCGATGAATCGGCAATTTCCACGCGCCAGAGGACTTGGATAGCTTGTTTCATCGTCAATCAAATGTAGGAAACCCTCCTGGTTGTGATCCGAACCGTATGACTGACGAACCCGGCGGGGAAACAGGGTGAGCAGCCAGTTAGGAGTGCCATCGACCTTCAAGGTCGATCACTCAATCAATCAAGCCCTCCGAGAATGGCCAGAACGGATGCCAATGATCCTGAAGCCTCTACTCCAGATGTCGTTCATATCATTCTCCTTTACCAACATTCTGGGCCATTTCGAGGGGGCACCGGATGGTCTGCTTCCAGAGCCTGGCCATATCATCCAAGTCTTCGATGCAGACCTCGATGCTCTCGAGCGCCGCGAGTGGGATGAGTGGGACCCTAGTGTGCTCGTGTTGTGGCTCTGGACGAAATTGCGTCTTTATTCCTTCGCTGTCGCGTCGGAGCCGTCAGACCCAGAACACGATGGAGCCATACACCACGGTCGGGAGGGATATTATACCTCACGGGGATTCTCCATCGCCACTCGAACCATAGAGATAGTTTGCGCTATTTTGGATCCTTCCAATCCTCCCAAGCAGAAAAGCCAAACCTCGCCCGGTGTGATGTCGGGTGGCTTGAGTCCACAGAACCGGCCTTGGACTGGCTTCGAACGAGCGGCTCTGGTGTATGCCGTGATGTTCCTTCTCAGAGTCACGCGCTTCTCCCAATTTCCCGTCCAGAGAGACGTCGCTGACAACACGATCCGAAAAGCGCTCGTAGCCCTGAAGGCTGATCGAACATCTCTCAAACATGATTCGGTTTCTCGAGCCTGCGACATTATCGAATTCGTGTGTCAACTGCCAGATCCAAGGATACAGGAACAGCACATGGAGGAGCCAGACTCCCGGGGTCCCGGCAGACCTCCTCGACCTGAAGGTTCGCCGGGATCGAGACCGACAGGCCGAGTCCGTTCACGAATGAGTCAAAATCTGGCCTTCGACATTGTGAGGTGTGCACTCGCGCGATTTGCAAGCGAAGAAGGGCAAAGAAAATATCCATACGCCAGCGGTGGCCGCCAGAAAGGGCAAGACAAGGGCTCGAGGGAGAAGTCGCCCGGCGCATCATCTCACCCTACCACCTGCGATAATGACTATGTGTCCCTTGCGGCTATGGACGAGGCCATTGCAGCCGATGCCAGGTTGGGACCGTTGGTGTTTCCGAGCGGCATCGCTTCGAGCGCTTCCAATCCCTACGCTTCCAATCTTCAGCCAGGCGATATCTTCTGGACAGATTGGGACCTGGCCTTTACCGACCTCTACTCTCCGAGTTGAGGATCCTGACCATGCGTTAGCCAATCATAAATGACTTGAGACGACTGGCAGCGTGCCGGAGCAAACGAGTCTGGAGATGCTAGGACCCCCCCCCCCCCCCCAACCCCCCGGGCGGGGAGGTTCATTCTGCGGACGCTGTTGTTGTAGCGGTCCCTACCCCGATTGGGCATACCGACGAGACCCTCGAGGAGAATCCGTTCTGAATTACCCTCCTAGACACAAAATAACCTAGGCTTCGCTTGCGACGTCACCCCGTGAAACGGGAAAATAAAGCAATTTTGAGAACCCCTCCTATGCCACGGAGTACGGAAAACGAAAAGCCACGCAGCGGCTTTGCACTTGGTAGTGCCCAGAGTGCCATACCCGTACAAGTACAGGTCAAAGGAGAGTCGAGTCGCGCAAGACCTAAAGCGCAAACCCAGCGACGCTGTTTTTGACAGAGCCCGCGTTTTCACTGGACATACTTGTGGAAGTGCCTTGGACAGGGCGCCGTGGCGGCAGACTTGGAAGGCCAATCAACCATGGCCGTTTTCAAGAGTCCCTCCCTAGTAGGGTGAGCACAGGGCGGCATCAGCCTCGTCCAAAGAGGGGTGAGCTGTGGCTGCGTGTAGGATTACCTCGTCTTGGCATATCGTCAATCACAACCCGATACGCATCAGCATTACGGACAAAGCCATCTTCTTGTCCGACATTGTCCTGTTGAGACTGGACATATTCTCTCCTTCTTCACTTCACGGTCTTGACAGTAGGCGAATCTACCACGGCACATCCCCCCATTTCAACACTTGATAGCTCGCGTACAGACGCATCCCAGCAATGGTTCGAGGCAGTTGTCTTTGCGGACACGTCACGTATAATCTCGACATTGATCTCCATGTCGCGCAAATGGTAAAACAGCCCCATCCCCATCCATCCACGCCGGGCTGGGAGCAAGAGATGTTCATTTGGAAAAAAAAAAAATAGGAAACAAAAACATGCCACTGCCGCCCGTGCCGCAAGATCACCGGCGCATTCACGTCTCTCAACCTCACCGTGCCCTCGACCTCGTTCGCCCTCACAAACGGCAGCTTGAAGACGGTCAAGACAACGCACGTCGACGAAGGGTTTGAATTCTCGCTGGCCTTCTGTCCCGAGTGTGGGAGTCCCATCTACGCAGTACCGCACGGGCCAGGGCTGCGAGATATTCTGGTCATCCAGGTGGGTACACTCGATGATGTCAACTTACTGCAGAAGGCGCCGACCGTCGAGATGAACGTGATGCATAGATTGGGGTGGGTGAAGGAGGTTGAAGGGGCCGAGCAGAAGGAAAAATATGTTTGATATTGTTGGTTTTGAGGCTTGGATAGACCATTCATGCCCGCCTCACTCGCTCGGGCTGCATTGAATCCATGCCTAGTCAGTCACATTGCCAATGTTTTGCTGCTTCTGAACTAGTCCTCCGTCAGGTCACCATACTCCCACATACCCCTCCGTTCCTTCTTCGCTTCCTCCTGGAGCTCTCGGAACTTCGCCAACGTGTCTGCGGACTGCCTTTCCCACGCCTTCAATTTGACTGGGACCATGGCCAATCCTTCTCGAATGACTTCTGCATTGATGCTTTCATCGATTTTGTTGGACACCTTCGGGTCAAGCAGAGAAATATGCAACGTTCCTTCCGGAGCGACGTAATCCACGTTCGCCACCAGCTCTCGGCCGTCTGTCTGTTCCGCGATGAAATCAACGGTGTCTCGGAGATACTGCTCGGAGGTGGGAAGTTGAAGGAAGGACAGGACGGCATCAGTCGCCTGTGGCTTGAGCTTTTGGGTGGAGAATTGTGGTTGAGTCAAAGGCCGTAATCGGGTCCAAGGAACAGTTTCCGAGTTGCCATAGTCGAGGTAAATCAGATCCACCTTCTTCCCGTCACGGTCGACTCTCCTTACTCTCGCTCGATACCACTGATCGTCAACTGTGAACTTGGCAGCAACGATATCGCCAACCTTAGGTGGACCGGGCAGTGGTTGGTCGTTGGCCTTGTTCAGATGGAAGGACTTGAATGCATTCATGAGCTCTGTCAAGCTTGCGGTTCCAGCACCGATCTGTTGAACCTTGAGTTTGCCGGTCTCGTCGACGTGTGTCACCATGACGTCGCGATAGTCCTTTCTTCTCGAGGTCGGTTGAGCTCCCTCTCCATTTGTGCCATTGGCACCATCGGCAGCAGGTTCAGCCTCGTCTTCATCGGCGTCCTTGCTTGGGTCCCAATCGTGCCACATGCCCTTTCGAGCCTCCTTGGCCTTTTTCTCGGCCGCAAACAGCTCATTTGCATGACCGCTCTTCTCGGCTGAATATGCATGAACTTCGGCGAGGCCTTCCTCTAACAGAGCTCGCGCGAAGTTTTCGCGGCCAACATACATGGTGCCAATAAACCCGCCAATTTTGTCCGTATCCTCCACGTCAATCTCTACGTCACGCTGCATACATCTTCGGTTGGCAAAGTCATAGGCTTCCTGTCCAAAAGGCTCAGCGTTATCGCCAGGCTGACGGGCTGGCTTCGGCGTTCGAATGCCGGAAAGGACAAAAGTCAATTTCGCGTTCTCGCGGGGGACGAGAACCACGAATCTAGAACCAGCTCTGACAAAGTCGACCACAGCCGGGACCTTTTTCTGTCTTTGCAGCACCGAGGCTTCCATCTTGGCTTTCTGTAGACTTTCCGAATAATCCTGATAGTGTTTAGCCGCAGGAGGTTTGTCCGACCACATGCCTTTACCGTCCTTTTGAGCCGATTCTTCCGCGAGGAGCAGCGCGTCGTAGTCGGGTGAGCGGTCGTCGTCGTCTCTTCGATGTCGAATGACAGACGCATAGCCGGCCTCCACCAACGTCAAAGCTACATTCTTTCCGCCCACCGTCACGGTGGCCACTTCGCGTTCTTCAAAGCCTTCCGAAGCCGGCTTCTTGCCATCGATGCTCACCTTGACGTGCTTTCCGATCAGTCGCTTCCGGAGGAACTCCTTTGCCTCAGCGCCGAATGGAGATTGTTTCGGATCTGACGGCTTGGGCTGACGGATGCTGGAAAGAGTCACTTTGCGTTCCTCGCCGGATCGTGTTCGAAGAAAGATCGTCTCAGCATTCAAGACCCTGGAGACTGTGAAATCCGCCTCCTGCACTCCGGCGGCTTTGGAAGACGCCACGCCGGTGAAGACGCCCTTTCTGGCATTCTTTGCCGCGTTCTCGGCGTTTCTGAACTGGGCCATTTGATTGCCCAGTAAGGTGACGTGCTGATCATTGGAGCGAGCTAGACCAGCCTCAAGCAGAAACATGGCGATGTTTCCTTTGGGGTGCAAGACATTTGCGATGAGTTGATTTTGCGGCGTCACTCCAAGCAGCTCAACGGAGCATTTGCGCTGATGTAACCTCTCGTCGACGAAGGCATGTGCCTCGGTGCCGTAAGGCTCAGCCGGGACCTCTTTCCCTTCTGGGGTGGTTCTCTTGGTCGCGGGAGTGCGTATGCCGGCTAGGACAAGCATGGTCTGAATGTGCTTTGAGGGAGTGAGCATGAGACGAGCAATCAAGCGGTCTCCCGTCAGAACCCTCTCGATGACAGCTTCAATTTTCTTGCCCTTGTATTGTTCGACCAAGGCATTTGGGTCGGAGACCTCGGACGAGTTCTCGATCTGACCGCCCTTGGCCCACAGACCTTTGCCCTGAGCTTTTGCATCACTTTCCAACGACCTCAGCTTGTCCAGGTATGCCAATGCATCTTCGTCGTCCTCTTTCTTCCCAGCGTCCTCGCGCACTTTAGCCCAGCCTTCTTGGACGATGAGATCGGGCAATTCGGCACCGTTGGGGAGTCTGACTCGTCCGTACTCGCGTTTCGTGGTGGGAATGGCATAGAGGACTTGGAATTGAATGACCTTGCCGAGGACCAGCTCGCGGACAAATTCGCGGGACTGAAAGGCAAAGGGCTGGTGCGGGTTAGCAGGTGGGAGTTCTGGGTCTCGTGAGGGATATACCACCGACCTCGTCACCTTCTCTTTTCAACCTCGGGGCACTGATGTAGGCCAGAGACAAGGTCCGTTCGGCACCCTTTGCATTGGTGATGATCAAGGTGTCGCCTGACAGGAGGCTCTTGACCCGAGCTTGGAGGAGAGCCATTGCGGGAGCGGAGAGGTTGCGGAGAGGAAGCTGTGAACAGAATGAGAAGACAATGGAATATCAGTGAGGACCGCTATGCACAGAAAGAGTCAATGCGAGTGAATAAGAATATCAAGTGGCTTGGAGCTCAAGAGGCGGTGGAGGAGGGCGGGATTTTGAATGGGCGTCTGGTGATGGGCAGCGCTTTTGTGGCCAGTTTTCGATTTATTTACCAGCGCATTTGCTTTGGACTGTGCAATTTGTGGGGTAGAGACACCAAGGGACCTCGTGCCCGGCCAATTAGTAGGTAGTAAGAGAGTCATGCCTGTTTGAGCCTAGTCCGCGTAGCTTGTACTTGTTATAGGTACTTGACGTCACCGCTAGTGGGCTAGTAAGTCTAGTGAGTCTCGTGGAAAGAGCAGCGGGAGGGCAGCCGCGAGGGGCACCACAGAGGCGCCAAAGAGGGAGGTTCTTAACCAGGGCATCATCATCAGTATCCTGGGGCAGCATTCTGGGCCAGTCCCTTTGTTACATAGCAATAGAAAATCCGTGGCATTGCAAGACCTGTGGACGGAGATGGCCGTAGGACAAGCAAGAGGCGGCCGGTAGATGCACACACGCCCGCAGCCGCTCCTTCCCGTTTGAGCTTCTTATCTCTTTGGTTGCGGGGTATTTTGGCAAGTCTGTGAGGGATGCGATGATGAGGGCACACGAGCCAATGCGCCCATGTTTGTTGTGCATGCTATATCTATCTTCGCAAGGGATCTGTCTCTCCAGCCAGTCTCTTCAGATTCCATAGCACCAACTCTGCTGCACACCAGACTGACCAGTTCAATTACTCCCACAGGTGCCGATATCTCCTGCAACCCCTTTCCGCCCCAGCCTCGTGCCGTCAACCCTCCAACATAACATCCCCAGCATGAACAACAACGACCCAAACCACCGCAAAGGCGTCGTCGGCAATCCCAATGCAACCTTCTGGCTCTATGACTCCAAGACTGGCTTCGACCTCACGCACCCGCCGACGCCCACCTCGCCCACTCCCTCGCCGAACTACACCGTCAAGACAACCACCCTCCCCATCACAATCCACCCACCCAAATCGGCCCTCGTCATCATCGACATGCAGAACTTCTTCCTCTCCCCCAACCTCGGACGCCCCAAGGACTCCAAAGGTCTCATCGCTCAACAGCAGCTTCTCAAGTACGCCATCCCCGCGGCTCGAAAAGCCGGCGTCCGCATCATCTGGTTGAATTGGGGCTTGACCGACCAAGAGATCGCCGACATGGCCCCGGGCACTCTCCGCGCATTCGGATTCGAAACCGTTCTCGCGGCCGAATTTGAATCCTACGACAAAGTCGCGAAGAAGCAAGCCGCGGTCGACTCGCACGGCGTCAACGAGGGGTGCCACGAATTCCCAGACCCTCAGATCGAAACCTCGGGCAAGAATCCGCGCATCTACAAGGGACTGGGCAGTGAAGTTGGCCCAGTGACCCTCGATGACGGGAGCACCATCCAAGGCGGCCGACTTCTGATGCGCGATACGTGGAATGCTGACTTGACTCCGGAGCTGAAACAGACGTACGAAGCGGACGGCAAGACAGCCAATCCGCCAGACGTATGGATCCATAAGAACCGCATGTCCGGGCTATGGGGCCCAAGCACCCTGTGCACAGAGTTCCTGGAGAAAGAGGGCATCAAGACATTATTCTTTACCGGAGTGAACACGGATCAGTGTGTCGGTGGGAGTCTTCAGGATGTAAGTCACCATGGCATCGCCATTTCCCTCCCCTGCATCTATCTTTCCCTTTGAGCTTTTGCAATGATTGCAAGGTTCAATCGTCGCTGATGCTCGATGGTTGTTGGCGCCCAGGCTTTCTCGAAAGGCTACGACGTGGTTCTGCTCTCTGACGGCGCGGGCACGACAAGCCCCTCGAGCAGCCAGGACAGCATCGAATTCAACTGCGCAAAGACTTGGGGCTTCTGTACCACATGCAAGGACTTTGCGGAGGGTTTGGGTTTGTAAGACTGGGTGAAAGCGGAGCTTTGAGAATCTAATGTGGGCAGTGTTGAATTGACTATCGACTTGCGCTTGTCTTGAGTACCTCGTAATCCTCCACCTGGCCGTCCTGCCATTGCTGTCCCCTCTGTCGATGCCGCACTTGATAACTGCCCTTGCATGCCCAATGTCCTCCACCTGGCCGTCCTGCCAAATCGCCCGTCATCCACCCACTCGGTTCGCCCTACTCCATTCCGACAAGGACCTCACGGTCGACGTCCACCCCTGCCACGTCCGCGGCCCCGTCCTTGCCACCCGCCGCGGAATGCAGCAGGCTGGCTGGGAGGAAGCGGAGCCGCATCGGCCCAACGACTCTCCATCACGGACTGATGGGGAGCCGCGGGAGCGGACGGGCCAGGTGCAGGCGTCGCCGTCGGCGCCAGAGACGCAGGCGGCTCTGGCTGTCCAGACGTCGGGGCCGGCGCGGCAGTGGCGTCCCCCTGCGGTGGCAGGGGGGCGGGCACTTGGCCGAGCCCTTCGATCTGCGCCTTGAGCGCCTTGATGTGGAGGTCCTTGGCGTGCAGCTTCTTGTTCTGCTTCGCCAACTGCTCCTCCCTCCGGCGCGAGAGGTCCTTGTCGAAATAGGTCGCGGACCGCAGCTCCTTGGTCGCCTCCTCCAGCTGCTGCGTCAGCCGGTCCCGGGTGCCGCCCAGGGCGCTCGCCTCTTCCGCGGCCGCCTGCTTCTCCTCCGTAAGTCGCGCGATGGCGCTCACCTTCTCCGTGATCGCTTTCTCCTTCTGTCGGAGAAGCTCCTCCATCTCGCCCAGCCGAGCCTGGGTGTCTTGGTGCCGCTTGATCGCAGCCTCTTGCTCAGCCATGGTGGCTTCTTGCTCCTTGATTCTAGCCTCTTGTTCGGCCAGGGTGGCTTCGAGCCTCTTGATCAAGGAGTCCTTTTCTTCCAGCATTGCTTGCTGGTTCTTGGTGAGTTCGTCCATGGCTTTGACAGATTCTCGGACCTTGTCGACCTTGCCTCGGATGTCTTGCAGCTCGGTTTCCATACCTCGCTTGCTTTTGTGAAGAGTCCTGACTTGGTCGTTCAGGATGAAATTGATTGTCTTTTGGTTCTCGACCTTGTTGGCGAGGGAACCCATTTGGCCTTCATGGACCAAGTCCTTCCGCCGACTGGCGAGGTGGGAGAAACAGAGACCGACCGCCAGCGCCAACAGAACGGCTATGATGCCGAGTGACAGTGAACCCCCGGGAGGGAAGCCCACGTTGCGTCCAACGAAGGACTTGGGCAGGTAAGAGACCTCATTCATGCCGATGCCGCCTGGCATTTCGACGCGAGGTTGTCGCTGGATCACCGGGCACGTTGGTCGCAAGACCCCCTCTTCAATCGGCAGAGGGATGCATGTCTTGAGGAGGACGGGATTCTTGTCGATTGCGTGGTGGTTGATGGCCCCAGTTGTGACCTTGGGTACAACGAAGCGTTGGCCTTCGATCCAAGGCTCGGACGCAAACAGAGAGCCGCCGGAAAAGTCCTTCGCCTTGAGCGGGAAGTCTTCGTGTTTGACGGTGGCAGAGGAGTACTTGGCTCGCTTTTTAGCAGAAGCGGCCCACCAGTCATACACGCCCAAGCGGTCCCAGACCATCATCCAAAAGATGTGATCGCTTGCCATGATTGAGACTCTGGTATTTGCGCGGAAGGAGGATGATTTGTCGGAAATGTCTGATAAGATTGTGATCACCGAACCCGCTTGAAGAGGCCGGGATAGTTGTGCTTGGCCGGGATGTATGTATTTATTCTCTTGAGAGACCAAAGGTCAGGAATTCGGTGAAGGGTGAGCTTGGCCGGTAGGGTGGCAGTATGACGGAGAGAGTAGATGGGTTGAGAGAATTGTCCGTAAGGTCTTTCTTTTGTTTGAAGGTGCTGGTCTGTTGACAAACAACCAAGCAACTTCCCTTTGTTGACCTAGGCAGACAGTGTCCTGCAAAGGAGGTGCTGGTACAAAGCCTGAAACAATGTGTTAGTCGCCTCCTTTGAGCTGCCCAGACCACTGGTGGCGAAGATGTACTCACCACTGGTGTCTGATGCGGAGGAGGCCGAGACACGAAGACCGGTACAATGATGTTTTCGCGAGGAGGGCTTTGTTTCACACCTTGGCGGAGAAGTTTCTGCGGGAACGCGACTCGAGGTCGGAAGTTTAGTGTCGCAGGAAGTAGGGTGGTGTCTGTTGAGATGTGAGATTGAGATTTGGTCACGAAGGAGGAAGTCTGGTGTCGCAGGAAGCGGAGTGGTGTCTGGTGATGTGTGAGTTTGAAGATTTGGGCAAGAACACACTCTGGCTGAATGCAGAAGGACTTCAAGAATGTGGTAAGGGTCGAAGAGGGAAAAGACGGTCGCAGGTGTGACTTTTGTAGAAGAGATGGTGGTGGAAGAGAAGTGAGAAAAGAAGATATTGTTCTCAAAGTGAATCAATTCAATAGGCGCAGGCCATTTCAAGAAGCTGATTGCTAAAACCATCCTGCCGGACCCAACCCAGTATATCAAGGCGCCAAGGTATCTAGATTTTCAATATTAGCCAAGGCTGCGCAGACAAGAGAGGATACTGCTAGCAGAAAGCAAACCCCGGACGGGTTCAACATACCTCGGCGGCTCACCGACCGGCAGGAACAATTCACAGGAGACGGAGGAACACTAGGGAACGGTGCAAGAGAGTTCGAATCGCAAGAATGGGGTATCATGTATTGGTACAGTGTTGCCCAACGGGAACAGCCCTACTCTCTCCACCAGAGAGTGCTTTCACTTCTCGCCATGAACGCCGTTGCAGGTTCAAGGCTGACCGAGGTAATTTTCATGTACATGCTGGCACGGTGTATATCTCCATCATCCATCATTGAGGCATCATCCCTTCGTTCATATTGTCGCTCAAGATAAAGTCGTTATACGTGGGTTGCCCAAACGTCTCCGCCCAATCCCACTCGAAAGTCATCGGCATCTGCCACAAGTCCTGAGGGACAAATGGTTGTTGAAAAGACCCGACGTTGAGAGGCGACATGGTCGAGCTGGGCATTTGCTGACTACTGAGGTCTGGGCTAAGGCCCGGCGCCGAAATCATGTCAGCATAATCGTTGTCGAGTGCTGGCATGTTGAAGAACTGGTTGTTATGATTCATGTTGTTGGCCGTGGCATTACCCGCAATGGGAGTCACAGGTGCGGCGGTTGTAGAAGCCGGTGGTATGGTGCTCGTCGTGGTCCGTGGTGAGGCTCCCGCGCCGCTCGATCTCCGAGATCCAGCATTGCGCCCATTGATCTGTGACTGCACCTGCGCCATGGCTGATTGATTGACGCGCATGACTTCCTCGGGCACAAGCCTGCGTTTCCGTTTTGACCCTTCTTTCTCGGCCTTTTCAATCACCACTCTTGCAATACGGGCGAACTCCGAGCATACAGTGAGCATGCGATTCAACGATCCAGTGCCTTCGTCATGCGCAACATTGGAAAGAAAGTTGACGACAAGGTCCATCAGCTTGATGTCAGCTCTTGCGCGGGTGTCTTGAGGGTTCTGCAGGATGTTGGCAAAAAGGGTGACAAGTGCCGAGACCGGGAAGTATAGAATTAGCCAGACGCATGCAAAGTCCCCTTGCGGGATGTATTTGATGAGGTGGATCGAGGCCCGTGCAGCTGAAACGCAAAGTGCCGCAGAAGAAAAGACCCTTGGATTGAGGGGTCGAGCGTTAAGGCCCTGGATGGCATATTCCGAAAGTCGACTGGTCCAATAGCCGTGGTGAACGGACATCCGGTGGATTGTCGTCAAGCAGTTGTAGTAGGAGAAATGAAGGACGACGATATGGAGAATGAGCGGAGTATGAGACGTTTTGATTTCGTGTTCGGGTCGGAAGTCCAGAGGAATGCTGTCTTTCCAAGCCTCCAATTCTTTGTCCAGCTCGCCGATGGTGTTCAGAAGCTCACCGTCACTCTGCTTCGAAGCTCGGACGGAGTAGAGTTGCCGATAGACCTTGCTTGAAATAATGGCAAACTCACACATGAGACGGAAGAGGTTAATCTTGCTCTTACCGTCTGCCAACGGGACATTTCCAATGTTATCAGGGGGGTCTTCCGAGGGTAGCTCGACATTCATGTCATCATCGTCCTGTGCAGGCGGTCTACCGGCCCGAAGACAGGCGTCCTTGTCGAGCAGATAGCCGATCCAAAAGACTCGTTTGCGTTGTTCCACTTCGATGGGGTTGAGGTTGAACGCGGAGCCTCGCTTGTGAAGTCCTATTGTATGTGAACATCTGATAGCAGCAGCAATCAGAAAGAAGGATGGCTGAGGATTTGGTGTGCCTTGGAGGAACAGGGCCATGCCGAGAAGGGCCTGGACACTGAGAAGATCAGTGTTTCGCATGGTCAGTTCAGTGATGACGCCCATGGCATTCTTCAGGTAAAGCCACGCCTTTTGGTCGTCTTCTTGCGGAACAACATTACTCATGACCCTGATGCGATAAGCAATGGCGAGGGCGACGTTGATGCTTGCCCACCACCCGCTTCCTTCGTACGGGTCCTTGGAATATTGCTTCTCCACAAGATGCATAAAGGTAGGTTCATGGAACAATGGGAACATGCAGTTGAAGTTCTCAAAGAAATCCTTGAACAAGGACATAGCTTCTTCCTTTGGCGGCAGCGGCTTAAAGACTCGGCGGACGAAGATATCTCCGAATACCTCAGGCTTCCAGTACTGCCACTTGGTGTCGTCTTCGTTGACGGCATTCTGAATGGTTTCCTGGAAGGAAGTGTCTCCAGTCTTTTCATTGACCCACTCGATACCTTTACTCGAGAAGATGGAGAAGGCCGATGACGATCCTGAAGACGTGTTAGGGGACGCGGATATGGAAAGCAGGCAAGAGAATACATACCAATGTATCTGGTCTCACCAACATTGTTGGTGACAAGCGAGCACATGGCCTCGGAAAGATTTTCTACGTCCTCTCTGCCTGGTCTCTCGCCATCTGTACTCGGTGAAGTGATATTGTCCCGAGGAGTCTCAAGGGAGTCCCGTTGTGAGGCAGGTCTGGGGGAATTTTCGGCCGCCGCAGAGTTGGTGCCACTCTTCGCTGCGCCAGGAGAGTCTGTCGTCTTGTGTGTTGGGAAATCCCTTGAAGAGGCCTTCTCGGCGAGACGCTTCTCCAACGTGCCCAAGTCTGTCTTTCCTGCTTCTTCTTCACTGAGAAGGCCAGACATTCGTAAGAGCGACTCCATGCGCCCGAGGCGGTTTTCGAGGCCTTCAATATATTTGGCTCTGTCACGGCTATCAGTACCCCAGCAATGTTGTTGCGCGGGACCCTATTTACATACCCCTTTGGAGGATTACGTTTCTTTTCGACCTGTGTGAAGATACATTCCGTCTTGTAGTTTATGCAGTGGCCACATTTGGGCATCTTGCCGTCACACTTGATCTTTTTCTTTCTGCACATATCGCAAGCCTGTAGTCACCGTCAGAAGGTACGGTTCTTGTTGGGTAGCTATGTATGGAGGCGCACCCTTGCAATGCGCCGGCGTTTGGGATCATTCTCGTCGGCTCCTCCATCATTGAAATCGCCAAAATATGCACCAGGTGGTAGGGTCGGGGGTATAGGAGTGCCGTCTGGGTTATATGCGCCAAAGATTTGCGGAGGCTGCGGAGAAACGAATTGGGACATGTCATAACCCAAGCCATCAATGCTGCCACGAGGGTCCATGATGACTTGCCGGAGTCGCCGCCACCGCCCGTAGTATCTCAAGGAGGGTTCGTATACGCTGAAGAGGGACTCGTGGAACTACACTGAATGCAGGCACCCAGATGGGAGAGGACGGAGATCCGGATAGTTTAGGAGGAGTAAGCCACTGGACTCATTGTGTACGCGAAATTCTTGAAACGGGGCCCTTCGCCACTGGGGCATGGGACAGGATTGATATTGAGTGAGCAGCAGGTCGACAGAGATGCCTGAGGAGGAACGAGGCTTTGCGGACGGCAAAGCTCACCAAAGGCACTGGGAAAAATGGAAGACGAGAAAGGAAAAAGGAGGACGTGGTACAAAGGCGATAATTCAGGCAGAAAAAGAGGTTGTGATTCAGGAATTTCAGGAAGGTTGAAAGTGTATCAAGTAGTCACAACGAGGACCATGATCAGATACGATTTACGAGGGGAGACAGTGGGCAGGGATTGGGGACCCATCTCGCCATCACCATAGCTGCTGAGCGTGTGGGCACCAAGCCTAGTTTGTTAGTCGGTCGGCCGGCTATGACGATGGCGGGCAGCCCTGCGGGTTTCAGAGTGGGAAGTGAATTCCCCCCTGCCCGCCAACTGCTGCCCTGCGTGTGTTAGGGGCCCGTTGTACCAGATGGTGGGGGTTACCCATGCTCAAAGGGGAGCATCATACCGAAGCCCCCCAACTCTCAGGCTTCAGGCTCCAGGCACCAGTATTTGCATTTCCAGAGTCCTGAACCCCCCGGTGTCTTGCCGCCATTCTCATTCGATGGGCGCCACGCCCAGCGGCTACTTCCAGTCATTCACGATTCCATCATTGATCAACTCTTCATGCTTCAATCCCATTTCTGGCCATCTGTAGGTCCCCGGGGTTAAGGCATTTGGCCGGAGACTGGCATGCTACCAAGGCTTTATTTCCTTTCTCAGTTCCCGCCTGCGGTCAGCAAAAGATGAACCACCATGGGACCATGGGAACATGGGACCATCATAGCCCATGACACTATGGCTTGTACCGCTCGTTCGCTTCGTCCATGGATTCCCCCCGGGATGTATCAGACTACGACAATTCCGTCTCAACTGGGCAACTCTGCAGCTCGCAACCCTCACCTCACCTTTCCCGCCACGACAAATCAGTTTCATCAGCCTCGAAGCGGTCTCCCGCATGAGTGAACGAGGTCTCTTTCTTGTCATTGGCACCTGCTTCCATGGCCAGGGGGCTCACGGCAAGCCTGCCTCCCTCCTACGTATTTCCGCATCTGCCTTCTCTCCCCTTCCTCTCTCGATTGACCCTCAGCTAAAGGTCACATTCAATCGCAGACGGACGGACTACAACTCAATCCAAAATTTCCTTTCATCCGCTCCGCCCTCGAGCGAGCTCCGCCTCCGTCTCCGTAAATTTCTGCGGCCTCTCCTCCAATTGCAGACAGACATCTGCAAAGCTTGACATGGCGCCGTTCGATCGTATTGTCGGATTCGGTGTCGTTTCGCACCGGCGGACCCGATGAATGGTCCGAGTGGCCTCATCTTGCCCTCTCCTCCCCTCGATTTCTCGGATGCACATTCTCGCAATGTTCGACTCTTCTCGAAACTGGACTTCGGCCCCAACCGACTCGGCCGAATCTGCCGTCAGTGGCTCCTCACATGGCAGCCTCTGGTAAGCCAACCCGGCGGCCTCCATCATAATCATGGGGCGGTGGTGGTCCAGGAAAAAGGTGGCCGGCTGACTAAATCAATTAGTCTTCCACTCCATATTCTGCACAAGGTTGGGTGTATGAGCCATTTTTCGTTTATTGTCTTCCTCTGGTCGATCTCAAAGCAGCGAAGTTCGGCAGTTACTTAGATCCCGGGGAGTAGAAAAGACCTCGCAGATTATCGTGGCCGCAGTCCGATCTAACACTCGTGTGACCAGACGTCGCTTTTTGCTTTCCGGAGTCGGCACGTTGTCGGTGCCTTTAAACAGAGCGAGAGCGAGAAGCTCGAACAACAAGAGGTATGTGGAAATGTTCGAGCATGGATTCTTTGGCACAACTACGATTGTGTGTTAGGACGGGCGCCGGCATCTTCTTGCTGCCATCAATCATGCGCTTCACCCTCTGCCTTCCAATTGCTCCTGGTCCTCAACGAGGTCCTGGCAACGGTAAATCATATCCCAGCCATGTTCTCTGATCCCCTCCCAATTATTCCACAACCATTCACTGCCTGTGGGTGTGGTAAACCACCAGACGTTTTTAACCACAGACGCGTGCTGGTATTCCCGCCGACGGTTGACGAATATTCGTCTTGGCTCCTGGATGTCGGGAGGCTGGGGGACCTTTGCCTGAAGCCGGTCGAGCTCAAGGAACATTCGTTCCCTGCAAGGCAAGCCGTCATCTTCTCCTGGAAAGATTCGCCACTGGATGTCGTCGTCGTCGTCGTCGTCGTCGTCGTCGTCGTCGTCGTCGTCGTCGTCGCTCTCTTCTTCCTCCTCTTCGCCTTCGTCACTGAATTCCTCAGTGTCACCCAATCCTCGCTCTTGAGACGATCCTCCACTATCACCATCCCCATATTCCCAATTGTCTTCAGGTCCTCCACTATCACCGTCCCCATATTCCCCATTGTCTTCAGATCCTCCACTATCACCGTCCCCATATTCCCCATTGTCTTCAGATCCTCCACTATCACCGTCCCCATATTCCCCATTGTCTTCAGATCCTCCACTATCACCGTCCCCATATTCCCCATTGTCTTCAGATCCTCCACTATCACCGTACCCATATCCTCCACCATAGCCGTCGTTGTCTTCTTCATCGCTATAGCTCCAAGGGTCCTCTCCACCCTCTTCATCCGATTTCTCTTCTGTCCCACTTTCCTCATCTTCATTAATACCGCGTTCGGCGTTGGCAGGAAAGGCATAGTAGGAGGACGTCGTATCTTGGTTCTCGCCTGTCTCTTCTCCTCTGCGGTGAGTCTCGGCTATCGTTCTTTGCCTTTCATATGCAAGTTGAGCCGCTTCGAACTCACCGTCTAATGGGTCCGAATGACCTTGAGAATCGTCTTCGGGCTCCGGGAACATGGTCGTGTATTCGAAGACGTCGTCATCAAGTGGAGGATATTGGCTGACCATTTCTCCTTGGTTCTCAGTGTCCCCCTCAACCTCACCTGGAGTGGTTTGGCTTGCCATGTCGATTTGTCCTTGGAACCCATCGTCACCATCACCGCCTGCAACCATGTATTGAGAATTTTCGTTCATCTCATTCGCTCTATCCTGAGATTGTGTGCCACCCGGTAGGGCGTCGCTATTCCGGGAAACCTGGCTACCAGGATTCACCGGCGCCACCGTGTATGTCAGGTTTGCAAAAGGGTTCACGGTCTGCTGCGACGAGTCTTCAAGAAGAATATCTCGCAGCGAAGGGTCGCATCGGAAATACACAGACTTCATTGGCAAGAGCTTTCGGCCCAGACCCGCATATCGAGTGGCCCGGTTGTGTGCAAGTATGCCAGGGTACTGTTCTCCAGGTAGCAGGTTGTTGTCGTCCCGCCTGCGCTTAACACCCCCCACTTTTTCGCGACGTTCAGCTTCCAGGTCTGCCTCGTGGTGGATTTGTAGACCAGGAAGTGGAGACTGAAGGGGGTTTTCTTCGCACCGCCGGGGTTGGTATGTCGATTGATCAGCAGAGTCATTGCTTGCCGCCTGGGGAATCTCAAACGTTGCGCCACTATTGAACTCAAGGAGCGCGGCCACCTCTTCCGGCGTCATTAACTCTTCCTGCATTTCCGTAGGATGCAAATGGGATTCCAAAAGGTCATATTGCTCCGGAGTGGCTGAGCCATCCCGTTCAATGTCCATGCCAGTCGGGAGTGCGGGCTCATATCCTGGCACTATCACAGCAGCCTGTTCCTGTATCACAGGCGGTTGCACTTGCGAGGGGGGCGTCTGAAGCGCTTCTTTGGCCAACGGAATCTGAGCTGCAGGCCCGTCATGTTCATATTCCATATCCACGGCTCCTAGCCCCAAAGATAAACCACTCATGGAGGCTGACAAGAATTCGTCTATGCCGTCATCTGTGGCGCTCTTGTGCGGCCTGAGATGCAAAGGGTCGGTTTCTGATGCATCTTCAGTCACTTCCATGGGATCTGAGTCCGCTTGGTCGTCATCTTCAATCACTTCCATGGGATCTGAGTCCGCATGACCGCCATCGCCAATCCCTTCTATGGGACCCGAGTTCGCCTGGCCGCTAGCAGGAGAGAAGGCCGCAGCTCTCGACGCAGTCTCTGCGATAGATTGCGCTTGGTACTCAGCAGACATGAGACTGAACGACTGCAAGGACCTCAAGAAGGCAGGATCGATTCCAGGTGTACTGAGGGACTGCTCTTGGTCTGGGGCTTGATGTTCAGGAGCGGGACGCTCTGCAGCAAATTTGAGCTGTTGTTGCTCACCAGCGGATGCAGCAATCACCGGAATCGACTCTTCGGCTGATAAACGAACACCTGTGGCCGTTGGACCTTGCGCATCTATAACCATCGACTCTCGCAATGCTGCAGGCGCCTCCTCTGCGCGGAAATGACATGTATGGCTGACCACCGACCCGTCAGACTCTGTTGCGAATGTCACTCCACGGCTTTGTTCAGGCCGACTCGTCTTCGGTAGTGCTGTTCGAGTCTGACTGCGGAGTCCACCAGGACGACGTCTTCCTGCGCCGCTGGATTGATCGACAACCGGCTGCTTTGACGGGGTCGAGACAGGAGTGTCCGAATCGAATAAGCCGCCAAAGTCAGCGATTTCTAAGTCGATAGAGTCGTCGGTCGCTCCGGTTGCATTGTCGGTCCATCCAGCAGGAGACTCAGTCGGTTCCTGGAAACGTTCCTCTATGTCAACCGTGCCAAGCTGGCTCGGGGAGTGAATGCCTTCGCTGCACAAACCAATGTCACTCGCTTGGCTGTTGTTGCTGCCAGCGTCGTCCTGAAGAGACTTGTCTCTGCTCTCTGTAGGCCCCTCTTCCTCCGCAATTGCTTCGAGGATACCTGTTGACGGACCAGAGGCTTTTGGACTAACGTCCTCCTCTTCGTCATCCTCTACAGTCGGATGTCGTAGGGAATATTCTCCCCTCCTACTTTGTTCCTGCGGCTCATTATCCTCGTCCTTCTTGTCGTCCTCCGAGTAAGTCGACGAGATGGGTGCACAAGCGGGAGAGTCGACAGACTCAGGCACCATCGTGATACTTTGCTCTTTGAAACTGGGCTCGGAATCATGAACGGTAGCTAGCTCTTGCTCGTGCTGTAACAGAGGAGTGGGATTTAGATCGGGCTGAAAGGGACACTTGTCTGTCGAAAGGCCGTAATCATCTGTTATGAAGTCTTCCGGCACCACGAGGTCATGTTCGTTGACAGCGGTTGGCCAAAGCTGACTATTTGCAGGCTCATTCTCGTGCGATTTCTCGAGCACGGGAATATCTTTCAAAGCAGGTAAAACGTTCATACTCGATTGTGAGAGAGGCGTATTTTCGGATTCGGGAGCAACGGTATCTTCTGGTCCCTGCGCGATCAGATGAGCCGGCCGGGGCTGTTCGAGACTCCCAATTGAAACGTCTGCCAACCGCAGGCTTGAAGCCTCAGTCTGCACTTCTGGCTTTTCGTTGGGAAGCAGTTCTCTTGACTCCTGGGTCGATGTCACAACAGCTGTCTTTTCCAGTCTGCTAGACCTCAGGGGTATGCGCCGGGGTATTCGGTGTTGACTGTTGGACCTCTGCCACGGCGACTTTCTGGTTTTGAAGATTCCCGTCTCGGTATAATTCTCGCGGTCAATTAGCGGAGGGTCTTCCGATGATGATGCTGTTGGCAGATTCTCTTCGACATCCACAGTCTGATGGGGGAGGCTCTCTTCATCATCGTCCTTGCGAGTTTCTGTTAGATTCGACGTGACTTGAGTGGCAATTGTTGCGTCCAGTGGAATATTTGTCGTCGAGTCCGGGGCAGGCACTACCCCCTCAACAGACAATGGCTCAGTGGCGGCTTCGACGATGGGCTCCGGCTCTTCTTCTCTCCCTGTATGCCACTCGATAAACCTGTCTAGGTTGTCTTGCAGGTAGAGGAGGGCGAGAGGAGCATAGCGGCACAACAACACGAGGCCTTTCCTTGCCGCTGCAGGACCGAATTTGGTCACGAGTGGAACGCCGACCAGAATAAAAGCAGCCTTTGCTGGATGAGTAGGTACCAGTCTCAGGAAAATGGCGAGTGCCTTGTTCAACAAGTCTCGGACGACGAAGAACCTCTTCCTGGCAAACTCAATGACCGGCTTCATTTTTCTGTCTGCATGTGCATTCACGAAGATAGATGCAAGGTCCCATGGAGGAGAGAATACGTTGAGGGCGGACGGCCTAGTCTCGGAGATGTTTATGTCCATGAAAACATCGCTAGCTTGGGGAATTTCATGATCGAGCCATTCATGAGGCATGCAAGTTTCGTTGTTCACAGTAACAGAGCTGGTAGGATATCTGTCGTTGAGGTCGCCAGTTCGGAATCTGACAATCTCTTCAACCTGGATGATTGTGCCATTGTGCCATGCTGCAACCGCGAAGAACCGAGGAGTCACATCTGGGCTGCTCTTCGATACTATTGTCTCGATAATGTTGGGGACTTTAAGGGCCGTGGGTGTGGGTGTTGGTGCAGGCAATGAAGTGGGATGCATGACCGGGATACCACCTTTCTGTGAGTGGACTATTGCAACAAGCTGTTCTTCTGCTTTCTTTGGATTTTTGAGGAGGTGCCAGCCGAGAACGCCCGCAAAGCCAATTGTGCCAGCTGCACCAACGAAGATCTCAATGTCTTGAGTGGTGATGCGAGGTATGGCTGCAACATTGCTGATGAGCCAGACTAAGAAGAGGAGAGTCCACTTGAAGGACAGCATGGTGGAGGTGTTTGAGGGATGTGTTGAAGTTGTTCGGCGGTTTCAGGAGATGGGGTGGTGCGAGGCTCTCGTGCTTTTCGCTAACCTTCTGCTCGGGCTTACGACAGCTGCGGAAGGTGAAAGTGTTTCTCGTGAGGTGAACTCGACGATTTGCGAGGGCGATTGCGACCGTGTTTCTCTCGCGTTGGTAGGAGTGGGCGCTGGATGGTAAGGGCTCGAAAGGACGCTAGGTTTGGGGGAAAGATGTTTGTGGGAGAAGGAATAAAGGGTAGAGGCAGATGCAAGTGGGCTCTATTGTTTTGATGAAGTGAATAGGCATATCGAATTTTTATTCGAAGGCTGCCGGAGCGAATCAATGGGTGAGGCAGTTGCAGGGCCGTTGATTGTACTGAACACCAGGCTATGCGAACAGCTCAATATTTGCAAGGCAGCCTTGTGCGCCAACAGAGAGCGAGACGGGCGGCTTATGGATGGATTGTAGTCTTTGACTATGCCGTATAGCGTTGCGGTGGATCTTGATGAATATAGAATATATTTCTACAGGGCCGCGAGGCTGAAGATTCAAGGAGGTGGAAACAAGTGCTTGTGCTTTTTCTCTTGCGCCGGGTGTAGCGGGGACTTTTACGCATTAATCAATCTATCATGGGTGTTTGCTATTTCAGGCAGCTCTATGTATACGGGACAAAGATCTATTCTGTTCGTTCAGCGCTTTGTCCCAGCTTTGTACTCCGTACAGAGTCACAGCCTCGTCGATTGTTCTGCGACAAAGGTTGAGTTATCTGTTCGGGCCAATCACAGCGACCCGTAACCAGCGTACCGTAAAATACCGACCAACGTGCAGTTTTGGGGGGGAGCAATTCAAATGACATGTAATAACGGATACAACACTCAGCTGCCTGTCATTTGAAGATCCCCTATGACATCAACCTGTGATCTTCAGGCACATCGTCGGTGCCTCGTCTTGAGCCCTTGACATGTGCGAAGCACCACCCGAAAAAGGGTAATATCGCACCCAAAACCTGTTTTTGAAGGCCCCCCTCCCTCGTGGCACTGGGTCGAACGTTTGTGGCGTGCAAAGAAAGGAAAGTTCCCACCTTTGAAGGAAATATATTCCTCTCCAGTTCCAACACCACCCCCCATCCAAACCACTTTCACCCTAACCACTGGGTAGCCAGATTGAAGATACACCGACCGTCTACTTGCCTTGTGATCGAGAAGTCTTTAACTCTCCAAAAACCATCCTCCTCCACCTCCCGAACTTGCCAGAGTCACGCCAAAATGTCGGACGATGCTGGGTTCTTCAAAAAGACGTCCGAGGCCGTCGCCAACGCCGGCGCCTCTATCGCAGGCGCTGTTTCCGGGTCCCTGTCACTAGGCGCCTCGGCCAGCCACAAGAAGACAACCACGACGAAAACAAAGACTACCCTCCCCGCAGAACAACAACAGTACTACATTGCAAACGGAGGGGCGGGACAGCCTCCCCAAGGACGCATTACCAGTGGAGGAGTGGGCGAGCAGAAGAGGATTACCTCAAAGGAGGCTGATGCCTTGTATCAGGAGCGTATGGAGGACGAGTACGCGAAGAGGGAGGGCGGTGCTTGAATACGGCGGGAACAACAGGTTCCTGGTGTCAGCTAGAACTGAGCCAGGGCAGAGCGCCGGACGGTTGTCAGGCGTCTCGAGCGATTATAGATTAGGGCGTAGGGTTCCTCAACTCAGGATTATTCTGCTCGCCTTTTCGTGAGTGCAAAAGATATTTCTTCCAACCTGCTGAGCTCTTGGGTAGCATTTCTGTACACTGTGTAGGGATCCCAATGCCGGGTTGAACACATGAAAGGGAAGATCGCATCGATATCCCACGACTTGCAGTGTGACATCATAGTCTTGCTGGAGGGAAACCTTCGGCAGATTCGGCCGCGAAACTCAATTGCGCTCTGCCCTCCTGCGATTCTTTACAACGGTATCAAATCGACAAGACTGGTGCCTGTCTGGAGTATAACTCACGATCCAACTATCGCTATATCTTGTCATGGCTCCCGACGTGTCAAAGGCACTGGAACTAATAGACACCGCTCACAGAGAGGACCCGAACACGATTGAAATCAAAGGCGAAAAAGTACCCTACGAGCTGCACTATGCTCAGAAAATGACCAAATTCCTCGACCTACACACCCCAAATGCCGGTCCCCTGCTTGTCACGGCTGCCCGGGCACAGCACTTCCGGCGCTGGGAAGTGCCTCGAGACAGCTACCCCCGCACCAAAGCCGGGTACTTCGCCTGGCGCACGTTCCTCAAAAATCGACAGGCCGAGCAGGTCAAGCAGATATGTGTGGAATGCTCGTACACCGAAGAGGAGGCGGGCAAAGTGGCGGCGCTGATTGCAAAGGAGGACCTGAAAAAGGGGGAAGGTAAGGGCGACGCCGACGCGCAGGTCATCGAGGACGTGGCCTGTCTGGTGTTTCTGGACGACCAATTTGACGAGTTCGAGAAGGGGCACGACGAGGAGAAGATCATCGGGATATTGCAGAAGACATGGGTGAAGATGGGGAAGAGAGGGCAGGAGCTGGCGTTGGCGATGGATCTGAGTGAGAGGGCAAAGGAGATGATAGGCAAGGCTCTGGCTGGGTGATGGGAGGCAGGTCTGGCTTGAATGTGCTCGAGCAGACCAGCCGGAGTCGAGGACGGCCATATCATACCCTGCGTTCAACACTTGGACCACGACCTTGGCCGTCCCCAGGTGTCGATAGATCTGCTGGTTCTGGTATTGCAAAGGGAGGGACGACATCATCTACCAGCCTCCATTGTTGAAGCAATTCAGGGACACACTCGACGGAGAGTTCCCAGTGTTGGTCATCAGCCTCAGTCGAACAGGCGAGGGGTGTTGCACAAATCCCCGTGAGCCGTGGGACATTCCAAAAGCTCGCTGTTCCCAACTCGCCCACCACTGTTCCAGTCCCACAAGTTGGCAGCCAGGCGGGTAAAGATCGGTCCTTACGGTAGCATGTGGGAAATCGCGGGCACCAGCGGGCCTCCGCACATCTCAACCCCGCGATATTCGGACACGTCCATCTTATATCAATACCCTGAGCACTCTCGAGATCTGACCTGGCAATCTGAGACTGGCCGTCTCTTGCAGAATCTGACGCACTGAAATCTCACACACTCGGTAGCGCATTCCTCGCAATCCAGAAATGTCTCCCTACCCGAAAGTCGACTGCCACTCCCACTTCCTGCCAGCGTGAGTTCATTCTCATAGGCGCGAAGTCCTATTAATCAGCCATCCAACAGAGAATACCGCAAGGCACTCGCTGAAAATGGCCACAAGAATCCTGACGGCATGCCAGCGGTCCCAGTATGTCTGCAGGGCGCCAACCAAGCAACATAGCTAGCTAACGGCGGGTCAGGAATGGAGCGAAGAGAGTCATCTCACCATGATGAAATCTATCAACGTGACCAAATCAATCCTCAGCATCAGCACACCTGGAGTCCACCTCAAGGCCGGAGACGATGCGCTTGCCCGAAAGCTTGCCCGACATGTCAACGAGGTCGGGGCAGACCTGAAGAAGCGCATGCCCGACCAGTTTGGCTTCTTTGCCTCTCTGCCTCTGCCGGACGTTGAGGGCGCCCTGCAAGAGATCTCCTATGCCTTGGATCACCTCAATGCTGATGGGTTTGTCGTGCTCACCAACTTCCACGGGACGTATCTCGGGCACAAGGACTTTGATGCCGTCTTCGATGAGTTGAACCGCAGGAACGCCGTTGTCTTCATCCATCCTACCACGCCGTGCTTGTCGTCCGGGACCGCGGCGACTCCGCTCCCTCAGTTCCCAAGGCCAATGTTTGAGTTCTTGTTCGACAGTGCCCGCGCAGTCATCAATCTGTTCCTGACCGGCACCGTGAAGCGATGTCCCAACATCACGTTCCACATGTCACACGTCGGAGGGGCATTCCCGCCCCTGATCAACCGGTTCTCGAGCGTGGCCGAGATCATGAAGCTGGGGGGATCTGCCAACGAGGTCACTCCGGCCTGGGTCAAGGAGAGGCTCAACACGCAATTCTACTTCGACACGGCGGGCTGGGCGTTCCCGGAGCAGGCAAAGGGGCTGCTGGAGTATGTCACCGTCGACAGGATGCTGTTCGGGAGCGACTTCCCATACACACCCTTGCCGGTGGTTCAAGCCTTGTCCAAGCAGCACGACGAATACCTGCCCCAGGTGTTTGCCAGTGACGACGACAAGGAGAAACTATGTAGCAGGAACGCTTTGCAGCTCTTCAAAAAAGCTTCCAGCAAGCTTTCTTGAGCGAGATAGCAAGAGGCATCGGATTAGGCTTTTCTAGACGATCACGAGGATCGCGTACGATCTACCCTTCGCCTCCTGGTGGGCGAGTCAGCTTCGACAATGCTGAATCTTTTCCTTATCAAGCTCTGTTCTCGCACCACGTCCTGAGACGCCTGTTTGTTTGGGCACACCAGGACCCTTTCGCTGATCATGCTGCACGACCGGGAAGCTGAGGGATGGCGGACTGCTCCTATTAGACTCCGGCTCATGGCTTGTCGTGTGACAAGGCTCAGGGCAGCTTCCTCCGCTTTGATCGGAGAACTCTTCCGAAGCCACAGCGCCCCTCCCTGCCCTCCAGCATTTGCAATGATCGTCATGCTGCTGTCGTCAGATAATGCCAGGTGAAGTCATTGTAGCAGCGACACTCAACAAGGGACTGGGCTGTGTAGGTGCGTTCAGGATGATATATCTGTGGGTGGCGCGTCTCTCGTAACCAGCCGTGGGTGACACTCCGCAAGAAATCAATCCATAAGCAAAGCGAAATTTGACAACCAGAAACCAAACCACCGCAACATTGTCTACTGCACTTAATTGATCCTGGTCTTGAGAATGGCGGACAGCCAGGCGGCAAACACGACGGGCACCTCAGAAGGTCCTGCATCCTCGCACTCGGAACTGTTTGGCCTGCAAGGCCAGAAGAGAGCATCGACAACCGCAGGCGCTGGAGCAGGATCAGGCATCATCGGGACGAGCGGGCACGCTGGAGCGGCAAACAAGGGCGTCGATCTCGACACAGGGAGCGCCATTCAGAGCGCAGGGGTTGCAGGCGTCGCAGAGGGAGGGAAGAGCAGCACTGTCACCGGATCTGGCGGCGAGACTCTCACTCCGAGTCAAGGAACCGGAGATGTTAGACCGGCTGGCGAAGAGAAGGGCGTCTTTGACAAGTTGAACCCGCTAAAGTGAGAGTGTGTTGAGGAGGAACACAGCAGCTCGGGGAGCAGGCAAGAAGTTGGCCTCGAGATTTGAAGGAGAAGGGAAGAAGCCATCAACGACTGTACAAACATGCTTGAGATATCCCAATGCGACTCCTTCGACTGGTTAATCGGTAGAATCTTCATCTCGTCCCAGTAATAAAAGCACATAGGCATACCATCCTCCCAAAGTCGGGAAAATACCATCGGGGGAGGGAGGGGGGGTTTAACTGCAAGGAGAGGGGTGGCGGACCGCGTACGTGCTAAAGATGGGCAAGCGGTGGTGGCGCGACCATTGACAAGCCCAAGCGTGGCAGGCGCTACGGGTTCCTCTTGGGCCTCACCAGGTAACGAGTGGTTGCTGCCAGGGGACTTGGGCGCCCGGGAGGCGCTTATAAGCCACACCAACGGACAACAGTCCCATCTGCGGCTGCCGTGGAAATGGGGAAAACGGTGCACTCGACCCTCTCTGTCTGGTCTGGCGGCTGTGATCCAACTCGCCTCGCCAACTTCGTGACTCTGCTGCAACTCTGTACAATACTACAATCCCAACCTCCAGACGCCAATGTCCAGCTTAACGTGACTCAATCAATGTTCTACCGTCCCTCTCTTCCTTGATCAACATCGCACCTCGCGATCGCTTCGCTCGCACGATCGCTGTCCGCGGTCAAGATCAAATCTCCTGCTCCGCGCCCGTTCCCGTTGCTGCGCTTTGCCTCGTTTATTCAACACGACTTCCACATTGGTCGCTTGATTATTTGCTGCACACTCGCGGCACCCAATCAGTCACCTTGTCACCTCCGGCATTTGATCGAGGAGACTCGCCCATCACGGCGTTGTCGAGATTCAACCACTCCTTCGACAACGACGACACCGAGCTCGACCACGAGGACAAGATATACATTGCTCCGCCGCCTCATTCCCCCCGGTCCGAAGCGTCCTCCTCGAGTCCTCCCTCCCCACGACCACCTCCCTTCTCCTCTCTCTATTTCCCCTCCGACGCCGAGCTCGACCGCATCAGAGCTACTGTCACCGAGACCTATTGCGACTCGCTTTTAGCCTCTGCCCCGGCGCCCTCCTTCGAGGAGGCTCTCGCCGAAGACGAACCCGGGTCCAAGGCTGAGCGCGAGACAAAAGCTGCCCTACCACAAGATACCAAGGCCCAGTCTTCCTCGGGCAAAGCTGTTGACGACGGAGAGCCGCCGCCCCCATATACCGAAGGTTCTAGTCCCCTAGAGTCGTTCACATACCTCATGGCGGCAGCAGGCGGTGCGGCCAGCATCATCACACAAGTTCAACAAACAGGCCCACCAATCAACACCCTAGGAGGTGAGTGGCGAAGCCAATCAAGGGGGGTGATGTAGACTGACTTGGTGGGCATTTAGCAGGCGAGGCGGCAGCTGATGAACACATCACCTTGGACTTGAGGTTGGTTTCCCCCAATACACTGAAAGCCAGCAAACAAAAGGCTGACCATGGTACAGGGGAACACATTTCACTCTTTCCCGTGATGAATTGTTGACTCTGCCCGAGTTTGTGTTACTATCATTATTCCCCAATGGCCTCCTCCCAGACGGCCACATGAACTCGTTTCATGAGGGCGATGTCTATCCCGTCGACGTACGTCCCTCTCAAAGTCCCCATCCCATTGTTGTTCTTAGCAATCCTTGTATCTATATCGGAGATGTAACATATCCTTCACAGTATGACCCAGCCTCCCTTCAGTATATGTTAAACTTTTTCCGAGATGTGGCTCAATCAATACCATCCACATCTCCCTCCCCAACCACCCCGCCAGAACATGACCCCATATCGATCGAACCGTTACAGGGTTCGACCAAAGATATGCTTCAAGATCGAGCGGGGATCATTGTCTTGAGAGAGGATCTTGACTTCTACGTCATCCCTCCTCGTGCCGACATTGAGCAGCCGGAAATGACCGAAATCAAGCGCGCCGCTGGGAAGTCCTTACTCAAGCAAGACGGAATCTTCTCCGGTCTTAAGCGGAGTGAAGAAGCAGGCACGACCGAGCAACATCTGATTGAAATGCTGACGGCAGGGTATGTTCCACGAAATGATCGGCCGAGATGGATATACTGACGCATGTAGCGGCTTTAATCATGATGACGCTTGGGGCCATCGAGCTGGAGAACCAAACAAGGCCGTCATTTGCAGCCTCGCGCTTGCAAGACTGCGGACTGACATCAAAGGAGATTTGGCAGGAAGCAACGTGGTGGGCATGGCTCAAAAGCTACTCCTCTTCTGGCGCAAGCCGGCTCGGCGATGCTGGTGGGAGGGTGTTGAGTTGACTGATGTGGAGGGAGTTGACGGGAAACTCAAAGTATGGATTCGAAGAGTGTGGACTCTCGAGATGGTAAGCATCCCCTTGGCCGAGCTGACGTGACGTGACGTTGGGCTTATATTCTTTGCAGAGCGTGATCGGCCTCCGATGACAGGATCGCCCTTGTTTGTGACTTTCAGTTTTGGCGCTTTGCATTGAGCGATCAGGCGAAAAAGAAGTTCAATTTGGGGATATCCATTTGTATGGAACTTGGGGAGTCTGGACCAGGTGAATGTGGAAGTTGTGCCTTGTCGCGGATTGAGCAGAGGGATCGCCTTCAAACGGCTGCGCGAGACACAACACAGCCAAGAGTTGGGTTTCTCGCCACTGTCAAGTCGTCCAGGGCGGGTCTTTAGTGAAGCTGAATCCTACGTTTATTCATTCGCAACTAGGGAGAATAAAAAAACTTATGTATATGAACCTCTGAGGCTGGGAGTTGAACAGCGGAAATTCCCCTGGCCTCTCCCACCCACGGAACAAAAAGATCTAGTGGCGGGTTCTAGTATACCTTCCACCATTTCCCTCGCAGGTGTTGCGGCTCCTGGCCTCTCCCCGGTGGAGAGCGTTCTCGAGCAATCTTACAACAGCCACCAGGTACTCTGGCAGGGACATGAGCGAGACCCCTACCGCAAGCTCGTGTCCCCTTTGGAAGGCCCCTCCCACCTAACCCACTAGACCTTTTCCGTGTCTGTAACATAGCCCCCCCTCTCAACTTGAAGTTGTAGGGGTCTCCAAGTGCTGGTTCGAACTTCAGTTGGTTGGCCGGTCCTTTTTTTTTGTTGTTGTTGTTGTGTGTGTGGTTTCTCACACTTGGGGGGGCTAATGTTGGGAGATATTTGGGGGGTTAAAAATATATCACTTCCCTTTTTTCTTTGCTGCTGGGACTGCCGGACCTTGTCAGAGGGAAGTAGTATATATCACTTCAGCCTTGTTCGCGGTTAAAAGTGGGGCGTGCCAGGTTATGCAAGGCTGAGGGGACTATGTAGCACTGTCTTGGCGATACTACTACCGCGCAGGAACGTGTCAGTGGTGCGAGTGAGTGAGTGAGTGAGTGAGTGAGTGAGAGAGAGAGAGAGAGAGAGAGAGAGATTGTGACTGAGATGGATGATGCTTGGGCTGGTGAAGCTTGGGTTTGAGATCGTCTACGAGGGGCCAGAAATGGTGCGTTACAAGTGTATCCATGCATACGTGTGTACGTGCGTGCGTTCACCTCTCCTTCCTACACACTGGGTATGGTGGTGTAGTACATTGTCAGCGATCAACCACTACTCATCCGCACCGCAAACCATCTTTTCAGGTCACTGAACCATGAAATCCCAAATGGCTCGAATGGAGATGCCTTGTTTTTTTTTTTTAAGAGGAGGGAGGCAGCGGTTGTGTTTATCTGCACGATAGATGATGCCCATTCTCGACACAGGAGACACCTGCGATGATGGCCTCCCGCGAACACCGCTCAATAGCATCGAGATCCATCACCTCGCCGCGGCCAGAGGTCAATCGTTTGTGGAGGCGTATATCTCTCGCCGCATTCTGCCAGTCGCACGAGGCTGAAGAGGCCGAGTTCGGCGTCTTCATGCCGATCCAGGCTTACTAGGCCCATTTCGGCGCCTGGACAATTCGACGTGCCGAGTACCATGCATCGGTCTATTCCTCATCGGATTTTCTGTGGCTGTTCTTTTGATGATGGCGAATACCCCCCGGAGCATAAGCTGCTGATCCAAATCTGGACAAGTGGCTCGGTCTCCAACGGCTGATGGTCAAACGATGCAGCACCAATGCCAGCAGCCACGGGACCGCGGTTCAGCACAGTACAAACGAGCAAAGTCGCAGTGATATGCAGTCCTCGGGAGTCGTTCTGCACATGTTTGGCACAAGCATCCCACGGGGTCCTCCACGTGGTGACTGTCGAATGCATCCAGCACCACACCGGACTTCGTGCGGCTGTTTGTAAAGGACCTGCAGACTCTTCCTTTTGTAAGCAGCCAAAGTGACAGAGGCGGAGCAAACCTTTCCGGGCATTTTCCTGCCAAGATTGAGCCCTGTCGCCGCTCCCAGAGCAATACATGCTTCGGAGGAGTCAGCCTCGAACAGATACATCTCGGGCATCTCTCTGGTGAGGGGTGCACAAGGCTCGAACACGTCATGGGGTTCTGCTCCGTCCGTGCCTATGGGAGACTTCAGTTCTTAGATGGGACGAATATGAGCAGGCTTGTGCTCGACTTCTTTTCGCACCATAGGATGCGTGGCGTCAGGCCATCACATGTCTCTTTGTCAGACAAAGGCTAATTTGGGTTATGCCAGACCAAGGATCAATCATTCTCGAACTCCAGGCCCTAACATAAGGTTTCGCGTGAATTTGAGTCGTTCAAAGAGCTGCAGATCGGTGCGATTTCAGCAGATTTGGTTGCCAAGATTGTGACAAAACGTTGGCAAAAGATCATAACAGACATGGTAGACGGCGAAATAGTCCGAGATGGTGGTCATCTCGGTGGAATCTTCTGGGTCGAGCCTCGCTGTAGCCTGTTCAAAAGCCAGTCTAAAGGTTCCATTCGAAGAAATCAAGGTCCAGCCTTTGTTCGTCTATTATCGGTCCGTACTTGTGCTCCGCGCATATACGCAACAAGTCATACACCATCGATGCACCGAGTCTAGTGCAGATGGGGGAGGAGAGCTTCCTGTCCTCGATCGACATGAGGGATTGTATCGTAATGCAAGCTTTGCGGAAAGTATCTTCCGCGGAGCTTGTGGTCGTGGTGAGTGCTTCCAAGACGCGCTCTATGTTATCCTGGAGTACTTCAACCGCAGAGTTATAGGACGACCGGAGAATCTTGACAAAGACAAAGCCCGCGAAGCAGATAGCGTAGCGGACACTGGCAGGAGTTAGAGACAGGTTCTGGCTGCCACAGAGATCGACAAGTTCGTATGCGTCCTGTTTTGCAACCTCCACGCAGTCGAGGATCCCTGGTGAGACTGGCATATCATCGAGCAGCGCGAATGATAGGACTTGCAGTTTTAGGTATAAGAAGCTAGTTCTGACCACATCGTCGATCCGATCTCGAAAAAGCTCTGTCTGGAGCGATGCGAAACGCTCGGTCCACAGATTTACGGCTTCTAGCCTTTTCTCGGGCTCCAGCATCCCAGATGTTGTGGGAGCGTCGGCACCGATGGCCAAATTCGCTTGCATCGCCAGATTGTAGACTCGACAGAGACCCGACAATCTGGGTTCGATGGCCTTGTTTTCAAAGGCTTTTAGTAAATGGAAGTCCACTCGGATTGACTGCGGCACCCCGCGACAGAGCGACTGCCTATGGTTCATGATGAAACATGCCAGCCAGGTTGTGGTTTTGACTTCCTCATCAACCATTCGCGCATTGGCTCGTTCATCCGAACCATGATCGTGTAGATGGGTTTGATTGGGACGGTGCAAGCCCAGCTGCAAGGCCATCTGAGTTGCCAGGCTGCAGTAGTAGTCCGTGGGATCCTCCATGATGGCTTTGATGGAAAATGGCCACATGGCCATGATCAGAAGGGCCTGCACCTTTTCAATCGAACGTGGTGATGAGTGAATGGTATCAGCGAGCATTGATCTCACAGGCGCCATGAGCTCCAGTCGGACCTTCCAACGAGCAGCTGCACTGCATATTACCCAGAACAACAGTGGGCTCTTTTGCCAAACGGCTTCCGGCGTCCGAACGGTCATTTTGAAGGGGAGGTAAGGATGACAGCGGGCAAAGTAGATTTTGAAATGTTCGTTGACTTGTGCCCTGGTAAGGGAGACGTTTCCCACGGATCGATATTCCGTAGAAGGACTCTCGGCTGTGTGAAGGTATATCGGCTGAGATGGCTGGACCGCTGGAGCTGATTCTGCGCTTTCATCCTGTGCGCCAGGGAAGAGCGATGTCCAGTCCAGAGAGACGAGAGCACCATTCCGAGACTCCGCTGGTGTTATCGCAGGAATTGCTGCGGTTGATTGAGCTTCCTCAAGCTCCTTTCGAAGGCGTTCGATCTCGGCGCTCATCCGCTGCACCGACAGCGCCTTCGGGGTTCTCTTGAAACTGGCGTCGAAAACACATGGCTGGTTGTAAGCGCGACAACGTGTGCAACCGCCCGCGATGTCGTCGTACTCACATCTCGCTTTCCATTGACGACATTTGATGCATGCCTTGGGTCTCATGTTCGGTGGGAGCTGACATTGGAGCGATGTAGGCGTGGGACGCGGTCAGAGAGAGCGAGAGAGGGGATGCGGCGAAGCCTGCATTGCGAGTCGGAGAACAAGCGAGCATAAATACCTACGAAGTACCGAGTACTCGGCGGCCAAACACGAAGCTGTGCGCGGAGCCTGGTCACGTGGCTCAGGCGTCCCAAGGCTGAGACTGAAAGGACTATACCAGGAAGAGCATACTATCGGTAATCAATAAAAGGGTGACAGGGTGGTTAGCCCTAGTACGGGCGCTGCGGTCGAATTCTACTGAAGTGTGACAGGTATTTCATCACCATAGCAACCACGCCAGTCACAAGGCGTGTTGACTAGATGACACTATGTGGCAGGCGGCACAAATGGTAAAGGAGAGCCATTTGAGCCATAGTAATACTTATTGTCACGGGCCAAAGAAGTTTCGTGCAAGCCGATCTGGCTCCCCCACGGCGTTAATCCGATCAGAAAGTATACCGGAAGTTGACGTGGAAATCGTGCAGTTCCTCCAGACTCTTGTTCATGTGTGGATGGATTTCTCCTCGCTGTGCATACTCCTCCAGAATCCGGTCTCGCTTCTTGTTGAGGTGTCGGTAAGTCAGCGAGAGCGCCACGACGGTCGCCATTGCCGTCACCAGGAAGGCCAAAACTACCGAGTGCCCCTTGATGTACCTGGGCCCGTTGACGTAGATGTTGGCGCCCATGATAGAAAAGCACTGACTGAAGACCTCGGCAAGCGCCCAGACCGAAGCTCGCTTGGTAAAGCCGCCGGTATTGATCACCAGCCACGCGACCATCAGGACGGTGGATGGGTACATTCCACTGGTAATGAAACAAGCTGCCAATATTTTGACAGAGGTTGGCTTGACGGTCAGCAACATGATGTAGCCAATTGCTGAAACCAGGAACCCGCAGAAAATGAATGGCCCCTTGATGTTGATCCGGTCGCTCAAAAAGCATGTGACGAGAAGCGTGACAAATGCACATGCATAGGGGATGACCGAGTACAACTGGGAGTCGACGGCACTCAAGCCAAAATCCTTGATGAAGGTCGGCAGGAAAACACCCACGGACGAGAGACAGAGGCCGGTAGTACCATTCAGAATGGCATAGCCATAGCTTTTAGGGTCCTTGAAGCAGGCCCAGATTTGCCACAAGTCAACCTTTGCTCCTTCTTTATTCAGGGCTGAACGGAGTGAATGTCAGCTCACTGATCCCACCGATACCGAGAAATTGCTCGCATGGATGATACTCACTGGCACTGCGTTCCACGGCGAGGTTGATCTCCTCTTCTGTGAAAAGCCAGGTCCTGGGCTTCTTGCTGTGTTTGATTCGGTCAGGGAATCTTGGAAGGAGGATTATGACCAACAGGCCTGCGAAAACGGCGATGACCCCTTCAATCAAGAAGAGCCACTGCCATGGAGAGCGTCCGCTGTTTTCTTTGTTCAGACGCTTGCCCAGCGCGTAAGCTATCAAACCGCTAAAGGCGCCCGAGAGAGTGGAAAAGGAGAATACAATGCCTTACGTGTCTGATCAGTAAAAATATGTTGCATGAGGTCATGTCCTACTCACCACTGCGGAATCCGATTTCGCGACGGGTATACCAGAGACTGCTGTAGACACCTGAACTCTGTACCAATGCCTGGCCGAAGCCAATGAGCACGCGCATCGCGAGGACTGTGCCGTAGCTTTTGGCTGCAGACATGCCGCAAAGAAACGACCCAAAACACACAACTGCTCCTCCGATGAGCAGGTTGGGAGAAACGAATCGCAGACCAATGGAGCCGGGAAACATGAATATAGTGTATCCTATGACTGCATCTCATCAGCTTGATCGCAGGGTCCTACGCGAGAGGAACAGCTTACAGAAGAATTCCGCCGCGTTTGAGTAGTCTTGATTCGAGAAGTTGAGTTCTTTCTGAAGTCCCAGATTGCGTCCATTGCCGAAACTGTTACGGTCCTGTACCAAGTCAGCCACATAGCGCCCCGGCATGGGGTCAATTCAGAGGCAAAGTACCAGGTACGTGACAAAGTAAACCAGAGCCAGAAGCGGCAGTAGGAGGAGATCTTGTTTCAAGATCAGTTTCCTTTCGAGTCCAGACGGGGCAACTCTTGGGCCATCCTTCGGCTGCAGAGCATAGCCAGTGCTGTTATTGATGCTCTCGACCCCGGTATCTTCAATGTTAAATGCAGACTCTTTCAAGTCAATTTCGTCCGCACCCATGATGGTTCGAGAAGATATTGTGTCTGGAGCAGAAGAGGGATGGATAGGAAAGTCACCGACAGTGGGCAAGAATGGGTTTGCTGGGAAGGAGATGGCTTATACTTCCTTAAATGTTCCCCAGAGTATGGGGTGACCCCGTTGTGGAGACTCTGGAGAAGCACATTCCGAGTCGCAATCACCCCGCCTTACCCCGGAGTCACCGGCCATCCGCCCCTGGTCATGCCGGTTCAGGGTTGATGAGAGCTCGAGATCAGAGCATCGGCAGAGGGTTGCAAAGGCGGACCGAAGAAAGCCGAGAAGGAGTCCAACATCATAAGGTGCTCGTTGCCAGTAGACCAGAGCTTTCCTTACTGACAGATTTTCTACTGGTTATGACAATAGAGCGGGTGATAAATAGTAGCCTCGGAGGCGTAGAGTATTGGAATAGCGCTGAATGCAGCCGTTGTCTCAACTCAGGCTTTGTGTGGAAATTACACTTTGATGAGCTCGTTGGCTTTCTGGCCAGTGCGACTTCTTTCCTTTCTTGGTTCACAAGAACCAGCCAGGATGACCAGCGGTTCGCCATCAAGAGTCACACGTATTGTCCAGAGAAGAACCGAGAGAGCTGTCTCGGGGCGAGATCGCTAGATTCGTCGGAAATTGGAGGTCTATCGGCACCAAGTGAGCGACTCGGGATGTGGGTGCATTGCATTAGTCCCAACCAAGTTGCCGATTGCTGTCACTGATGCGAAATTCTTCCGATCGCTCTTCACATGTTCCTTGACCGATCCTTGTCCTGCCGAAATATTTCTCAACAAAAATGCTCTTTTACTGAGTAGAAGCACACGATTTTATAAGGTGCATGACCAGGGCTTCTCGCCTCGAAAGCACTACATATTAAACCATAGCAGATCACAATGTCTTTGCTACAAGCAGTTGAGCGAGGCACTCGCATCTTTGATCTTTCAGTGCCAATGCACAATGGAATGCCATCATCTCCTTCGAACGTCCCTTTTTCGCTCGCGATTTCCAAACGACACGGCGACTTGGTCCGAGCTGGCAACTCCGGAGGGAGTGGCTCGAATGCCGTCATCATCACAGGCGATCATGTCGGCACTCACATCGATGGACTCTGTCACGTTGCAAGAGATGGCGTCCTTTGCGGAGGTGTAGCCGTGTCAGACGCCTGTGTCGGAGGACTTTACGTGCAACTCGGGGTAGAGACCATAAAACCCATGGTGTGCAGAGGAATTTTTCTGGACATACCGGCCCTGAAAGGCAAGACGCGCTTGGAAGCAGGCGAGGGCATCTCAGACGAGGATCTCAAGCAAGCACTCGGATCCACTCCCCTGAATGAGGGTGATGTTGTGTTGATCCGAACCGGATGGACTCAACTATACTCCGATCCCGTCGCCTACAAAGGTCACTCAACGGGCACGCCTGGTGTAGACGCGAGTGCTGCCAAATGGCTGGCTTCCCACAAGATCCGGGCAGCGGGGGGCGATACCATCTCTTTCGAGCAGGTCGCCATTGGACCCAACTTCTACAAGAGACCGGTTCACGGCACCCTCCTCTGGGAGAACGGCATCCACATCATCGAATTGATGGATTTGGAGGAACTTTCGAAGGAGAATGTCAAGGAGTTTCTCTTCGTACTATCTCCTCTCAAATTAGTGGGAGCAACGGGATCTCCTGTGCGTCCATTGGCGATAGTAGATGCATGATGATGGGGATGATCGTGCAAATTCACACACCGTTGTAAAGGGCCCGCAGAGTAGATACGGTGCCCCAAGGCGATAAAAAAACAAAGACTGGCTTTTATTCTACCAGCAGCATTGAGATATGAATGAGAAGTCTCTTGGTCAAGGGACCCTTTGATGCTTGCGGGCTAGATTAGTCCAGCTATGGCCTAAACTCTCGGAAGAGGTTGACTCGAAAGTCTCTAGATCTTGTCCTCGGAAGACACTCTGTAGCAAACCAGGTTGGTGGTCGATGTAGAAAGCGTCATGACTGAGACAAGTTCGCTCGCTCTATGGTTGTCGATTTCACATCAAGCAAAGCAAGCCTCGCCCCATGCATCTCCGCTACCCTAACCCTATTTGGAAGGAACCTATTAAGAAGGTTAACCGGCTTTGTCGCTGTGGCTCCACAGGTCCTGTACCTTGCATGTCTACCACTACCTAGGTATCTAGGTAGTTATTACATCTAATAGTTGGATAGGTCAATTGCATCAACCAACTTGGTGACACAATCTCCGCCCGGAATGCACTTGATGCTTGTCTGAACTTACAGGGTTTGTTCTGGACAGCTTGAGAGTATGATGGCGATTTGGAATCCTATGCGCCCTTGCTGTCCGGAACCTGCCCCTTGGCGGTATGCCTATCTGCTATAGTGCCAAAAAGTCGGCCAGAACTGGCGCGATATTCCCTCTTTGTTGTGGTCGAGGCGCTATTCATGACATTTCGCTATTCTGGGTAGTACCATTTCACGCAGATGGGTCCCTGTTCTCCAAACCCGTCCTGGATTGCGAGGAGTTTCCCGAGCTGACCTGTCTCTACGTTTCGATCGTAGATTGACACCCATCCATTGGCCTGTTGGGTGATCGCGATTCGGTCGCCTTCCTTGTTCAGGGAGAAGTGGCGAGGAATATAACCACCTGCATGGGCTTCGTTAGCCAGGGTAAGGGCACCCGAATCTTGGTCAATGTGATATGACAGAATGGAATCCGCGACAACGGTGTGCTCTGGATCGAAGGGTGACTTTATCTCGAAAGCGCGGTCTTTGCGCACTGAGCAGATCAGGAACCTGTTGTCGGGCTGGACGGAGAGGTGGAGCATTGTCAGCATTTATATACCTCAAGAGTGGAATACAAAGGAAATTCCAAGGAAAGCGCTGCCTACTGATATGTCCAATTGAGAAGCGCTGGTTGCATGTTCGCCTGGTGGTAGCTCGGGGAACTTGAGGAGCCTGGTTCCCCGCTGCATGAGGTCAATCTCATCACCTTCTTGCTGAAAGGACAGCCCACCCTCGGGAAGGTATTCCACTCGATAAGTCAGGATAGTGCATATATCCTGATTCAAGATGTATAGCATGGTTTTACCGCAGATCACGGCGAAGATGACGTGTCTGGGGAAGGAGGGTTTGCGCTCCAAATCCAAGCCACCAATCTCTGAGATCTGATGAAGGGAACTTGGATCTTTAGCGATGCTGAAGACGCGGATCCGATCTGCCCCTAGGTCGGGCACAAGAAGATAGTTGCCAGTCGGGTCGACCACCGTCTGATGAGGGCGAGGCTGATCTTGAGATCTACCAGATCCAGCAATGAAGCTGGGGAACTTGAGAATTTGTACTTCGTGGAGATGCCCAGGGTCTTGTATATTGTAAGTGCCAACCAAACCGGAATAACTGTAATCTTCAGCAATTTAGAACACCGACCCAGTTTGCTAACTCACTAGTAAGGAATCGCCAAAGCGTTTCGATCGTTGTAGAAGGTCTGGTATGCCGCGCCAACATGAGCAGCCAAACTGTCAAGTCGTTCCAGACTGCCATCTTTGCGAATAGAGTATGAATTGAGACTCCCCTTCAAGTTGGCGCCATCGTTGCTGTTGCAGAATAGAACCTTCTTCTTGGTGTCCAAAGTGATCCAGGACGGATTCGGAGCGCAATCCTTGCACTCTGCAACTACCTTTAGATTACCTGTGGTCTGTTCCTCGCTGAACTCGATGGTTCTCAATACACCGTCATAAGAAGCTACAAAGAGGCGCTGCATCTTAGAAAGGACATGTAAAGCGCTCATCGGGTCAAAGAATGGACGAAACAAGTCACTTGTCAATGTGCAGGGGACTCACCTAGTTTGAAGAGAACTCCGGAAAGATCGAGCATCATTGACTCGAGGATACCTAGGCATCATCCTCATGGCTTTGACGAATTATCAAGATTCCTTGCGACACGGACTATGTTGCTTGCAAAAAGAGCCGGTTGTTGCCGTCCACGGGACCACAAGACTGTCGTGTAAGAGCATTGCGAGCGCGGCCGGCGAGGACGTGACAGTAGACTTGGATCGCTGTTAGCCTGTTACCGCAATGCCTGAGTACACTTGTCTTTTCCTCGGTTCCTAGCCGACACCATGTTTTATTTTAGGCAAGTGTGGAGTAGTATTGAGTCTGCGTCAGTGTTAGAGTGCCTTAACTGGACGGATAATCTATTCGATTCGCAAACAGAAGCCCAATAGATGGCAGCAACGCAATCAGTCGTTCTCACCCTGGAGACGACTCATATTGTTGAAGCAACGTTGAAGCAAGATGTCGGCAGTGTATCAGAGGGCGAGGATGCCCTATGGAGACGACAAAAAGGCTGAAAGGTCCCTATGTGTCGTCCCACCCTCTGGGTTGCCTGGTTTACAAGTTGGCACAGCCATTTCATTGGCTCCGCTCAGGAGGATTAAGCTCTTTCCTATCATAGACTAGAGCCTTGGCATAACCGGAGGCTGGAAATGGCTTGGCACTAGACCCTACTCGGAAGGGATCGAAAGTCGCGACTGCGAACATTTCTCCAAGCCTCCAGTTACTGCTGCGCATTGCGACACGCTCCAGACAATATTCTTGAGATTCTCTGACGGGCGTGGCGCGCGGAGCGGATTCTTCTGACCGTCTTTGCGTTTGACCATGTCATAGTGTTGTACCACTTGTCTTGCCGACCGCGATGAACCATGGCGCCCGCGCAGGCATATGTGACCAGCTATCCCCCGCGAATCCGCCAATACACTAATACCCTCCTTCAACCCGTGCTTCAGACCCAAAATGTCGCTCCGGGGGGTCGCACCACCAAACGAGGGACGACAATAATCAACTACGCAGATGATGCCTACGATGAAGACGACTTTGAAGACAGCGAAGGGCCCGGCCGGCGGCCAACCGGTTTGCGATCGTTGCGACGGGAAGAGCTCGAGAAAAAGGAACCGCAGCATGAAAAGGTGGGAAAGGAAATACATGAGCCCGTCGACCTGCAGCCCATATATCGAGACTGGATAATTAGGAGGACCGTCAGGCCTACGTTAGTACCGTCTCTCGTCTGTTAACCCGTGTGTTGTTATTGACGAAGTTGCGCCGAACAGGACAGATGCTCAATCACATATCCAATCGCAACTCCCACTCACCCTTATACCCATACGCATCGATCTCGATGTGCCACCCCACCAGCCCGATGCGCCTTTCCCCCTGCCACGCGCGGGGATCGATATCGGCGTCAACCCTTCACTACCAATGTTCAAGAAGCCTGAGCTATTGCCGGGTTACAAGATACGCGATATCTTTTTGTGGAATCTACACGAGAACCTGCTCACCCCGGATGATTTCGCGCAGTGCTTCGTTCGCGAACTGGACTTGCCGAACCAAATAGGCCTTGCAATGAACGTCAGTCAACAAATACGAACCCAACTGGAAGACTATGCTGGAGTGGCCATGCATCCTCTCTTCCACACCCAGCAGAAGAGATCACAAATGCCTGATACTAACCCCGCTCCCACACCGTCGGCTTTCGTCAACGGAAGCTCGCGTGGCGGCACACCCCGGGCACACTTGGGAGCGTCAATATCTCGTCCAGCCTCTACAACACCGGGCACTCCCGCTGCCTCGACGCCTCATCCGATTACGTTGACTAATGGCGCATCTATAACGGCGGTTGCTTCCCCCCTGCCGCCAGAACCACAGATTGAGCAGCAGGATGACTCTGAGGATCCGTATCTCAATCCCGACGACACCTACCGTTGTATAATTACGCTGTCAATTTACCTCTCTTCGAAACTTTACCAAGACAAATTCGAATGGTCATTGCTACATCCCCCCGGGGCTGCAGAGGCGTTCGCAAGACAGACTTGCGCAGACATGGGATTGGGCGGCGAATGGGTTATGGCCATCACACATGCAATCTACGAAGCAGTGTTACGGTTGAAAAAGGAGGCTTGCGAAGGCGGTATGGTCATGATCGGTGGAAACCATTTAAGCGGAGAGATTGACAATCAAGCCGTCCGAGGCGAGGAAGGTGCCGGGTGGAGATACGACATTGACGATTTTGGTGCTGAATGGGAGCCGAAATTCGAGGCATTGAGTAAAGAAGAGATTGAGAAGAGAGAGGGGGATCGAGAAAGACAGCTGAGGAGATTGCGGAGAGAGACTGCCAAATTCAGCTCAACAGCTGGTATGCTGCCCTCCGCTCGAGAACAGGAAGCCCAGCAACGAGGAAGTTACTTTGATTACACCACCATCGGGAGCGCTGGGACAGGGGAGGAGACGCCACTCATGGGTCGTGGAGAAAGAAGTAAAAAGAAGCGGCGGTTCAGATCGCTATCTCCGGTGGCGAAGGCGCAGACCCCGGACGCGACTGGAAGCTCTGCTGGTGCAGGGTGGGGAGGCGAAGGCAATCGGTTACAGGAGTACGAGAGACAGAATTGGAGGTGCAAGCATTGTCTCATCTGGGGCAGCGCTGTTTGGGCTGTGCGGGATGGACCTATGGGTCCTAGAGTGAGTTCCACTTTCTTCCTGTTCTTGTTTCCTTTGCCATGGTTCTGCCTCCGTGTGGCTACGATGCTTGGTCTTGTTTGAGATGTGAACGATGCTGACTGGTGATGTTTGTGAGCAGACTCTATGCAACAGTTGCGGCTTGATCTACGAGCGAGACAAGAAGTTGCCGGTATGGAATGAAGGGCTGCATCGGCATACCTTACCTCTCGGCAGGTAATCACCTGGAGCTTGTTCCCTGCGCGAGTGAGGGCCCGATTGACGTGCGGCGCCTTTGTTCTTCTCTGATCTCGTCATATGCAATGGAGGGCTTGCGGTCGTTGTGCATTATATTTTTGGACCTGGCTAGGAATGGATCGATTCTCTGGTCCGAAAAGGGATAACCGCTGAGGATATTTGCCTCAGGGCAGCACGGCGTTCTATTCGGTGGAACCGCGTTGCAGGGCGCGAATATATCAGCCGGTCTTGCGTAGCATGTGCCTGCGCTGGGGGCTGGAAAAGACATGTAGAACTAACCCGGATTCTTGAAAGATTCCTCTTTTTGAGCAATATAATGTCTTACCTTGTGGCTTCTACATCAATCAAGACAGAAAGATCATTGACAAACAATAGAAGGGAGCTGCTGGACATGAAATCATCAGACCAGTGTTGTGTCCTTGCCTGCGACGAATGTCACAGCATCTCAGCCTTACCAGATAAGATAAGATGGCGGAGCGGGATGCGCCCTGCGCACGAGGCTGAGCTGCGCATTTGGAGTCCAGCAACAAATACTTGCCAGATCACGAATTGCGAATTTGCGCAAACACCAACTTAACCCCCATCTTGAGTTCCCGCCTTACTCTCTGCTCCTCAGTCTCTACCCATATCACTGCTTCTTAGATATGCGGTAGTGCTATCGTCCCTGTCCTCATACTTTTCCCTTACTACGTAAACTCGGAAGCCCACTTGGAAGAGTTGACGTGGAAATGGTATGTTCGTCCCTCTCGCCTCCATTCTCACGGACAGCATACTTGGACCCGACAAATACGTGGTTTCTGTTTGACACAGCCCCTTTGATGGTTCTCTGGGTCTGAAATTGCTAGAAATGACATGGCTAACTTGGCTCCAAAACAGGCGCAGGTCATTGCGAACTCGGGCCATGATGATATGATTGTAGGTTGCTACCTCTCCTCGGCCGCCTTTGTGTCCTTCGACGTATGAGAAATGCTTGCTTCGACATGAAGATAGGGTCTTGAATCTCACGTGGGGAATGAATTCAGGAAAGAGGTGGCTAACGAGTGTGACGGGCGTTTTCACAGCACGATGCGGTCCTCGATTACTATGGCCGACGACTTGCGACCTGTTCAAGCGACAAGACTATCAAGATCTTTGAGATTGAAGGCGACCAACACCGGTTAACAGAGACGTTGAAAGGGTAGCGTTGTCCACCTATACCCCCCCTCATTCTGGCATTCTTGTTTTCCCAACTACCCCAGACTCGATAACTAACAAGCGGTGTCACGTATACAGCCACGAAGGCGCCGTCTGGTGCGTGTCCTGGGCCCATCCGAAATTCGGCACTTTGCTGGCCTCCTCCTCCTATGACGGCCGCGTGCACATCTACCGCGAAACGCCCTCACAACAATCGCAGCCGGGCCAACAGTCACAGTCCTCATGGACCCTCGTCTTCACGAGCACATTCCACACCGCCTCGGTAAACATGGTTTCTTGGGCACCACCGGACCTTGGCTGTCTGCTGGCGTGCGCCTCGTCGGACGGCAACGTCTCGGTCCTCGAGTTCCGCGACAACCAGTGGGGGCACATCATCTTCCCGGCGCACCCCATGGGCGTGAACGCGGTGAGCTGGGCGCCGTCTGCCCCTCCGGGCGCCATCACGCGGAAAGACCCCGGCACCGCGGGCAGTGGCGGGCTGGTCAAGCGGTTCGTCACGGGCGGGAGCGACAACAGCGTCAAGCTGTGGGAGTTCAACCCGCAGACTAGCACGTACGAGAACGTGCTGGTCCTGCCTAACGGACACGCCGACTGGGTCCGCGACGTCGCCTGGTCGCCCACCCTGCTCAGCAAGTCGTACATCGCCAGCGCGAGCCAGGACAAGACCGTCAGGATATGGACGTGCACCAACATGGGCTCCGGCGCCGGAAGCGTGGGGGACTGGACGCTGGCCAAGACGTTGGAGTTTGACGCCGTGACCTGGCGCGTGAGCTGGAGTCTGAGCGGGAACGTGCTCGCCGTCTCTGGGGGCGACAACAAGGTCACCCTCTGGAAGGAGGACTTGAAAGGCAACTGGGAGTTGGTCAGGGAGGTTACCGAGTAAGAGGTACCTAGGTCATCGGGGTGGTGGTGGAATGTCTTAGAATCAATGTCCGCCGTCCTTGAGCTGTGCGATCTAGTGCCAGGGGAAAAAAGTTCCAGAGATATCATGGAAAAGGCGACTCTACTGACGTTGTCTTCGGGGGCTTAAAGCTGTCCTTAGCGGAGATCTCTATGGCTTCCGAGCAAGCATCTGATACGCAAAAAATAGGCGATGAGAAGGCTTTGATAGATTAACTCACTATCGAAGGCTCCTCCACGTCTGGACTATACCGCATGATGCATGTCAAATTTCCCACCGGGCTGCGTGAACGAGGAACGGGTCGAGACATGCATAAACTGAGAGGAGTAACCGGCGCCATTGTTATTGTTATTTTCTCTACTGCTCCTATCGATGCAGCGAATAGCCCTTCCACTCCTTCTCGACTCTCCTCTTGCCCTCGACATCGCCTTTCCAACCCTGAGCCTGAATGACGGGCCTGGTCCGAACGGTCTCCAGCTCTCGGGCTCTCAAGTTTGCTTCTTGGATCCTCGTGATACACGTCCCTCTCCCCAATATCTCCAGCGTCTCAGCGATGCCGGGCCCTTGTCTCCCGCCCAGCAATGCCCAGCGCAAATAGTGGTACAGTTCCCTTTTCCAGGTCCTCGGGTCGACAGACTCGTCTGGGAGGCTCGCTTCGAGAGCGCGGAGGTGCGAGAGGTGCGTATCTCTGGTCCAGGATTCCTCGGGTATCAAAGCAAGAGTTGACGCTGCGACCCGGAGAGGGTGGAGGAATGCGAATCCGCCTACGTCCAAGTCGCCTAGGGATACAGGCTCGAAGAATAAAGAGCACTGTTCCGCGAACTGAGATGGTGAGCGGTAGTGCAGAGACTCGACCTTCAGTAGCTGGGCGAGGACATTTCTCAACTGCCTTTTCCGCGATCCCGTGTCTAGAAACTGCATGATCCTCCCAGCGCCGTATTTCTCCAACACAGAAACAGCCACATCACGAATCATTTGCTCAAATTCCTCTCCCCCGGCCAGCACTCGCCGGCGAGCGTGTTGTTCCTGTAAGAAATTCAGTTTGTCGAAGGACACGATGGTGTTCCCCTTTGTGATCTTCAGGTCGAAGAGTGATTCGAGCCGGGCGAGGTCCATGACATCTCGCTTCTGGGTGTGCGACCAGCCCAAAAGCGCGGCGAAATTGATCAGCGCTTCGGGAAAGATCCCTTGGTCGCGAAACTGTGAGATATCGGAGTTGAAGTTCCTCTTGCTGAGCTTTTGCTTGTTGCTGTCGACTAGAAGTGGGACATGCGCATAGGCTGGGGGCGTCCAGTCCAGGGAACTATACAGCGCGACATGCAGAGGCGTCGAAGCCATCCACTCAGAACCCCTGACGACGTGAGTGATGTGCATCTCATGGTCATCGCAAACATTTGCCCAATGGTACGTAGGGAAGCCATCGGACTTCATCAGGATCGCGTCCTCATATACGGGTTCATCCACCAGTAGTCTCTTGGTCTTTTCAGCCCCGTGGCCTTGGGATTTGCCGTAGACGAGGTCATTGTAACGAGGCCATTCGTGGGGAGAGAGAAAGCGGATAACATGTGCTTCACCACGATGAGCCTTCTCCTCTGCCTGGGCCGGGGAGAGGCTGTTCAGGCATTTTCGATCGTATCCCAAGCTCAATCCTTTTTGGTGGCGGCGACGATTGAGTTCATCCAGACGGTCCGACGTGCAGAAGCAGCGGTACGCTTGTCCGGCCTGCAAGAGTGTCTCGATATGTGTTTTGTACAACGCAAGTCTTTCAGACTGTCGATAGGGGCCGTAAGGACCTCCTACCTCGGGGCCTTCGTCCCATTGTAGTCCAGCCCATCTCAAATCTCTGTATAACCGGTCCTCCGCACCGGGTATCGTTCTCTTTGCATCGGTGTCTTCGATTCGAAGGAGGAACTGACCGTGTGTCGCTCGAGCGAGGAGGTAATTGAACAGCGCGGTACGGATGGAGCCAAGATGCAGGTTGCCTGTGGGAGAGGGAGCAAATCGAGTTCGCGCTGGTGTTGAGGGAAGCTTCCCTCGTTTCTGGGTGGGATGCGTGCTGCTACTACCGGCGGGCGAACTGGAGGAAGACGCGGTCGAGGCTCTGCGACTCGGGACAAGCGAATACCCCTTCGTCGCCGCTGTTTGACGGGCACGGCATGAATTGCACACCCATCCAGTAACGTGGATGGCAGGCCTCGCCCTCATGTGCAACGAGGGGAAACGTCGCTGTTGATAGAGAGGATGCAAGATGTGGTAATCAGACAAAAAAAACTCCAGGACTCGAAAGCACCAGAAGATTCACGCATCCACCAGTAGGAAAAGAGGGAGCATCCAAACTCTTCCAATGCTTCTACTCCTCCGCCGTCCGGGTCAATCGCTCAGGTATCCATGCACATGCAGCCCTATAGCCTCTGGTGCGAGCCACTGAATCTGTTGAAGTTAAGGCCCCGTTTTCGTGCTAAGTGACAAAACTGCGAAGTCCCCTCCACTCATCTTCCACCACCCCAGCAGAACCTGTCGATTAGTTGTCATCCGCTGGCCGCCTTGAAGGATTTATTATTTTTTCCTCCTTTCATCAACCACAATACTCTCTGCTTCCTGAACATATTTGTCCACACACCGACTCTCCCAACACATCTGAAAACATGAACGGCGATACCACCGACAGCGGTCCCGAGATCGATCTCTACGAGATCCTCGGCGTCCCCAGAGATGCCTCCCAAGCCGATATCCGCAAAGCATATAGAAAAGCGGCTCTTGCCAGCCACCCCGACAAAGTGCCGCCCGAAGAACGGGAAGAGGCAGAGGCCCGTTTCAAAGCCGCCTCCCAGGCCTACGAAATCCTTTACGATGACGAGAAGCGACATCTCTACGATGCCCATGGCATGGCGGCCTTCGATGGGTCCCGCGGCCCCGGCATGGGTGGGGAGGTGAACATGGAAGATATCCTCAACATGTTCGGCATGGGCGGTGGGATCCCGGGGATGGGCATGCCAGGGATGGGAGGCCGCAAAATGCGACGAAGTCCCGATGAAAATCAGAAATACGAAGTCACACTGGAAGATTTGTACAAGGGCAAGACTGTCAAGTTCTCATCCACCAAGAACGTCATCTGTTCGAAATGCAAGGGTACGGGTGGTGTCGAGAAGGCGCAGGCGAAAGAGTGCTCCGCCTGCAAGGGGCAGGGCGTCAAACAGGTCCTGAGTCAAGTGGGGCCGGGCATGTTGACCCAGCGCATGGTTGAATGCGGTGCCTGCGAGGGCACAGGGCAAGTGTTCAACCCGAAGGACAAATGCAAGAAATGCAAGGGTAAGCGGGTCACGGAGGAGAAGAAGCAACTCGAGCTCTATATCCCCCGCGGCGCTCGGGAGGGAGATCAAATCAGACTCGAGGGCGAGGCGGATCAGGTTCCTGGAGCAGAACAGACTGGAGACATCGTTTTCCACCTGGTCGAGCAGCCTCATGAGGTGTTCCAGCGTACGGGCAACGATCTCAGTGCCAAACTCGACATCACCCTCGCCGAGGCGCTGACCGGCTTCCACCGCGTGGTCCTCAAACACCTTGACGGCCGGGGCATCGAGCTCAACCATCCACAAGAACCAGGCCAAATTCTCCGCCCCGGTGAAGTTCTCAAGATCCGCGGCGAAGGAATGCCCCTCAAGAAGTCCGATGCAAAGGGCGATCTCTACCTCGTCGTCGAGATCGGCTTCCCCGAAGATGGATTCTTCCTCGACAAGCCCGAGGCGTTGGAGCAACTGCAGAAACTCCTCCCGGCCCCCGAGCCGCCGATCGAGGCCGAGGAAGCCGACGAGGTCAGTTTCGAGGTGGCAGACATTGACGAGATCGGCGGCCAGGAGGCACAAGAGGCGTGGGAGGATGAAGATGGTCCGCACGGTGCGCAGTGCCAGACTCAGTAAAAATTTGCGGGTTCCCGGGATGTCATCGGCTAGTTGGACGAACGCGATACGATGTTATGATTCAAAGACATCCAGAAACGAGGGATGGTGGAAAGCAAAGCATTAGACGGCGTTTTCCATGCTGGGTTTCTGGGGAAGCATTGCACCGGCGTTTTGGTGGAAATGACGGAATGGAACTTGCTCTTGGGAGGGAGATGCCAATGCTCTCTTATGCTGAGAGGCGGCTTCGCATCCGTGCTTCCTGGCTTCGACTTGATCCGACTCGGTTCTCATTCTGATCGAACTATCATGTTGTTGGATGGTGGTTGCGGCTGGGAGGCCGAATCTTCCTGGGTCCACAGTATTGGATCTCTCAAAGCTGAAATATATATTTCCTCTATGTGAACAAGTCTTAGAACATGAACATTGCTCCACTTTCTCCATGCAAAGGGATCTTGATGTCCAACAGCTGGTTCCTTGTGCATTAATGCACTCCATTTTCGACGGGCTCTGGCTCAGGGGCACCTGAAGCCCTCAAGCGGCCCCCAGACTTCTTCCTCATCCTCTCCGCAGTCACTCTGTAACAAGCAGGAAACCAACTCTTCAGCTCTTCGCCATCTGCCCCTTTGATCATGCTTGCGGCTGCCTTTGCGCACAGGAAACACAAGACCATGCCATGTCCTTGAAACGAAGCTGCCAAATATAGCCCTTCCTCACCGGGTACTGGCCCTACAAAGGGATACCCATCGCACGAGAAGCCCATGACGCCTGACCAGATTCGTCGACATCGGCCATCCGGGTTATCTTTGCCCCAATTCCTAGTACCAAAGTATCGTTCCGTGCATTCTGAGAGGTAGTCTGCGCTGTTTTTGTCATAGGTGGTATCATCAGTATTCCCGTACTCGGACGTTCCCTCGTCTTTTGCAACGTGCATACCGCCTCCGATCACAATGTCACCTTCGAATCTAGAGCCGGCAGGGCGGGAGATCATGTACTCGAAGCCGTCGTTGTAAACGAAGGAGTATGTCGTTTCCAGCCCCTTCTGGGGCATATTTTGCCCCGGCCGTTGGGCAGTCACTACTCCCCGCAACGGAACGATCACGCCTTGCAGTTGCGGATAGAGATGTGCAGTATAGCCATTTGTAGCTAGGACGAGGGTTTTGGCTTTGACATTGCCACGTGGTGTCGATATGGTCCACTTTCCATCCGTGGGTGATTTGGATATGCTGTTCGCAGGAGTGTTGCATTGAAGATTCAGTCCCTTTTGCAAAGCAAGCTTTAGCACGCCAATGGTAAACTTGTACGCGCTCAGACTCCCTGATTCGTACTCAAGCGCTCCCACACTGTTCGGTGCCAGAAATTTCTCGGCCGTTTCCTGGCTGTTGTGGAAAATGTGCTCCGGGGCGTTTCCCTTGCCCATCAACTTCTCCATCAGCGAGACCGATTCTCGCGCATTTTGGAACTGTTTCTCGTCGTAAAAGACGTCAATGGTTTGACATCTGACAGAGTCGCAACCAATGTTGTTCTCGCGGGCGAATTTGTGTACTGAGACCATGCAGTTGTATTCCAGGTTGGTGATCTTCATGGCATCTTCCGCACCCACGGTTTGAACATTGTCGAGGAAAGATCGATAGGTAGCTGTCTTAGTGTGACCTCCTTTAAAGGAGCCATGTTAGGAAGTGTTCGTGTACCATGGAGGGGAGAAACGATCTTATCAGCTGGAAAGAAGAGCAAACATCAAAGTGGACGACTCAGCTTCTGATGACCTTGAAACCTACCATTCCGGCCACTGGCACCACTGGCAGCTTGACGTGCCTCTAGAAGGACGACCTTGAGGTCTGGATTCGAAGAGAGCAGGTTGTAGGATATAGAGGCGCCGCTGACTCCAGAGCCAATGATGGCGATATCAACCTCATTAGGGAGTTCTGGGGTTGTCCGGCAATCTGCTATTTCATCGGGAGGATCTTGCCAGTAACTCTGGATGGGATTGTCGCGGGGCAGACCTGGCGGTATACTGGCTCTTTGCTCCATTGGATGAAGCACGGGAGGACAGGATCGAGATCTAGGAGAGCAGGAGGAGATCTTGGAAGCTGACGGACGGTCAGACAGATAACCAGACAAAGGGGGACACAACCTTGGGGCAATAGAGGACTTTCGGCTGATTGTAACGGCGCGGCCGACGACTATCACGTGATCGCAACTGCGCCCGCCCCAGCCTTTGCCGGGCTAACGCCGTTTGCGGCTGGCTAAGCCAGTAGTAGTCAGCGAGCGCCTGGCACACCTGGGTCGCGGGTGGAGGTGGCTGCTGGGTGGCCGCTGGGTGGTGCTCGGTGGTGGTGCTGGCAGCCGGCGCCTGGGCCCCAGTCTTTCGCTCGCCTCGCTTTCTCTCAGTCTTTGCCCCGTCACCTGTCGACTTCAACTTTCGATCCTGTCTTTGTTCTTCTCAAATCCCATCCGACCAACCACTCTCCGCTCCCCGTTTCACTCAACATCTCGCTGCCATCGCGTCTCGAGTGCTGCGACCGCCCCCTGATTCCTCGTCTGTTCTCGTCTTGATCACAAACTGTGTCCGCCATCATCACCATCCCCTCCCGAGGGCGCCATTGATACCAGTCCGATCGAAGTGACGCCCCGCTCCGCTGCTGCCCAAGTGACAGCTCTGCTGGTCCCCAGCGCTTCCTTCGCGATCCCCTCTGCTGTCGACGGTGGCGCGCAAACCACCGCGGAAGGACTTCTGTTGCGCGGTTTCATGTCCTCTTCAGCCCGGCCAACTGCCATCCCGCCATCTCCAACTTCTCCGTCTGAATCAGGTCTCAAGCGACGGCGCCTGTCTGACAATCTTCCGCAATCTCCTATCTCTCCTTCGTTTATGTCAGTCGCTACAAAGAGCTATGTCTCCTCTTACGGAAATACACATAATCCCGACGAGGCTTCGGGGCGCTCGTCTCCGAACTCACCAAAGGCTTCAGCACCGCGTAGTCAACAACCGTTGTCCCGTCCCATGCCGTCCTTGCCGACCCCTGCGCACAGTGTAACGGGCACTTCCTCTGGTTTCGACATGGCTGATGATATCGATCAACATCGGGATAAGCGGCCAAGACTTGATGCGGATAGGGATCAAGAGGCGGATCAAATGGAGGTAGAACCCCTTAGAGAGGCCACAAATCATGATCGGAACGATGAGATGGAAATAGACGGCGAAAAACTTAGCAAGGGAAAAAGCGCCGAGCTCCCAGAACATGAGCAGGATGCAGAGCTAATGGTGGATGAGAAGACCCTGGAGCAACTACAGAAAGATATGGGCGAAGCCTTTCTTCTCTGCACATCCAGTAAGACTCTCCATCTGTCCACCACTCACAATCTATCCTTGCAGGTGTGTTAACAGACATTCTCGCAGAAGTTGAGCGCCAGAAACCGAACCCGCAGCAGCATTTGTTGGCATTGTATGGGCTGGGCCCACTGCTCCACAGCGTCGCTCGCACCGACCCAAGGACTGGTGAGAAAATCAACAAGCTACGGAAATCGTACGAAGGTCAAATCAAGGGCTTCGCGTTGGCTGGACGGAACAAACCTGTCAAGGGCGAGCGCAACGTGGAAGAAGATGAACCCGGGCCGTTACGGCGCATGGCTGGATCGTCTCCTTGGGGTCTTCAACCGGATGAGCAGTGGAACGCAGAGCATACGAAAGAACCCCCTCAAGTTACGATAGATTTTACTGCCGAGTTGAAAATGGCCATGCAAATGCAACCAGGGACAGTTCGCAATAACGCTCACTGGGAGGATGTACTCGGATTCGACAAGCCGAAACCGAATGTGGCTCCGGAACAACAGCCCACCCCTCGACCGATGGCAAATGGAGTGGTTCGGCCACCTCAACAGCCTTCGGCAGAAGCAAAACGACAGACTCGCGGGAAAAAGCGGAGTTATGGTGATGACAGTTTTGTCGGATATGGAGAGGGTTATTCGGATCCAGAAGATGGTGATGGTGACGAATACGGCAGCCAGAGGAAACGGAAAAAGGTGACAGCCACGGATTACTGATGAGTCGATCTGTGACTTACAGAGTCTCGCATTCGATTGGCACACCTCTTCCCCATGGACAACACCGCTAGATGCGGAATGCGGTCCCCTTTAGCGGCCCTCCATTCACGACATCACCTTCAAATGCATATTCTTTGCCATATTTTGCATGCATGGGATGTTTCTAAGATACCCTAATGAGGACAGATAGAGAGATCAGAAAAAGGGACACGGACGATGGGCGGCCAAAACTCGTGGAGGCGTTTCAGGGGGGCGTCGATCTTGTCTTTGTTATGCTATTGCGAGCACTGGACGTTGGTCCGCAGGGAGGATGGAGGGAGGATATCCAGTCTTTGCCCTGTTCTGGGATGGTGAGAGACGGTACTTAGTACTCCTGTTATTATCTATTCAGCGTCGACAAGACTCAAACTGCAAAGGGGAAAATTTACCGGCGGCCTCCGGATGACATGGCAGGTTTGTTCACGCCTTGTGGCATCGTCCTGAGGCGTGTTGTGTATGAAGGATCACGACCCTAAATGAACCACACATTCATCGAAAAACTATATTATCTTTGATCGCATCCCGTATCATCGTCTCTGAGTCTCGCTGAAGAGTCAACCCTTTCACATCACTCGCAATCGTCTTGCCTTTCGTGCAGCCAAGCTCCCTCACCCAAAGCCTCCGTTGACTTGAAGTCTCATCTGTGCCGGGAGGCGTCTCTGTCCACGGAAACACAGCACAAAGACAAGATGGCGTCGTCTTATCTTCCCATGCCCGAGCCAACCGTGCCCAAGAGGCCACTCTCGTCCTATAAACTCATCTCGTACGACATCTACGGCACGCTCGTGGACTGGGAGACGGCGATTGTGAGGCTGCTGCAACCGCTAGTCTCGCGCATCCCCTCATCCTCGCCCCTCAGCCAGGAATACCAAGACAGCACGACTGCAGGGTCCGAGGGACGGATCAAACTCGCCGCGAAGTACAACGACATCGAGCACGAGTTGGAGGCCAAGAACCCGTCGCAGCGATACGACGAGCTCCTGCAGGACATCTACCTCCGCATCGCGTCCGACTTTGGGGTCGGCGAGGCCACCGAGGTGTCGACGAAGCAGGAGGCCAAGCAGTTCGGCGAGAGCATCGGCACCTGGCCGCCGTTCCCGGACACGGTCGACGCCTGCCAGCGGCTGGTGAGGCAGCACGGCTTCAAGCTCGTGCCGCTCTCCAACGTCGACCGGGCGAGTTTCGCGCGCACCTGCGCCGGCCCGCTGCAGGGGGTCGACTTCTTCCGCGTCTACACGGCCCAGGACATTGGGTCGTACAAGCCCGACCTCCGCAACTTCGAGTACCTCATCAAGCACGCCAAGGAGGACGCCGGCGTGGAGAAGCACGAGATCTTGCACGTCGCGCAGAGCATTTTCCACGACCACATCCCGGCCAAGACGATGGGGCTGGCCAGCGTGTGGATTAATCGGAAGGGCGCGGGGATGGGCGGCAACGAGGCTATCAGAGGCATCCACGAACGAGGAGAGGTCGGGTATGGTTGGAGGTTTGGGACGTTGGGGGAGTTGGCGGATGAAGTCGAGAGGGAGAAAAGAGAGCAAGGGAAGTAGGTGCATAGCAGTGGAAGAGATTGAGCAGCCTGTTGTGCTTGCTTCTCAATGCTATCGGCAATGCCTCATCTCGAATAGTCGCCTCTTTCTGCCGACTATCCTGCTTTCCTCTATTTCTGGCCGTCTCTGATGTTCCAACGTCATCCGGTGATTGTTGCCAGGGTGTGAGCGAGGCCGTACCAGAGCGCATTGCTTAACTGCGTGGTCTTCTGATCCCAACCCTTGGTGAAGCTCCTAATCTTCCCTTCCGCCACCGCCTCAAATATGGCCGCTGCACTCCACATGGCGTGTTTTTTGGTTGCCTCGATCCCCTAGTATAGGTTTCCCCGTGGCTCCCTTCTGTGATATATCTCAGTAGCACATGACAGGTTTTGGCAAATACTTGGTCGGCCCGTACAATTCGCTTCAAGAGGCCGCTCCGACGCTATTTTATCGTCAGCTCCTGCATTCTCGAAGTAAGTGTACCATTTTTGACTGGCACGATGTTTTCGAGCGAGCAGATGTGATGGTGATAGTGATGGTGACGATGGTGGAATGGTGGGTGATTGTGAGCGCGAGCGCTGCTTCCGAAAATTAGCCGCTTCAGGATTCAATGGTCTTCGAGGCCTTCGTGTCTCTCCTCTCCTTCTCACCAAACATGAATACCCAACAGCGCCAGGCGAAGAGGCCTGTGCGTTGCCTCGACATCCTGGAATTGGAGCGTCTTCCTCGAATGACGTGGCCAAGGTGTCAGTCCCTTGGTCTGTCGAGTCAATTAGCAATCAGCCATGAGGCTGTCGCTGAAATGCATCAAACCCAATTGTGGAAATGCAGAAGAACGCCACCATGCGACCCCTAGTCGACTTCTGACCAATGGTCGACAAGGTGGGCTGGCTCTTCTCAAGCCTTACTCAAGGACATTGTGCAGTTCAGTCAACCCTCTCTTCTCCAAGATCTCGCAACCTCACTTCCTCGGCGATATACAGCGGCGAGCTGTTTACATGTTCGAGGGGTGGGTGGCTGTACTCTAAGCCATGGCAAATTCTGGACGCAGCCTTCGGGCTGATCCCTTCATTCCACAGGATCCAAATGTTCCCCGCTACAGCCAAAGACTCTCGAGGGAGCGGTGGGAAGACCTCAAGCCCAGGGTGTCGATGCTCTTCCACCAAGGCGTCACTACTGTCGATATCCTCTCGAATTCCATTCAAGAGATATTCCCATCACACGGAACCAACTTGACCGGCAAATGAAGAAATGGGGTCTGCAACGAAGGCCTCAGGAGTCTTCTTCGCTGGGAGAACATGTTTCTCAGGATACCGCCATATCACAGCAAGCCACTTTCCGTGAGAGACCACTCGACAAATTTGGAGAGCTACTATTGAACGATGGTTCGCCCGGAGCCTCAATGACAGACTCCGCCATTTCAAACACTGGTCCGACTCTCGATTCCAGAACGCCGAATGTTGAGCCAGACGCCCTCTTTGAACTCACGGCATCTCTTAGCCTTATCTCACCCGAAATCCCGCGATGCGTGTCACCAGCGCTGCCCGACAAAGATCATCCTAGGCTCACATTTATTGGATACCGTCATGCCAGCAACCCAAGTGCAATCCGCCAGATACTCGCTTATTCGACTACCAAACATGGCGCCTCTATAAAGGTTCTCAATCGCCTCGGGTATATGGCTATGTTGCTTTTCACGTTCGGGTACCCCAGCGATGCGTTTTAAATATCTTTTCATATTATCGATCAAATCAATCGTCAGCCTTCGGTGCAAGGATTATCACGTCGACTTTTACTCTTCTTTGTCATCGCCTGTGCTCATTTTGCTTGTGAATGGACAGAAAAGCCGGACGCATTTCATCTTGTTAAACAAACTTACGTTTGGCTGTCGCGTTACTATCCATCAGGACAGGAGGGAGACCAACAAACTGTCTCATATATGCAGGTCCTCTACTGTTCGGGAAAGGGTGGTTGTGACGAACGTAAAATGACTGCCTACTGGATTTTGAATGCTGTACATTCAAGTCTGCAAGAAGAAGGTGGCCACTCTATCCAGCCAGACATGTCTTCTTTTGACAGTGTTGACAGTGCCTTTCGTTTCTTCCATGAAGACGAGGACATCAGGGTCGTTATGGATGAAGCAATTGGTGAGATAAAAGAATGTCTCTATGTCAACAGAGAAGAAATCGACGGGGTCTGGAGCAACTACTGGCACGATCCAGCAGACGATGCCTTCATGGCTCAAATGGTGGCATGCTTGGTTTTGAGACGCCGTCTCAGTAATGGTCCGAAACATGCTTATGTTCGAGCCCCTCCTGAAAAAGCAGGAGACTCTCAAAAGTCCCAATTTTTCTCTCGCCTTCAAGAACAAGTGTTGGTTGCAATGTGTGGTCTGATGTCCAGACAGTATGGGAAATTTTTGCTCTCGGGAAAAGCTCCAAATGCGATAGGTGGTCACTGGAAACTCTCAGAAAAGCTCACCATCGCGGCTTTATCGATTGAACTAGCAATAAAGAACCGTCCGGACGTTCATGGCTTTGAGCTTTGTATTTCAAGAGTCGCTGACGACTATGAAGGGTTCATTGATGTCTATCTTCGCGAATTACAGTCCCCGTCCCTTCCATTTCTGACTACCGAACGGCCCAAGGCCGGTGCCGCTGAACATCTTATTGGCACAAGTGCTCTTATAGCCAGAGTATCGACATATTCGGACCTTGCGGCGCTGGACATACCATTTGTGCCATCTCTAATCTCCAAGCACCAGGGTGAGACACAATACCTCCGGCCATCCCAGCCTACCACAAAGTCAAGTCGACGAAGCGGCCTGGACGTAAAGTTCTCTGCCAAGGAGGCCTGGTTGGGGCCGTCTCTTGCAAGATCCTATACCTCTTCGATGAGTTCCGGCTACAGATCTTTCAAAGCTGCAGTTAAGGAGCGCGAAAGCCTAAGCTCTGTGCACCGTTCACGCCTTCCTCCGGTTCCATCTGTGAATTGGTCGGATTTTATGAGTCCACCCTCGATGCTTACGGCGAGTATTCCTTCCGATACCGCGATGCACTATTTCGAACCCCATGCTGAGGACGAAGATATGACCTTGTGAATGGTGCGACATCATGGCGAGGGTGCGAATAACCAGTGAGTTTTCCCCGGGCAGCTAGATGTAGGGAAAGTGCGAGAACAGGTCTGGAATACTTGGAGTTCGGACGGAAATGGGTCAAATACTTCCGCGGCATACTAAAGATCAGCTATCAGCGACGCTCTCATTGTGTCTTGAGAGTGCCTCTTCCCAGGGATGGAAAGTGCCTCCTGCATGATGAGGGGGCATTGGACTGATATAGCCAGCTCCTGTAATGCTGGGGGAGAGAGGTTCCTGTCCTATATACAAAAGCTCCCGTGTTTCGGGACAGTCTTTGATTAATGAAGTCTATTCTACAGGCAAGGGATGATGCTAATCGTCACGAAGAGCTCTTGATCCACTCATAGATCCACTTGACCTTTGCGGAGGCGACCGAACCCGCGAAGCTCTTCTCACACGTCAAGTAACGTACCCAGCTCATAGCTGGACAGAAGGTCGTGGTAACGAACTGTAGCGATGAAGAGATACGGGATCAGGCTTATCATACAGGAGTTTATGTAACCCTTTTTACAAACACCTTTGAGAAGATCAAACACCAGGAGAATATGGACATTTGGCGCAAGGCTTGCTGGTTCTATTTCCGGGGAGTGGATGCACAGACTCGCCAAGCTCAAAGAACAGGTTCAGAACCCAATCGATCGAGACAACCATCATCAGGCACAGGCTTCTCTACACACTTAAGCCACAAAGGTCGTCAGACGGTTAGGAAATTGCAACAGCATAGTTATATCTATTAAACCCGGCAACAGCGGCCTTCTAATCCATCACATGCTGACTGGCTTCCATGAATCTACGACCCTTCCGTCGGCACGGGGACATTGAACCCGTTGAGGTTGACCGACACCAAAGCATACAGCGAGACCAGGAAGATCAGCTCGGTCAGCATGCTCTGGCCCAGCACCTGGACACCCTGGGCGTACAGATCATCCGGCAGGGGTCCGCCCGCCACCAGGGCCTTGGAGATCCTGTACACCAGCATCTCGTCCGGGGACAGGTCCGGGGGCGCCTCGCCGCGGGCCAGCGCGCCGACCTGCTCCTCGGCGAAGTAGTGCCTCGACAGGCCCGAGTGGGCGTACACCTCGTAGGCGGCGCGGTAGTGTGCCCCGACGGTCAGGATGGCGACCTGGCGCAGCGTCTCGGGCAGCTTGGCGGCCCGGAACGCGACCTTGCTGAGGTGCCACATGGCGCTGCCCACGACGGGCTCGTGGATCCACGCATTCCACGGCCCCAGGAGCGCGCCGGCCTCGTCCCGCGTGATGAACGACTTCTGGTCGTCCAGCGTCCGCACGATGTTCTCCACCACGTCGTCGTACAGCGCTCGCTGGTCCGGGGTCAGTTGCTCCGGCGGCACCGGCTGGAGGCGCATTCGAGAAGCCATTTCTTTGGGCTGCCTTGTGTGGTGAAAGATCGGTTTGTGCGCGAGAACTTCTAGTGCAAGTGACTGCGTCAGGAAACGCTTCGGTGCCGGCGTGTTAGTTATATGTGATGATGATCCGAAAGGAGGATTTCTTCTCGGGCTCTTTGGCGTTCGAAATCCGATAAGTCGCACGGGTCAACTCGCCGGTGATAAGCTGCCAATGGGGGTGACAACCGAAATCTCCCAATGCTCACACAGTTTCTTTATACCACCCCCTCTTTGACCTGCTTTGCGCGGTTTCTTGTACATGTACGCTGTTGTCCCTTACCTCCCCTCCTGTTCCGGGCTGATGACTCTCTGACAAAGCTCATCACCCGCTGGCGGAATTACCGGAGCGTGATCCGACTCAAACTCGCGATGGTAGCGATGGCGCCCATCAGGTACGAGAGGGTGTCACCAGGCTATGATGTAAGCAAGCCATTGTCACGCAACAAAGCACCCCTGCCACGAAGGCGGGAGGTGGCGGCACTTTATGCCAGTTCGCTCGCCGTTTGTAGGACATGTCGCGATTGAGACAAGACGGATAAATGTTGTGTCAATCGGAATCTCGTGCTTCTGATCCTTTGAGTTGCGTAGAAGTAGGAAGAAACTCGGCAGGGATCCACAGATGGCCCGGGTGCGCTAGGCGTTAAGAAGTGGGGTGCCAAGAGCTCCGAGGCTAGGAGTTAACAGCCGAGTGCCTCCTATAGCGACTATTCCATTTCTGAAGTCCATTGCCTGGACTGACTAATGTCCCCGGGCCGAAACCCTGCGACGCTGAACGGGTACGGGACGCATATCATCTGAGTACGAAATCCGACGGAAGAGATCGACAGCGGAACAGAAAGAGTAGTTTCTCTCAAAGGACAATGATAGGAAAGCAAATAGTAGACGTATCAAAAGACGCTAGCCGTTAGGAGTCAATACCTACTCAATCTGCTATCGTTAGAATTTCAGGACAGCCTTCCCAAAATTGCGCCCCGAGAACAGAGCCAGAAGGCCGTCGATCGCATTGTCGATACCCTCACACTCCCAAGTGATGACCTTGAGCGTCCCGTCTTTGATCCATCGCTGCACATTGGCCTGGTGCTCTGCATGGTATTTGTCGCCGAATCCGTGGTCAAAGACCACAAAACCGCGGACGGTGAGCCGCCTCCGCAGGATGAGGCTGTAGTTGTAGAGAGGATATCGCTGGCCCGGCGCAGCGCTGTAGTCGGAGATCAAGCCGCAGACGACAACCCGTCCATGCTCTCTCATCGCATCCAGGGCCGCTTCGAGATGCTCGCCGCCCACATTCTCGTAGTCGATGTCGATGCCTTCGGGAGCGAGTCGTTTCAGGGCATCGCCGGGACGCTCCTTCTTGTAGTTGAACCCGGCGTCGAAGCCGAGCTCGTTGACGATGAAGTCGAGCTTGTCGTCCGAGCCCACGCTGCCAATCACCTTCAGTCCCTCGCGCTTCGCCAGCTGTCCGACCATGCTGCCTACCGAGCCACTGGCGGCGGAGATGAAGATCGTCTCGCCTTTCTTGGGCTGTCCGATTTCGTAGAAGGAGGAATATGCGGTCAATCCCGACATCCCGAGGGCCCCCAGAAAGACGCGCACGTCCTCCAGCCCTAGGGGATTCTCCAGGTGCTGGATCTTGCCCAGCTCCGCTCCGCTTAGGGAAACGTATTGCTGGATCGGGAGTTCCCCAATGACCTGATCTCCAGGCTGGTATTTGGGGTGTTTCGATTTGAGGACCTTGGCGATGCATTGGTTCACTAGTGGCTTATTCAGCTCAAAGGCTGTTGCGTTGGATTTGATGTGCACCGGGCGCATGCGTCCCTTCATGTAAGGATCGAAGCTTGCATACTCTGATTCTAGCAACAGGCCTCCATCCGGGGCGGGGGAGGTTTCATCGTAGTCGACAATGGTTTCGATCGTTAAGTCCTTGCCTGCTACAGGGAGTCCTTCAGGAATTTGTCTGAAGACCATCGCCTTGTTTACCACCATGTTTACAGCGTGCTGCCAGAATGGTGGATCTGATGAATTCGACGAGGTGATGGGCAATGTTTGTGACTTATGGCAGGGTCTTGTAGGAGGAGTGACCAGCAGAGTTGATGATCTGGATTCTTTCACTGGGATTTGCAAGCATCACAGCGAGCTGGTGAGTTCTGCACCTTGTATCGCAGGATTCTCTTGCTTATCATGAAAAGATTCCAAGGGCACTCGCTGGCGAACTCATCCATTGGTGTCCAATGCAACTTACCTCTTATCACACTAGATGGGTGTCGATTTCGTGCTGCGGACATGACAATCCTCCTCCAGGGGGAAGAACGCAGAAAACACTTGGATACCATGGCCAACTGGATTTCGAGTCTGTGGATCTGGCCGTAAGAAAGAGCCCAAACTCAAGACGCGGGAGAATTCGCAGCTGATGTCGCCATTCAAAAGGGTCTCAGGCTAGTGTTGATTGGCTGTTTCGACCGTTTTCGAGCTCCTCCGCTAAAGCCGCGGCGATGTGTAACGATCTTCCGGCGGAAATGTTTGGCTCCTCAGGTCGAAACACAGCATGAGGACAATGGGCCCCTGGTACAACAGTACATAGCTCTGGAGCGTGCCGCTCAGATCAATTCAGACGTCGTGCATCATCCGTCCCGTTGCCTGACATGACATCTCTGATCAGAAGCAAAATGACGCGGAGTTTGCAAATCAAAGGAGTTATTCGTCAGCAGATTCTCCCTGGAATCTGCAGTCAGAATATTGTTGATCCATCCTCGCGGTTATATATAGACGAGGAAGGAATGGGTGCGGGAGAAGTGCTCTGCACAGTGCATCACGTCAGCGATAGAGGAAGCAGTCTCTTCACTCCTCCGATCACACGTCTACACCACCCCTTCCAGTCATCCATTGAAGCGCATCACCGTCCAGAGAGATGGCACACCACCAGACCGTGTATCAGACTATCAATCCTGCCAATGGGCAGTTGATCAAGACCTTTCCGACAACAACAGACGAGCAAGTGTTCGCCGCGCTCGACAGGGCCCATGAAGTCTATCAGAAAGACTGGCGTCGCCGATCCGTGGGCGATCGCTGCAAAATCATGAGCAAGGCTGCGGCCTTGATGCGTGAGCGCAAACAGGAACTGGCAGAGCTCGCAGTGCTGGAGATGGGCAAAACCATCGGCGGTATGCTGGGTGAGGTCGAGTTCTCTGCCGCCATTCTGGACTATTACGCCAACAACGGGGAGAAGTTCTTGCAGACTATCGACCTACCTGGCGTTCCAGGGGCGGTCATTGCTTCCGAGCCCATCGGGGTGATCCTAGCCATTGAGCCGTGGAATTTCCCTTACTACCAGGTCGCTCGTGTAGCCGGTCCTCAAATCGTCGCCGGCAACCCAGTCATGCTCAAACATGCACAGAGCGTGCCACAGTGCGCGATCGCCCTTGAGAAGCTCTTCGTCGACGCCGGAGCACCAGCGGGTGTTTACACCAACCTATTCTGTTCCATCCCTCAAGTCAATGCCCTTATTGCCGACTTCCGCATCCGGGGCGTTACCCTTACAGGCAGTGAACGAGCCGGCGCGTCGGTGGCTGAGCAAGCTGGTCGCCATCTCAAAAAAGCCGTGCTAGAGTTAGGAGGTTCAGATCCGTTAGTTGTCCTGGAGGATGCACCACTCGATCAAGCCGTCGAGGTAGCAGCTGCCGGCCGTATGATGTGTATGGGTCAAGCTTGTGCCTCCATTAAGCGATACATCGTTGTGGGAAAGGAGCGGGGCCAGAAATTCCTCGAGGGCGTCAAGACAAAGTTTGAAGCAATGAAAGCCGGTGACCCAATGGACCCAGCAACAACGCTTGGTCCTCTGGTCTCCGAAACCGCCGTCGAGAACCTCGTTAGTCTCATCGACGAGGCCAAGGCTGCCGGCGCCACCGTGGTCATGGGTGGAAAGCGGATTGACCGTCCAGGCTACTACCTTGAGCCGACTCTTATCACAAACGTGTCTCGAGACAACCCGTTGTTCATGAAGGAGGCATTTGGTCCTGTGGCTACCCTGTACGTCGTCGACACCGAAGAGGAGGCTATCGAGGTCGCCAACGCCACAACGTTTGGCCTGGGTTCGTCGGTATTTTCCGCCAACATAGAGCACGCAAAGAAAGTTGCGACAGAGATCGAGGCGGGGATGGTCTTCATCAATTCAGCCGTCAATTCTGGCCCAGATGTGCCATTTGGTGGTGTGAAGAATTCAGGTTTTGGGCGGGAGCTGAGCGAGCTCGGTATTCAGGAGTTCTTGAACAAGAAGCTAGTCCGGGTACATCAGAACTGGCTTTGAGCAAATAAAGCTGCTCGCTTTGGAAATTGGTAATTCATGCGCAAGTTCGACATTTAGTTACGAGGCAGATCAAACCTTTGTGCTTTTCCCACATGATGCACACAGTAGGAATGCATGATAACAACGACTTCAGGCTTTCATTGATTGATGGCGACTTGTATTGTGACGGTGCTTCACGAGGCCGTGACAAGGCTGGCACACTGTAGGTCTCTTTGCTCCGCCGTAATAAAGTGCAACGCGTGACGCGCCTTGACGCGTCGAGGGCGTCCCTGCGGCACCAATTCTCCACGTAAGGGGACATTTCCACCCTTGGACTTTCCAGTCTCTCCCTCAACCGCAAAACCTCCTCATCACAACAATGGCGACTTTAGTTGACTCGATCTTGAACTCAGACGCCTTCGGCGCAACACCCTCCTCACCGCGGCGGACTCAGAACGGCACTCCCTCCTCCTCAAGACATCGCCCCTTGCTCTCCGAGAGCAATGGCATTCCCTCCGAAGCCGACGTCTTCCCTGACGATGAAGTCGTCGGCGCAGCTCGCGGTAGACCACGGAACCCTTTAGACCGCAATGTGTCGCAGGTTACGGACAAGGCAGGCGAGAAGGTACAACAAGCCTTTGAAGATTTTCTCGAGTCCCACATCGAAGAACCCTCCTCATCAGGGGCTCCTCCCTCGAGCGAGTTGCGAACAGACAAATACTACATTAATCAGATCCATGGTTTGCGAGAATTCCAGCTCTCGACGCTTTACGTGGATTTTCGCCATCTGCTATCTTATAAAGAAGGTCCTATTTTGGCAGATGCAATCGCGAACCAATTCTATCGATTCCATCCATTCTTACTCAAAGGGTTACACAACCTTCTGGCCAAATATGAGCCAGTCTATTTCAAAGATCACCGTCAGATGACGAGCAATGCTTCGCAAGCAGGCACTTCAATGGCAGGCAATGCGACTAGCGAGGGGAGCAGTCAAGGCGACAAACCACTGAATCCACAGACGGACAAACTCTTTGCGCTGGCATTTTACAACCTCCCTCTAGTGTCTCGGGTACGGCAGCTGCGAACAGATCAGATTGGGAGATTACTTTCCATTTCGGGCACTGTCACAAGAACATCAGAAGTTCGTCCCGAGCTGGCTCTCGGAACCTTCATTTGCGAAGCATGCAATACCACAGTACCGAATGTTGAGCAGACGTTCAAATATACAGAACCTACGGTGTGCCCCAATCTCACTTGTGGCAACAAGATCGCATGGCGATTGGACATCCGGAACAGCACGTTTGTGGATTGGCAGAAATGTCGCATTCAAGAGAACAGTTCTGAAATCCCCACCGGAAGCATGCCACGCACAATCGATGTCATTCTTCGAGGAGAGCAAGTGGAGCGGACAAAACCTGGCGAGAAGTGTATCTTCACAGGCACTTTGATTGTTGTACCAGATGTGTCTCAATTGGGAATCCCAGGTGTAAAACCAGAGGCCTCAAAGGATAATCGAAATTTTCGGGGTGCAGATGCTGGTGGCGCAGGAGTATCTGGCTTGAAAGCTCTAGGTGTCCGAGATCTAACCTACCGGATGGCATTTATGGCCGGCTTCTCATCCCCAGACACCACTACAGCAGGTCAATCAGCAAGTCAACTGAACGGTCAATCGACCAATATCCTGAACTCCCTGCACCAGACTGATCTATTTGATCAATACGATAGTGGAACAAAGGCTCAAGAGGCATACCTGGAGACTCTTACACAAGCTGAGATCGATGACCTGAAATACATGGTCCATTCCGACAAAATCTACAGCAGACTTGTCCAGAGTCTCGCTCCTATGGTTTACGGCCATGAAATAGTCAAGAAGGGCTTGCTGTTGCAGCTCTTGGGAGGCGTATCGAAAATGACACCGGAAGGAATGGCCCTTCGGGGCGATATCAACATCTGCATCGTTGGCGACCCGTCTACGTCCAAATCCCAATTCCTCAAATACATTGCTTCTTTCCTTCCTCGAGCAGTCTACACCTCGGGAAAAGCATCCAGTGCAGCAGGTCTGACAGCAGCGGTGGTCAAAGACGAAGAAACTGGCGAACACACCATCGAAGCCGGCGCACTCATGCTTTCCGACTCGGGAACCTGCTGTATTGACGAGTTCGACAAAATGGACTTGAGCGACCAGGTTGCCATCCACGAAGCCATGGAACAGCAAACCATTTCCATCGCCAAAGCGGGCATCCATGCCACATTAAACGCGCGTACAAGTATTTTGGCTGCCGCAAATCCCATCGGCGGGCGATACAATCGCAAGGCAACCCTCAGGTCAAACATCAACATGTCGGCGCCCATCATGTCTCGCTTCGATCTCTTCTTCATCATCCTCGATGAATGCAATGAGACGATAGACCGTCACTTAGCCGACCACATTGTCAATCTCCACATGCTGAAAGATGATTTCGTGCAGCCTGAGTTCTCCACTGAACAGCTTCAGCGCTATATCAGATTCGCGCGCACCTTCAAACCCGTCTTTTTACCCGAGGCGAAGAGGCTCTTGGTAGAGAAATACAAAGAGCTGAGAGCGAATGACGCCGGTGGCGTAGTTGGGAAGAATTCCTACAGGATTACCGTCAGGCAATTGGAGAGTCTGATCAGATTGAGCGAAGCAATCGCCAAAGCAAATTGTGTGGAAGAAATAACGGAAGTCATGGTATATGAAGCATATGATTTGCTTCGTCAATCGATCATCAGCGTCGAGAAAGATGATGTCGACGTCGAAGACGATGAAGAGGAGAGCCAGAACCGAGAAGATGACGGAGAGCATCAACGAGATGGGGATAGTCCCATGGCTGATGGTGACAACGACCATCAGGGTGAAGCCAGCACCAGGAATCGCGGCATATCTGCAACCCCTGCTGCAGCTACACGACCCACCACGAAAATCACATTCGAGAAGTACAATACCATACAAACCATGCTGGCGACGCGCATACGAGATGAGGAAGATCGGACGGGCGAAGGCCCCGAGCGCGACGCATTGCTGTTGTGGTATTTGGAGCAGATCGAAGATCAACTGGGAAGTGAAGAAGACGTTGAGCGCGAGAGAGCCCTTGCAAGGAAGGTGCTGAAGAAGATGGTTAAGGTATGCATGAGTCCCTCTTTGAACTTCTTATTGTATCACTACTTAGGCGGTCCGGCGTGGTCTCTTGCTGGGGGACTAACGTTCCGATCTACACCTTTGATGAAGTATTGACTGACTTTTTGACCTACAGGATAACATCATCATTGCGATCCGCGGAGAAGGCCTTGTTGAAGGCGACGAAGATGGCGCCGGCGAGCCTTCGGCAACAAATCAGAACCAGCGACTGAGTTACGCGCTGCACCCGAACTGCGGTATCTTCGACGACGAATGAACCGACCCGTGACATGTTACCACCAGAATTCCAAGCTAGGAGCAGGCGAACGATCGGTCTGTTGCATATCTTATTATGGAGCGACACTCGGCTATACACATGTACATCTCGTATGTTGAGGGTCAAGGTGAATGATGTGGTACGCCTGAATGAAACAACTATCATGTCATAGCATGCCAGGGGCAAGGCATGCAGGCGGACCAAGTCAATGAGAGAGGAGAGGCACAACGTTGTGGACGATTGGGTCGAATTGGGACTGGGTTTGGGGATGTGTGATGAAATTAATTGTACACGAATCAACTTGCAAAGGCGTCCTCGATGGCAGACACGGCTGCAGAGAATGTATTGGTTTCCTTGGACTCGGCTCACCGTGCAGAACGAAATCGATCGTGGCAGACGCCATTAACTCATTATGCCTTTTTGATACACAGATATTTTGACATGAAATGCTGGATGATAGCTTGATCACAGTACGCAGCAGCCCGCAATCCTTCGTGCACCGATTAACCCAAAACTCCCTGCCGGCTGGTGGTATTCATACATGCCCATCTCAACCCCTTCCGGAATAATATCGTCCCTTCTCAAGCCCTCTGCGCCTCTCGGCAAGTCGCACGAGAAGAATGCCTCCACGCCTCTTTTGAGGGATCACGTATCGTGAAGCAACGTGTTCCTGCCGGTTAAGCGGTATGCGTTGGCCAACCCCTGCCTTCAAGACTGCTTGCTAAGAGTCCAGAACCTCTTGCTCTTGTTGCTCATGATGCTCCTGGTCGCCTTGCTGCGGGCTCTCATCATCTTCTTGTCTCTCTTTCTCTTTTTTCTCGGTGAAGAACCTCCGTCGATACAGAGAAAGTGCAGCCGCCACTTTTTCGAAATCCTTAACTTCCTTAGCCCTCAATTCTGCAATGACCTGTTTCAAACCAGCATGAAATTCGTCCCGCGTGGATTTGTCTTTAATGTCGCTGGCCGAACTCAATTGGACAAGGATCTTCTCATCTGCAAGGGAAACTATGTTAGCATGGGAAATCCTGGTTGGGGGAAAGGCTGGACCATGATTCAAGACTCAAAAGACTGACAAGGCAGAGCATCAAATTCTGCTTACGTACCAGGAAGTTCAAGTTGGGCAAAATGCTGTTCCTCGCAGGCAGGATCCTTACAAGCTTCCCCGGAAAGTTCGGCGGGACAAAGGGGGCGCGTGGGGTCAATGTTGTTGCTGTAGGTTAATGAGCGATAGCCACTCTTGACTGCATCTGGATAGTCGGAGTGGAAGCGGTAGGTTTTGAAGGCGCTAAGTGGTGTCTTGTATGGCACATAATGCGTGGGTGCTGGGCAGGTGCCGTCCAGAAAAGGAGTACCATCGGTCTCTCGACTCAACCCTGGTGGTGGTCTAACCAGTGTATCAGCATCAGTCAACTGATCACCGGACTCAAGATCATCTTTGGTGTTTGCCGGCACTTCCGACACAGCACCAACTCTATTGACTCCATCATCTGCTTTGATATTAGAGGCGTCAGACTCTGTAGCACCCGAGACATCTCGCCCTCCATCGAAAGGATTCCCGGTCTCCGTGCTGGGTCCACTGGCATCAGCGATCTCTGAAGTCTCGTGGAAGTCTTGAAGTCCATCTTCCGGGACAGTCGTCGGCGTGGCGCTGTCCACCGGCGCTGTTTCAGGGTCGTATTCATCAGACTCGTCCGCCGACTGTTGCACAGGCTCCGAGGTATCGACATCTGCGGGTTCGTATTCTTCCTCATCATCTGAGCCAGACATACTCGCACTTCCATTGCTGTCATTGTCCACATCCATGGCCTCGTCGGATGTTTGCATGACCTCCACGTTTTCGGGCAAGTGCTCATGCGTTTCAACGTAATCTTCTGGTTCGGGCGAAATCTCCATCTCATCTGCTTGGAGATGCTGTGCATGGTTGACAACCCCAAGCGACTGCGCGGGCTGGATCCCCCCCTCGAGAGTACCCTGAGCATTATAGGAACCTGGAGACTCATGGGTATTTTCGCCATTCATGTTAGCATCAACCTCAGCGTCAGAGGTCTCACGGGCGGCAACAGACACCGCAGGTACGCTGAGCGAACTCTGCTGCCTCTGCAGATTTTCATCTTGGTTGTCAAGATGGCCGTTGCTCAAGTCCGACTGTGGCTCAGAGATCGTGCTTGTCGCTGGGTGCAATTGATCTGGAGAACCAATCAATCCCTCTTTTGTAGGGACCGCTTGAGCTTCGGCGAGCTTCTCAAGCTTGATTTGCTGCAGCTCATCAGAATATCGTTTCTGACCTGATCGACCTTCCTGCAATTGTTCCTCGAACTGGGAGACTTCTTTGACCAATCTCTTCTCTTGCGCCTCTAATCGATCCAAAGCCATGCGCGCATTTTGTAATTGTGCACGAACTTGCGCCAGCTCCGTGCGCGAATCCTCCAGCCGCGTCTCTGTCTTTTTCACTTTCGCATTCAGATCAGGCAAGCCTTCTTGTAAAACTTGCTGCCGTTGAGCACGCTGTCTCAGGAGTGCTTGTTTCAATACTGCCTCTCTTTCTTGAAGTTGCGCTGGAGTTAGCTTGGAGATTACCGGAGGAACTGAAGGACCCGCAGGCAGACGCTGAGTCGAAGGTCGGGAGACGCCAGGCAAGTCAGCGGTTTGCGGAATAGGTGAACTGGCCAGTTGTTGGTCTTCTCTCGTCACAGCGGGCGTCGGAGGATTCGATGATGATGGAGATTCAACTTGGCTTCTAGTTCTTTTCAGTTTGTTCCGCTGCTCCAGTTCGGCAATCTTCCGACGCATAGCTTCAATCTCTGACTGTTTGGCACGATACAACTCGTCCTTTCCTGATTCACTAGTTGAGGTGGTTCGTAGTGCGGTGGTCGAAGTCTGATTGACGGACGTTGGCTTATTGAAGAATGAGGTGGAAGTGGTCGGAATTAGAACAGGTGGCGTGTAGTCTTCCTGCATATCTTGGTCTGAATCTGATCCCATCGCCATAGCGTCGCTCCCGGGCTCTTCGACAATCTCCCCCTCCGACTGATAGTCGGCTTCGCTATCCGGGAGGGGTAGCGAAGGAGCATACTGCAGATTTTGTTGCGTATTCGGCTTCTTGGGGAGTGGTATGTCCATTATGGCTGTATCAGAATCAGAGGGACGTTTCGCTGGGACGGTGGAAGACGATAGTAATTGGTGATCCGATTGACCAACAGAAGATTCACTCTCAGCGGTAGCATTTTCTTGTCCATCGCCTCCTGCGGAGCTCATTGGTATCCCAACCACCGATCTTGCAGCTTCATCGAAGCCAGAGGATTCAGTCGAGGTCATGAACAAGCCCGGAATTAGGGATGGCATTGGGAGTTGTTTCTCAATGGAAGAAATTTTGTTTGCTGACGAAGGTATGATGCTTTCAGCTTCAGGAAGTATTCTTGAAGCGTCAATACTGATGTCACGACCAAGAGCCGTCGTGTCTGCAGGAATCTCCGATGCGGTACCTCCTGTCCTTGCCTGCGCTTCACGTCTCAGCTGTTCCATTTTCTGTTTTACAAGCTCAGTCTGAGCCTTTGGTTTCGTTCCGCTTGCTCCTGTGGTGGCAGCGACTGGTTCTGGCAGTTGCGCCGGCCGAGTCTGTGGGCTGGACCAAGATATGCCAACACTGGTTGTTTCTGCAGAGACTGTTGTCGGAGGAGTCGTTTTAGGCCCATCACTTTGTGCGAGGGTAGCTAATGTCGGGGTAGGTGTCGGACGACCTGTCTTTGCAGCGAGAAGCTGGGCGATGCGATCTTTCCGCTCCAAACCGAGAATTTGCGCCGGCTGTAGGTTCTTCAGATCCAGACCGGCCGATGGTGCAGTGGCCTCACTGACCCCACTTGGGCCAAAGGTGGTTGAGGGAGAAGGTATCGTCGAGGGTTGCGATGTTGGTTGCGCCGTAGACATTCTGGGCGTAGCCTTCTGGAATCCCACTTTCGGCTGCTGCGTAGCTGGCTGTTGCGAGGCCGCCGATAACTCTTTGCCATCAACCAGAGGATGTTGCTCACCCTGTAACTCGTCGCGAGCTTGCGATTGACCAGCTTCGATTCTGAGGCCGAGCTCTTCATACAACTCGTTCAAGATTTGAGGATTTACGCCTTCCTTTACTAGGTCTGGATAGAGGATTTTGTGAGGCACCAGGGATAGAACTGCGCCCTTCGCAAGCTGTCGGAGCTCAATAAGGGACTTATTATCGTAAGTTCTCTCAACTGGCCTCAGATTGGCGCTTCTCAAGGCTCTGCTTGAGGATGCAAAGCCACCGGATGCTCGGTCATTGATCGCCGCAGGGCGAGTTGGATCGTACGCTTGCGAACAAGTTAGTCAATTCCAGAGATGGTCAAGTTCGAAAACTCACGCGAAACATTTCCGTCTGCCGCTAGATCAGGCTCCGGGGCGCTGTTTGTATCTTTGGGTTGCGAAGCGATCATCGCCGGTTCCACTGAACCCAGCATAGACTGCTTTTGGGCGCTCGCGAACAGCATATCGAGATCTGATCTCGAGCCAAAAGACGGAAGTGTCTGGTCTGTCATCTGATTAGAGGAGAACCAGACCAAGGCCAACATACGTACCCTTGTCAGAATCCGTCCCTTTAGGAAGTGGATGTGCAGGATGTGAGATTCCACTCTGGACAGTCATTGCTGTGCCATACGCCTGGGTGTCGGTATGCACATCCATTCCACCTCGTGAGCCCGTTCGCGAACCAATGAATTGATCTCCTGCATGCTGGCGTGGTTGTTCACTTGAATTAAAGCCTGCGCCGAATACTGGCGCTCCAGCCGCGACATGTTGAGGATAGGGCGAGGAAAGGGAGGTATTCACGGGACCAGGTAGCTGCGGATACGCAGCACCGGGTATTGGCACTGGAGGAAAGTTTGGAGGGGGTGGAGGCGGGAAACCCGCACTTGCAAATTGCTTGAAGAAATCGGAATTGAAGGTAGTAGTAGGAGGGGGAAACGGATGGAAAGGAGGCGCAGGAGGACGGATCTGTGAATTGGCATCGAATCGTGGGCCATTTGTAGCAGGTGACGGCTGCGGTGGGTAAGAGGGAAGCGTCTGCATTTGTCCCTGCGGTTGCGGAAGCTGTTGAGGGATGCCTGGAGGGGTGTTGATCGGCTGCTGCAGTCCATTAGATGGAAAAGACGGGTAGTATGGCTGCTGAGGTGCGTATGAAGGCGTGCCCGCGTACAGCGAAGTGGAAGAGTAGGGATGCGCCATTTCCCCGGTGTACAGCGGCGCGGCGACAGCGATTCGGCAGAAAGCAAATCAAAACGGGCGATGTCATCGACAGAACCGAATGATCCCACAAAGACGCGCTCGCACTGATCCAGACAAACTGCTCGTCATCATCACTGAGACAGTTCGCGAGATCGCGCGCAAAGGCAGAAGGTGACCTTCTTACTGCTGCGTCACAATGCCTGCCGACTTCCTCACGTGGATCAATAACGCCCCTGAGGTATCCCTGAGAGTAGAGATCGGTGCAGAAGGGGTGCTCGTCGGGTTCGAGGTCGTTGTGGTTGACAGTTTCATCTTCTACAGATACGAAGACGGTCGAAGTGCAAGAGTCCATTTTGTCCAGAAGACCCGACTGACTTGGCATCCTGTCTACGGCGGTCTATATGAGTACGAGAGGAGGATTGCCATACGGCTCTTGTCGCCCGCCGTACTAACCATGGCCTAAACGTCCCACGGCTCCAGGAGGTGGCGTGCTCGCACGTGACTGATCTCGTTGCTCTGCAAAGGCACGCCTTCCTCAATGTGGAAGCACAAACAAAACATCGTCATCCAACCTGGGTCACGACGAGGCTACAACACTCATCAGCCCTCATCCCGCTTTGAGAATCGGGACACCGTCAATTTTACTAACACTCCGCGTCCATAGCAGTTCGTCGCATGTGAGCAACAGCGACTTCTTTGTTTTTTTGGGCGGCATCATGCTGCTCCACGACCGCAGCCCCGACACCTCTCCCTTCAACAGCCATTCTCAACGGCCTTTCGCCAGATCAGTCCATTCCGACATGTCTGTGCCCTCACCAATGTCACCCTCAAGCTTCAGCAAATCTCTCCTCTTTGCCTCCCCAACGCCTGTACAAACATCGACCACCAGACATGAGCGCCAACAATCCTACTCCCCCACCGCAACATTCAGCGCCGTCCCCTCCCACCTCCGCACACAGTCTCTCCAGCGGCAGGCAAGTACGTCCAGCACCTTTGCTCCAAAATTCATCAAATCCGAGGAAATGCGGAAAAGCGAAGATAGAATCTCGGCCATCGAAGGCGAAAATGACTTCTCCGGAAAGCGCTACGTATGGGTTAAAGATCCTGAAAAGGCATTCATCCGGGGATGGATTACCGAAGACCTTCCTGGAAATAAGGTCCTTGTGCAGTTCGACAACGGCTCATCAATAGAGACCGACGTCGACGAGGTGGATAAGGTCAACCCTGCGAAGTTCGACAAGGCCGATGACATGGCAGAGCTCACCCACCTCAACGAAGCTTCAGTCATTCACAACCTGTACACCCGATATCAGGCCGATCTCATCTACACGTATTCCGGCCTGTTCTTAGTGACCATCAATCCTTACTGTCCCTTGCCCATTTACGGTAACGACTACGTTCGGATGTACAAAGGCCAAACCCGCGAAGACACTCGACCTCATATCTTTGCAGTTTCAGACGCTGCCTTTCGTCGCCTGGTCGAAGAGGGGGAGAATCAAAGCATATTGGTGACTGGAGAATCTGGAGCAGGCAAGACCGAGAATACGAAGAAGGTCATCCAATACCTCGCAGCTGTTGCCACCTCAGATCTGGATACACCACTGACAGGGAGAACACCTGGGAAACAGCTTTCCAATCTCTCTCAACAAATCCTTCGCGCGAACCCGATCCTCGAATCTTTCGGCAACGCCCAGACAGTGAGGAATAATAATTCCTCAAGGTTCGGAAAATTCATCCGCATTCAGTTCACCCGGTCTGGGCAGATTGCTGGCGCCTTCATTGATTGGTATCTGCTCGAAAAGTCTCGAGTGGTCAAGATCAGCCAACAAGAACGGAGTTATCATGTTTTCTACCAACTATTAGCGGGGGCCGACCAAAGAATGAGAGATACATTGCTTATTTCAGGCATGGACGTGGAGGATTTCGCCTACACACGAGCCGGTAATGACACCATTGGCGGCGTGTCCGATCGCGATGAGTGGAACACGCTGATTGAAGCATTCCACATCATGAATTTCTCCGAAAAGGACCAAATGGCCGTCTTCAGAACCATTGCCGCTATATTACATCTTGGCAATGTCGCAGTCCGGCAAGAAAGCAGAGCAGCAGACCAGGCTTCACTGGCCCCAGAAGCCCGAACTTCGGTAGACAAGGCATGTCGATTACTGGGTGTGCAACCAGACCCGTTTGTCAAGGCCCTTCTCCATCCAAAAGTCAAAGCCGGACGAGAATGGGTAGAGAAAACCCAGACCCCAGAGCAAGTCCGTCTTGCCCTAGATGCCCTGGCAAAAGGCATTTACGAGCGTGGCTTCGGAGATCTCGTGTCGAAAATCAATCACCAACTGGACAGAGGAGGGGTCAGCAGTGATGACAGCCACTTTATCGGAGTACTTGACCTTGCTGGTTTCGAAATTTTCGAGACGAATAGCTTCGAACAACTCTGCATCAACTACACCAACGAAAAGCTCCAGCAATTCTTCAACCACTATATGTTTGTTCTGGAGCAAGAGGAATATGCTCGTGAGCAGATTGAGTGGCAGTTCATTGACTTTGGAAAAGACCTCCAGCCGACGATCGATTTGATCGAGCTGCCCAACCCAATCGGGATCTTCTCTTGTCTGGATGAAGACTCAGTCATGCCCAAGGCTACAGACAAATCCTTCACCGAGAAACTCAACTCCTTGTGGGAGAACAAGACACCGAAATATGCTCCTGCTCGCACTAGACAGGGGTTTATCCTCACACACTACGCTGCAGAAGTCGAGTATTCTACCGAAGGCTGGTTGGAAAAGAATAAAGACCCTTTGAACGACAACTTGACCCGGCTTCTTGCTGCGTCGAAGGACGAGCATATCGCTTGCCTCTTCTCGGACTGTATCGACGAGGTCGACGAGCCGTACAGCCCTCGAAGTCGGGTCAAGAAAGGCCTATTCAGGACCGTGGCGCAAAGACACAAAGAACAGCTGAGTATTCTGATGAGACAGCTGCACTCCACCCAACCTCATTTCGTCCGTTGCATTCTACCCAACCACAAGAAAAAGCCCAAGCAGTTCGTTGCTCCATTGGTATTGGACCAGCTGAGATGCAATGGCGTGCTTGAGGGTATCCGAATAGCACGCACGGGTTTCCCCAACCGTTTGACTTTTGCAGAATTCCGGTCCAGGTACGAGGTTTTGTGCGAGAATATGCCGAAAGGGTATCTAGGAGGGCAGGAGGCTGCGAAAATCATGCTTGATCGGCTCAAGATGGATCAGTCAAATTATCGCGTGGGTCTCACGAAGGTCTTCTTTCGTGCAGGAGTTCTGGCCGATTTGGAGGAGCAACGCGACAGTCTGATCCGGGAGATCATGTCCAGTTTTCAATCTGTTGCTCGAGGCTTCATGCAACGACGCTTGGCTTTCAAACAGCTGTACCGTGCCGAAGCCACAAGGGTTATTCAGCGGAATCTCAACGTATACCTTGATCTCCAAGCGAATCCGTGGTGGCGGCTCTTTGTCCGTATGAAACCTCTGCTAGGAGCGACTCGGACTGCAAGTGAAGTCAAAAAAAGAGACGAGAAAATCGAGCACTTGCAAGCAAAGATGAGGCAAGACGCAGCAGAAAGACAGAGAGTGGAAGAAGAACGAAGGCGCGCAGAGATTGAAGCCCACCGAGTACAGCAGACTTTAGATTCAGAACGAGCGCTAGCTCTGGACAAAGAGGAGATCTTCAAGAGATTACAGTACCGTGAGAACGAGTTGAGCGAGAAGCTGGCCGAAGCGATTGCAGAGCAAGAGACACTGGAGGATCAGTTAGACGAAGCGTTGGATTGCAAAAAGAAGACGGAAGAAGAGCTAGCCACTCGTCGGGAGCAGGTTCTGCAGGCTGGCCAGATCATAACGAGACTGGAAGCGGAGAAGAAAGAGCTTCAGCGACAGATCGATAAACTGGAAGACGAGCTGGAAAGTGTGGAGAAGTCGCACACTCAAAACGATGACAGGCTCGAAACCATCAGTCAGGAACTTCGTTCGTTGCGAAGCAATCTGAGCGTGAAAGATCGCAAGATATCTGAACTCGAGGCAAGCCTGCAACAAGCAGAGAAGGACAAGGAAAATCGCACTTCAAGCCTTGAGCAGGAACTTCGATCTCTGAAAAGCCAACTTTCACAACGCGACCGAGCAACAGAAGGTCTCGAGCAGGAACTTCGCTCACTAAAGAGCCAACTCTCCCAAAGAGAGAGAACAACGGAAGACTTGGAAAAGAAACTTCATCGTGCTGAGTCCCTCCGGGCCGAAGAGAACAGGAGGCAGGCAGAAGACTTTGACGTGCAAGTCCGCTCGCTCAGAAATGAACTCAATGCCAAGGAGCGCAAACTGCATGAGCTCGAGAATGCGCTGTCCAAAATTGACCAGGATGCCGAGGCCAAACTGTCGCAATCTACTGGCGAATTGAGCAACACCAAGAGGCTACTCCGAGAAACTCAGGGCCAGAACGAAGAGCTTAGGAAGCAAATCACGAGTATGTCCGTCGCATCTGCGAAGCATGAAGAGTCACTGCGTCGCAAAGAAGGCGAGCTATCAGCGATCCTGGCGGATGTGGAACAACACCAGCGCGAGAAAGCGGATTTACGAAAAGAGAACGACAGGCTGAAAGGAGGACACGAGGGTTTGGCGGCGGAAAAGAGAGAAGTGATGGCGCAGATGGAAAGGATGCGGGAGCAGAGGACGAAGATGGAGAGGGAGGCAGTGGAAGTCAAGAAGTGTTTGGAAAGGGTGATGCCTTTTTTCTCGCAGAATTTCTCATGAGAACAGAAAGGCATCGAGTGAGTGACAACGCATGGGACATGGAAATGAGACGAAGTCAATAGCGTCCAGCAAGGCTCTCGAATAAGCCTGGCATGAATCGGTTAATGTGTTTGGCGGATTTGCGTTGGTGTACTGGACCCAACGGTTTGATTATGCATATGCACTGCAGGCAGAGTTTTTTTCAGCACTGTACATAGGTCACGGTTGGACAGCAATCAATACTGTGTATGTGAACCGTGTGTGTTTGTTGTTGGCGAGGCTGCGAGGCTGCGAAGCTGCAAGGCTGAAGAGGCCCTTTTCGTCGTAAGGCTGCGAACGTCATCGTCCAGCATCGAAGCTCCCAACCACTGCTATATTTTCTTCCAACCCAACTCGGCGTAGGGCATACCACGTCCACTCGAACCTCTGCCCCTTCAGACGGACGGGCATGGAGGCGTTTGAGTTGGTGTACCTAATCCACCACTCTTGCCTCTCTACGCCGTCCTAATGCTCAGCCATTCTGCATCCGCAGTAAGTGTTGGGCGCCCAGAATCGCTGGCTGATTGACCACTTCGACATGCTTGAACTGAAGCTCGGCCGCGTGCAAGGCTTCTTTGAATGCTTCGACGAAGATTTTGCTCTGCATCAAGCCGCCGGCCAACACCAGGCTGGATGTCGCAGTATCACTTTGTCCAGATCTTGTGAGCGGATCAAGCAGCCGGACTAGGCTCTCGATCGCTTTTTGGACGATATTCTTTGCTTGTGCATCGTCGGGACTGGCATCGATCACAAGCCGGGCAACATGCGCAATCTGTTTCTTTTTCTGCATGTCTGAGGAGGACGATAGCACGGCGCTCAGTAAGTCCAAGTCCTGTGTGTCTGTGCCATTCGCGCAGAACGAGTCGAAAATTCGTTGAACGAGCACATCTGGGAAGAACGTGCTGTCCGCATCCAAGCTCCGTCTTCGATTGTTGGCCTCGTCAGCCGCAGATAATGCAAGACGAACCGCCTGTCGCCCAATATCAAATCCGGAGCCATCGTCCCCCAGAAGATGACCCCAGCCTCCCGACCTCCCGACGCGGACGAACCGGTCTCCTCGACGTTGAAAAGTCATTGCAATCGAGCCAGTTCCGGCTACCAGCACAATTACGGAGTGGCTATCGTGCTTCTCCGCTGCCGAAGTCGCCAACAGTTCGATGTCATTTGTGACTTTCAATGTCGCCCCAAGAGGCCGCTTGAAGAGCTTCTCCAGCACGCGGTCGACGGTGACTGCGGTTTCCTTGCGGTCATGGCCAGCGAGGGCGATCCAGACGGATGAGAAGAGGCCAGGAGTCCACAGCCCTGCTCTGAGTCTGGAATGCGTGTCGCAGGCTCTTTGTATCGCTACCGATATTGACTGAGTGGCAGCCTCGATGCCGACGTCGGTTACATTGCAACCTGGGCCTTCGCCGTATCCTCTTTGACCATCTGCAGAGATCACGACTGCGGCGCATTTGCTTCCACCACCATCAACGCAGAGAACATATTCTAGGGCACGGGTGTCGGTTGTTGTTTGACCATTCAAACCTCCATTAGTAGGCCTCTTCAGCACATTAGCCAGGACACCGCCGGCTTCTTCCAGGAGTGCCTTTGCCTCTGCTACTGAGGCTCCTAAGCCTAATGTTGCAATGGCGAGCTTGACACTTCCCTGGCAGTTTGAGAGAAGAGCATCCAGGCCGGCGTCCGAGTCGGGACACTGGGAGCCACAGATGGTCCGCAATATATTTCGAGATCGCAGTTGCAGTTTGACGTTTGTTGCTCGGAGATCAACCATCTGGCTTCGATCAGCGTCTTCTGATACAAGACATGTTGACGGCGGGGGTTGATTTCATACCATGTTTCCGTAAGTCTTCCCAATTTTGATCATCGTTCCCGTGCTGAGCATGTTGAGAACCAGCTTCGTCGCCGTACCGGCCTTCATCCTCGTGCTTCCTGTAACAACTTCAGGCCCGACAACAGCATCAATCATGAAATCCACATCCCCGCTGGTGCTCATGGCAGAAGGCTGTGCGCAGGCCACGCCGACCGTTGCACAACCGAGACTCTTAGCATAAGACAGACAGCTCAAGACATAAGGAGTGCGACCAGACGCTGCGATGCCGATCAATGAGTCAACCCCGCCATTCACCTGGAGCGTTTTGAGATCTCGGACCGCGGCATCAAGGTCGTCTTCTGCACCTTCTTGTGCATTTCGAAGAGCCGTATCTCCACCGGCGATGATGCCCACAAACTGACCCTCGGGAGCGGAATATGTGGGTGGTATTTCTGAGGCATCCAAAACACCCAGCCTATATTACCGGAATCGCGATCAGATATGGAATTCTCCTCCTTGTCGAAGTGCTCCTGGTGGCTTACCTTCCGCTGGTCCCGGCACCAACGTATACCACTCTGCCGCCAGCCTGGACTCTCGCCGCTAAGCAATCAATGGCCGCCGCTATGACAGGAATGCATCTCGAGACTGCCTCCGAAACAGTTGCGTCTTCTGCATTGATGATGCGACAGAGCTCGATTGTTGGGATTTGATCAATATCAAGACTCTTTGCATTCCTTTGCTCGGTCTGCAATGCGACCAAGTTCTCGGATGTCTCCATGGGCTCTTGTCTTCCCTTTCTTCACCTCATCACTGGGCCATCCAGGCCGTTCGCCGCTTGCCAGCACTTTGAGCAAGAGACGAGGACAAAAGCAGCTCCCCAAGGTTGGAAATCCCACCCACCGGCTGAAGACATCTTTCCTTCTCTTCCAATCTCCCAAGATCCTACCGTATTCCGAACCTGGAAGATCCACTTGCACCAGGCGCGATTGTGATCTGATTTAATAATGGATTGTCACGCTCATCCCTCAATGCAACTCCAAGGACAATAGCGCAAGCTGAAATGGGCAGGCATGCGGAGAACCACGCCCTGCATCAAGGACTCATGCCTCCGGCGACCGGCTGGGTGAGCCGGGTACATCTCCCGCAATGCTCATGTCGTCTTGAAAGCCGGTGGGGATCAGGCTTGTAGGCGGTTACCGAAGGATTCCACTTACCGCTAACCGTTGATCTCGTCCAGATGAAGCAAAAGTCCCCCCTCACCCCGTCAAGCCTTTCGCCTCAGCGATGAGCCTTATCAAAGGCTAATCAGGGCATTGCGGGTTGAGGAGAGCAAGTAGTCGATGTAACGGTATCCTTCGGGCTGGGAGATATCTGGATTGTTACGACCATGTCGCCAATCTATATGCAGCTCCTTATATGGGCGTTGTCCATTGCGGAGCTCAACCATCTGTGCACTCCCTAACGATCCATTCGTGACTGCAAGTCTTCAACATGGTCAAAGAAGAGGAGGCACAGGCTGTGCAGCCGGTTGAATCGCATCAGAGCAATGTTGAGCGAGCGGATGGCTCCCACTTCTCATCCGTCAAGTCCTTCTATGCGCACCCATGGACTCAGATTCTGCTCATCAGCCTGATATGCTTCTGTTGCCCTGGGGTAAGCATACCTGTATCCTACAGAGATAGACGAAGAAGGCATGGTGACCTATCGTTAGATGTACAACGCACTTGGTGGTCTAGGAGGTTCTGGACAAGTCGATCCCACAGGTATTTGAAGCATGCCAAATAGGTCAAGAGTCGTGTTATTGACCAGCCAGCACAGTCGCCGCGAATGCTACCGTCGCTCTCCTTTCCGCAACCGCCGGCACAGCATTATTCATAGTCGGTCCTCTCTTTTCCTACACTGGGCCTCGGATCTGCTTTTTGCTCGGAGGCTGGACGTATGCTCTGTACAGCGGCAGCCTGCTCAATTTCAACCGTAAGGATGTTCGGTCCCGTGAAGGTACTTTCCTGACCAGTGCGCAGATCATGACAACGGCGCGTTCGTCATTGCATCCGGTGCTATTCTGGGCGTCGGTGCCTCGATGCTTTGGGTTGTCCAGGGCGCTATCGTAAGGGTTCTTCTTTCACTCGAATGTCTATTTCTTGTTGATAGAGCCATTGTCGTGATGGCTCCCTCATGATCAGCACAAGCTAACAGAGATTGGTAGATGACCACCTACGTCGCGGAGTCCCAGAAAGGCCGTGCTATTGCCGTCTTTTGGATCGTCTTCAATCTCGGTGGTGGAGTGGGCAGCCTCGCCTCCTTCGGGCTCAACTTCCACTCCAAATCCGGCACGGTCTCGGACTCGACCTACATCGCACTGATGGTCATCATGCTCTTCGGCTGGGTATTGGGGGTCTTTATTTGTTCGCCAAAACGGATCCGTCTGGCGCAGCTCCACGCCGCCGTCGAAAGGGAGAAGCACTCGTGGAAGTCCACCATCGAGATCGCGGTGCGGACCATGGCCAGTTGGCGGGTCTTCTGCATGCTGCCTCTGTTCTTCTGCGCCAACGTCTTCTACTCGTACCAGCAGAACCAGGTCAACGGCATGACCTTCAACATTCGAACTCGGTCACTCAATGGGGCCTTGTACTGGATTGCGCAGATGCTCGGCGGTCTCCTGATCGGCGTCCTGCTGGACCTACCGTTTCTCACCCGTCCCATGCGAGCCCGCGTCGGGTGGGTCGTGCTCTTTGTCACCGGCATGTCCATCTGGGGTGGCGGGTATGCGTTTCAGAAGTGGCAAGACCGGCGCCTGGCTGCCGGGTTCAAGCAGGACGTCGACTACACCCAGGGCTCGGTGTCGACCGGCCCGATTTTCCTGTACATCTTCTACGGGGCGTACGACGCGCTGTGGCAAGGGTTCTGCTACTGGCTCATCGGCACCGAGTCGAACTCGACCTCGCGGGCCGCCATTCTCGTCGGCGCGTACAAGACCTTCCAGGCGACGGGCGGAGCAATGGCTTGGAGGATCAACGCCTTGCACAAGAGTCCGATGACGCAGCTGGGGATGAACTGGGGCTTGTCGATGGGGTCGTTGGTGATCGTCTTGCCAACAGTCTGGACCGTCACGGCTATAACCATCGAGAAGCCGGTACGTGACCAGGATCTGGAGATGAAGATCCAGGAGGTTGAAGCTGGGGTGGACAAACAGTGATTGGGTTCAAAGTCTCCCTTCAAAAGCAGCGTAGGCATCAGTGGAGGTCATCACCTCACTGGCTAAAACTGGAGCACACAAGTGTAGATACTTCACTATTCTGCAAAAACGAAGCGACGATGTGGATCGAGGATTGAATAGCAATGCCTCCATATCCCAGCACCGCCTGGAATGCCCCGGCGACAAAAAGTTCAGTACCACGATTGTTCTATGGTGTAACCTTTCCCATTGGCTTCATCGCAGATGCTGGGGGTCTCTGTCCTCTTACCCGGAGGAAGGAGCGTCCTTCAAGCAATCTCCCAACAGCCACGCGACCCATCTCAAAGTTCATGTCCGCAAGGCTGCAGCCTCGTCAATTCCCCTTGACGATTCTCGGAAAAGGCAGTTTTTCCGCCTCCGCCAGTTGGAGAACATTTTGCATTTGCCATCCCCAAATAGTCGACTGACGCTCAAACGGCTCTGCTCGTGCTTCCGCAGCTACTCTTGTGCGAACGCCCTACCTATTTCTCACAGCTTTGCTTCCAAGAAGAAAGTCTACCAACCAATACGTGGTCACTTTTAATACCTCTCCTGTTCCTCCAGGCCCAACGAGCACGTCGCTGCGTTCAAAATGCCATCCTCGTGTAAAGATATCCGTACGTCCTGTCCCGCCACCATGCATGCTCTTACATTTTCCACCTCGCGAACAACCAGTCGTGTCGAGCACTGCAGCTGTTCCTCGCTAGCTGACTCAAAGCTGCGATCTATGACTAACATCCCTTTCTCTCCCACCTGACAGGCGACGCGCTCGCCCAATGCCTCCAAAACAGCGACTGCATCCTTGTCCAGCGCCACACGCCCGTCGAATGCCTTTCGCACCCCTTGCTCGAAACCCTCCCGGAGCAATGCCAACAGCTCAAGATCGGGTTCCGGGAATGCCGGCGCGGACTGGTCGACATGAGGAAACGGTTCCGAGGCAACGCGCCCATCTCCACGAGCTTGGAACTCGAGGGCGGCGACGGGAGCGGGAGAAAAGTCGACGGCGCCCCGGGGGGAGGGCTCAAGAGCCAGCTGTACGCTGGACGGCCGGCGTTTGATGTCCGAGAGCAGATGGGCAAGGGCCAGAAAGGGGAGGTCGAGGGGCTGGGGTTTGACGAGAGTAAGACAAGGGGGCTGTAAGTGATGTTTCGCAAGATCGAGAGCACCGCGGACCCGAGACGATATGATTCGCATTGCTTGGCTGGAGGTCGAAAGCCCAGCGATCATCCCAAGTATGGCGTAGGCGTCCTTTCAAGAGAAGAAGCATCTCATGTTCGCCGGACAGCCTGGGGAGATCTTCGCTGCTCCAACGCCGGAATCCCGTCCTCAGACACCACCAGCGGCCACGCAGACCTGCGCCGAGAACTGGCCGGCTCAATCAGACCCAATCCAGCAGGTCTTTCTCACCTCTCAGGAGCGATTCGCATAGCTTGAAGCCATCCCCGACTGACCTCGACTTTGAATGGCACAGTCGACTCAACTTGTCCGTGGGGCCGCGAAGAGCTAGAGGCTGCGAGACAATAGGTGGCACAGTGACCCAAAGACTCGGCGCTCCAACGATCGCGTTGCTGTTTTGTGGCCATCGCTCAAAGAGTGTGAATTTCACTGGACATCCTTCTCCATCTAGAGCAAGGGAGCTCATTCTGAAAATTGTGGAACGACATGTAGCGAATGCTTGCGGCAAGACTTGTAAGAGATCGAGAAGGAGCCGGCCGAAAGAGGGTCAATATTGCAAATGGCGCACCGCTGTCACGATAGCATGTACAATAGATAGCATGGACATAGTTCAACAAAGCAAAGCATGAAACGAATCAACATCTGGTCTAAAGAAAATCATTGCTGAATTGATCGCTTTTCTCATTCGAAGCCTTTTCTCTCTAAAGAATCCCTTATATATGCTCAGTTCATCCGCCAATGAAGCCCGTTAGAGTACATTGAAATTCTTGTTCCGCCGTGGAAACCAACCAGCATGACCACGCCTCGGGGCGAAAAGCCTTGCACCTAATTCACCTAGGGGTGCTCACACTCAACTTCCTCCGCCGCTCGGCTTCCTCCTTGGGCGGCTCGCAGTACAGCCACACCATGACAAAGGCCACGAATCCCAAGATGACGCTCCACAAGCCCCCAATCCACGGCCACGCGCCGCTGATGGCCCAACTCCGTGGCCACTCGTCGTGTGCAAAGTGTCTCACGGTGACCTGTCTCTTCTCCTCGATGTAAGTGAGGAAGGGCCGCTTGTAGTTGACCTTGAATGCGAAGATGCCGTGCTGGTCGGGGGTCGTGAACGTCGTGCTGAAGACGGTGCTGTTGGGGGTCACGGAGGACGGATGGAGAGGGATGCGGTGGAAGGGGGAGAGCATGGTGAACTCGAGTTGGAGGGCATCATTGGGAGGGACGGTGAAGGGCACGTAGTGTGTTCGGTCGTATTGGCCGATTTCGATGGAGAATTTCTGGCGAAAGTTGTCAGTCACTTGAAGAGAGCTATACAGTGCCAGACCAGACACCTACCACGTCATTTTTGATTCGATAGATAGCCGGATCGTACTCGCTGATCTGCGTGGTATTTTCCCCCGCCTTGGTGGCCGACTTGATCTCATAATGTTGGATATGGAAGACCTTGAGAACGCCGATCTCCTGGAAGGTCCATTCTGTCAATTGCTTTGCAAACTCCCTGTTCGCAGTCTTCACGCTCTTCCCGGTCGGCGACTTCACCGATGCGTCGAACCATTTGTCTTGAAGCATTTCCAACGAACCGAGGACTGTGAATCTTGCAGAGTTGCGCGCTTGCATTGCCGATACGAGCGCCAATTGTGAGCCCGTGGCGAAGGGCTCCTCCACGCTCTCGCCCTCCTCTTTTGGATTATATGCATACGCAGTGACGGGCGCCTTCAAAACCGGCGCTAGTAGAGGACTTGTATTTCCCAAGGTCTGGCCAACTGCTTTGGGCACAGCTAGGGTGCCGTCGCCACCAAAGAAGTTGACGACATCGGGCCTCAACTGCCCCGGGCGATCAACCAGTAGTACATCGTGCTTTTCGGCCGCGGAGACGGTATCGTAGTTGAAATGGTCGACTACCACCGAGGACTTATCGGGAGACAATGAGATATCAAACTCGAGCAGGAGGGAAGAGATGGCGGAAGGCGTGCCCGCGTCGGAGGACAGACCAAGCAAGATGTTTCCACCTGCATTGACATAGTCAAGCAGTATCTTGGGAGTCAAGGCTGGACCGTAGCCTGTTCATTCTCAGTATCTAGCCCGAGCAAAGCTTTGGGTTGGCAATCATTACCTTTCGATTTTGGAGGTGTAAGGAGTAAATGATCGTAGGCCAATTGGCCGTGTCTGAAGAGTGCCAGGTCCTCATTTCTGGGAGACTGGAAAGACAGTTTAAAGTCACGCCCTGGTTAATTGAGGTCGAATCAGCCGCCGGTCGTCCCAGTCGCGTCATAGAATGGCCCCGACTCCCAAAGAAACATACCTTCCAGATCAGCCCAGAACTGCGAGTAGAGTCCCTTTTGCGATTCGTCTTCAAGAACGACCAGGACTCTATCTCCCACAGCGCTGTTGGCGAACACGGCGCTCAGCAGTGATAGGAGGACAAGACAAACTGAAGAGAAGAGCCGCATCTTGAGAGAAGACAAGATGGACCGACCTGGTTCCCGTGCTTAAGCAGGGACATTCATTCGGAGGTTGTTGCTGTAATTGCGTACGCTCCCCCAATGGCTTTGCGGACTGCGGAGACGTGGTCAATTAATCTTCTCCTCAGCCTTGTCGCAAGCTGGTCATATGCTCCGCCGTAGCTGCCAAGGCTGCCTTCCGAACCTCGTCTCGAGCTTCAACGCTCTGCCTCTCATGGCGCTCCCTCAGACAACCGCCAATTGAGCCCGACGTAGGGCGAGACAACGGGACAACCCACGGTGATCATATTGATTGCTTCTCTCCTTTGCGAACCGCTACCATCTGAAACCCGACTCGAGCTCGCAAAGTCAGCCGATCCTCGCTTTACAGCTCAGCTTCTACGAAACAAAGCAAAGCTTCCTCCCTCCATACCCTCGTCACCAGCCTGTCCACGCGATCACGACCTCATCTCCTCTAGCTGTCCTGCTCCAGGCCCCTCCTAGCGCACACATCACCTGCCCTCCACGCCCTCTCATTGAGCAACAATGTCCGGCGCCCCTCAACGTTTTTGGGGTCAACCCATCCGGTATCTTCGCTGGGCCGCGCACGAGAAGCCGGCGATTTTCTGGAGCTGTGTGATAGGCGGCCTGGGTCCTGCGACATTTGTCTTTATACCACCGATGAGGAGATACTTTGGAGACCAGGATCCACCGAGAATTCCGCTGACTTATCCCGGTACGTACACACGAGTCGAGAGACTATTGTCCGTTTTCTAGAGGCGGTGATATCCTTGTGGGAAACCAGCTTCGGTTCGTACTCAGAATGAGGAGAAACGAAAAGGGGGAGATTGAAGCATCAACAAGGGGATACCTGGTTGCTCTGGGTCTACAGTCTTTAGAAATCCCATGAGTTGCAGACAGTCAAAGAGGAGCCATTGGACAGGCAAATGCACCTTGAGGGACGATGTTGCTGGGACGAAACCTGCTAACACACATCTCTTTCTAGTACCAAGTGGACCGAGAAAGATACCGACGGGCTTCGATGACCCGGAATGAAAGCCCAAGTTTATTTAGATCCCAACTGGCCGAGATCTCACGTTCTTGGGCGATCGGGTACTTAATACAGGCCCTTGCAGTCTAGAGGCGGAGGAGTGGTCTACAATGGCTCTGATTATGCTGGCAGTAGAGAAGGCGATGGTGGTCAAGCAATGTACATAGCGAGCCGGACTACAGTTCATGACGAAAGGGACAGAAAACCATTGAAAATGTGCATTCTATTCAAAAATCGATTTTTGATCAAATCCCCCTATGTCCCCAGCAATTCGATTGAACGCATGCTTTTTCGTCCGTTTCGCAATTCTGCAGCCCTGGGTTTCTTCTGTGACAAAGGAGCAACACGGAGGGAACGTCCACCAAGATGGCGCCTCGACCAAGAACCAAAGCCTCTGTTGGGGTGAGGTCTGCCTTTTGACTCTTATAGCCAATGTCAAAGTAATGTCCTGGCTCACACCTCGTACGTCTGGTTCGCATGTGTTTGTGCGCAAGTAGTGTCACGCTCAACACCTCCCGCATCTGGTTCGTATGCTTTTGGGGGCAAGTAGTGTCCTGGCTCACACCTCGTACGTTTGTTTCGTATGTTTTTGTGCGCAAGTGGTGTCTCGCTCAACACCTGTCGTGTCTGTCTCGTATGCTCTTATGTGCTGGTGGTATCCTGGTTGACGCCACGCGCGTATCTATTTCGCTTATTCTTGTGCATAAATAGTGTTCTGGTTCACGCCTCGCATGTCTGTTGTTTTTCGATTCCTTGTGCATAAGTAATGTCCTGGGTCACGCCTCGCGCGTGTGCTTCCTATGCTCTTGTGCACTTGCTTCATCCGCAGGTAGCCGCCACGTCTTCAAACAATATCAAAAAGTCCGGGGTATGTCGCGCCAATGTGAGTACATTGGGCACCTTGGGACCATCCGATGACGGTCGATGATGGCAGGTGTGTCCGAGCGAGGATCCTAACCACAGTTTGAGCGATACACGGATCACTCCTCCATCAGGTCATCCACAGCTTCACTGACGAACATGTCATTTGAGGACTCTTCATGATAGTCAGATTCGCTGGCGCTGTCAAGTTCGTGGACTTTGGCTCGCTTCTTTGGTCGAGCGCGAAAGTAATCGTCGTCATGGCCACTTCGTTTCCCACCACTATCGGCAGTGTGTCGACCCTGCATGACGGCCTGCTCGTCGTCCATATCGTCATACATGCTTTGCAATGCATCGGTCGATTTTGCGATCTTATCTGGTTTGTACCATGGCATATCCTCCTTCTTGATTTTGGCACATGTCAGCCAGTGGATCTCGTTCTTGTCGCGCTTCAAGTGAGTGTGTTCGACCATGAGATCTGCCACGAAAAACTTCATGTCTTCCTTAAGAATGCCCATATTCGCCTCAAGCACATGGCACGCCTTGATACTCATGGGGAAATATTTGTGGAACTCTTGGAAATCCATGTGGGTGAGGTAGGTTCCACCACCTTCGTGAAGGGCGGTATAGAAATTCAAGCCTCCGTCAGGAGCGCGTCGGGTGCGGTCGTCGGAGATGTTTTGAGTGAACCACTGACGGAAAAAGCAGACACACATCCACATGTAGATGTCGCTAGAATACGACGGGCGACCGGGCTTGTCGGCTGCAGCACGGCGCATGAACGTCGGGTAATGACCAAGGATACGAAGTTCGATAGCCTCCTTGGCCAAGGAAAGTTCAGTCGCCTTGCGCTCCAAGATGGCTCGGATATCTTCACTGATACGATTCTTTTCCTCATCGGCGATGGTGGACCACTGGCCGATCAAGTGTATGGCTGCTTCGCTGTAGATGGCAGGGGATCGGACACGGCGGCCGAGCTCGATCCACACGTGAGGGTTACCCAGGATCGAAGTCCAAAGCACATTGTCTTGACGCATCAGAGCCAGGTCAACTACGTCGCGGACATGGTCGCTCGAGCCGACGGATTCAGCGCACTCGATGAGAGCAACAACACACGAGAGGACAGTGGCCAAGCTGCTGTCATCGAAGACAGGCTCACGGTTGTAGAAGATGCCAAAGAGCCAGTCCCACGCACGGTTGCTGTGGTCAGTTGCCTTTCCATTTTCGATGTCTGGCAACACAATATGCAGGACAGGGCCTACAACCCGCCCAGACTCGTTGATCTCCTGCATCGCACTTTCGTTAGTGTCTGGTCTGTTGTGACACTGCCCATTCGAGGGAGGTTTGTTTACCACACGGACGAATTCGCCAAACTGATTTTCTTCCAGCGCCCGCTTGAATTCAAAACGGTACGCGACCGCGTTGTCGCGGCGAGCCTGCGCATTCAGACGAGGGCCTGGGTTCGACGCGATGTCCTCCGCAAAGACTGAGGAATGAGCTGCGAGGACTTGAGAGTGCAGTTTGTAGACTTGAGTCGGCGAGATGACCACCAGGACGTCCCCGTCCAGAAACCGGGGAAAATCTGACTTGGATGGTGATGCCATCGTGACAGCGGCGAGGGAGTTTTCGGCAGTATCGCAAGGAATGGTTGAGATGGATGAAGGGGTGTACACCCTTTCAGGCAAGGAAAGGAGGGAGAAAGGTGACGAGAGGAATGGGTGAAAGGGGAGAGAAGAAAAGAAGAGAGAAAATATCCGTGAAGGAGAAATGATTTATAAGGGACTGCCGCCCGCTAGTGAATCACGCTCATGTTGATATGAGGGCCGGGTGAGGCAGGAACAACATGTGGCACGAGTGACACTCTCGATCAAGCGCACGCTGAGCAGGTGAATAGGTCTTGGCGGCCTGGCGACAACTTCATCGTGATATCGTCGCCCACGATGGACCGGCAGTCACCACTCACCCCAATCCATGGTTCTTCGACGACTCGACCAGGTCTAGCAGAGGTGTCTACCTTCGACGTACTCCCAACACCTCCCTCTCCTCTTGATTCCCTGCAACGGAGCAACGGATATTCCTGTGTATGATGAGCAAGAGAGGCATTGGGGTTGACAACGACGGGTGCCAGAAATCCAGGATCTTGGGAAAACAGGAGGAAGAGCTACATATGTGTCAGACCATGCTGCAAGAAAACAGACTGCGGGAAGCGGGGACTGTTTTGGTGGCCACCAAGAACGTTGACTTCTTGCCAGTTTGGTCTTCGTTCAAGAGTAGGTCCCAAGGAATATCCTGTCGAGAGTGAGAGTGGGCTCAGAAGATAAGAAGGTTGCCTGTTCATTCAATCAAGCGAGCTTCGAACTGTCAAAGCGGACTGAGCCTGCAAGACCGAGGTCAAGAGAAGGGAACACCAAGGGAGATCCGGGTACGAGAACGATGCGGCCATCCAGGTCAACGAGGATCACGACAGGAAGCAACAATCAGAATCTTCCGGAACAAAGCCTCAATGACAAGCCAGTAGTATAAGGTGTCGTTGCTATTAGTCGTTGTCATCAGTCTCGATAGATCAAACAAAAACACCTTTCAAGCTCCATGAATCATATCCAACACGCCAATCCAATGCCCGGTGCCACCATTTCCTGATTCGTATGACCGGGTTTTGCCATGATGGTTATCAATCTTTGGGAGGAAATCCGTTTCCAGTATTTTTCAATACGCCTCCAGGATCCATGGAAAGATGGTGGACAGAATAGTCCGACTCCAGTAAAGTGACGCGCTGATTGGTATCGCTCTGTAATCATAGACCGCGCAAACTGTGTTGCCTCTGAAACCTCCAACAGTTCGTGGCATCATGAGCGCCGATGTAACAATCCGGTTGTATTTCCATGGCACAAGTCGTCATGTCAATCCGGGCATAACAATAACAGTGCATTTGCAATCCATGTGGCCTGCTTGTTCCAAGGCCTGCGGCACGGCCGGGCAAGAATATAGGGACCTTTGAAATGTGAATCCCGGGGTTTGGGGTAGCTCCTGCTCAGGCCTAACATTATCCAGGGACGTATGCTGAATGAAAAAGGTCACAAGCAAGATGGCGCTCATCTTCTAGAGGTACGTGTCTCTGGATAGCTGGGTGGGTAGGGACCACCCATCAGGTCTCTCCCTCGCCCATCATAAGATGCTGATATCGATTGGGTGACAGACGGTGCTGTCCTCGCTGGGTATGGGGGCTGGCTGTAGCCAGTTGATGGTGCGACTCGGCTGATGGCTGATGTCGGGGGCGTGGTGTTACCGCCATGTAACGTCCGTGGTTCTCTGTCTACTCCGTAGTATGCCGGTTGGCCTGGAGCGTATCCTGCCTGCTGAGAAGAGATGGCATATTGGGTATATCCAGGTTCCGGGGGATAGCCAGTAGTGACCGGTATACGGCCAGTAGCCACGGGACGGGGAGGTTCCAGGTCACGCTCACGATCACGCTCACGCTCACGGGGTTCACGATGCCTGGGAAGCGTACGATAATCATCCTCGTCAAGGTCCATGTCTCCAGGCTGTGGGAAGCGTCGTCGGTCTTGGGTCCTTTCTTGCGAGTCTGCCAAGTCGGCATAGGAACCTGCCCGAGCCTTAGACTCGTTTGCTGGAGGTGTCGTGCGGCCCATACCTCGGGTTTCACCCTGTCGTCGCCTTCGTTCTTTTTCGCGCAGCCATCTCTCGGTCTCATCACGGAGGCTCTGTTCCATCGCCTACCCAGGGGTCGGTCAGTATTGGAATCTCATGAGACGGGGGAAAGGCGGCAAGCCGGAGTGCGTACCGTCGTAAGTGCGCGATATGCCCTCACCCAGTATCCCGGACGTCCCTAATGACACATGTTAGCAACCACACTTACCATAGAACGACCTTGTGAGGCAGCATACACGAGCGTCGACACCGGGACGACATGTGGCATCTTGGCCAAGGAATTTGCAAATCTCATGTTGGATCACTTCGCGTTCGATTCCTTCTCCTGGGCACCAGAATTCGGAAAGCTGGAGTTGTGGCCTCGAGGGTTCATCACGGTCCCTCATGGTTGCGTCCATTGGCATACGACGGCTGGGAGGAACAGGATCAAGGTAGTCACGGTCTTCACGAGGATATCTCTGGGGCAATTGGCGGTACATTGTTCCAGTGGCGGGATCTTGATACAGTCTTTCAGGAGGCTCGACGCTACGGCTGTCCACGGTACGTTCCGACCGGAGGGGATCGATGCTCCTGGCAGTGTTGGCCCTTGTTGGGTCTCTTGCGATATCCATGCGGTCCATCCTGGGGTCCGGGCGGGCTTCCACACGGCGGTCAATGCCAATGTCCATGACATCCGACATTGGAGTGTCTCTTTCTCTTCGTTCGGGGTGGTCGTCTATTATCCTTCTCTCTCGGGGTGCAGGTTCAACACGCTCGCGGGGTTCACGCTCACGTTCTCGTTCTCTTCGACGAGGCTCGCCTCCGCGGTAGTCTCGGTCATCATAACGGGAGGACATGCTGGCGGCCGCGAATATAAAGGGCCTCCGATGCGCGAGGGACAGATCCTTGTTCCGTTGGGCAGCAACAAAGGCGGGAACAGACAAATGGGAAGGAAAGTGATCAGGAGAACGGTTTGAGGATAAGCGACAGGATTGCGTTGGTCAGGTTCCTTGTGGGCTAAGATAACTCCTGGGTAATCAAAATCCACCGGGATAGACAAGTCCAAGGAGTCCGTAGGGATTGAGATCCAATGAATGGGTATGGCCTGGATAAAGGAGTGGGCGATTGTGATTAATCGGACGGGGGGGAAGGGTGACGATGGAAGGGACAAGTTTTGCTGGTTGACGAGATGTGGAAATGGGAAAGATAGAAGAGAAGGGAGAGGGGGCGAGTTGTGTGCGCACAGCGCGCAGGCAGAACTGCCACCAGGCGGCTTTTGGGCAGAGGCCTAGTGAGCCAGAGGCAGAGGCTGCACAGCGTGGTGGCTCAAGCGAGGCCCTACCACCCAATCGATGCTCATACACGGCCCTGTACAGCCGCCCAATCCAAATAAGCCGCTTGGGGTGCCCAGCGAGCCAGGTCACAGGTGTACGGAGTACTTGACACGCCTACTCCTCGCCTGGAGAGGTACCTATCGACCTAGGTATGTACAGCAAAAGTCAAGGAACGAGAGTAGCTTGCTGATCAATACCCCGGAGTGCACAACAGTGGTCAACGGCGCCTCCCAAGACCCCTCGTCTCTTCCCCATTTTAGTCGCGACTGGCTGTCTCTTTGCGCCTCCTGCGGCATAATACAGGGTGCAAGAGGAAGGAAAAGCGAGCATCGAGTCAGCGCGATGTCTCGCCAGATCCTGAAACGCGAGACACGGTGGAAGTGGGATGATGATCATACTGGCTGGTTGCACCACAAACCGTCGATCAACAGGCACCCAGTCTAGCAGAGAATAGAAGGTGGCATTCTAGCTATCGAATAGAAATCAAGCCTCGTCCTTGATGGGATGGCTAACCGGCGAGGCGAGGTGCCAGAGAGAAATTTCAGTTCGCAGGCAAAGGACAGCAGAAAGAAGGCATAGCAGACTGCTTATCAAAAGGACCTTGCAAGCAACTCTGTACCTTACGGTAGACCCAACCACTGCAAACACTTAGTCGCAACATGTGCTTCCCATGGAGCCTTCCATCCCGTTTGCTTCCAGAAAGAAAGAGTGGGAAAAGAAGATTCCCAAGTCTCTTCACTTTCACCTCATCCTCTCCACTCCATCCTCCCTCTCGATCATGGCAACTTGCCTCGAGAGCGACATCCCCAGTTCATCAAATTGCCCCAAATATCCTCAGTCGTCAGATTACCTCCCTTCGTCACCCTGTCCTGGCACCCCCGTGGCGGACATGGACAAGCGAGGCCCGCGCGTGGGAGGCTTGCAGAAGCCTTGGAGCTTACCGGCCGGTCGATTCCTTACACGGGGGTTTATCAGTGCAGATGACCGGAAAAAGCTCAGCCTAGTGACACCGGTGAGCTCAGACAACCCCCAAACATGCCAGCTGGGACTCGGTATCCAGCCAATGGCCTCCCGTTGGGCAGCAAGACTGATGGGCGTCGCGTCTCTGTGCGTTTCTGACCAGCCAAGAAAGGACGCCATGGGGCTACAATTGGCCACCGCAATCTATCACGGGTTGGGCATCTACTGAGTCTTTTGCGCTGTTGCATGTGTGACATGTCACATTTTCTCCGAATCGCACGAAGCTTATTGACCATGAGGTGAGAAGACCAAAATGCCTCCAGGCCCGATGCGCTCACCGTCTATTGCATAATAGTTCCATGCCGGGGAGCCCACTACCTCTTCTGTTGAATTGTTGAAGACAACGAGAGACAGGAAGAAACCTGGAGTTTTAAAAGCTAGGAATCTGGCAGCCTAGGCTTCGAACCCATCGAGAACTTGATGATCTACCACGTCCCTACTGAATATCACTTTCCAGACCGGTGTGGCAGGTAGGTTGTACCCAACATACAGCTCCACAAGAGCAAACACGGGATAAAATGGAGATGGCATGGTCCGACACGCAGACAGCCAGTGGATATACGCATTGGCGTCTTGACTTTCGACCGTTCCGAATCTTTCAGAGCCCAATATCAAGAATTCGTGACACATAGGTTGGCTTTCCGTTTCAGGTGGCTTGGTTCTGAGCGTGCCGATGCGTGCACTACTCGGGCGGCAAGACGGTCAGATGCTTTCTTTACTCAGGGATAGGCAAGAGCAGCGGATCATATTTGTGTCTGTGGAACGACTATCACCTTCTCCGACTGCAAGATTGTGCAGCCACCCTCACAGCTTCGACTTGGCTCCGCCAGTGACTGCCTTGATCCGGAACCCTGTCCGGGGAAAATGTAGGCGGACCTCCTTTCCCTTGGCTTGGGTGCTCAGGACAACTTCATCCTCAGTCAACCCAACCAGGCGGCCCTGGTCATGATGCTGGGTGCCCAAGTCGATTGGAAACACTTCCACTTCGGTTCCTGGCTGCAATCCAAGAGGATCCGCGGGGTCAACGCCCAAGTCCTTGTCGACGAAGGAAGCGTTGAGGATCCGCTCAGCTGCAGCGTCGCCTTTCAAAGAGGCCGGTTTCGGCGCTTGAGCTTTGGCGGCCTTGAGAACATTGTTGAACCTGGCAATCCACGCAAATACCTTGGGATATCCCTTGTCAGAGATCAACTCCCGGGGAAGTGCCCCTTTGAGTCCATTCAACCAATCAAAGGTCCAGATGGCTGGGGCCACTTGCATTAGCCAAATCGACATGGTATAGCGACCCTGCTAGGTGCCTGCAGTGTACTTTTTGCTTACCTTCGATGTCGGCCAGAGTCGGCTTTTCCGTCTTGAGTACCCATTTCCGCCCATCGGCCAGTAAGGTAGTCTCGAGGAGCTTGAATCCGCTTCTGATGGCTGCCACGGCCTCGGGTCGATTCTCGGCGATGTATTCCTTGCTCCATGGTCGGCCGGAGTACTCTTCTCGATCTTTGGTGAATTTAGGATCGTTCAAAAGTGGCATACTCGTCGGGATCAGCTGCGACGCTCGTGTAAAGAGTCCCGCCTCTATGTTCCAAATTTCCAGAAACTTCTCAATGGCCTTCTCTTCGGGGCTTGATGCACCCAGAGCGCCTTCGGGGAACAATTCTTCCAACTTGCGCAGGATGATTCGACTGTCGCAGTAGACATCACGGCCTATGCTCATTACGGGAATTCGTCTGTACTTGACACCCAGGACACTGAGATCTGGTCGAGGCATGACCGGCGGTTGCTTCTACACTAGTTTTCAGTAGGCGCTCAGTCAAGACAACAAGGATGGGCGAATGGCTGGCGGTCACTTCACTTACACACTCAGCATAGTCCATGCCTCGCAGACTCAGATACCACAGAACTCTCCTAGCGAAGGGCGAGAACGAGTAGTGGTAGAGGACAATGCCGTTGTTTGGACCGGCCATCTTTGCTCGACGCTTACAACGATCGGAGAAAAGGATTCGCGGATGGATGGCACAGTGCTGATTCTTGGAGGCAGTACGGAAACTTGTTGGTTTGGGTATATACCAACAGGAAGCCGAAGTTGGCTGCTGAATTGAATATTATCGCTTGATTATGTCTCGTTGTTCATGGTGAAAGCTCTTTGCCTCGGCAACTCGACGGGCTGCGGGGGACGTAGCTCTTCGACAGAGCTTAAGAAAGCTAAGCTAAATGTTGACGGAATCAACGCTAATCAAGTCGAGACACAGTCAACCTCTGCTGCTTCCCTCTCATCAGTGCATTCTTTCCAAAGCCAGAGATGGCATTTCACGCCAATCTCTCTTTCATGGACCTGATCACCACGACGCAGCTTTGCCATCATGACTGGAACCCAGGCACTTCAGAGGCAAGTTTCGTGACATCATTATCTCCACTGGATGACGATAATGTCAATTGCACACGAGATCAACTTCGATCCCTGAGCTCAGAGGCGAGCTGATCGAGCGATAAATTGTGTGGGAGAATCTATCTGTTTCTTCGTTTCTGCACTTCCACCAGAATACACCGTTGCTATCACCCTTGATTCAAACCTTGACGTGAACAGTGACTATTTTGAATCCATCATGGCTCAATCCGGACGAGACAGCGGGGGCGACCTCTTCGACATGGCACAGGAAGGTACAAAGGTCCCGGACGACGCAGCAGAGCCTAGATACATACCCTCGAATGCACGACCCGATCAAATAGCCTCTGAACTAGATCGCAACGCCCTGGGTGGCCGGACACTTGCAGAGGCAGCGACCAATGATGGTGATATCCCAAGGGTGAGTCTCGGTTCAACATCTTCCCCATGCCTCAAGCTGACTATCTGTAGACTACCAGTGACACTGTTGCCAATGATATTCTCACTGGCACAGGAGACTCCCTGCCCTCTCAAGTCGACTCTAAACGACTGCACGCAGTGCCTGGCGGTGTCACTCACGATCCATTTGCCAAGGGCTCGACAAGAATGACGGAGCACAAGGCACAGCCGTCGGATTTTGTCAAGGGTGCGTCGGATGGCCCGCGAACTGATCGAGCCCCGGGCCAGGAGGGATTAAGTGATGAGCAGGCGATGGACAACCTTGAGCGCAGAGGATAGGGGTAAGAATGGCATGACAGCAATTGGTATAACAATTGGTATAGCGTAGGTCTTTATCAAGGAATACCTCAAAACAGTCCTCAACGAAAGACATCCACTCACAAACGGGTCTCCTCATTCTATGCTTGCATGGCACATACCCACACCATGTCTCTCAAAGGTCAGCCCTTCATCAAAGCCTCTTAAACGCCGCCTGGGGCTTCCTAAAGCAGCTGTCAAGGACTCCAGCGACAGTAGTGGGGGAGCGCTATATGCTTTGATTTGCGCAGGCGGAGGTGCGAGGATATCCGACCCTCCAATTGCGCCCTTGCAGCGTCCTTCTCCGCACTTTGGTTGTTCCTGCCTCCTGCCTGCGTCGCGCCCTTCAATTTTCCACAGCATGATCCAACAATGAAAACCTTCGCCTACCCCCGTGATCCCCTCCTGACCTTTTCATTTGATTCCTATATTGTCTGGAGTAAGCCCAATGCTATCAGTTTAGACTGACCTCTCCTTTCAGTCGAGCGCTGGAAACCTGCTTCAGGACGCGGGTCAGTAGTCTTCACTTTGCTCCTCCCCCGCACCAATTACAGTCGCAGTACTCGACGTCCACAAAGCTTGGTTGAATACGAACAATGGCGTCCTTCCTGCGAGCCTCCGTCGGACTGCGTGCTGCCAGTCGCCTAGCGATCCCAGCTCGATCCTCCTTGAGATCAACACCCGTTCGAGCTTTGGCGACAAGCACGGACAAGCGTAAAGCTGCCGCCGTAGCCCAAGCCCACGTCGAGACGCCTTCAATGGAGACAGCATTCTTTCCCGATGAGCCCGTTGGGCCCAAGGTGGTTACGCCTATTCCAGGGCCTCAGAGCCAAAAGGCCATTGCAGAGCTCCACAAGATATTTGATACTCGCAGCCTCAACATGCTGGCAAACTACCAACAGAGTTACGCCAACTATATCGCCGATCCCGATGGAAACGTGCTGCTCGATGTCTACGCCCAGATTGCCTCCATTCCTGTCGGTTACAACAACCCTTCGCTCCTGCTCGCCGCTACCAGTCCAGAGATGGCGTCCGCGATCATCAACCGACCCGCGTTAGGCAACTTCCCTTCGCATGACTGGGCTTCGATCCTCCAGACCGGTATTCTTCGAGCGGCGCCCAAGGGCATGGACCAGGTCTTCACTGCCACGGCCGGTTCCGACGCAAATGAGACCGCCTACAAAGCCGCTTTCATGTGGAAGCGACAGCAGGAGCGTGGCGGTCGAGATGTGGAATTCACGCCAGAAGAGATCGAGAGCACGATGAAGAACCAGAAGCCTGGCTCCCCTGATATGTCGATCATGTCATTCAAAACTGCCTTCCACGGCCGCCTGTTTGGGACTCTATCCACCACGCGCAGCAAGCCCATCCACAAGATTGACATCCCGGCCTTTGACTGGCCTCAATGCTCCTTCCCTTCTCTCAAGTACCCACTCGAACAGTACGCGGAAGAAAACGCGGCCGAAGAAAAGAGATGCCTGGAGGAAGCTGAACATATCATCAAAACATACCACAATCCAGTGGCGGCTGTGATCGTAGAACCCATACAGTCCGAAGGCGGCGACAACCACGCCAGTCCAGCCTTCTTTAGAGGTCTACGAGAAATCACCCGCCGCAACAACGTCCTCCTGATCGTCGACGAAGTGCAAACCGGTGTCGGCGCGACAGGCAAGTTTTGGGCTCACGATCACTGGAATCTGCAAGATCCACCGGACATGGTGACATTCTCCAAAAAGGCACAAACGGCGGGATACTACTTTGGCAACCCAGACTTGCGACCGAACAAGCCATATCGACAATTCAACACCTGGATGGGCGACCCCGCACGAGCAATTCTCTTCCGCGCTATCCTCAATGAAATCGAGAGATTGAACCTGGTGGAGAATACAGCGGTGGTGGGTGGCTACCTATACGCAGGCATTGAAAGGCTCGCTCAGCAATATCCTCAACAATTCCAAAACCTCCGAGGTAAAGGACAAGGCACTTTTATCGCCTTTGATAATCCCAAACGTGACGAATTCTTGGCAAAGGCCAAGACGCTCGGTATTAACATTGGTGGTAGTGGTGCGTCGGCTGTGCGGTTGAGGCCGATGCTGATATTCCAGAAGCACCATGCTGACATTCTGCTTGATGCTTTCGAAAAGTTGGCCAAGTCTCTGTGAGGCGCAAAAGTTCGTGTGTGTATCGAGGAGTTGTCGCTTGGTGGCTTGACTCTGTAGCGTTTGGCGCAAATCTCTGTTACCGGTGGTCTCCATTAATGGAGGTATCGTAGCGCATGAATAACAAGTCCTTCCTTCAGTCCGTGTATCATTCATTTGACAGTCCCACGCTCATTCTAGATGGGGTGCCTCCCTCACTTCCAGCGACCCTGTCATCCGGGCATAGAATGGTGCAGATCATCCTCCGCAATCGTCCCGAGTCCTTCGGGGGTCAAGAAGCCGCAACACTGTCCTCCTCCATCGCGCTTCCATCTCTTGGGATATACTTGATGCCATTGTCCTCCAGCGAATCTATTATCTCCCTCGGAAGAGTTCCCACGACTTTTACAGCATAAATCCCGGGCACGTAATCGGTCAGGCGTTGCCATCGAGCAACCCAAGATGTCTTAGGATCTCCCATCGCAATCAAACCTTCGAAGACTTGAGAAGTGCATTCTTGGATCGCGTCTTGAGAATTGCGCAGGCCAAGAATTTCCTCGCAGTTGGGGCAACCGTTGCGGTAGAATTCCTACGGTTCGAAGGTCAGCCGTGGCGAAGGGCAGGAAACGATGACATGCAGCTTACAGTGGCTGTCTGGACAATGGAGCAGACCATACAGGCGCGTGTGCGGCCACCGCGGCCCGCCATGATGAGGATGAAGAGATGGTATGACGAAAATGCGAGAGATGCACAGATGCAGGGGCGTTTGCTGCCCGCAGTTGCAAACAACCAACTGCCATTTAAGGCTTCGGATGATCGGCCGGTAGCGTGGAGCTAGGCATCACTTAACGAGATCTGGCGCCGGTCGTGGACAGTTCATGAGCCCAAAACTGCAGGTCTGGCGAGATTCTTTTGACTTCTCCGAAAGTTCTCGACTTGCGGCCTGTCGGCGACAAAAAACTAGGTGAGGCAAGTGAACACTCGACCACCCATTGCTCAACGCAGTTCGCTCACGACACCGGAATGATACGATAGCACTCGTGGCTCTACTCCCCCGCACTTGTTCTCTCATTTTTCCCTGGCCGATTCAACCCCCATCTCTTCGGCCATGGCCTCGACTCTCGCCGCAGACAAGGCCGCCGCAACCGCCCTGAAGCTCAAGGGCAACCAGGCCTTTGCGCAACATGACTGGCCCTCCGCGATTGATTATTACACCAAGGCAATAGAAAAGTACGATGCAGACCCGTCGTTCTACTGCAATCGGGCCCAGGCGAACATCAAGCTTGAGGCTTACGGCTATGCCATCGCTGACGCAACCAAGGCAATTGAACTCGACAAAGACTACATCAAGGTATACAGTCGAACTCTTGCGAATCTGGTCTAGTGGTTGACTTCTATTGCATAGGCATACTGGAGACGAGCGATTGCGAACACTGCCATTCTAAATTCTCAAGATGCTCTCCGAGACTTCAAGGCGGTTTGTCGAAAGGAGCCCAACAACAAGGAGGCAAAAGCCAAACTGGTAGAGTGCGAGAAGTTGGTGAAGAAGATACAATTCTTGAAAGCGATCGAAGTCGAAGAACCTCCCTCAGCATTCGAAGGCCTTGACCTGGACTCGATAGAGGTGGACGAGAAATACGACGGTGTAAGATTAGGGAACGAAATGACACAGGAGTTCATCGACGACATGATAGAGCGGTTCAAGAACGGCAAGAAGATCCACAAGAAATACGTGTTTCAGATTATCAAGGCTGTGAGAGATATCGTGTATGACGAGCCGACCATGGTTGATATGGAGGTGGCGCCCGACACCAACCTCACGGTCTGCGGAGATACCCACGGCCAGTTCTTCGACTTGCTGGAGATCTTCCGACTCAATGGCTTCCCGACGGACAAGCACGCATACCTGTTCAACGGCGACTTCGTGGATCGAGGATCATGGTCGACGGAAATTGCCTTACTGCTCTACGCCTACAAGTGGCTACGGCCGAACGCCTTCTTCCTGAACCGGGGCAACCACGAGACGGACGACATGAACCGAGTGTATGGGTTCGAAGGCGAATGCAAGGCCAAGTACAACGAGAAGACATTCAAGCTCTTCTCCGAGTCATTTTCAGCACTGCCATTGGCAACCTTGATCGGGAAGAAATACCTGACACTCCATGGTGGGTTGTTTTCGGACGATAAGGTTACGCTAGACGACATCCGCAAACTCGATCGCCACGTGCAGCGGCAGCCCGGGCAGTCTGGGCTCATGATGGAGATGCTCTGGACTGATCCTCAGCCTCAAAATGGCAGAGGCCCTAGCAAGCGTGGGGTGGGACTGCAGTTTGGCCCCGATGTGACGAAGAAATTCTGTGAAAACAACAACCTCGAGGCCGTCATTCGAAGCCACGAGGTGCGGATGGATGGATACGAGGTTGAGCATGATGGAAAGTGCATCACTGGTATGTTCCAATCACCACTTCCAATCCGCGCATGGACACTAACACGTCTCTTGACAGTCTTTTCGGCGCCCAAATACTGTGACACGACGGAGAACAAGGGAGCATACATCAACATTGGGCCGGACATGAAGTTAGAGTATCACCAGTTTGAGGCTGTACCTCATCCTGACATCAAGCCTATGGTGAGTCGATTGAGCAGCACCCCTCAGATGGCGTTCGGCTAACAGCATGCTAGGCGTATGCAGCGAGCTCGTTGATGTCCATGATGTAGGCCATGTTTCTCGGGTCGGTCGTATATGCATATCCTGAAACGGAGAAAGAGCTAAGGTATGGGGGGGATCTACTGTAGACACCAGGATACTGTGGTCCATGTGTCACTGCTCATGTATGTGTACCAGTATGAGGCTTGAACAGCGTGATCGAAATTCATAGCGGGGGGCGCTGGATATCGGGATGTCGATACTGCTCAAAGTCGAGTTTGTTGGGTTGTTTTTCTGTTACAATAGGATCCAGGTATCTGGGTAGGCATGAACATGGCACCCTGAGCACCAGCGCCATGGCGTTTGTGTTGGATTGCGATTGCTTGCGACTTGACTTGGCATTCCGGTGTTCTGGTGGTTCATGAGAAACGTGGCTGAGTTGCTGCACTCGTAGGCGTCGGTCAAGCAAGTTAGGCTGGCTGGCTTAACCAAAAGCAAAGTTCGGATGTACCGAACAGGCAACTCTAGCTCCTCGCAAGACATATCGCAACTCGCAAAGCCCCCCGGCATTGGTTTAACGAACGTCCCCCAGGGCCTCGTCACACTGGTGGCGCCCGTCAGTCACGGGGGGCTAATCGCCTACTGGCGTCTCTGGGGTCTCAGGGTGTCTTGTAGGTGCCCTAGCCCCTTCACTATGCCAGTGGAAGCCCGTCATTGTCACCCTCCCATTCGCCGCGGGAGGGAACCTGAAACCCCCTGCATCAACCCATCGGCCCAGCAGCCCATCCCCGTCGTCATCGGCTGAGCCCACACAATGATCGATTCGCGTCGAGTGCTTGCGTGAGAGAAACATTGGGATTCCCTGCTGCCCCCTTACGAGTACATACATCACCAAACTCCAGAGGGACTAGGCTATGCAATAACGCATCGAGCCCGCCCATCCTCGCCGTCTCGCCATCTCGCCATCGAAGGAGTCCTGTCTTCCCCCCTCCCCCTCCCCGCTTTTTCCAACCTTCACTGAACCTTCACCATCTCACCATCACTCTTTGAACATCCAGCGTTCTCTCCCTTCATAAGTAATTGCAGTCCTTGAAGAGCGTCGTTTCCCATTTGATACCAGACTTGTCATTTCTTGCGTGTTTGTGACCCTTGAGACTCAGCAGCGTCCTTGACTGATTCGTGCCGGCGCGTTCATGGTCTTGAATCACTAAAGGCTGTTGCCTTCTTCCCAGCCTAACCAGGACACGGTTCCCTACAGCCTCTGTGTGTAACGGGCAAACACGGTTGCTTCAGCTATCGCAGCGCGACACGGTGTCCAAAGATTGTTTTGGGGCCTCGATCCTTCTGTATCTCTTCATGCGATCACTCCGCTTCAGCGACACTGCCTCTCACCACTTTTGAATCTCTCACTTACTTGGTCAATTGGCGAAACCATGGAGCACATTTCTCCGGCTGAGGCGCGTGGACATTCCTGCCTAGCAGCGCCCTCGAAATCGTCGTTTCGTTCTGCCGGAGCGGGTGATGAATCTTCTCGAGAGACACCCGATGACCCACTCCCAGATAATCGAAAGGAATCCACCAGAATCACCGTCACAGAGCGTACTGTGAACAATCACATACCCCCAATGATGAAGATGCAACATCCGACCTCTTTGATCTTGAGAGCTAAGCAACGTGCATCCATACCTGCCTTGCTGTCGACGAACAAACCTCACCCTGAACGGACGGCGGGCGGGGGACAAAAGAGTGCCTTTCTCTCCATCTTACCTCGCGATCTACATTTCCTCCTTGCTACCACCTTCGTCGATTTTGACACGTTACTCGCTCTTCGACAAACATGTCGCTCACTCTACGAAACGCTTCCCACGGATGTAGTCCGCCGCGTTCGATCCAAGATGGTCAAGGAAAGCCTTGACAACGAGGCGGAGCAGTATCGGGAGTACAGATCCATCTATCCACGACAACGACTTGGTCACCTCTGGGACTTGCTTTATGCCGCCTTTGATTTCCGGCTTATTGAGCGCCCCGCCAGAGAACTCCGATGCTATGGCTGTCTCGAGGAAAAGCCCTTGTGGTGCTTTGTTGAGCGAATGAGCAACCGTGGCACAGGTCTAGGGGCCAAATTTGCCCAAAACAGGCTATGTAAGGACTGCATGCGCAGATACCGTGACATTGAGGGGGAATGGTGGAAGGAGAACTGGGTCAAGAAGAGCGATATGGTTCGCAAATCGAGCAAAGGCCGCAGACTTCGTCGGTGGATGCTTGAAGGCCGAAGCCTGGTCAATCCGGACGAGGAAATCGGAGTCTGCTCCTCCTGCGGCAGCTCCACTTTCGAGTTGTGGTGGGGATGTGTCCCGTGCTTTGAACTGGAGGAGCAAAGACGACGGGAGGAAGATCTCATGGAAATCGACGGCTTGGAGCGGAAATTTGCCGAGGTCATGGAGACCTGGCGAGGGCGGAAGAGAGTGACACGCCGAAGACGCCACGCAAGTCGCGATCGCCGCGGGAGGAAATGGTGGGCCACCAGCTTCATATTTGCAGGAGGGCTTGCAGACCGAAAGGCTGCTCTGATTGAATGGAAGGAGAACAAGGACAGCAAGAAGTCTGGGAGCGGTACGACCAAAGCCTACCATCAAGACTCGCGGTGGCACGCCCTCGACCAGATCCCGTTACCCAAGAGCCGCCGGGAAGCGAGGTGCTCATCCTGTTGGGTCCCCAACTGTCCTCGGCGAACTTACATTCTCGGGTTGGCGTATGAAAGACCGCTGCCGAGGGAGCGTTGGTGTGCCGGGTGCAAACAGGAGTTCGATCAACGACTTGCAAGGAAGGGGTACCGGAAATGGAGAATGAAGATGAGCAACAACGAAAAGTCGGACAACGACTGGCCTGAGTCCTTGGCCTGGCTATTTGAAGAGAGTTGAGGTCAATATAGACGCGATTACGACGGACATGAAGGCGCTTGAGGCGTTGGGACGCACGACACGAATTCTTATGACGGGTTCATTGGGCCTCCAGACAAGACGAAATGATCAGAATGTACCACAAATGAAATAATCCCTTTCGCTCTCGGATTGACAGCTGGCACACATGCGTAGCAAAATGGGTTTGGAGGTCTCTTTTCAACAGCAATCTCTGCCCCAACCCTTCCACGATGCCCGCCGAGCAGCTTGTTCTCGGCTCAAACCTGAAGAGAGAGACGTGGAAGTTGTTACGTGCTGAGTGAAGGCCTTGTCTACCGAAATGGGACACCTGTTGCCGATTCCAGGGATTCTCCGCCCTCACTCGGACCCCATTCTCACCTCGTATACCAAAGAACACGGCCTCCGAGGGACCATATAATCCATCGAACAAGACCGCGGTCAATGAGGCACCCTGCTCATAATCCGCCTTCCATCGCCAGCCGCCATCGAACGTGACTCGACAGGTTACAGCAGCCTGATTCAGCATGGTTGAGCTTGGGTTCTGACCGAAGTACATCAACAATGCACATCGGCCATTATCTTGGCCGGGTAGCGCTCACTGTCAGCACAGATATTGGGAAAGCATGATGAATTGTGCAAGCCAAGTGATGGACTGAAATTTCAGGGCAAGACGAGATCAAGCACACAAGGGACAGCAGGAGGTTGTGAATACTCGATGTCGATGGAGCGATAACTCCGTCTCTTTGCATCCTCCAGAGACTCGCCCTGTCTCGGTCGACTGTCTTCGCTCTCTCCTACGAACTCGAGAAGCACCGGGAACCTGTCGAGCAGATTGCCCCCCAGTAAGAGAAAAAATGGCCACGAAACTACAGGTCCCGCCATCTTCGTCCATCGTCAACGTCTCGGTCATCGACAGCACCGCTCGCCTCCACAACCTCTCCTACTACGTCGCCATGACTCCTCTCTACCCGGGCTACGAACGCAGCTCCGTGCCCTGCTACGTCTTCCTGATCCATCACCCGGCGACAAACACCCGGCTGCTATACGACCTGGCCCTGCGCAAGAATTTCCGCACCCACCTGAACCCGCACCTGGTCAAGAAGATGGCGCCGCTGCAGATGGAGTTCAGGGTCGAGAAGGACACGGCCGAGATTCTGCAAGAGAACGGCCTCGACCTGCGGGACATCGACGCCATTATCCTGTCGCATCATCACTTCGACCACGTCGGGGACACGACCAAGTTCCCTGCCACGACGAAACTGCTCGTCGGCCCCGGTACCAAGGCGACGTACTGGCCGGGGTATCCTGAGGACCCCGACAATCAGGATTCGACCGCGGACACGTACGCCGGGCGCGAGGTGGTGGAGCTGGCGTTCGAGCAGAGCGATCCCCGGGTCTGCGAGATCGGCGGCTTCAAGGCGTGGGACTATTTCGGCGACGGCAGCTTCTACGTCCTCCACACGCCGGGCCACACCGCAAACCATCTCTCCGCGCTGGCGAGGACGACAACGGCGGCGGCGGCGGCGGCGGCCACGGGCGGTGAGAGCTCAACCTTCATCCTCATGGCCGGCGACCTCGTGCACAGCTGCATGTGCTTCCGCCCGTCGACGCGGTATCCGCTTCCCGAAACCATCGTCCTAGAATCAACCAGCTCCTCAGAAAGCACTATTACCGCACCGCCCTCGTCCTCCCGGCCCCATTCCCCGTCTTCGCACGGGACAGAGCCCCTGGCACGCCGCCACCGACTCTACCAGCCCCCGCCCCCGCCCCCGTCACCATCGTCATTACCGCCTTCGACCTGCACTACGAGTGAAGACTCCCGCACCCAGCCGTTCTGCCTGATCGCCGGCGCCGTCGAAGAAGACGCCGCGCTCTCGCAGGCCAACGCGGGCGTGCTCGCGGACTGTTTCGACACCGACGAGGACGTCCTGGTCATCTACGCGCACGACGACAGTCTGCTGGACGGCGTGCTCGAGTTCTTCCCCCGCAGCGATGCCAACGCGTGGAAGGAGAAGGGGTGGGGCAGGAAGGGTCATTGGCGGTTTCTGGGCAGGATGGTGCGCGCGCTCAACAACCCTGGTGAGGGCGAGGATGAGCGCACGCAAAAAGGAGAGGGCCAGTGTGTCGTCCCCGAGGATATTTCTTGAGGCGAGGCATGAATACAAGAAAAGGACGCGAGAGGAGAGATGGAGGGTGCAATGGAAAAGTGACACAGTCAGACGGATGAAGGGTGAAGGGACCCGTGGTTTAGCACTTTTGGAGGGTTAAATAGCGAGTATAATATGACCTTTTTTTTTAGCGATACATGTTGTCCATATCTCCCAATGGACCATTTTTGGTAAAAGGGGGAGGACGGTCTTCGACACATGAACATAACGAGGAAACACCGATAACCAACGCCAACAACACAAACACAACGCATCGCGCCCTCCCTTTTGATGGTTTAGTTGGCAATCTGGTCATACAAGGAACTCTCCCCTAACTAGTCAATCCATGCAAGCACTCGACAAAAGCTATCCCCAATATATATTTTTGTACAATCCCACCAACATATGGTCTCGAGAAGTATTACCTTGCTGAAAGTTTCAAGCCTTTGGGGCGGTCTTCTCGACGGCGTCCACAAACTCGACGGCCTCCTCGACGACCTCGTCCGTGATGCCCGGCAGGGTGACGTCGGGCAGGTATTTGCTGTGGCTCTCCCGGTGCGTGGCGGGGCCCTCCATGAAGTTGTGCATCTTCTGGGTCAGGTCGTCGCTGAGGCCGGGGGCCTTGTTGGAGGCGGAGGAGGAGCGCACAAAGTCGCGGGCGGCGCGGGCGGCGTCGTCAGTCACGCCGCTGGACGAGCGGCGGATGGTGCCGGCCATGAAGTCGTGGGCTGACTTGGCCGCGTCGTCCGAGATGCCGCTGCTCGAGCGACGGTGCGAAGCACCCATGCCGCTACTGCTGGTCGTGGGCAGGGCCGTTGTAGGGGCTTCTTGCTTGCTTTCCATCGTGGGTGGAGGTGGGGACGGTGGGTATGAGGGTGAGTTGTGTCTGTTGCTAAAGGGTAGAAAGTCCAAAGCAAAGGTGTTGTTCAAGCTGCAAGGAGGTCTTGGGTGTAGAAAGGTGAGCTTCCCCCGGACGACACCTGAAGTCATATCCTATCCCTTCTCACGGGCGAGGGGTCGCGTGCCTTACCCTAGGGTCCAAGGGCGGGGTTGCGTTCAGAGCTCACGAGATGGCCGCGGGCTCGTGTTCGGAAGGGGCAATAGAGCAACGCGGCCGTTCGTCAAGCATGGGTTGATTCGCTCCGTGCTTGTGTCATCTCTCGATGGCCTCTTGGGAGAGGGTAAGAGTGGAATGATGCCCGGGAAAGCTTTTCCAACATGAATAGGGCCTTAGCAGCAGTGAGGTACAAGAGATAGTGATCAACGAGAATGCTGGTGTTGTCAAAGGTGTGCTTTAGATCGCTGTCGCAAGCTGTGGAAACCTACCACTTACCTGGAATCGAGATTGAGGAGACAGAAGCGCGCCTTCAGCATTTTGATGGATTGTGACAAGCCATGAGAAGCATCGAAGGAGTAACAGCTTTGGAAGTGCAGAGAGTTGTACAGGGCAATAGTTGGGTTTGGTCTGACAAAAGAAAGGTGTGAGATCTGGGGGATTAGCGCAGGCAATTATCACGTCAGACAAAAGCAATATTCCCAGTGTGCATGTCCTTGGGATGGCAACTTTGCACAAACAGCGGACACTGGACACACTGCAGTCTCTTGCAAAGTCAAAAATGAAACCCAGCAGCATGCCTCAAGGACAGTCTCGGGGTGAAAAGAGGAACCAGATATGGTATGCTGTCCACTCTTGAGGGGTCCTCAGCGGCAGATTCGACCATGGGCTTGCACGGGAACAAAGTTGTGGAACGGGCACAGTAAGTATTTTGGCACCTACTTGTCATTCAGAGATATAACATCGTACAGAACATCCCGCAGTGCTGTCTCCTGCTTCCTCACGGCATACATCCTAAAGTCAGTCTAGTTACCTGCAACCATGGGCCACCCTCTTTCGTGTTTCACAGGTGCCGAACGTGGCGACGCTCCCGACACCGCTCACCCTGCAAGCCTCCCACCTCCCGAATCCGTTGCGTCTCTCCAGAGCCAGGACGGCCCAAAACAGGTTGGAAAGGGTCAGTGTGGTACAGTCTGGGCTTTGATGGATCTGGTCTTGAAAGTTCCCAACGAGGGTAAACAGGATCAGCTCTGGAACGATAGCTGCAACCACAGGAAGGCAGAGGATGCACTTCACCAGGCGCCCTGGGAACTCACGGCAGACATCAACATACCTCGTTGGAGTAACTGGGTTCAGCCCTCCGAGGCGACGTTCTGGAACGAGTTTCGCAGCTGGTTTCCCGAAGACTTCCAGCCAACCTGTGGCATTCTGTCGACCAGAATCCACCCTCTACCTCCGCGGGTCCGCGAGGCCATCGTGGACCTGTTCGCTCCTCAACCCATCAAAGACAACAAGACGAATTTCCTGGCGCTCCCGGAAAACCACGACTGCTTGGTCCGGCTGTACTTGGGTCGACGAGCCGAGCGATCAGCGTCCGCCTCGTTCCGACTGTGCAACTTCGACCTCATGGTCAATGAAATGGAGTACCTGCAACTTGATACGGGTACCTGGGCCAATGTCATGGCTCAAACGCTTGCAATACTGCACTGGAGGGCACAGATTGATGCCAACGACGTTGAATTTGTCTTGGGAAGGACTCCGCAAGTCGACGGCGAGCCGATAGCTCCGCGCTTAGAGAGCAGGCGCTGTGAGCTTGCGGACTTCCCCAACATTTTCAGGTCTGCGTTGCATCAACGGTCCATGGGCATCTGGCTGTTGGATTTTGACCAATGTCAGCCATTCCCAGATTCTCCAGCGGGTGTGAAACAGCTACAAAGAGCTTTCTATTTCAACGATCCATATTACCCTCGACCGGTTTCGAAGCACCCCAACGACATGGCCTTGTGGGAGACCTTCAAGGCCACTTATCTTCAAGCCAGTGCATCCCTCACGAAGAGCGAAATGCCGGGACTGTTTATAGAAGCAGTCGAGGAAGAAGGCCGACGGCGTGGTGCCGGAGGTTCTCTCTTCCAATAGTCTTGGTGTACGAGGTACAGGCTCTTTGACTGGAGGGCGCCGCTGCCGAGAAATCCTGGAGAGCCACAGGCCGATGGAAGCGAGAATACCCCGTGGCACCCCGTGGCACTGGCGGAAAAGATCCACGCCCCCAGCATCATTCGGTTACACCCACTCGGGACTATTCCTTTCGGGGATATTTGCCTGAGAAGTCGTTCATCTCGATCATTGAAAAATCGCCGTGTGTCCGGACGCCAGCCCTTGGTCAAATTGCTCTTTTCCGGCGTCCATGCGCCACATATGACGGATATTCAGAGTTATTGTTGGGGTGATTGACTTCCATTTTGGGAACCCCAATGAAATTGGATGCGGATCGAGGGGTTTTAAATATGGCATTCTTATGGTGGCCATCCGGCACCGTGACCAAGTCGGCCTTCTCGAGCATTGCCATCCCCAAGAACGACAGGACAAGCATTGGTTATCACGAGCCACCATGAGCATCGAGGTCTCCCTTTCTCCAAGCCAGTCTGGCTGGCATTTCCCCGCCGACCGGCAGCTCGACTTTTTCTCATCGAATCTCCCTGTACCTGGATACTCAGCTAAAACCAACAAGGACGAGCCCTCGATACCTGAGTTGCCTCTGTTTGCCGAGGCGAGGTCTCATGCCCTCGCAGACCCACACAAGGTTGCTGTCGTCGACAAGACCAAAGACCAAAGTTTTACCTTTGTCCAACTCCTGAATGATGTGGCAGCCTTAAAAGCTCAGATCCAACGATATATCTCAAGTTACGATCCAGCGATTTCAACCTTTGAGGAAGAACCGAGAGTCGCATTTCTTGCACCCTCAGGGTATGACTATGTCGTCACCCAGTGGGCAGTATGGGCCGCCGGGGCCGTTTCAGTGCCATTATGCACGTCTCACCCGCTCAAAGAACTCCAGTATACGATTTCGGACTCAGACCCGTCTCTGATTATTCTGCATCCGTCATTCCAGAAGTTCGAGGCTGGGCTGCAAGAACAAGCGCCAGGAATCCCAATTATGCCGCTGACACCGCACACTCGAAGCTCAAAAAACTTTCCGTTTCTCCCCAGATTTTCGACAGCTTTTCCATTATCTCGACGAGCCCTAATTATTTACACCTCCGGCACGACCTCGCGACCGAAAGGGTGCATCTCGACACATGAGACCATTACCTTCCAAGCACGCAGCCTGGTTGAAGCTTGGAAATATAGCCGGTCCGATCATTTGATCCACGTTCTTCCCCTTCACCATGTCCACGGCATCGTCAATGGACTTACTGCCACACTACTTGCTGGAGGGACGGTGGAAATGCATCCGAAATTCGACGCCAAGACGGTTTGGAATCGGTGGTCTCAGAAAGGGTCGTCGACGATGTTCATGGCTGTTCCCACCGTGTATTCAAGATTAATCGACTACTTTGACTCGAGCCTACGCGGAACGCCATCCGAGACTGCCGCGCGAGAAGGCGTCCGGGCCCTCCGCCTTATTGTCAGTGGGTCGGCTGCCCTGCCGGTGCCCACGAAGCGAAAGTTCGAGGAGATCTCAGGCCATGAATTACTTGAGCGATACGGCATGACTGAGATAGGGATGGCCCTGAGCTGCGGCTTGGAGAAGGAGAAGCGCATTGACGGGAGTGTTGGCTGGCCTTTGCCGGGTGTGCAGGTTCGCTTGACGGACGAGAAGACCGGTCAGGTCATTACGTCTTCCGGCAAGGACGAGTCGGGTTTGATTGAGATCCGGGGACCCAATGTGTTTACGGAGTATTTCCGGAGAGCGGAAGCCACTGTTGAGTCGTTTACGGGAGACGGCTGGTTCAAGACGGGCGACGTGGCGAAACGGGAAGACAACGGCGCCTACTTCATCCTTGGACGCGACAGTGTCGACATCATCAAGAGCGGCGGGTACAAGATCTCGGCGTTGGAGGTCGAAAGGAAGATTCTGGGGAACGAATCCTTGAGCGGCCTTGTGGGAGAAGTGGTGGTTGTCGGCGTCGAGGACCAGGAATGGGGCCAACGAGTCGCGGCCGTCATCAAGCTCAAGGACTCGGTAAGTCATGATCTGTCCTCGCTTCTGATCTTTTGAGTACTAACATTCCGACTCAGGCTGTCTCTACCGGCCTCGACCTGGCGACGCTCCGCAAACACCTGAAGGAAGACATGGCCGCGTACAAAGTGCCCACGATCCTGAAGGTCGTCGAGTCGATCGACCGCAACGCGATGGGCAAAGTCAACAAGAAGCAGATTCTGCAGCAGTACTTTGGGCCCAAAGAGTGATGCGATGCGACTTTTTGCCGCGCGCGGAACGGCGGTCGGAAACACTTACCGGCGACATTGTTCGGTGTTTTCGGATGGTCGACTTCGCCGACGGGGTCATGGATACACGGTGCGATACAAGCACGGAGGACGAATGAGGACGAGTGTCTCATTCCTCCGATAGACATACATTGGACATGGAGTGTGGAACGAGTGTGGAACGGATTCCTCCCATACAACCATGCTTTCAATCTCCCATTCTCCCTCATCTCGCCCGAGTCACTGTATCTGGGTATCTGGGTGATCCTACCCCTAGTCCCCTAGTAGAGAAGGGTGATGGAATGGATCGGATCGAGATGAAACGAGACCACCAGGGAACGCGAGAAAGCGGGTCTGGGGATGAACAGACTTGAAACACGGACAGAGAGACACAAACAAGTACGATTAGACCCTATGCAGACGGGTGTCTGTCTAGGTACAAAACAGCTCCGAGGTCCCATACTCCTCCCCTAACGCCTGTGCTCTGCTCTACTCCACTCTACTCTACTCTATTCCAGCATGGCTCTAGATCACCCACTGCCGTTGGAAGTCCTCTACTCGACCATGACGCGGTCCAAGAACCTCCACTCGGCGCGATTCTGTTCCTGATCCTCGTCGTCGTTGTCCATCCCCGTGTCTTCGTCCACCACCCACGGCCTCGCAGCACGGACCTGCCGGCCCACCGCGTCGGCCAAGCGCACCGCGGCGCGCAACGACCCCCGGCTCGCGCCCAAGTTGACGGACCCGAAGAAGTGGCCCTTGGCCTGCGGGCCGCAGCCGTCGGCCAGACAGCAGACGAACTCGAGCAGGCCGGTGTCGAGGTCGCCGATGACGGCGGCCTCGGCCAGCAGCTCGCCGTAGATGCAGCGGATGGCGAAGTGCGTCAGGTCGCCGCCCGAGCACGTCGACATGGCCGCCAGCACGCGCGGGCTGTGCTGCGCGTAGATGCGCTCAAACAGCCGCATGCCCCGCGCGGCTTTGGACTCGTGGTCGCCCGGCGTGGCGGCGGCGCGGAGGGACTGGTCGGCTTCTAGGATGCTGGAGAGGGCTGGGTGGGTGGTCTTGATGGCCTGCTGGAGCGCGAGGAGGGCATTGATGGCCTGTTTAGGTGGAAAAAAGGTCAGTTACCATGTCACTATTATTGGGTGGCTAGTGCAGCCTTCAACGTGCAGGGGCGAGAGACTTACCCTGGGGAATCCCACCAGCGTGCTGGCTTTCAAGCACGCCTCCCGGATCCGTCTGGCAACGGCGAGCAAATCTCCTGGTTCTCCGTCTTGTGCGGCCACATCCCTTCCGCTCAGATATGCCCAGAGCTCCCCGATTAGCTTCTCCTTGTGGAAGGCCAAAAGGAGCGCGGTGGTCAGAATGTACCACAAGGGCGAGGAGCCCGGAGTCTCTGCTGCAGTCTCCTGTGCGAAGATATCTTCCAGGACGGAAAAGTCGACTTTCCCCCGGGTGGCTGGCTTGACCATGGCAATGTCCGCCGAGGGTGCTGAAGTGGTGGAGATGGTGGTCGTCGACGAGGATACGGAGCTCGGAGTGTATGTGCCGTCGCTGCCGGATGAAGAGTCAACGCTCTCCTCATCCTCTGATCTCGGCATGGAGGGGATGGAATGCATGTATGTCTTTCGGGGAGGAGACGCCGTCCATGCACGGGCAAAGATGGTGAAGCCTTTTGCTTGAGCCATAGAGAGGTGGTGAGTGCTTCTTACTCAGGGAACGACACTAAAACGGGGAGGTGGTTGGCTTGGGTGGATCTTGCAACAGTGGCAATGGTGTATGAGGAGAATAGAAAAGGAAGAAGGAAGGATAATATATAAATTATTTCAATTGTGATGCCACTGTAGTGTACTGGATCATTCGACGCGGTTTGTATACTGACTTGTTCGGACTGATGGATACCGCGTGCTTACCAGGCTGAGCGGGGCAGAAATAAAAGGGGCCAGAGCCTTGGGGGAATCGCTGTGTATATAGCATACAGCTCCTAGGGGCAAGGCGTGGCATCTCCCGGGCATTTAACAGCACCAGAATCGCCATCTATCGCGCTTTATGCTTCGGTGCTGGAATTGTCGCCGTGATGCAGGCGTGGAGGTGGGAAGAGCGACACGGCGGGAGGCGAATCCTGCTGTCGGCCAGGACTCGGGATTCGCTCAACTGCTCTTCCGCTGCACCGGATGGCGGATCAGACGCCAATGGGAGATTTCTTGCACCGGCATCCAGAAGAATTCCCGGATCACGTGTGGTGATATCGATGGTGTCGCGGTGGTAGGATGGTAGGATGGTAGGGAGGAGCCGGAGCTCATGCTGGCTGCCCTCACACAGATCTCTCCAGTGAATGCACAACACGTTGCTGTCAGATAGCCCATGCTTCCACATCATCGCCCTCATGGATGAAGGGCTCATCAATCTGCTTGATGCCCAAATCCCCGCACAGAACGCATTGCTCAGCAACCAGTCCATCCAACTCGGCAACTAGCTTTTGTCGCTGGACACCCACACTCAGCCCCTGGTTGACCTCTGTCTGGAGATCCTTGATCCTCTTCCTCTTGCTGCTCCCTGAACTCTCAAGCACGCGCTTGCCCAGGCAGTCGCTGTGAAAGGCGTGCTGACACGGGAACACGAAGAACTGCCGGCTCAAGACCGGGAGCGTACAGATCCAGCACCGCTCTCCAGCTTCCACAATGGCGTAACGGTGATCTAATGCTGCAATCTCCGCTTTGATTTGCTCTGCCGTGTGTTGCGACAGATCCATTTCCTGCTTCAGGCTGTCAATGTGCCGCGAATAGTCCTCGAGTGCCTCGCATATCTCCTCTTTGAAATCGTCAATCACCACGAAGTCCGGGAAAAAAGGGATAAGGTCTTCGATCTTGAGCAGCTCGCATCTCTTCAAAAAACCGATCGCTTCTTTGATGGACGCGGCCTCTTTGATCTTCTTCTCGGCGATCAGCAGCCATAACCTCTTCCTAACTTTATCATTACCCTCTAATCGGTCGGCGACAATTGCTGCCAGGTCGATATCATCGTGCTGCAGTGCGAGTTCCACCGCTTGCTGATATTGTCCCATGGTACTGTAAATGTGCACACATGACTGCACTCGGTTATGCTGAATACAGAGCCTCAGTGCGAAGTCGGCGTCGTAGAATGGAGGTGAAGGCTGACTCTCAAGGTATCCCAACAGCATAGTTTCCGACGGCGACGGATGTGAAGCCATGATCGAGATGAGCGCATTGTGAACAGAAGCAGGCACCTCGAAGTTGTTTGTCACAACAAAGTTCAGGTAGCGCACCGCTTGATTCTGGTTCAAGGGCACGTTGGCGTTCTCATTGTAGCTGAGAAGTGCCGGGACGAGCTTTTGTGGGTCGAGATTGCTTCTTCGCACCAGAATCTCCACCAGTCCAACTGCCACGTGAGTCATGAGCACATTGCTATACCGATAGAACGTCTCGGGATTGCTCTGCTTGTTAAGGACCGACAGCGCCTCGTTCCATTTCTCTCGCTGTACCCAGTACGAAAGCACATAATCGTAGTCGGTGATGGTGTTGGCAAAGAACAGGAGCTCCTGTTCTCGGTCGTGGCTCGAGATTACTTCATAGACCGTCTTCGCATCGAGATCCGCCTTGTATTTGGTCACAAATTCTTGGAACTCGTTTCGAGCCTTCTCCAAATCCCGCTGGGCACCTCCGGCGTCGGTGTGCTCCAGCAATTCCGCTTTCGTGGCAACCATATCGTCCAGTGAGTTCAACTTGGCCATGAAGATCTGGACGAGCCATGTTGCTATCATCACTCGCTGCATGGTCGAGGACTTCTTGTATGAGCCCAGCTTGGCCAACAAATACCTCCTCAACGCTTCTTCTTGCCCATTATCGATCAACGACAGGCACACCTCCTCAAATGCTTTGCTGCTCTTTCCCCAAACGCTTGCCGCCTCCAAGTATTGTCCTTTGCTCGAGAGGTAGTCTCCGGAAGCTGTAGCGACAGAGTCCTTCTGTGCCGCTCCTTTAGCATAGCGAAGAGCAGCGTCGTAATGTTGTTGTTTCAGCATGATCTTCCAAATGTCCCGCTCCTCGTCGTTTGCCACCACCTCGAAGATTTCTTGGTTGGTGAAAAGCCAATACGTGTTCTTCTTTTGATCCGCCACCAAGTCAAGAGCGGACTGTCCAGGTTCCAGGACCGCCTGGTCGTAGACTACGCTGCCATCAAGGCGATTGACGGCAACAATTCGACCTTCGGCAAGGGCCAGGACATGCCACTGAGACAGAATAGCAGAGACAATGGGATCTTGTATCAACTTTCGACCTCCGCGGGCAGATATCGTTTCTGGAAACACGGAGCGAGGGTGGAGTTTAGCCTCGCTGAAAATCTTGGAGCCTAGACTGGAGGACGCGGGGGAGGTCAACAGCTGGCCCGTCAGGACACCCTGGGAATATAACCAGGCGAAACTGCGAGACGAGTCCGGACTAGCATCTTGTGCCTCGGGCGACACCGAAAAACATGACGGCGCCGTTGCTGATGCGCCTGTCGTGTCATGCGCGACAGGTGCTTCCTTGGAAAACAACTCGGCGTAGATGGAAGCTGAGCCTTCCTTTCCGCGGCCGCCCGTCTTGCCTATCCAGTGACAAAGTCTCGAATGCGACGCCACGATCACCCTCCGTATGTCTGTCTTGCCGTCGATTGTCTCCGCCCAAAGGCCCGTGACGGCGCCGTCGGGTATCTTCCAAACATGCGTGCAATATCGTTCTTCGCGGCGATAGAATTCCGACGCCGGCTCAATGTATATCTCATAGACATTCCCATCCACCGCGCCCACCAGGATCTCTCGTGTAGAGGCCGTCGGTTGTGAAGGGTTCCAAGCAACAGACTCGATGGACACGCCTTTGAGCCGGGACAGTGCCTTGGGCTGCTTCGACTGGCTGTGCAGGTAGAAGTTCTCTCCCAGGGTGGTGGTGATGATCAAATGGGACGCGGAAGGGTCGAGGAACATGCGGCGGATGAGCCCGACCTCGCTGGTCTTTTTGGGCAGGTCGACATCTAGGAGCACGCAATTACAACTTTAGTGACGGAGGTACTCTCCTTGCGGGTGAAGTAACGGGGGCAGGAACACACCATCAATGTCTGAAGGGCTCTCAAGATCTATCCGCAAGATGCGCCCCGTGGCCAGTGCGAGAATGAGCACGTTGTTGGCGACCTGGCCAGCCACGAAATCGGATGCGATGTTGAATTGCAGCTGTACTCGTTCGACGTTGAAGATGGGGAGCGACGTCTCGACGCCGCCTGAGGCCAGGCCGGGAGCCACGTAGCCGTCGTCTAGATCCAGCGCCATCGCGCCGCGTGCGTGTCGGGTTCAACGCATTATGAACCAGTGGTGGAATTGTACGTCTGGTGGCTAGGGACAGGTCGTTGGTTCGATCAAGTGGACGTTCGGGTGAGTTGTTCGTCGAGTCCCGTGGTCATGGCAAGGCTGCGTCATCAACATCCACGTGACTGACAGCCTCGGGAGTAGAGCCTTGCCAAAAGTGACTTGTTGCAAAGGGCACGGGCAAACTATTTTCAATTGGTCTCTTCAGGTGTGCCGTCTACTTTCGTCGCAATGGAACAAAATACAAGTGATTGAATGCATGCGTGGATTGTCTATAGCCAGTCCTGCTGTAGTATTAATATAGGATCATCACTCCTCCAACGCCATCGCTTGCTTTGTCGCTGCGAATGAGGAGCAGAACCTGCCCAAAATCGACCGCTTAATATTGTACACATAGAATCGTTTGATTCGCCCAACTCAATGGAATTCGTGTCCTCGTACTCCCACAGAAATGCTGTACGCATCTCTTTATTTGGCAGCAAACCTCGACCTGGCTCTCAAGTTTGCACCAAATTTCCACAAGACGAAAATGCCGATGATGCCACCGACAGTCAGCCCCGCAAGCAAGCTGACGCCACTGCCGACGCCCAAGTTGTGGAACAAGGGGCGGGAGAAGTGAATCGCACCCGCGGCGATCGACGAACGGGCAAAATCGTTGCCGGCGAAGAGCGACGCAGCGTATTGCGGGTACGTCAAGGGGATGTAGATGAAGATACACTGGAAGAGGATGAAGATCCCGACCGTGAATACCACGACACCGAGCTGCAGAGGGGATCAGTCACAGTCCGGAATTGAGGGGGTGGTGCGCTCGAACTTACCGTGGGCACGATCCAGTGGATCTTGGGGGAGCTGTTACCAGTCCATGCAAACCAGAACAAACCGATGGGCAACAGCAGACTTGCTGGAAGGGCGGGAATGAGACGTCGCTCAGGCTCTCCAAGACCTCTGGTGCGAATCTCCGGCTCGAACACAAAGTGCAGGTACAGGACGTAGATGGTAATGGCAATGCTAACGCCGACCGAGATGGAGAGGAAAATCAGGCCAATCTCGCCGCCGTTCATGCCGTAGCCATGTGTGGCCTTGCCTGGGTTGCCGGTCGCGTAGACAAGAGGGAAGACTTCGAAGAAAGAGTAGAATATGCTGTACATCAAGGCCGTGTAAAGGCTGGTGAAGAGCACGGCAGGGTCGAGGATGTTGATCTGGGCCGGTCGCCAGAGGTTGCCAACCACCACTTCATTGACAGTCAATTTCTCTTGGTCGATCTCGGACTGGGACTTGAGATTGTTGTTGCCGGTCAATTTGCGAAGACGAGCAGCGCGGCGGAGCAGGATGTTGGAGGAAGATGTCTCGGGCAGCAGGAACAGGAGCGAGACGTAGACCGGAGCGGCGAGCCAGACGATCTCCCAGAGCGACCAATGCCAGTTCGTGGCGGGCACCGAGAAGCCGGAGATGATGGGACCAAGAGCGGGACCTGTGGTTTGTTAGCAAAAATCACCCGCATTTACTTTGTCTGGATGCACCTACCAGCTGTAGCAAAAGCGGCCCACCCGGTGAGGAAGTAAGGAAGCTTCAGGAGCGAGAAGATGTCGCCAATCGATGCACCGCCGGTGGCCAAACACGGGCTGCCGAAGAAGCCCTGCAGAAAACGCAAAACGACGAGCGCAGGGAAGCTGTTGACCACGGCAGTGGGGATGGAAATGATCACAAAGATTCCCAAGGTGATCATATAAGGCGGGTTGCGGCCGATGATAGGAATCTCCGACAGGGGGCTGAAGATCAGAGGACCAATGCCGTACCCCAAGACGTACATAGACAAGCCGAGCGCAGCGACGTTCGGCGAGACCCCCATCTTTTCAACAATGACCGGCTCAGACGGCGTGAAGATGGCCGATCCCATATAGACGGCAAGAGTGTACAGGTAGATTTGCAGGACGACGATGGTTTTCTTGCCCCGGGACCAGTTCTGTGGATTCTCCGGGTCATCGGTGGCATACCAGTCGACCAAGATGGTGCCATCGGAAGTGACTTGCGGCGCGATGGGTCGACTAACTTGATTCTTCAGCGTCTCTTGCCGCGTGGCGTTGGAATAGGCTTGTTCGAGATCGGCGCGGGTGTTGACTTGGCTCAGCTCGGGTCGAGTCATGATTTTGGACAGCGTCCGGTCTGAAAGAGCAACGGACTCGCCATCTGCGGCCGTTCTGGCAGCAGAAAGGCTGTGGGCATCGTCGGAATCCTCCTCGATCCTCTTCTCAATATCCTCAGGCACGGGGAGTACTGGCTGTGTTGGGGTTGCAGCACCAAGCTTGTGAGATTGGTAGGAGTCGGGCAGCACAAAATCGGATCTTTCCTCTGGGTACTGGAAATATTTGTTCCTCGTCACGAAACGGACCACCTGGCCCACAGGGGCATCCCGCAACAGGGCGGACATGGTGAGGACTGCTTCAAGGGGTGTTGAGGTAGAAAGCGATAGGGAAGTACGAGGGACTGCGACAACGGGCTTGGAGTCGCGAGGGAATGTATGCGTTTCTTGTAGAAGGCTTGAAGAGGCCGATGATGGACAGGACAAAAGAAGACATGTTGGGATTGTATAATATAGTTCTTACCGACCCTTGAGTTTCGCATCCCAATGCGGCAAATACAAGCATGTCACTATGCAGCCAAACATTCTAAATCACCGTATCTCCCAAGCCACGTACGGCGGGCTTGAGATGGTCCGCCGCCCAGATCCTGAATAATCAATGAGGTAACGTCAAGAAGGGGGCAAGCGCCAAAACGGAGACCGGGTATAAGCCAGAAGCTTCTCCACGGAAGCCCAATTAAACCCGTCTTGTCATGGACAATACCCGCTGGGGGGGCTAGGGAGAATCGAGAAAAAACGAGACAGATGCGCGCGTTATTTTGCGAGCGACGGAGTGGAAATGCGCGCGGCAGAGTTCGACCGAAGATGCGGGACGAATAAGAGGTGGCGAGGAGGGGAAAGGGTAACGTAAAGCAGAGGGAGCTGGCGACTGGCTGACGGGATTGCGTGCATCATTACGGTACTCGAGGCACCACTTATCCTCCGGAGATCGAACGGACGGCGCAAAGGTGAAAAAGGGGACCAGAGCAAGAAGGATGGAAAACAGAAGAAAAAAAAAAACACCGTCCAAGGCCGTAGAGAGGGGACCCGAGTGCGGCTTGGCAATGACGCCAGCCAAGCCTCTTCCCACTCTTTGTCAGCAGCCACACGGCCAGACACCAGTGACGTCCAAGACGCCATTCTGTAAGCACCATGAATGTCCGTCCTCCAGCCCATGTGTTTCACGCCTGCTCGTATGGCCACCTCTCCAAGATCCCCAGCGACATGCGTGTCCAGATGTCCAGACCTCAGAAGCCCCTCCCACCAATGAAACATACCTCAAGCCTTTGCCCCATTGAGCCGCCATGCAAATGACTCATCTGCATTGCCGAGACCACCAAGACCACCAAGGCCATACCTCCGAGTTACGAGCACAGAATATGCAGGAATCAATGCAAGAGTGCAAGAGATGGCTATCTTCATACTGTCTGACAATAATGGCAAAGGCTCTCCCATGTGCACTCTAATGAACGGCCCATGTACCAGCCAAGGGGTCCTGCGTGTTCCTGCTTGGATGTTGCCCTGACTCAGCATACTTGCTGCACTTTCGCACGAGGCGCCCTGTGGCACACAGCATGGCTGTCGGGTGTCTCAATGTGTGTGTCTGAAAGATTGATTGGCAGACAACACATGTACGGTCTCAAGAAGGTCACCAGATGTGGAAAGTTCAAGTTTTCTCGTTTCAGATCCTCTATGCTCGCCCATGGACAGACACAAAACACACGGGGAATACCCAATACCCAACAACAGCAACAGCCCGACCTGTCGATGCAACTCCCCCGACTCGTAGTTTTACCCAGTGTTTTTTTGCGTTTCAATCGTGAACAACGTTTAGCCACCCCCCCTTGTTGACCCGTGTAATCGAACAGAGCACCTCGACACCGCGCCCTCGCCTACTTCCCAGAGATACAAACAGGCGGTTGACTTCTGCCGAACATCCGCACTTCAACCCAGCACCTGGATCTAATGTTGAACCCGATCCTGCCCCTGTGCTTGCGCCTTGAGATTTTCTTTGGCGAGGGTCTTTGCGAACAGCGTCTGCGGCTTTGCACTCCTACACAGCTCGTTGGTGCAAGGTTAGCTGGAGCCCGCCAAAGGCATACAGAGGGGTTGTAACAAAAATGGGGGGGAATAAAAACGCACATGAACCGCCGACCCTTGATCTCACTCAGTTTCTTGGTCGTCGGGCTCCGGATCGCGTCCGAGGGCGAGATGTACGTCTGGCTCCCCGTGGTCTGGTTCTGAACCAGCATGGCCCCTCCTCTTTGCTGCGGGTGCTCGAATCGAGGCATCGTCATCGGCATCGCCACGACGACTCGGTGCGCATCCACGCCTGCGTCCGCCAACGCGAGCTTGTTGATTTTGTTGTTGTTGTTGTCGCCAGTCTCCGACTTTGACTTCGCGGGCGACGTCGGGTTGGGGGATCTCTCGGCCAGGGGCCCGGCGGGTGCTTTGGTCGGAGACATTGGATGCGAACCGCAGGCAAAAGCTGGATAGGAAGAACTCGTGTAGTAGTAGCTCGAGGTGGATTTCCTGGACTTTAGGGGCCTGTGTTGTGCCGGCGCACGATGTGGTTGACGGACGAGTTGGACCCGAAGGATCGAGTGTGCGTGGTGGCGTAATGCCAGTCGCGGCGTCTGCAGAGAAGCTAGAGAGGGGCCTGGCGTTTAAATGCAGCTCCCGGTGCTTCTAGGAGTCGGGCTCAGAAGGCTGTACGAGTATCTCTCGAAACAGTGGTTGGGCTGTACCTAATCGTCCTCTGTACCTACAGTAACACAGTAAAGAATTCGGACGGGTTGTTGAAATCGCGGCGAAAGGCAGTGTTTCCAATGACGTCAACCAGATCGAGGGACGGTTGGCAGGGCAACACAGCAAGCATTCACGCACGAACGTCTCGTATCTCGTATTCATTTTGCGCAGTGCCATCTCCTGGGTATTCAACGGACATACACATACGGAATCTTTGTAACACAACAGTGCCCCGTATTATTGTCCTGCAGGTGGATCAAGCATACAATGAATTTCTTTTGGCCCAGCACTTAGTATAGCATATACACCGTAGTTGCGACACTTTTATTTCCGCAAGATAGATCCCCATCCGCACCGACAGAACCAACCTTCAAAATCTCCTCCCCCAAAAAGCGCCAACCAGCTAGATGTGTAGATGTAGTTCATCCCAATGATATCCACCATTTTGAGCCTGTATGCAAACTTAGAAACCCGTTTCCAATTTTTTAAAAACAAAATCCACCACCCTTTTTGACGCTTCTAGACATGACAGAAGGTCTCCCAGAACCCACACTTCATCCTGCCGAATGCCACGCCAAACGGGTCTGACTGTTTCGTTCTTGAAATCTGGATATGACGGCAATCTCCTATATCCCTGGAAAGTTGGCCCGCTGCGCTGCAACTCCGAAGCCCATCTCCATAAGAAGCAACGATATGTCGTTTGTTGTTGAGACGGTGCTGTTTCTCTCTTCTTTTCCCAACCCAGCAAGATCAAAACCCAAGTGCCTGCCTCTAATCCACAATGGCGGAGTCGGAATCGTCGCCCTCGTCTTTCTGGTACATGAAGAACTGCACAAAGATGGCCATGTCCAACAACAGCGTCCCCAGGCTGCCGGCAATCCAGCTCGCGTTCACCGCAATATACCGCAGGTAGATGGACTTTGCCTCCCCCGGCAGGCAGTGCCCCGGTTGCCGACACACGGGCGAATACGCAAAGATGGACATGTCGTAGGTCAGGTTGCCGATGCACGCGAAGAGGAAGAACAACAGCGATACGCCCTCGGTGCTCTTCCGCTTGTAGTTGAGCAGGAGTTGCGGCACCCGCGATCCCAGGTACAGCACGGCGCAGAGGTAGCCGAAGATCTGGCCCAGGACGTCAAACTCCAGGGGCTGCGGCGGCTCGTCCTTGGTGCGGTGGTGCCGCTGCTTCTGCGCCCCGATCCACCAGCCAAACACCCCGGCGGCACAGACGAGGAGGATGGCAAAGGTGTTGAGCAGCGCCGCCTGCCACGCGGTGGTCGGGCGAATGTTCCTGACCGCCGGGGGGTCGGACGGCTTGGGGGGGTCGATGAGCGGCGTGACGGGAGACAGGTGGGCGCCTTCCACCGACAGGTGGCGGCGGAGATGCGAGATGGACGACGACCGCTCGTGCTCGTCCCTCGAAGGCGGCTGGGTCACCGAGCCGCTGTGCAGCAGCGGGCGCGTCTCGGCGTCGCCGTTCTGCGGGTGCGGGGGCTTGACGTAGTCGGTCAGGGTGAAGCCGCGGTAGTAGAAGCACTGGCCCAGCAGGACGATGTCGGCCAGGGTGTAGTAGACGGCCAGGATGACCATGGTGGGCAGCACGCCCTGCAGGACGGCGCCGAGGATGTTGAAGACGTCGCCGGCCAGCCAGACGACGATGAAGACGATCGACAGGCCCTCGGCCGACCCGCGCCGGAAGTTCTCGATGATCTGCGGCGAGAAGACCACGACCCAGCAGGCGATGGAGATGGAGCCGCAGATGCCGGACAGAGCTTCGATGTCGAGCGTGACGCCCTGTTGCGGCGGGAACATGATGGCGCACGATATCGATAAACCGCCACCAGGCGAAGAACCCAACCCACGCGGTGATGATTATTCCCTCAATATCCTTCTGCGCGAGGCGAGGATGAGAAGAGTCTTTGATAGAGACAGACCAAGTGTAGAGAGAGAGAGGGAGAGAGCGCGCGCGAGTGTAGGAGAAGAGCCCCAAAATGGTCAATGTAACTGATGACGAGGGGGGAAGATTTTGCGGAGGAACGAGGAGAAAGAAAATGATGGAGATGGAGATGGAGGCGAAAATAAAAAAGGGCGAAATCTCTGCTGCCGGTGCCGAAAAAAGGCGACTTTTTTTGTATGTAATAACAACGCAGAATCCGGGGTAATTAATCCCATCTCGATGCTAGACTCCGAATACCACACCCGCCCCCCCTCCTCATCAAGATCCGATCTAGACTGGACTGGGTAATCATTCGCGTGTCCCCTTATGCAGGTACGAGACGATACGGACGCCCTTATCTCTCTAGGGAGCTTACTAGAAGATTAACCTCGATACAATATAGAGACAGAGACACAGGGAGAAAGAAAGAAATAGGATCATTACCTCTATCTCAACAATCCTCTTCCCATCCATGTACAACCCGCAGAACCTCCCCAAAGGGCCGTGGACATATATATAAATGCACAAGAAAATAACTCAATCATCAACGCCGAAATGCTTTTCCCGCCCGTAGGTGGATATACCAAAGTCATGCCCCGTTCTCTGAGGACCTCCTCCCAAATCAAATGCATATAGTGTACGAGGACGCCTGCAAAAAGCTCCCATCCGGTTTCATCCAGAATAGTCATAACATAGGTAGCCACTGTCATTACTTCCTTTTGCCGCCGCACCCAAATAATGCCATGAATCCTCCTCCACCACCGCCCCCACTACTCCCACCACCTCCTCCACCGCTCCCGCCGACCTCTTGGCTCGCATTTTCCTTGTCTGTGGCCGGGTCCGCCTCCTTGTCGCCGAGTTCGATGCTGCTGAGGTCCTTGGTGTTCTCGAGCCACTGCAGGTCCTGTTGCGTGTTGATGCCCAGGCCGGCCTCGATGCTGGTCCCGGGCTTTGCGAGCCATTCTTTCAGCTCCTTGGTCGTCGACTCGCTGACTTTGTTGGCCTGCATCTTGCTCCACGTGGTGAAAAGGTGATCTACGGGACAGGGTTAGCCGTGTTCACGAGACCGGCGACAGTTTTCATCTTACCATATTCTGCGACCACCTTCCGCAGCTCTCGTAGGATTCGCGTCTTTTGCAGCATCTTCTCCGACGCACTGCCCGGCGAGTTCGAGCTTTCCAGCTTCAGAAGCTCCTTCTCCAACTGCGAGATCTCGTCTTGCAGGCACAGGAGGAGTCTCACGTGCACGGCGTCGAATCGTCGGCATATGATCGTGTTCTTCTCGGCCATGAACGACGCCATCTCTGCGTGTTCATACGGTCGAAAAGAAGCCATTGTGGAAGGGACCGGTTCTTCGATGGGGGCCTGTATCGCCCTCTGCGAATTGCCTTCGCGTGTCGACGGCCTTCGAATCTGTGCTCCGGGCGGTAATTGAGGGAGTGGTGTTGTCGGTGCGGGCGTCGGCACCTGGGAATCATAGATGGTCGATCGCGGTGTGGTTGCTCGCGAGTCGGTCGATTTCCTGGATTTGTTGCGGATGGACGGAGGGCGTGGGATGATCTCGGCGTCATCCGAGCTCGAGTTGCGCTGTGACCGTAACGAGACGTTTGACGGGTGTGAATGAAGGGCTCGTTGGCGCCGTTCAGACGCCGTCGACTTTGTAGGTTGAAGCTTCTGCGAGGCTTCGGCCTGTCGAGGCGCCTCGGTGGGCGGCAACTTCGGAGATGGTAGAGGTTGAGCCACGGGAGTGGTCGTCGGCATAGTTGGTCCCAGCCGGGGCGACTCCTGCGGTGTCTGAGGCAGACTGGGGACTAATGGCCGCCCAGCTGTCGTGGCGACGGATGCCACATGTTTTCGGTTATACTTGGATGTCGGTGGGAGCACCGTGCTCTTCTTGGTCATGGTGGAAATCATCGACGACCGAGTGGATGGGTTCACCATGGACTCTCCAAACGGCTCCGGGGGCGGCAGTGGGTGACCCAATTCTCGCTCCTCCACGACACTTGCAGTTTCGTGCTCGTCGCTGTTGGGGGAGCTGCCCGTGTTGTCTGCAGGACCCTCTGTATTCACCGATATCTTCTCTTCGCTCGACGCCGCGGTGGTGGACGTGGTCTGACGATTATGGCCCTTCGCGGTGCCATCCTGAGAAGCTTGGACAGGACCTCCTATGCTGGGCAATGGTTCGATGCTGTCCTGGGGGCTCTGCGACCTCGAGTCCGAATCCGACGCCACGCTCTCGGGTGCCAGAGAACTCTTGGAATAGGTGTGAGAAAAGCCTGGGCGCGGCTTTGGAGAGCTGGCCTGGGTCGGGAAGAGGGAGAACGAGGCGGGCGGCGGAGGGTAGGTTGATACCTCCTTCTCTGTCGGGGACAAGGGCGGTTTGTAGGCAGCGCTGTCCAGCACCGGAATCCAATTCGGGTCGTGTATGTCGACCGGTGTCGTCGTGTTGTAGTAGGAGCGCCGTCCCGTGGGTAGCTCTACCGGTGCCACCGCAGCAGCCATAATGCGAAGATGCCTTTATCCGGTCGGTCCCTTCTCTTCAGTGCCACCTAACAGTTAGGCAGCGAGGACCCAGCAGCAGAAAAACCCCAACAATCCTGTACCAGAGAACCACGGCGTGGACTACGCATCTGGCACGTTCGATAAGAGACGCGGAGAGAACAGGTGAACTGCACGTTGGTCCGGATCAGATAGGTAGCAGCTTACCGGTCAGCGAGCGAGGAAGCAGGATTTCTTTCGGAAACGACTATTCCCACGACGAACGGGTTTTTGGGGGGGGGGGGGGTCACGATGGCTTGAACATCCGCGCCGTTGAGCAATTGAGCATTATTCCCAACTGGTAGACACGACCATGCCACATTGGCTTTGGGGCTAGTGTCCAGGAGCATCCACCTGGCGTCGCACCCATGACGCCGGGCTGAAGCCACAGGGGGCGGAACCCAGGGCTAATCGACGGGTGATCAGAGAGAAACCAAGCTCGATGAAGCCCGGATGAGGCAAAGCGTGCGAGATGGGCGTTGAGGGACAAGGGAGAGTGAGTTACTGAAATGGGATGGGTGTAGCCTCATCCAGCCTGGTGAAGCACTCGGGTGGCGGTTAGCCAGAAGATTACCATACTTGCTACAAATCCTCGTTAGGACCGAGTAGTCGTAGTCGTCTGCTTCCCTGCCGTGCTCCACCAGGCTGAATTCCATCCAGTGTCCATTTCAATGATCCATCTGGTCCTCTTGCCGGCAATCCGTTCGGGTGCCGTGCTTCTACTAGACCTTATTCAGCCCACGCGGCATGGGAGGGGCCTCGGGTTGGAAGAAAATAAATAAATAAAAAAATTGCAGCTGGAATCCATGTCGCAGATCCTAGACAAGGGAGCAAGCGACATTACGACTATTGTGCTGACGAGGCTTGGGAGGGGGCACGGGGGTTTGTAAACAAAGAAATTTGCTCTTGGGGGCTCTTGGGCGTAGTCATGATTACCTACTCGCACTGTCGTCCCTTATCTCTGTCTGTCCCAAGCCAGTGCTGTAGCATCGACAAACAACAGAGGGACTCAACAAAAGCCCATGGTGACTGTGGCTAGGCACGGGCTACGGCGACAGTTATGACCGTTGCAAATCTGGAGCCCCCCAGAACAAGGCATCAACATGGTGATCAACGCCTCGAAGGGAGAGGGAGGCCATTTCTCTGCTTCCCGCGTCCCACAGCATTGGCGCGTTCTCCGTCCAATTCCCCTGGTCCCGCTTCTTGCACAACGGCGTTGGGGGCTAAGGCCCGTGTTCTGAAGATCAGCCTCGCTACTGTTGCTACGAGCAGCTAGTCGAGGGGTCTCTCGTGTATTCGGTAGAAAACAAGGCACGCCACGAGAACGCACGAATAATAATAATGATGATGATGATGATGATGTTATTAAAAGCAGGTGTTCATGGCTAGGTGTGCACGAGTAGCGAGTACTCCGTACCTCGTAGGCGAAGTGCAATCTTGCGTGTTGTCGAGAAGGATTCGCTCGCCAAAAGCCTCAGGATGCTACTAGTAATGTTGTTGACGAGCATCACATGTTTGGGCCCTTAGCCATCTCCCTCTGGTGTTGTAGGGGCCTCATAGCAAATGCAGGGAGCGAGAAGGACGGCCTTACTTGGCCCCAAACCCCTACGACAAGCATAGTCACGATGGAGGCATGAAACAGACAAACGGAACTGAAGAATGGCGGTCTGCTGATATATAGTCGCGAACAGGCCACCTCCCCTAAGAGCATCCGTTACCACCGCCAACTAATCCCTAATATAAGCAGCCAGACTGTTCTTCTCCGACTCTGCACGGGATCCATCTGCCTCTGCCTCTGCTGCTGCTGCCAATGAATTCGCTAAGAAGCCGAACCGACTAATCGGAACAACAGGCTGATAGGCGTCCCAGTGGGTGCAACAGGACGAGACTTCCGGCCATGGCTCGCCTAAACAACCCACCTCACCGTCCGTCCCAACTACTCGGCTGAGCAAAGACCATGATCCATCCCAAGAAAAAGAACTCAGACCGAGATTTGCTGGTTTTCTGCCCTGTCACGCATGCTCCCAGGCTTTATTGAGCCGTTGACATCGTGGTGGAAAGGGCTCCAGGCGAGATGAGCACCGTCACCGGGCGATGGATCGTACGCCTCCACAACCAACACCCGTCATGTCTCCGTCTTGTCGAACCAAGTCGAAGACCGGCTGCAGGACCTGCAAAATCCGGAAGATCAAATGTGACGAGCTGATGCCGGAATGCCGGCGCTGCACCTCCACAGGACGCAAATGCGACGGCTATGGGATATGGGGAGGCGGAGGCGGAGGACGAGGACGAGGAGGAGATGGGAATAATACATCCCAACAACGCCATCGTCCCCAGCTCTCGAGGAACGCTCTCGCAGAATACTCGTACCGTGCTGACCCCACCCTCGCCCGTCCTAGGACCTTCTGTGTCTACCCAGCTAGCGCCCTGGACGCCGACGAAAAGGCTCATCTGGAGTGGTTCTGGTGCCGCACGGCCAGGAAGCTCCAGGGGGCTTTTTTCTCGGACGCTGGCAACGCCCTGTTGTTCCAGGCCAGTGCCGCCGAGCTGGCCGTGACCCATGCCGTGCTGGCCCTATGCTCGGTCCACAAGCGCGCGGATGTGTCTCTCCTGCGGCAGCGCGAGGAGCGGTTCGCCCTGGTCCAATATAACAAGGCCATCAAGTACCTGCAGCCCCGGCTCATGGCCAGCGACCGCACGTCGCTCCGACTCTGTCTCCTCTCGTGCATCGCCTTCATCCACTTGGAGTTCTTTCGCAGCCACTACCAGACCGCCAGGAGTCATCTGGAGCACGGACTGAGAATGTTGGACTGCCTCGAAGCCCTCTCAAGCTCCAACAGTCACGAGGGCGTTGACGGCAGGCCCAACCGCTCCTTTATTGATGACTGGATCGTGCGCAATCTGAGAGGACTGTACGTGCAGTCGATGTTGTTCGGACAACAACCCCCCCGTCCTTGGACTGTGGTCGATGGCTCGAAACACATCTTGGAGATTGCAACCTTCTCCTCGGCGCACCAGGCGAGGGAATACATGGAACTCCTGCTCCTCAGAATCTGCCGACTCACAGAGCCTCACGCGCGGCAATCCCCAACTCCGTCCGACGGGACCTGTTCGCCTCCCTGTCAGCCCAAGGACGTGGCGCGCGATCTCCAGGCCTGGAAATCCATTCATGACAGGACGATGGCCAAGCTCCGGTCCACGATGAACGGGCTGGAGGTCTTCGCCCACCGCCTGCTGTGCGTCTACCACACCATGGCCGAGATCATGGTCGCCACCACGGGCTGCGACCCGCGGGGGGAGTCGAGATTCGACCATCAAACCGCCCGCTTCACGACCATCGTCGCGCAGACGCTCGACCTCCGCCACATCGCGCTGACGAGCAAGGTGCGTCAGAAGTTTTTCGGCACCGAGGAGGGGCTCTCGCACTCGATCGCCGACATGGGCCTGATGGCGCCGTTGTTCTACGTCGCCGTCAAGTGCCGGGTGCACTGCCTCCGAGTGCAGGCCATCCGGTTGATCGCGGATGTGCCGCGCAAAGAGGGCATCTGGGACGCTACCCTCGTCGCGCAGATTGCCAGGAAGGTCATGGCGGTGGAAGAAGCCGACATCGGCAGCTCCGACGTGTCCGACGATGACCTCCCCGGCCTGGATGTCGCCTATGCGCAACTCCAGTCGCTCCCAATCAGCCGAGTGTCGTTTCCCTCAGCATGTCGGCGGGTGGAAGCAGTTGACGTCCTGCTACCCGATGGTCCTTGGGATCCTGTCGTCCTGAAATGCAGTTCCCAAGACAACAGCCAGTTGGACACGTACCTCATTGACCGGCATGAGGTTGGTATCTGAGTCCCGAGCAGATTAACGACGAGCATGAACGAATGAATGACAGCTTCTGGCAGTGCACGAGGTATTCCGGCACCGGGCACGAAGAACTCACGCCAAAACCTCTACTAAAACGACCATCATGGCAGTTGAATGCAAGAATTTCCCATATTCTCATAATACCCAAGTTCCTTTCGCGCTCCTCCTTTGCCACAGAGCCCATGAGGGCCCCTGCATCTGGGTCCCAGAATCCAATCCGTGTTCAAATCATCCTTTGTTTCCATATGAGACGCGGTTCAGAGATTCCTCTCATGATGCTTCATGCCAAAACAATACAGATCCCATCTTCCTTGGTCAACCAAAACAATATATACCCATACCGCCTCACCCCTCTTTGCCTTTGCTTATCCTTAAAGTCTGAGGGGTATCCAAGAGTCATTGTCGTCAAATGTCATTTCATAAAAACTGTTCCAGATGTTGCCAGGTGTATGACACCCGGCGGAAAATATGTTCTCCGTCATACCGATCCATTCCCAAAACTCCCTACTTGAATAAACCCATATAGAACCGCAGCAGACGTGTCTGGGTATCGTGACAATTCTATATCGAACGCGCCACAGTCGGATGTCTCATGCATCGGTCAGACACCATCTCCAAAACTCCTCACGTGGTCGCGAGGAAAAGTGAAGGCTAAAGATGAAATGAAGAACTTCGAAGGACTCGTGTGCAGCGTGTCCGACCGCAAAGTGACTTGTTGAAAGCTCTGAATGCCGCTATTTGATGTCCGAGGGATGCGAAGGAGGGGTCTCGCCGTCGACGGTGCTGCTTGCATTCGTGCTAGGTAGTGTCGAGCTGCGGCTGCTGGCTGTCGAAGTAGTAGATGGTCCATTGCCGCCAAACAGAAGCTTCTCAATGGCCGTGACCTGCTTGCCATAACTGGTACGGCGAAGAACAGGATAGTTCTGCTCCATATCCGCCCTTAACGCGAGAAGATCAGAGCCTTGCAGCTGGCCAAACACCTTTTCTACAGACAAATTAGTACAAGTCGACGGTGGGTGTCGGGCATCGCCAGACTTACGCAAGACATAGTTGCCATATTGGTCTCTCATCAATCCAAGAATTGGACTGACGCCCTGCTCGTTTGGTGCTGTCAAGCCACGAAGAATCTGTGCACGTTGATCCTCATCTGCACAATCAATACTCTTTTCCACAATATTGCTGGCAAATTTGTGCTTGGAGAATGCCAGAAGCTGTTGAAGGACGATATTGACAACCTGGCGACGATCCTGAGGCTCACCGTTTTGGATGATGTGCTGCACGACGTAGTTCCCATAGGAGTCGCTGATGAGGGGGAGAATATGTTCGAGAAGCTCGTCTAGAATCACCCGTTTAGCCTGTGGTTGACAATGTTCCAGCATTCGTTGAACCACTCGACATCCATATTGGTGTGTTGACATCTTGGCCATTTGGCCTCTGTGCGCGTCGACAATAAACTGAATATGTTCACCTGGTATACGCTCGATGGCCTTCTGCACAACATGGTTGCCGTTCTGATCTTTGACAACCTTCAGTATTTGCAAATTGGGTCCATCCAATTCTTTCACCAAACTGGCTTGCTGGTCGGTCAAGACGTGTTCAAAAGCCTTCTGAACCACACGACATCCATACATTTGCATCGACAAGTGCAGGACATGGCCTTTCATTTGATGGGCAAGGATTTTCTTCTGCGTCTGATTGCCATGTTCGAACATTTTCTGAATGACGTAGTTCCCAAATACGTCTGTCATGAGTTGCAGCAAGTTTGGCTGGATTTCCTTGAAAATCTGCTCTTTCTCGTCGCTGTTGGCCGTCTCCAGTTTCTGCTGAATGAAGCGCGACCCGTGCTGATCACCACTGAATTCGACCACGTAGTTGTAGATATCTTTGAGCTCAAATCGTCGATTAGTCTTGCTGTTCATACGAAACTCCTCAAGCAAAGGGCTTCTGACAATGTGACTTTGGTCGGGTTCGCGAATTGGCATTCGAGGGCCCGCAGGGTAGTTGGTGATCCCGGAATGTCCATTCCCGATGTAGGGATGTGCCAGTGGATTCATTCGCATTGGCTGGACTGGCATTTGGGTATCATACTGAAATCCGTTGCCCACTGCTGCCTGAAGGGATGCGGGTGCATACATGGCTTGATCATAGCCAAAAATCTCAACATTTGTAAACTTGCGGTCGAACATGAAGGGGTCGTGATGCGAGGTACGGCTCGAGGCACCACTTCCCGGAGTGCTGCGGATTGAGTGAGGCCCTGTTGGAGGCGTGCCAGTGGTTGAGTAGTATGGACTATTCAGACTGCTCCGGTACTCATTTTGAAGTGAGGGGAGGTTCCCACGGCCACCATACTGAAAGCCGCCATAATGTGGAGCCGCTTGGGGATCTAACCGTGAACCAACATCTGGGACATGTGCGATTGGCGGTTGAAAGTTGCTCTCCATCGGATGGAAGGGGGCGCTCGACTGAGAAGAGGCTTGTATCGGGCCGTGATGGATATCGCGTTGGTATTGTGACGGGATTTTCCGGACAGGAGCAATTTGAGCAGTGCCCTGATCAAAATTCAACAATTCCAGAGCTCTCACGGTCTCGTCGTACTTCTGTTTTGAGGATGGATGGTATTGTTCGACATGCTCCGCATTCAACAGCCGGCCGTTCCGTTTCGCATACGTGGGCGAGACAGGGTTGTAGCGCGAGAGGTTCCCAGCCGTCATCCCATTAATTTCCCTCGTCACCCCATGACTGTCATGCAGAGGCAAAACGTCGGTGGTTCCATTGATAGCCGAAAGACCGTGCAGAGGTTGACCCTGTCCATCCTCAAACTCCTGAAGCGAAGCAAAGATGCCATTCGAGTGGAAGGCATTTGAGTTGAAGACCTGAGCTTGAGCATCGACCTGGTTACGGCCAAAAGTGGAGGCTCGGCTGGGAGAAGGGAGGACACGAGGGCCGGCTGTGATGGCGCGGCGGAGATGTGGTCCATCGAACGAAGTTTCTTCCACGTCGGGAGCACTGCCCGCAAACAAGCTCGATTCCTGCGGACCACCATTGTTCCCGCTGACGGCGAAATCCAGCATCTGGTTCTGTCTCTGCTTGGTTGGCGACAGAGGTTGGCCTCTCTGTCTTGACGGAAAGCCGATAGTGGACGAGGTCTGGGCCCAGGGCATCTTCGACTGGGAGGCATTTTCATCGTTGAGGTCGATGGACGTCAGTAACGAAGATGAGGCGGTCTTGGATTGACCATAACTTGAGACAGAGCCTTGACGGATGGGGGATGCTAGCGAACGGTCAGTAGACATGTCAGCCTCGCGAGGCCCCAACATACGCCTTATCGGCTCGCTATCAACGCGGGCCTCGAGTAAGGACTTGCTGGTGCCCCATATTCGACTTGAAGCATTCCAAGCACTCTTTCCCAGTTCGTAATCGGCGCCCTGCCCAAGAGGCTGTTTGGAGGATGGAATCCGTTCAAATGCTGCGACTCGGCCGTTTCTCGCCTGACACGCAGTCATCAGCCCCCACTTCTGTTCGATCCCCAAGAACACTCACCGTGTCTAGTGTGGCTCCGGTCTCCATCATGGTCATTTTGCAGTTCAAAGTATGAACAAAGGGACAAGCTGGTCGGTCGGCGAAGTGTGCGTGGCGGGGTGAAATGTGCAGAGGGCCTGTTGGTCTGGAGAGGGGTTCTTGAGGATATGAACTGGACGTCCTGGACCAGCAAGGAAAAGGGAAAGGAAGTAGTTTATCGACTATCGACAGCAGTAGAGTCAGCTGGGGCTTGTGCGTGCAGATAATATGATCCCGGGGGACAAGAGGGGCGGATGTGTACCAATATTTGTGAATGTGCAGGGAGAGGATGTACACCAACCCGCGGGAAATTATAATATACCCCGTTGTAGATACAAGGAGGAGAAAAGGAAGGAGGCCGAGAAATTAAAGAAGGAGGAGATGTGATCGGTACGAAGCAAGGTTTGGCAGAGTCATGTACCCCTTCGTTGGCCAGCAAAGCAATGGTACAATTCTCCCAGCAGGCAGCCGCAGGGCAAATGAGAAATCAAGGCCTGAGCCTGATGGCGCCGTAGACGGGTAGCCGCAGGACACGGGCGAGGGAATATCTGCCAGCAGACATGCGCCTCGACCACGGCTTGCGCGCATGGAGCAAGGGATGGAAAATATGACGGGACGAGGGGTGGAAGTTGTGGAATGCTGCGTCGCCGGGTTTGTGCAAGGCGAGTCGCAAATTCGGGTGGGGTGGCGGGCGCAGGTGAGGGAGGGAGACGACCTGAGATATTCGGATGCGGGTTGGAGGGTGGAGCAAGGGCAAACAGAATCCAAGGAGAAAAAGAGGGCCTGCTAACAAGGAAGGGATAAATCTGGGCTGCAAGAAACGAAGAGGAAGAAACGATCAAGGTGCAGCACAACGGGTTACACGAAGAAGACTGGCAAACAGGTACCGGTGAAGGGCCAAAGATGATGTATCAGAAAAGTTGAGCGGATGATGGAACAAAGAGTTTCCAGCGGGTGACGGTCGAGAGAGTTAGGCCTAGCCGTTTGGATGATGCGCAGGGCAAGGCAGGGCCGCAGGGGAGATAGGCGGCACCACCCCAGATCGACAGAAGGGCTAGGCACCCACTAGGCTAGAACCCGTTCAGAATCGGGGCATTCCTAAGCCCAACACAGCTGCTTCTCCAAGTTCTAGGTGCCACTGCAGTGGGCCTCTGCCGTTTGGCGTCTTCGGGTGGCTTGCCTTGCTGATGGCCCATGGGTTCTTTGTCTGGAGCCTCTGGGTGCTTGCCCATCTGCCAACAAATCGGGGGCCACCACCCAGAAATGCCTCCAACCTTGAGGGCGACTACTCCCAGCGCTCTTCGGAAAGACCCAAAGAGTTTAGGCTGACCGCCAACACGTCCAGAAACCCAAAGTCGCAGCACTGCAAGGGGGAGGGAGCCAAGGGAGTCAGCCTCCTACTGCTTCTCGGTAATGCTGCTACGACGTGTCCAAGCCAACTGTGCCTACTTGTAGGTAGTAATTGTTTTGAGCCCTTTCTGGATTTTCTGGTGGTTTCACGGCACAACCCTGTGCGTGCATCTGACTGCTTTGGGTGGTTCCACATGATTCTTCTCTCAACAACTCCCATGTGGGAAGTATCAAGTAGGTCCTGAGGTCGCCAGTAGCATCAGTTCACCCAGCTGTAGCCTGATGAGCTGACTCAGAGATGACACGGGGGACAATCAGATGGGGTTCTGTCTCCATGCTCTTCCCCTCTCCTCTGTTGTTTGATTTCTCTTGGTTGGATCCTTCCAGGCTGATTCATTATGCAAAACTACACTGACTGGCCATGTGCGGAGGATTTTGCCCTGCCCCGGAACAAAAGACACGAAACGGCAGAATATGGTGACGTGGCAAGAGAGTGACGGTCACTGCTTGGACAGGCGGACCGAGAGCACTCTGGCAGCGTACAGTAGCTATTGGTGCGTGCAGCAGGGCAGGCTTAGCTACTTGGGATGGTCTTTCATGCAAACAAGCAGAATGAGCCACCAGAGATATGAGGGCCAGAGTTTGTGTGCTAGGTACCGGTATCTCCCACCTAGATGTATTCCCTCAGTCCCAGCAGCGAGCTAGAGATATAGACTGGGACATGTCGATATCCGTTGGTACATCCTAGCTCTGCTTCCGTGGATCCTAAAGCTCAAGGGCACTGGACACTGGACACTCATCCTGAGTTTGCTTTATGCGCGCTGAGGCAGCCAAGGGGCGTTGCCGTGAGAGGGCCCGGGAGAACAACCGAGCTTGAACATATCGCTTACAGGAGCCATCGAAATTCTCTGAAAATGGTGGCAAGGATGAGGACTTATATACTCGTGGAATCGTTGCTTTCCGTGGTTCCTTCAAGTTGTTTCACGAGAGAGGAAGCCAGGGAGAAAAGGATGGATAATCTCACAGTTGGAAATGAAGAGCAAGTGGCAACGAGTGTGATTTGTTTGTTGATGGATTGCCATTTCCAAGCCTCCCACGCCTAGCCACTGAGATGGATCGTAGCTCTAAGCTCCGTGCGCCGACCTTTGCTGGCCCTTACGTGGCTCCCTCCACCCGGGACCTGGGCCCTATTGGCCCAGTCAAGGCGCCCAGCGAGATTGGGGCTGTTGATTGGCAGCGTCGATCCACCACAGGGTAAGCGGCGAGTGGCCTCTGGTGCCATCGGTGCTCCGAACCCCGGCCAGGCTGTGGATGCTGGTGACCGTTTGGGCGGCACTGTGGCTTGCAAAGGCCCAGCCTGCGCCCAGCATGTGCCCTGTAAATGGCTTGGGCGGTTGTGGGCGGGGCGCTGAGACTCTCTTCGACTCGCTGTCACAGGCCAGAACCCGGCAAATTGAGTGTCAGGCTTGATCTGCGCAGTGGAACTCGCTGCTCCATCGACATCACCCAGCAAGCCAGGCGGCCTTTGTCAATAATATTATCATCTGCTAGTCGCTCCCTCTCTACCATCAACAACTCTTCTCGAAGTTTGGTGCTCTACACAATCCTCTCCTCCCTCTCTTTTCTTGCACTCTGCTTTACGCTTGTTGGCAGCATCCAGCTTCACTCTTTTGCTGGATCCTCGCCGTCCGTTCTTTCCCAATCTACCCGCTAGCTCACAGTGTTGGAGATAAGGTTGCTTCCGCCTGGTGCCAAAAAGGCCGTGCCCGCGTTGACGTGCTGCTCGGACTTCCTGCAGACTCTGCATTGGCTTTCGGACTCTTATCAGCAGTTTCTACACCTCCCAGCCTGACAAAGGACGATTGATCTGAGACCTCGACGCTCTTAAGAAGCTCACGATCAGCCCGCGGCCCCCAAATCCATCCCGCATTCCCATCGCAGTGCCAGACTCCGATCTCCGACTGGCCCTCACCTCAGCCTCATAGCTAGATCTATATTCGTCTGCGTCCTCGAAGGACGCCTCAAGAGCCTACGACGACTGCAGAGCTGGGGTCATGGGCTCATTAAAATACGCATATCTTCTACGTCGTGATGGATCCGACTTCACGGACGGCGGACCACCATATTCCATGAATCAGCTACTGTTTGTCCTCTTTACCCTCGTGCTCATGGCTGCCCTGTGTTCCCTGGCCCTCGTCTACCTTCGTCGGCGACGACTGGCCAGCCAGCGAGGGACACTACTGCCGACTCACCACCAGACGTCGCATCATCGCTCTCCATCCATCAGCCATTTCGGTCGCCAGGACAAGAACGAGTCCATTTTTGTTTACGATGAAAAGATGAACTTGATCCACAACTCTTCGAGCCCTCCATCCGCAGCAGTCCCAGAAATCCACATCACCTTCCCTGACGAAGAGGGCAAGTCTGGCCTGCAGAAAGGACGTGTCGTCGTGGTCCACGTTACCGATTCGGGAAGTGTCGGCATGGAGCCGCTCACCCAGGAGAATCTGCCACCTTATCAGAAGGAAGACGGCGAGCGATTTCAATCTCTCGACCTCGAACGGATAGGTGGGCTCAGGGAAAAGGAACCATTGAGCCAGAGGTTCTCATGAGCCAAGTCACCACCTGTCTTCCAACATGTCCTCCCGATGGACAAAATACCCCAACCGGCGGGAGGAGCCAGCATTGCTCCTTGTACTCAATAATGCGGCAACACAGTCCATAATATTCGATACCGCCGCGATAATTGATTGTGTGGGGGCCATCATTGTGATGGTTATCACACCGCCACGATGATTGTACAGAAAGCTAATATTGGGGGGCGGATCATGTTCATAGAAGCCCTTGAATGGGAATTTTGTACATATTGTATAGTCGACAGGCATCTCTGCGGCGTGACAGGGCCCGTGTGCCTGAATTCAATATGAAATGTTGAGATGTTGCAACTCGAGCATTTCTCGATTCCAATGCGTCCAGAGAAACTTGTCCGTCGGTCCAGGCCGAGTCGTGCTCGCCTGCAGCTAAAAGGTAGCTTTTCTCTGGTACGTGTGATTTGTGCCATTTTGTAGAACTTCGAATGCACGACCTGCAGCAGCCGAGCTCCACCAGCGACGAGTTGAACTCGGCATCGGCACATTGAGATTCAGCTCCAAGGAAGCACCTGAGCTCCTCACTGACCCATTTATCACCACTCCCACCGTCATCATCATCGCCCACCAGCACTATCCTTACGCTCGCTACCATCATATTATTGTTTGTTTGGCCTGGATGGCTTCCACGTGTCACTGCCTGGGTGAGCACTGAGAACAGGTTTTTGTGAAGCTCCACTTGTTGGTCTTCCAGAGCGAAAACGCGTCAATAGCGCCTGGCCAATCACCGCAACTCGCCCTGACCGAGTCCGCATTTTCTGTGTTGACAAGCCGACAAAAACACTGGGCTCGCACTCGTCACCGTCACCGCGAGGACCCCTCTGTCTCTGATTGTGAATCAAGCCGCGATTGCATTGTCCCCTCGTTCCCAGCACCAGGTCGCCCAACTATTGTCCCCCGTGCCTGGATGTGACCGACGTCAACTGCACAAATGCACTGCCAATAATCGACACTCGCGTTGTCCTTGTCTCACCCCGTTTCACCTTTGCCTGCCATGGCCACTGCGGACGTAGTGCCTGGCGACGACTCTCTCAACTATGGTCTACACACGTCAATGGACGACTCCGCAGATCCTTTTGTCGACGATGGCCAGTCCCGTCAGTCATTCCACGGCCACCGCTACTCCAGCCTGGTCGACCCCGAGTCCATAGCGATGGGCGCAAGCTTGTCCCCTTCTCAGGTCAAACGGAGCCTCATGGCGCACCTTGCTGAAACCGAGCGACGCTTGCATGACGCGCAGAAGCTGGGCGAGTCTCTCTTGATGCAGCAGTCAGAACTCAATGACAAGCTGCGCGAAGTGGAAGAACAGCAAGGCGAGGCGGAGATTACACCCGAGTTGCGGCAAAGACTGGCTGATCTAGAAAAGGAACATAATGACGTGGGCAAAGAGATTGCGCGGGCACTGCTGGGCCCGAAATCCAGAGCTGTCAGCGCAGAAGAGAAGCCCGGCATGGAGCAGGCCATCTACTCGAGCCAGGCGACAGCATCTCCTTCAAAAGTTATGGCCCCTAGCCGGCGCCAGCGCAATCAGCCGAGCAATCGGGGCGATGACTTGCAGTTTGCGGCCGATATCAGCACCTCTCTCCTCGCCCAGGTTCGACAACTACAAAGTGCCGTGGCGGAACGAGATGAGCTGTTGAAGGAGGTCAAGTCCGAACGTGACCGTCTGGAGAAAGATGCTGCTCTTTTCTCGCAGCGTCTGCGAGCCTTGGACGAGAGCGAACAAAAGTACAAGGACGAGAACTGGAATCTCGAGACCCAAACCCACGAGTTGCTCGCAGCTGCCCGTGAAGCTGCCGACCGCGAAAAGCGGCTCACTGCAAGTTTAGCCGCCACAACCGCCGAGAAAAGCCGGATACAAAGTGAAATGGATGAAGTGAGAGCCGCCCATGAAAAGTTAACCACTGATCATGCCACTGCCAAAAAAGCTCATGATTCCGAGCTGCATACTCTGAAACGCACAATAGATTTGGGCGACAGCGAGAGGTCATCGTTACAGCACAAGATTGACGAGTTGACGGCACAAAACCAGGAGCTCGCCCGAGCTGTTGCTGCTCGCCTGCGCGGCGCTCAACCGGATGCGGCTCCTGCGAATCAAGAGCATGAAGAGGACCTGAGGGACCTTGAAGCTCTAGAACATTCACCACCTCCATCCCCTACTAAGGCTACTCCAAGGCCAGGAGCTTTGGAATCGGAAACATTACGTAGCTCTCTACACCACGCCCATCGGATGATCCAAAATCTCAAGAACAACATCCATCGTGAAAAGACTGAAAAGATTGAACTCAAACGCATGCTTCAAGATGCCCGAGATGAGCTTGAGCAACGACGGGGAGACGGTTCTTTGGGTAGTGCAAGCAAACGCCAAAAGACCAAACCTGACCCTTTCAAGAAACCAGCCCGTCCTGATATGCTGGGCGGCAGCCGAAGGGCGCGGACCGATGTGGAACTCGAGGACGATGACTGGGAAGATCATGCGGTCGAAACGCCAAGTCGTCCCGTCAGTCAGAAACACTTGGCCGTGCCGTCTGCCGGTGAAGGCATTACTGATGCAAGCGATGCATACCAAACGGCGAACGAGACAGAAGGCAATTTTGAAACAGCAGATGAGAGACATGCGACGGAGAGTGAGGATTTCCAAACGGGTGCGGAAAGTCTGGCCGGCGACAGTACAGACGACCTCACCGAGACAGAAGATACAGCCTCGCATAGTCGAGGGGCAGGTTCTTCTCGTCGTCCAAGACCCAGTCTCACGTTCAAGCCTGCCGGAGATCGTCAGTCATTCATTAGCACCGCTTCCACCTCTGCTGGAGAAGAGGAAGAAGCGCTCAAAACGCCGGTGGTGACACAAACTCACAAATTCCGACTTAGAAATGGACGGCAATCATTCGCTCGCCAATCCAGAGTTCCAACCGACAGCACACCGACTAATCTGTACTCGGACACTCTGTCTCAAGACTCTCCCGCAACGGTCACCAGTGACCGTAGCCCACCCGCTGCTGAGCAGAGTCTGTTTGCAGAGTTAGGTGGGCTCGACGAGACAGCGAGTTTTGGAACTCCTGGGAGAGCCAGCTTAGCCTCCGTCGCATCTACACCGGGCATCCCTGTTTATACGCCAATTAGACAGCTTACACAGCAAGAGACACCAAAAAGCGCTGTCAGGGCTGCTATGGTCGATGCTGCAACGATGACTGATTCATGGGAGCCAGAACGAGATCTACCTGACCAGAGTGGCCGTGCAGAAGAGCCTGTTGAGGAGACACCTTCTCCCTCGAGCGAGAGGGCGCATTCGCCATTGCCCTCTGACTTCCCATTGCCTCCGACAGTGCCAACCTCACCAGTCAAGCATATCGACCACAGCACGCAGTACACTCCGCAGAGAGGATTACAAGAAAGTCCGATTAGGAACACTGCGTTCATCACGCCTCCGAAAACTGTCTGGGATGAGGCCCAGAGTCCAGAAATGATTCACTCCGAGGTCGATGCTGCGACTCAGCCGCGGACACCCACAAGGTTCGAATTCTCAGGTCTGGTAATGCATGATACCACGCCAGTGTCTCCAGAAACCCCTCAGCCGACGCAAGCCGAGCCATACACCTTCTCTGCCATTCAGTCTCAAACAACTGAGCCCGTGCAGTCTCCCGCTAAACCGACCTTCAATGGCGTCTCGGCTTCAACGCAAGCTGATGATCTTCCAGACCGTCCACGAACGGCAGAACGCGTCGTTGGAACGGGGCTTCTCGCATCTGCTGCAGCTGCTTTGGGCTTTGCGAAATCCAAGGAGACGCAAGTTCCCACAATAGCAGAGGATGAGACGAGTGAGCCAGAGAGAACGGTCAAAGAGCCTCTTGCTGAGGAAGGTGCTCCTTTGAAAGATGTGTCCGGCAACAGGGGTCAACCCCAGGGGACATTGGGATCAGAAATGAAAAAAACGGCGCAGGAAGAACGACCGCCCCCCACCTCCAATCATGACCGTGGCTCTCAAACGCTTCTTACAGCTGAAGAGATCGACGAGGCTCTTCGCCCTAAGACTGCAGTCCCCATAACACTTCCACCAAACGGCGAGTCCGCACAGAATGTCACCAGTCCCCTCAGCCCGTTGACTCCAACGGAGGGAGCTTTGATGAGTGATGCGAATGCACCTCTCACGATCAAATCAGGCCCAGAGTTCACTGCCACGGCGCCAGTTTCAGCCCCATCTCCCATCAAGCGACCGTCTAGCGCGTCAAGTCAGCGAGTATCCAGCGCAGCATCACATCCGCCTCTCCCAGCTGATCATAAGGAAGTGATCGCTAAGGCCAGCAGCCGGGTAGCATCGCCCACCAAAGAACTCGGCGGTTCAGGTCAGACATCAACGGTTATGGGCCCACCAGCTTTCCCCGCCTCTGCAATGCGTCGGCCACGCACTCCAGGAGAGTCTGTGCGGTCTCCCACTCGCGACAGCAATCAGCCACGGACGTCCAATGTCAGCCGTACACAGCGTGGGACTGTCACTTCTCAGATATCGCGTCGTTCCTCAGTTTCCTCGTTCGCCTCGGAAATAGATGAACGCTTCAACATGCACCAGACAGGACAAGTCTCTGCTCACAATTTTAGTACCGACCCAAGAATCATTCAAGCCATCACGCAGACCATGATCGGTGAATTCCTGTGGAAATACACACGAAAGGCCGGGCGGTCTGAAATGTCCGAGACCCGGCATCGCCGGTATTTCTGGGTGCATCCTTACACCAAAACTCTTTACTGGTCGGACCAGGACCCCCAAACAGCCGGCAGGAGTGAGTTGAGGGCAAAGAGCGTGCTCATAGAAAGCGTTCATGTCGTTCCTGACGACAATCCCATGCCGCCGGGACTGCATCGGAAAAGCCTCGAGGTGATCACCCCCGGGAGACGCGTCAGGTTTACCGCGAGCACCGGCCAGCGACATGAGACCTGGTTCAATGCACTCAATTACTTACTGCTCCGCGGTGAGGAGAACAGTCAATATGCAGCCGGTGGGAATGAAATTACTCGAGATGACTTGGAAGAGTTCAACGTGAATGGCGCCGGTTATGGAGCTACCTTGATTCCAAGCAATAGCCGAATGAGTCTCTCAAGCTACAACTCCCGTACAACGCGAGGCTCCCACCGTAACTCGGGGACCCAGCGCCAACAGCTCCCGCCCGGCGCGATGGCAGCCAGCAGTACCACGCGTGTCCCTCAGGACTCCACGGCGAGCCGCACCGCTCCAAACTCCACAGTGCGGCGAAGTCGGGTGGAACAGTCTCAAGAACCTGACAAAGATCGCACAGTTCGCGCTAGCAGCGTGAGTCGGTTTTCGCGTATGCTGGGGTCAGTGACTGGACGGACGCCTAGAGTGAGCGAGGCGACGGTCAACACTCCTACACGCCCTAGCGGCACAAGGAGTGAAGGGGGGAGTATCTACGATGCCAGCGTTGTTAGCGATGGGCGGAAGGATTCTGCTGAGGAGTTGAGGAGGGAGATGCTGAGGCAGGAGGAGGCGGCGTGGAATGGAGGACTGGAGAATGTGAGGGCATGTTGTGATGGTACGTCCTTTGTCCCCCCCTAATGAATGCACTTTGTCGAACCCGGTTACTGATATCGTTATTGCAGGCAAACACGATGTCTCGACCCTGAGTCACAGTCACCGCCATGCCTCGTCAATCAGCCACGGGCACAGGAATCTCGGCTTGAGCATGAGCCTCCGAGGCTCGGTCAGGAGACGAGATCAGTCCAGCACTCCAGGCCCCACTGCCTCTACCTCTGCGGCGTCCGGATTGAACGCAACGACCCCCACGAGACAAGCGGCAGCGGCCACAGCGTCATAGAGGACGTTGAGGCTGTGCTCGAGCGATGGGGGGATAAATTGAGAACGAATCAACGACGACTTTGGCGCATCTTCCCTTGATCACGGTTTTCCTTGTCGCTTGCACCTTTGCTCTCCAACCACCAAAAAAAAAAGTCGAGGGTCCTTATCATCTGGATTGTATCAGGCGTCGGTTCTACCACCTTTTTCCTATGTCTGCAATGTCAGTTTTCTGTGGTGATTAGCATGGCAATGCACGGTGACGACTTTGATGTGGTGGACAGAGCAAGTACTGAAGTCTGAGTCTGAGTTTGAGGTTGAGGGTTGAGTAGGGGCCTTGTCCTGGATGAGGCCAGCAGGGCATCGGAGCATCGGGGCATCAGGGCCAAAAGGCACGCAATCTTGTTCTTAATGTTTTGTTTGTTTCTTACTTCCTTCGTTGTGCTCTATTTTGTTCCTGCTGGTAGATAGTGGTGGTGGTGGTGGTTCCTCGCAACACGGTCGTAGTCATGCTCATGCTAATGCTCACGGGGCGTACACACGGGCACGGAGGTATTGGTTTGAGAATAATGAATGAATCGAGATGAGAAACGAGTTCTGTGCTAGTCTTCTTTATTTCTTGCTTGCCTGCTACAGAACCTACCCACCTATCTCCCTACTTACCTAGGTCCCGTGTGTCGAATGACCCATCCACCATCCACCGCTTTGCTTGCTGCTACTGCTACTGCTGCTGCGGCGATGGGGTGTGGATGTGAGTGAGGGAGGGTGAGGGCGTGGATGATGTGATGGCATCTATATTCCCCTGGTTCTTCCCTCTCTTTACTTCCCCTTGTTCCTATCTCCTTTGTTCTCCTCCTCCCCTTCCCCGACGCCGTCGAAGCCAGTGTGCAGGTGGAGGGGGAGAGTAGAGCCGAGTGCTGAGCGTTGAGTGCTGTGTGCCGGAGTCGGAGTATAAAGGAGGTATTCATTCTGTCTTTCCAAAGGTGCCACGATGGGCTGATTGATCGGACGCTCGACAAGTTGACTGATTAAATAGCATACCTAGGTGGCTGGCTAGACAAGTCGAGAAACTATCCACCAGCAGCTTTCATTCGAATTGGTCATTATCTCATTTCCTCCTCGTCATTTCATTCCTGTCGCTCCACCAGCTGCGTTGTCCACGGACCATGACCATGACCCAAGTAACAGGCCTGGCGAGGGTTCAGCGAAGATCGGAGTATATTGTACTACATCTTGTAGTCGATGCCTCTAGGGCTCGTCCCTTCCCTCCAACTCTTTTCTCCCTCTGGTCCTCTTTGAGCTGGTTCAGGTCTCCTTCCTTCTGGTTGCCTTCCGGTATTCGAGGCTATGGTTGGAGGTGGTTTTCCTCTCAGAGAAGAGACCAAGATCGTGCTGTCTCCTGCCATGGAATCAGTGTAGGCCTTGGGTAGGGTGATGGCAAGTCTGCCCTCGGGTAGAGTGGTAGCACAAGTTGAGATCCTCGGCGTCTGTTAGATAACATCCCATTATCTTTTGAGGTAGAGCATTGCCCCCTATTTGCAATCCAGTCCTTAGCAGCTTATAGTGCTATTTGTGACCATTTTCTCCCAGACACCTGTTCCATCACATAATATAAACCTTCTTAACCTGATCCCAAGTGAAACTTTGACCAGTCGTGGGATCTCTCACTTCCCCTTCCTTGCCAATCTGTACCTCGTGCATGCCGCCTTCGCCACCAAGTCCGCCACCGCCAGCCATGACGAGTTTTCGCTGCAACTCTTCCAGCCGTTCACGGCCGTAGATGCGCCCGTTGGGTAAGACAACAGGATCCGGTTCAACAGAGCTAGTAGTGTGGTGTGCGTAGGGGACATCGCGCGCCAGTTCGTTCAGCTCCATGCTGCAGATCGGACACAAAGAGGAATTCGTCGCGATACGAGCGTGACCCGGCGTTGAAGAGCTGGCAGGGTTATAGGCACTGTGGCATGCAGGAGTTTTCAATGCTGAGAGACCCGCTGACAGTGCGACGTGAAGCAGTGGCTGAATTGGTAGGGACAGCAAGGTGTGGTGGGTTTCGACAAACAAGTTGGATAAGTGGTGCCACCGCGATGGGGCAAACAGTGTGCGATATGGCTCGGTAGTTGTGTCCGGTGACTGCACCAATAGACCAGCTGCTTGCATGATCGACACTTTTCGGGACGCGATATGCGGCGTCAGGTACTGTTGGGCATGGACTCTCGCCTCCATTTTCTTTGCGGTTGTCCCTGCGCGGACCAGTTCAATAAATTGTTGGAACCGGAGTTCAAATTCGAGGTCAGTGGTTTTGTGGGGCGCTGTGACGAGTTTCTTGAGGGAGTTTTTGTTCTCGTTTATCCAGGCCATGGCGTCCCTGGTTTCGCCGCGGGTGAGTGACGAAGCAATCTTATGGCATGTAACGAATGTGTCAAGGTCAATCAGGTGAGAGATCTGCTTGGTCTCAGCGAGTGAGATGGCTGTTTTTGAGTAGCCTGAGCGGAGAAGGTAATCGACAATGAGGCGGTCGAGACGAGCTCGTGACCACTGGTCGTATTTGACGTCCACCAGGGAAGGAATGTCGTATAAGTCTTGTAAGTGCTTGATTCGCTTGGCCGAATGGTCATGAAGAGCCTCTTCCTCGATGTGTAGTTTTTCCAACTTGCGTTTGAAGTTCTGCATCCTTTGAATCATGGCATCGAGGGAGGCCAGCGTCTGCTCGGTGGTTTGTGACGAGCTGAGTGCAGCATTTGCGGTATCCTTGAGGGCGGGAAGGATGTAGTCTCTCTCTCGCTCCACATAACGTTGGGTATTTCTGAAATTGCGTTTGACGAGTTCATGGGGGAGGCGGAGGAGTGGTTGGTCCTGTCGTCGCACCGTCAGATACACTTGACTTTGCATACGGTGCCCGATCAGTGGGGTGCATTACCAGCAGGACATGGCTGTCTGCGTTGAGTTTGGTGGCAGACAAGTCTGCGGCCATTTTGGGACGCTGGAGGTGATGTGGGAGTAATCGACAACTTATATCGAAGAGCAACCTAGACACATCTGGATGACACTCTGTGGTTCATTCGTCTTGGTGGTAGACAAGGTAGTCAAGTGAGTGAAGTCGTCGAGTCGTCAAGTCTAGTAGGTGGGAGACTGCGGGCAGGCGACCCGGGCATTATGACAGCGGAGTGCTCTGCAGTAGCGGCTACGGGTAAGTATAGCACCTGCGACGGCAACGAAACAAATTCCAGAAAGAGAGGCACATGGCACACATGGCAAACCACGGCACACACATCTCCACTCCGTGCTTCGGTACTCTACTCATCTAATTGTACATGATTTGTGCAGCGGCATTATGTTACCATGTTACGAGACTCTCAACTCGGCTCTCGGTTGCGTTGCCTTCGACCGCGTTCTGAAGAAATCCAACAGCGAGGGCATAGTCCAGTCTACTTGTATGTATGCCTTCGACAAAACCACTGCAAGTTAGGCAGCCTGTGGCGCTTTTCACCCTGACATGCACGCAGTCCCTGCTTCAGGAGCCTCTTGGAAGTAGGGCTCGTTTGCAGCCGAGCTATCTATTCATCCAACATAGCGGACAAAGACTCCCGCAGACTTGTTGTACGAAGCAGCCCAGTGGGCAATTGTTGCGAGGCCGGATCCCCTGGCATTTTCTAACCGAATACGATGTACGCTTTGCACAGCCTCGAGGCCTGGAAGAATCCGCTCAAGAGTCTCGGACGACTGTAATCCGTCAGTGTCCATACCATGACGACAGGCTGATGCGGCCACGCTCCACCTTAGCCGGCGTAAGCAATTGCCTCGCAAAGCTTTAAAGGCCAGAGAAACATCATGTTGGCTGGTAAGAAGTAATTCAGCCGCTGTTGCCGTCCAAGTCGTCTTTGGCCACCATGACAGTTCCGGTGCGTCCAGCTATCCTCACCGCCGTCGCGGTACTCCAGCTTGTCCTAAGCTTCATTGCTCTGATCCTTGCGGCCTTTTCTGCTGTTTGTTTCGGCGCCGAGTTTGCGTATGGCGTTGTTTGGTGGTCGGTAAGTGCCAATCCCATCTAGAGTGTGAGTTCTACACGATTCGCATGCTGAATGCAGAACATTGCTTAGTTTGGCTGGACACTGGTCATTTCTTGCCTTCGCTGGTGGACTCATGATCTTCGACGCTCGACCATAGAACAGCTGGTCCATCTTGCCTTTGAAGTTTTCACTCTGCTCGACTGGGTGGTCGCCACCGGTGTCCTTGTTTCTTTGAACATACACTTGCATCACCTCCGCCAAACATATGCATTCGATGTCAAGCATGATATCCCACTGACGGGCGAGTTGATAACGCATCTATTTACGAGCGTGGGTATAGGTGGGCTTTACTGCAGCTATGCTTTGAATGCAGTCACGGGTATAATCTTGTAGGTCGTATCGCTTTGATTAGATTCTTCCTGCTGACATGGTGGAAGCATAATGCTTCTGTTCTCGACCTATGGGAGTATCAAGCTTCTGAGAATATCAAGAGAACAAACATTGAGCGAGAATCTTGAGAAAGACGGTTCGTACGAGAAGCTTTCAACGCAGGAGCAACTGGTACGAAAGGTGCCATCCTACTGAACGATGCGGACGCTTTCAGAACTTCTTTGCAAGAGCCGATAAAGGACCAGTTGAACCCTCACAGGGATGCCGCTCGATGATGAAGCCGTTACGACAGTCTCGGATCCTCATCCCAACAGCGAATACCCGAGATCCTTCCCACTACCCATCTCCACCAATCTTTTCCGCATGGCCTCGGCCCTTTCGCCCTTGCGTCCCTCGATCGAGAACTGCGCTCTGTCGACCCAGTCTCCAACGGCATGCTGCAAGACTTGTCGGGCACGCTCGGTTCCATGGCCTGCCAATCCCACGGATCCGTGCAACGTCATCCGACCCAGCTCCTTGGACGTGTCGATGCCCTTGTAGACACCTCGATGAAGGATGTTGCTGTCGTAAAAGACCGCGTCTCCAGGCTGCAATTCGACCAGGAGTTGGCCTGGTAGATTTGGCTCGTAGGGGGCTGCTTCTCTCTCCGTCTCGGTCCTTACTCGCCGATGACTGCCCGGTACCACAATGAGAGATGCGTCTTCAAAAAGCGCAATGTTATACTGCGCATGTAACTGTTGACCCTCGGCGCTTTTATCCTTGAGCTGTCTCTCTTCTTCTTCAGGCGTCACGTCGGGCCGAATGTCGTCTCGATGCCAGCGAAGCTCAAAGTCAACCTGGTCGGCAGGACTGACCAGGAGATTGAACAGTTCCATCACAAGCTTGTCGTCGCCTTCCGGGTCGCCCTTGAGACCGACGAGCTCTTTGACCACGTCGAGGATCTCGTCCGAAAAGTAGACTTCGGCGAAAGTGTCTCGGACGTTCATGTCCGGGTGAAGCAAATGCTGGACGCCCCATATGTTGTCGCCTGGTTGCCATTCCTGCCAGGGTGGGTATTGCTTGGGCACGGTGCGCACGTATGGCCATTTACCGTTCCTTGCCCGCTCGGTGGTGTACTTGCAAGATGCTTTTAGCGCCAACACGACGTGTGGTGGCAGCAGATGCGGGATCTTGACAAAGCCGTCTTTGCGTAGGGCGTCGAGATATGGGGTGGAGGACACCATGGTTTTTTTGTGTCGAGCTTCTTGTCGGGGAAGCCCGCCACGCGCCAGATGTAGGATGGGACAATGTACAAGAAACTCGAGTATGAGGGGTTGATGGTTATGTGACCAAGATCTGGATCCGAATCTCAGTCTCAGTCTCTGGAGGCGTGAGGATCGAGGGGCGGTGGTGGTGGTGTCTTCCCCGCACCAACGTCGGTGCCTCGCTTCCGACTGCAACGTACCAAGTTCCCAGCGCAGCCTGCGCCACTCACAGTCCTCGGCCTCCCCCTTCGCTGATGTGTGGCACCCCTTCACATTATGTACATGTGTTGCAGTGATAGATCCACCGAAACCCTTTCTAGCGGCCATTGAACCAGTGGCCCGAATTCGAGAGGCAGCACACGCGCAATGGCCCGGACCAGACGGGCACCTACACCCTCCAGCCACCATATGTCCCTAAACGCCTCCAGAGCCACGCCGTAATGCGCCAGGATCGCGAGCGCCATTTGGTCCTGAGCTCGGAGCAGTCGAACCAAATCGGCCCCGACGTAATGAGGCCAACCGATCATGTCATCAAAGATCCGACGCTCGGTGTCTTGGGTGGGGAACGCGTTCGTCAACATCTCGATGCTGCGCACATAGACGGGGATGTTGGCTGTTGTTTCTCTCGCGACGCTCAATCCGGGATTGTCGCCCAGATGATGCACGTACGACAAGAGGCTGCCGAGCGCGTTTTGCGGGCCCTCGATCAATTCGGAGAGTATGCTTCGAGGCTCGGTCCCCCGTGCCATCAGAGGTTGCATGCCGCCTTGCCGCAGCCATACTTCGCCTTCAAAAGCAATCACAGTGGCGCCAATCACGTATTCGAAGACGGAAGCGACTTCGGCAATGTACTCGTGGCCGTCGATCTCGCTGTCCAACACGGAGATAAACGAGTACTCTGTAAAAGGTCAGTAAAACACACAAAAATCCCCGGGACCAAAGGAAAACTTACGGATGGCAAGAAGCAGGGCGGAAAACGCAAAGAGAGCGTGACAGTTCTCCGCCGTGATGTTTTCAAGCTGCGGAATATACCCCTCCAACGCTCTGTCCTGGTGTTGGCTTGCAAGGTCGAGGTACTTTGTCTGCAGTGGAAGTGGGGATGTACATCGAATATGCATCGCGGCCAATGCCAGCACCCCGTGCCTCAGAAAGGGCTGGCTCAAGGCAAGACCCGGGACTGTCACCTGCCACATTGGAGCCAATTCGTACCGGTCACCCATGGTGAAGCAGGTGGCCTCTGACCAGCGCCGGATGAGTTCTTCATCATGCTGATCGAGCATGTCGGTCATGTGTTCGAGACTCTGGGCGCTGGCTGATGCTTGGGGGGTGCTGCTTGAGCTCTCGCCCGAGGACTGCACCAGCGGTCCACCACTGGGATCCGAGTCGAGAAACGAACAACGCCCACCGAGTCTGTTGCAGTTGGCACAGATAGGGCGCTCCTCACCACACCTGATCCTTCTCTGTTTGCAATTGGCACATCCGTGGCGAGACTTGGTATGGAACCGGCGGGACGGCATTCTGAATCATGCTGTTTTTGGGCAGTGACAATGGAGGTTTTGATAAACACAGGGCCAAAGTTGGCACTGCTCCGAAAGTGACGAGGGACATATTGGCAGCCCTCTTATAGCCTTCTGGCCCCTTTGCACCTCTGCCATTCTTCCGACCGTTTATCGCCAAAGACTCGGTTGTAGCTTCCAAGGCGCACAATTGCCTGACTCTTGAACCGAGAGCAATTGGCACCCAAGTGTTTCAAGGGAAGGGCGACGACGAACAACGGCCCAGCGAGCGGATCAGGCGCACAACTAGCTTCCGGACTGAACACCAGCTGCGTATGCAAGGTCAAGGTCAGAGTGGCAACAATAATTCATATGGAAGCTGTGCATCCCCGTGTGCGGCGCGAGGCTGAGACGGGGCAGGGGGTGGGGGGGGGGGTTAGTTAGTGTGCAGCGTTTAAAGCCGCTAGGCGCTCTGGACGACGCGACCTGATTGCTCCGTCGGAGCTAACACTGGGGCTGAATCGCCAGGCTAGCGGGCGAACCCCTGTCACCGAGCCGGCTTAGAACCGATGCTATACTGCTTGTGTATGGGGGACGCTGAAGAGACGGCATGGCCTCCGCCAATCAAGCAGAAATTCTTGTGTGTTCCCAGCATCGCCACCTCGTCCAGGGCCATCTCGGTTCTCGAGGGCGTATGTGTCCCTTCGATGTCTCGGGGAAATGCCTCTTTCGACTCGCTTGGGCATGGTGTACGGTGCTCCTCGGCTGTGTAGACAGCGAAACGGCATTGGATACTGGATGCTTGATTTCACAAGAGGAGATGGTATTGATTGAGATTTGCCCTGGATCCGGCCTCTGGTAGAGAGTTTTGTCCTATGTAATGTACAATTGGCCGCTATGCTCGAGGGCAAAAAGTACCGAATTTCCGACCGAATGACAGACCACCTTCGAGCAGCCGGGAATGCCTTTCGGAGGGGTTTCTAGAGGCAGGCCGAATACACAGCCATAGAGGTCGATTCGAAAATGATGGAGAAACAAAGTCGAGACATTCGTCAACCGCTCGTCGTGGTCTGAGGCGTCTGAAGCGCCTGCAGAAGAAATCCATTCCATCTCTCATCGCAAGACTTGTTTGGCACACTCATTGTTGACATTTCCATCCATCCTTCAGTGCAACTCACCCCTCGAGGGCTCTGAGTCGACCTTCCAAGGATTCGCGTGCCCCAACCAAAAGCCGCTCTATAAGTTTCTTGTTCTTCGGGTTGGCCGTCAGCCTGTGGAAATTGGGATCTTGTCTCGTGCCACCCTCGGCGTCGTCTGAGTTCGGCTCCAGCGATGTTCTCTTCTCAAGTCCGATATCGTACAAAGCTGTCTGAACATACCTGCGCTGTTCTTCGAGGCTATTCTTTTGCATTTCGAGTGTCTTGCTAAGGGCCTCAAATGTGTGCTGCCGGTTGATCGCCTCTTCCCAAAGCTTTTTGGCCTCCGCCGTAGGTCTCCACGATTCAGGTTGATCTTTCTGCCTCTCCTCGAAGGTGAAGAAGGCGTATGTCCAAGCTGTGATCATAGCCTTGAGAATTTTCATATCCCGGGCTCTCTGGGGATCCTCGTCGTCCTCCGCAGGGAAAAGGGACTCAAGGTCTTTGAGATCGTTGTACAAAGTGCATGCAATCTTGACCATGGCGCTGCTTGCAAATATCTCATCCAGTGCAGAACGGAATCGCGGATCTCTCTCAACATACATTCTACAGGCGCGGATCAGGCAACATGAATCAATGCCCATTGTTTCCGCGACCAGAAAGAGTGCAGTTGTGACAGGCGTGGGGCCATCGCGTGAGTCCTCCACCACAATCTTCTCCTGAACCTCGGTCCAGTACGCTCGCTGAGCATCCGTATCTAGTGTATGACTCTGCTGAGATTCCGTGACAACGTCTTTGCCTGCTTTCAGTTGTTGCTTGATATAATCTCCGTATCGATAATAGAATTGGGTCTGCTTCAGCTTGCGCGCATTTCTCACGAGGTCCACAGCAAGCGCTGATGGTATCACAAATGCCAATTCGTTTTTAGCGGCCCACTTGTCGAGCTCAAACACTGCTTGGTATGCATCTACAAGTGTCCGCGCCGTGGCCCGGAGATCTTGGCTGGCTTGCAGGGCGTTTGAAGTAGCTGACTTGTATTTCTTCGCAAATGCAAGCTGTCTTGGCGTGATGTTGCGTCTTAGCTTCAAAGCACGAGCGTACTCCAATCTGGCCTGCATGGCTTCGGCATTGTACTCGAGAGCACTGTCTTTTGGTTTCGGTCGGTCATGGTCGAGAAGCAGCTGGAAGCCGGCCAGGCTACAACCATCGTCAGCTGTGATGAGCGGTATGCTAGGGCTGTTCCCGGCCATGATTAGCAGGATGGGTGAAATATCGGAGTGTCAAGTTTCAAACGCATCTGAGGGCCTGTTGAGATACTTATACCCTTCAGCCATAGAGTCTGGCCAACTCTTGGCGCGAATGGGAAAACATAGCGTCACCAAGGGACGTGTGACACGGACGTGCTCCGGGTGCCAGATCGCGCATGACAGGGCCTCTCCAATGTGACTGACAGAATGCAAAGTGCCTTGGATTGATGAAGAAGAGAGGCTGTGGCTATCGCAGAACACAGAAAGGGGCCTGATAGAGACTAGTCCTATATTGGTCTGGTTCCCTATCATGTGACACGCTCGAATCTCAACCCCTGAATTGCATCCAGTCAATCGGTCATTCATCGTTCATGATCCCCATCTCAAGCTTCTTCATATGCGCTTTGTTCACCGGCAGTGCCACTTTGTCTCACTATGCTGAAGGACTTTGTTCGTCTTTGTCATGCTTCGTCTCTTTGATTCACCCGTCTTTCTGCCCTATCTCGTCAATGGACGCTGCTGCGACTGCCATTGTTTCCTTCTCTGCCTCCACTTCGTCCTTGTTCTTCGAGCTATGCCTCGTCTAGCATCCTATAAGAGGTCTACGGATCCATGGCGATACAACGTTGCCAGACAACATCCCAACTCATCATTCAGTCGCAAACATGCCTGTCACGTTCAAATTTGTGGCGGAAGACGCTCAAACCGCACCTGCAGCACCACCTTCTGACCTGGCATCCTTTGGCATTCATACCATCTTCCGCCAAGAGGCCTTTCGGTATGCCGATTTTTCGAAGTACCTCCCCCTGGCAGAACTGGACAAGGACGCCTATGACCTCGCACCAATTGTATACGACCGCATGAAACCGGCTCTCAGACTTGCAACACTGTTCATGAGACATCTGATGCCAGAATTCGCACGCATCGCGTTCGCTGAGGTGGAGCAGTGTGTGGACTCGGATGGCCTCGAGTACGAGGAGCTGACGGATGCATGGGAGTACCTACCAGAAGAAACAGAATCCTTTGAACGAAACTGTCTGACACGACTATGCTCCGACTATCGCTTCACCATCTTGACAGGCGACTTCGCGCGAAGCCTATGTGATGGCCACGACGAGCTAGCTGGTACTTGCGCCCTTCTCACCCATATTCCTGACGCTCGCTACGATCATGCTTACCCACAAACTGGCTTGAACAGCTCATGGCTGTGGTACTTGACCAGAGACGACTGGGACACCATATCCACCCAAGAAAAATACGCCAAATACTTCATGTTTGCGACCACCTTGGTCCATGAGCTCGCCCACGCTGTGTGGATAGATCGAGAATTGTCAGGCTTCCATGTCAAAGGTGTGGAGAACGGTGAGATTACCTTTAATGCGCCCGAACCCCGATGCTTCGACTCTCAACAGTTTGAAGAACTTGGCTGTGCCATGGAACTCGAACTCTTTGGGAGCCTACCGGCCTTTCCCCACCTCGGAACCCCCACGACTACGGAAAGAGACTGCCGCGACAAGCCTTCCAACATCCTGTTCACACTCTTGGACGTTCAGGGAAGAGCTATTGATATCCACAAAGCAACGGCCAGGACCATCTATTCATTCTTTGATCCTCACTTTTGGTACCCACTAGAAGAGAATCTGTCCCCGGCTTACATAATCGAGCTCGTGGAGACTCGTAGAATGCCTCGCCGTCGACTGTCAACTTCTCTTTCTGATCCAATGGATCTCGACGAAATCAATGCGCCGGTCCTTTCAATTCCCCGTCCTGGAATGTTGAAACCTGCAATCACGGCCGACAATGAACTGTTCGGTTGAGTGCTCCTCTTCTCGGTGAGTCCAGTTTCTCTTTTATCCCCTTGCCCCTTTCCCCCACCAGTGAGGATACCTGTTGTGTTTGTGCTCTAAGCATATCCCCTCATTAAATACGGAATAGGTATCTTGCTTAATATGAAGGTAAATTTCCAACAGGTTCACTTTGATATGATTAAATTGTAGTCCACTACCCATGAAACTCTCGCTCTTGTCAACTCAGATTATTCTGGTCTTAGACTTTCTGCTAGGAGCTATCACAGTCAAGCCTGTCGAAATGACGGTGTGATGACTTGTCCCGCAAGTGAAAGCCTTCCTTTGTCAAGCCGTTTCCCTTCTGCTGTGGCTGGTTTGGATGTTGACGCAGATTACAATGAAATTCCAGCCAAAGAGTGCCACTATCGAACTCCTTTTGTTCATGTGATGTCTCTTTGTGATATGTGTATATTCTGCACTTAACAATGACTGTCGAACAAGGCACAAAGAAAAGAGGCAGCACGAAGAGACATCGATGTCTTGACGCCTAGCTGTCTCTTCTACCAACTGCTTGAGATCGCTCATACGATGGAAAAGCCTGAAATTCCCAAACACATCTATACTGTCCCCTCTTCACCATAGAACAAACAACACGACTGGAGACCCCAACCATCCATAATGGCTGTCAGGTCGAGATCGGCAATTCCGTTATTCATATTTTTGGCCATCGTGCTCCTTTTCCTGCCCTGCGCAGCCCTCCTCTTCATATGCTTCCGTCGAAGGCATCGGAGAAGAGCTGACGACGTATCGAGGAACAAAGCCACAGACGCCGTCGCCGGGAGCATGCCGAACTGGGCAGCACCCATCGAGCTAGGCAACATCCAACCACCACCGCCGGTGGCAACGATCCGTCCCATCCGCTCTCTGCAGACAGCGAAGAACAGACGTTTCCCGACCACGCACAGGGCCGCTAGTGGGATGGACAGTCCGTTCGACAATCCCCGTACACCGACGGCTGAACTCGCTGCGTCGGAGCCAACCAAGCCCGGCGAGAGTCGCAGTATCCAGGTGCAGAATACGGAGTACCTTGCAGCGCAGCCATCACGAAACCTGTCCCAGCATCCTGCGACCTCTCCGACATTACACGTTGCCCGCTACAATCTTCAAGCAGCGTTGGTCATGGAGCAAAGTTCCGCCGAAGTGCGGAGGGCCGGGCAGAGATCAGCCTCCATCAGTGACGCGCCAAGGGTGAAGAGCCAGATTGTGAAGCCCGAGCAGGCTGCCGCAGCGGCGTTTGAGGATTCTCACTCCCCGCCGGTGCCGAGCGTCGATGCGGGGGGGTACACTTCGGAGCACGTGCCCAAGGGGTGGGTGTGAGGTCAAGACAAGCTTGGAAAGAAAGGATGGTTTGATGGCACAAGAGGAACCGAGAATGGGAGCTTCAGCATAAGAGAGTGGTGTGACAGAATCTGGAAGTGAGGGATTGTGTTAGTTGGTGAGAATTTGGCCGTCTTCCCCCCCTTGTACGGGATATAGATAGGCATTGAGTTGGACACAATCATGAGGAATGCAACCCCATTTACACACAAACATCTCGAAAAAGTAGTCAACTTCCAGTTCTTTCTCCCAGCCCATGGACTGGCTCTGTGCGACTCTTGTGCACATTGCGAGCGTGAAGGGCGGGCTCGGCGGGAGGATCCGACAATCAGGGGCGCCAGCCTCGTCGACCTCCCAGCCCCTCGGCGACCTGAAATCGAAAAAGCCCATGCTCTCTTCCCCTTTCGCACGCCACGCTCCTTGCTAAGAAAACGGCGCACCGTGGGGATTTCCCGTCCCTCCCTGGCTCTCTGTTGCAAGGTTTTCTCGCATGTGTTTTGGTATGATGAGATCCATCATATATTCAGATCCCCCCCCCCCCCGGCTTCACCCTCCTATTGGGTATTCCTCATAGAGGTCCCTCCGGCCACAGCCCGGCCGGCCCGACCGATCACGACATGGCGCTCCGAAATGACGCGGGCGCTCTCGAGCCGTCTACTGTACAAGTAGTAGTGGCCATTGCGAGAGTGGATAGACCTGTTCGCCAATTACGGAGGAGAAAAAGCCGAGGGTTGGGATCGCTTGCCCCTCGTCGTCTCGCGAGAGAGGCGGCCTTGTCCGTCGTGTGAAAGGGCCTGGCGAGACGAACGGGGAGGGTCGAGGCCGATCCCCAATGAAGAATGGTAGGGAGGCCACGGGGGTGGTGCGGAAAGTATGAATTGTGTTGGAATCGTGGTCAAGCCTTTTTTTTTTCTCGAAGAATGCCGTTATCGGAGGTGATCAAGCGGGAGGAAGGGCCGTAGTCTATGTTGTCTTGGAGGTCTTGGGGGGATCTCATGCCCCTGGGAGGAGAAACATCTTTGAAAGGACGAAGTCTCGACGGGGTAGGATGAGTAGGACCAGGGGACGGTGTTCGAGCTCGAGCGCTGGCCTGAGCGGATGTCCCGAATGGTCTCTGTATAGATCCCACATGGATGGACATTGAACTGGAATGTATGCAAGCTGCAGTCGGACTCTATTCCTTGTCTATCGTCCATCTATCGCTTCCCCTGTACTGTCTCTCTAGCAGTCTATCTTTCTCGTACTCTATCGGTCTAGTAGTCTACCCTTTATCGCTCTATCCATCTAGTATATTCTATCGCTCTATTGTGCTGGCTATCCAAGAAAGCACCACCGTCCACAACACTCATCTCACCTCCTCCCCTTTAACTCCTTGACCATCCCGCGAACCGCCCGGGCAATCTCATGCCGGCCGTCATAGAACGGGTACACGATGACGACGCACATGGCGCCGAAATGCCAGATGATGGCCATGGTGACCCACCCGCCGAAGAAGCTCTTGGTGAAGATCCAGTCCCGGTACAGCGGCAGCGGCCAGAGCACGATGGTGACCAGGACGTTGACGACGAAGTAGATGCTGGCGATCTTGAACCACTTCTTGATGTGGCGGATCGTCTGTGCGTCGAACGGGTGGACCACTTCGTCCAGGGGCACTTGTGCGTTCAGCTGCCGCCGTGTCGGGCTGGGGGGTGGACTGGCCTCCTCTCCGCCCGTGAGGTATGTCTCCTTCTCGTAGGCTTCTTTCGCGGAGCTGTTGTCTGCAGTCTTGGGCGTCTCGTTGACGGCTTCGCTGCTGGGCAGGGTGGACTGCAGCGAGCTGCTCGGCTGGCTCTTGTCTTCGATCAGGTCGATCCTGAGGAACTCGCGCCAGTCGAACTGGCTCGGCCAGGCGAGGGAGATGATGACAGAATACAGCGCCGGGGAGAAGAAGGAGACAATGGCAGCGTAGAGCCCTGGGACCTGGTCCTGCGTTGTTTGAATGTTGATTGCCCCCGACCACGCCCATGACAGGGAAAGCCAAGTCGCGACGCCGGACAGAAGCCCGAGGATGGGGCTGAGGATGGCCGCCAGCTTCGTTTGTCTAGACCAGAGGAGCGTCAAGATCATGGGCAAGATACCAGGACACGCCACGATTGGTCGGAAGTACGTGGACCAGTTGTTCGTCGCGCCGGCATACTCGAGCATGATGGCAAAGCCGGCCATGAAGCAGCCGTGGAAGACCACCCCCCAGTGGCTCACCTTGAGCGTTTTGCGGTCGGACGCTCGGGGGTCGATGTAGGTGCGGAAGAAGTCGAGAGAGATGATACTGCTGACCGCTATCATGGACGAAGACACCGTGCTGGTGATGGCCATAAAGACGAGCACGAGCAGACCGGCAGTGGCCCCAGTGCCAAGAAGCGACCTCAGCACGTACGGCATCACGAGGCCAGAGTTCACTTGAGTGAGTGTCAGAGTATTGGGGTAGTCGAACCACACGGGAGTCTTTTCGATCGCCCGCGCGCTCAGCCCGATAATGGTCCCGGTGCACCAAGGTATGGCGAGGATAACGACAGAGACCAGGTCGTAGGCTGGGACGGTCGAGTGCACTTCCGAGGCGAAGGATTTCTGCCAGAAGGCGGTGTCCATGAGCACCAGTGCGAGATTCCCAAACTTCAACACCAGGCCGAACATGAGCGCTGTATCAAGCATTAGTATAGTGCCCGACATGCGCTGACGCGTTTGCCCTTACAGCTCTTGGATTTCATGGTCAAAAGTGAGCCTTTGTAGTTGCCAGGGATGTAATCGTTCGTGGCTTTGACTTTGTCGTATAAGCCCGAGATGCCTCCAATATGCTCGTTCGTTAGGACAGCGAGGGAGAAGTAGATCAAGAGGATCAGAGCGATAGTTGTATGTAAGAAATCAGTGAGAAATGTGGCCTTGAGCCCTCCCACTGCCGTGTAGGTGACGACTTTAGATAGAGTGTCAGCATCCGCGACCAATATGGACCAATGTTTGGCTTACCTCCCGCCGGAATCAAGATACATGCAGCGATAACATGCATTCCAGTCATCCCAGTCACCAGCTGAGCGCCTGCCAAGATCATACTGCCACAGCCGAAGACGTTGTTGACCAGGTTCAGGAGGATGAACAGCCAGTGCGCATATTTTCCGTATCTCATCTTGATGATCTCGAGCGAGGTATGAGCATACGGCACCCGCAGCTTTGCCACGATACCGAGGACTGCCATGAGCGCAATCTGGAAGGATAGTCCACTGGCCCACCATATCGGAAGCGCAACTCCCCACTTGTATGTGTAGGCAGCTGAAAAGACACTTTCGTTGATCCACATCCTGGATAGATCCATTCTAGTTAACACGTAGACTGAGTTCACACCACCACCATTCGAACTTACCAACTCGAAAAAACCGCTGAGGCCGTCAATCCAGTCCCAACGGAACGGTTAGCGACCATGAACATCTCCGATTGATCGCTGTCCTCCGAAAGATACCTCTTCTGGATGCGGACTGCAGCGATGATAATGAGACAAAACAGCACCGAAAGACCAACGATGATGCCATAGCCGTCGGCCTGGGTGAGAAGTTCCACGGCCATCTTGGAAATTGAGCAGTCTCAGCAATGAAAGGGTGGGATAAGACGATATATTCCGAAGGAGTACATTCTCGAACTACTTATACCGTAGGTATATGCATCCACAATCCACGTGACTTGCAGACAACTCCCATATGGTATCATCCCTGTAGTGCTGACCTACCGCTACCCGTGCCTTTTGGGTGAAAAAAAAGGCAATGTTATCCTTTGATTGCTGAGCATAAGTCTCTTCTATTCGCTGAGATGCTTGCGTGGAATGAATCGCGTGCTAACGTGGTGGAGCAACGTGATGGCGTTATGCGGCTCGCACAGCACGCAATGAGAAGTCGAAGTCGGCAGCTCCTCGATAGATCCTCATCAAACGTGGCCAGACGCTAGAAAGTTAGCTTGCTGCGGTGAATTGACGTTAGACAAAGGCTGAAAGACTCACGATTTAGGTTGAAGGACTTGATTCTTGGATTCCGTTTCCTGTGCCGTAACGCCCATCGCTTCTTGCTTGACGCGAGGTATCAATGCAGTGCTCTGACTGCAGGCGTCAGGATGAACGGATTGCTCCGCTGTGTCTGGAGGGCGACCGTCTTACCAGGGCAACACTTGATTGATACCTCCAACCATTTCCTTTGGAAACTGATCGAGAAAGCAGGGCACCGGAGCGGCTCCAATTGAGATATGAATGGTGCCGACGTTCTTCGCAGCGCTGTCGATTGAGGGCCTGTCGACGGTCCAAGTTCCTTCTTAGGATAGCAAGGTCATTCCCTCATTACTCCTGGTTTACTCCAAAAAAGATTGCCATTTATCCCTCAAACATAGATGTCGTGATCCTCTCGTGTCTGCGAAGCGGAATCTCGAGCTGAAGTCCTTCGGCTTTGGGATGGGGGTACCATCTACTCGTGTTCAACCTAGATGTCGTGAAATGAAGTCGCGGATTTTGCTTCTCACGCTTATCGTCCTCGTGTCCACGGCCTGATCTATGAGTGCATTGGGAAATTGAAAACCGGCTTCTCGCATTCGCTCCAGAAACCCAGGAAGACCTTTTTTACCTCGACGGGATAGACGACCACCATGTGACAGGAGTAGCATGGCACACTCGAATACTGCTTTGAGAGACGATTGATCCTTGTAAGTGTCTTCGAGCACGAAAGTGTCCAGCGGAGTATACCCCTGAGAATCTCTCAGATTTACATCAGCTCTATTTTGCAGGAGCATTAGTGTCATGTCGCGGGTCCAGGAAGCATGGAGGGCAGAAAATCGCTCTGCCAAGGGGTGCGTGTGCCTTGATTGAAGAAGTTCATTCGGGTTTTGCCCACCGTCCTGGATGAGCACTCGTGCAAAATTGACCCACTCGGTAGGGTGTTTCCGCAAATTTATGTACTGCGCCCGGATGAAAACTGTTTCGAACGGAGTCATGCCGAAATCTCGATCAGAAACGCGAAACCCATGCCGCAGAAGGATTTGTGCCATCTTTGCATAGTCCATCGTCAAGTGATTCACAGTCAGGGAAGCTGCTATCTTATTCAAGGGTCGTTCATTCCGGTGACTTTTCAGGTCTCCAAGGGATTTTCGAACGTAAAGATAGAGATTGCATAGTACAGCGAATTCGAAGTGGGAGGTTCTTAAGCTGTTGGGTCCGTCGGAATAAGATGGTAGATAGAAGAATGGGTCTGGCAAGCTGTCGATAAAGGTCGTTGCTGCACGACCAGTTGATCTTTCATCATGATGTGCCAAGTCCAAGAGAGTCCGATGCGAGTTCAACTGTCTCTCCTGACTCGCGAGCACGCACTTATACTTCAGTAAAAAGGTGTAGCCATTGTCCAACCGCAGCCTGTAGGCATCGCCCAGTATGGCCTGTGGAAACTGCGGACTTGCCACAAAGTCGCGCACAGTTCGATGGATGAATTGGACAACTGTTCTGCGTTCGTTGGACACCGCATCTACGTCCACGCACTCGAGAAAGCCTCCGCAAAGGTTAACAAGGTCTCTGCTGATGGATTCATCGTTCGAAGCTCGCTCAACTGGGAATCCGGCATTGCGCAGGTGTTTCTTGCATTCTTGAAAAGTATTCCCCGTAGCACACGCTGAGGCGAAGAATAAATCTTGAGGTGTGACCAAGTCCGAGCTACGAGACACTATTTCCAAGAGGGTAAATGCTCTCCAGCGTGAAGGCTTGGGTATCCTCGAAATAATTCGCATGTAGAAGTCTTCCAAATCCGCCGGCAGTCCGCTGATCAGCGTTTCAAGCTCTTCTTGCGAAGAAATCGTTGGTGACAACGCGATTGCATCAATTGCGAGCTTTACCCAGAGAAAAACTCCTTCTGCTCGGGTCGCGATCAGGCGAACCACCTCGGCAGGCGGAAGCTGGCTGCTGGGGGTCGATGGATCGTCCGCGGAGTATGGATGTTGTGAAGTCAGCCGTGATAGTCTGCTGATTGTATATTGTTCCACGTCTTGGTACGTATGCTCGTGCAACACAAATCCAGGCTCACTGCTGAAAGCCTTGACAAAGCTGTCCCATTCTCGACTGGAAAAACAAAACCTGACTTTCGTCCGGCTACTTGAGTCTCGTGAGGTAGACACAGTCTCAAGAATCCATTGGGAGATTACTTCCGGAAATCCATAGTATTCATCCAAAGCATCGAGGAAGATTGTAAGCTCGAGGTCGTGCTTATCTTGCGTAAGTACTGCGGCGAAAGCCTCTTTGAGATCTTCGAAGTTCCAACGGTCACGGATTTGTCGAGGCTTGGAGCGGTAAATCTCGAGCACCAGCTCAGCGATGGTAGACTCTCGGGAGACCAAATTCGCCAGCATTCCTCGCAACAATCCATCTAAGGATTTTTGGAGGTACGTACCCCTCTCGTTGAAGAAGAACCACAAGTCGATTTGCTGTTTTCGTGTACCTCTGGCTCTTATTGCCTCCTTGAGCTGTTCGGTGTTGTGAAGGTATTTCATAAATGTGCTCTTCCCCGAGCCTGCCTTCCCACGAATCCAATATACGCCCGTTCCTTTCAAGATCCAGGGTATGAAACCCAATTCGGCCTTCTCAAAAATCCAGCCGAAGGTGGACTCGTGGGCTCGTTCAATTGCCTGGAAGCGGAAACTGCTCTCCTCAAAATTTAGAGATTTTAGAAGTCCTTGGACACGTTAGTGAACATCGTGGTATCTCAAGAACTAGTTGAACCTCACTTCTGGAGTCCACAACGTTGTCGCGTTTTGAAGATTCTATGTCGTCGATCATTTCCGATTCCGCGTGCGCTGTGTCGTGGGGATCGGCAGATTCTTTGCCATGAGGCCTGAGGTTTTGCAGAAATGATGTCGGCGCGCGGGAGACTCGCTCCGATACCAGGCCACCCTCTCTCGCATCCACAATCTCGCGTACGAAATTGCGAACAACGAAGTAGTTAAGGTCATTTCTTTCGAATTTGGCCATGTCTGAATGATTTTTGTTGATGTGTAATATGTCCTGGTGGTCCCTAGAGCTGCGTTGTACCGCAGAGTCACGCTGTACGAGAATCTCGGAAGTACCGGTTCTCTGCGCCTCACCATTTGATTGCATCTAGCAGCGGAGCGGTCAGCATGCAAAGTGTGATAAGTCCTCTGTTTACAGACCTCAGTTAAGGGTGTAGTTTCGGTCTCAAAAGCCGAAACAACCCGGATATCGTAGTGCTGCGCGATTCCAGAGAACTGTTCATCCACCACGGAGAGCCAGGATGGGACGTTTGGAGGAGGCTCCGCGAGAGACTCTATCAGGTGTTTGTTGGGTCGCAATCCTACAATGCTAAGTAGATGGTCGATCCGCATCCCTCGGTTCGGTACTCCGAATGCAATGAACAACTTGATTTTGGAAAGCATAGTCTTCTTGGCCTCTCCAGACCCGGCGAGATATAAAAGTGCTCTTTTCACGAGAATGCCGCCGAGGCTATGACCTAAAAGGATCAATGGTCTAGCGGAATGCTCTGCTCGCCCAATAGTCAACAGATGATGAATGAAAGACCTAGCAAGATCGTCGAGAGATTGGAATGAATTACTCTCCACAAGCTTCGTATCATATCCGTAGATCATGCAGCGGACAGTGGGAAAGTCACGAGGGAGCTGGTCTCGGAGCCACATGAACTGACGCTGCCCAGGCGGCCTTCTCTGTCTCCATGAGCCGAACGGATGACTTGCGAGGCCAGAAACAGCGACCAAGCTCGGTTAAAGATTAGCAAGGATCTGCGCGGGCCTATCATGGCACATACTCGCATGTATGGTGACGGCCATCGACGCTATTCAGAGGAGTAAATCCTAGGAAATCTGTGTCGAATATGAGTGGTGAATCACTCCCAATGGGGGCAAATTCCCAGGTCGTTCTATTCGCGTCTTGTAGCGGCTTGGGTATTTCATGGAACTCCAGTGTCGCTGTTTGTGATCGAGGCGAAGTCCAATCGTCCGGTGATGGCGCGAGAGAGCGAATATGGATGTTCGCTTCTCCGCCGAGATCAGGCACAGAGCCTTGTAAGAACTGGGCGAGGCTCTGGCGGGTGATTTCTGCTGGCACCCAACGAACTCGAAAAGTCTTCGTTTTATTGCTCATGGTGTCGGCAAGCTTTGTCAGCTGGGATCAGTGATAACCGTGCTATCCACCGGCCCCTGGCTGGATGGTCTTGACATGTTGGATGGATAGAACAAGCGAACTCGGTCTGGGGCTGTTCAACTTGAATATGCCACAAACCAGCTTTGCTCGTCTGGGACTAGCGGACAAGCTCAAGGATTCAGGCGCAGGAAAGCTCTCTGCGCAAGAGACAGTCGGTCCAACTGGAGGTATCTCCATGCCCTCAGGGAGCCAAGTTGAGTCGTGGGACAGATAGGTTGTCCTTCATTGCCCGTCATCGCCATAGCCAAAGCCAACCTCAACGACGACTCGGTTCGGTCACGTTCTCGATCTTCGCGATCCTTACCAGCATGCTCTGTGCACGTTCCAACCGCACCAAGATTCACATCTCCCGCCGAAGAGTGCAATAGTCTCTGGTAAGAAGAGCTTGAATAAAATTGAAGGGGTCTTTAAAAGATTTTATCATTCACGAAATGTGATGCGAGCGACTCCAAGTACCTTCGAGTACTGGCGTGTCGGCCGATCCCTAAATCCCACTGAGGGTCATCCACAGTGAGACGGAAGAACGACGGACTATGCTCCGCTGCGAACCTAAAGTGCTTCTAGGCTTGATCTCCTTTCGCCGATTCTGATTCCGCGTCCCTTGCCCTTAGATGCTCTCTTGTCGCTCGGATGTGGTAGATGGTGAGGAAGAGGCTGACAAGGATGCCTACACCCAACGTCACCAGTGGCAGCACTATTGCAAAAATGGTGAATCCATACGAGGCATTATTGAATGCTCCGTCGTTGCGGAGCTGGTGTGTCCCCAGACCAACCTGCATCGCAGTGAGGATGATGGTCAGATAGGCAAAGACTGCCACCAACCAGGCAAAGTTGCGGCGAAGGAAAGATTGATATGTCATGTTCGTGTAATGATAGCCCCGGACAACATGCGCAAGGCGGTACGCAGGATGGAACCGGTAGATCATGTTGATGCGACTGAGACGTAGCTCGCCGAATTGAAATCTCGGTGCACACGGCATCTTGCCAGCGTTGATCTGATGGACAAGTCCAACCAGCCTCTCGCTCAGCGCTTGCCAATCTTTCCATTCCATACCTTCCGGGAGCAAGTGCTCCTCCTTGGCCATGTAGAAGTCGCTCTTGTAGTTGATCAAGCGCACATACGAGGCAAGGAAGCCATTGGCAGCGCTCTCAGCCTGACGATGCTGGGAGATGTGGGATTTGACAAAGTCCCCATCCAAGAGCCATCCGGGCAATGGCTTGATGAATATCGTGTCGCCCTTCCACAGTAAATGCAAGTCCAATTGCTCGGTAACGACTATTCGACGACCGAGGACGCGTTGGCGGTGTAAGGGACGGATATTCCCCAACCGGCCCGCCAAAGGGAGACCTCGATCGACCATAGCATCGAGTCGAGATACATCCAGTTCGCTTGCGACAAACAGGCTGATGTCCTTGAGCGGCTGAAAATCTGTATTGTGACGAGTATGGAATAAGGTAGGCAGGTCGACATGTCCTTGGGCCACGACACTACTTTGAACTGTCGGGTCTGGAGCCATGGGTGAGGAACCAGGAGAGGATTTGAAGACGCTGAAGCACTTCTGATGCAGAAGTCAGACCGTTCATCTGCCCAATCTCTCCTTTGCTTTGGCAGGGGTATCAATGCGATGGATGCAAGGTAGGGAGGTTCGGCTGGGGAATTCGGATTTCTATTGGACATTAGAAGCCACAAAAGTTTCCAGCCTTTCTAAAAGTCACAGGACTTGGGCCTTCTTGTATATACGAGGTACACACACGTCTTCCAGCTTCCCCCAAATTAAATCATATTCAGCTCCTCTGCCCGCTTCTGCCCAAAGTAAGCCCATTTACTGTCTGCCATGGCAAAGGTCGTTATTCTAGGAGGAGCCGACCTAGGCCCTGGGGGCAACTTGCTGTATATTTCGTATATTTCATGCATGCTGTCCCTGTCTCTTTTAGTTCGGACAGGACCGCCCCTGCTATTTGGATGAAGAGGTGGCGGTGTTTCCGCTCGGATGGAGTCTTCTGGCTGGGTTTCATAGCCCCGAGGCAAAGACGTCGAGTACTTTGCATCAGGTGTTCTGGAGTGTAGTACCATCGGGGGCTGTGGTGACGCTTGTCCTGGACCCAGCTTATCTTCCAATTCCAACTCTTGGGGCAGAGGAGGCGGATATTCTGCTTCTGGCGTTTGAGAGCGTGTAATTGGTGGTGATGAATGTGTTGCTCCTTGTGCTGGTGTTTGAGTTCTCGTAATCGTTTCGGCGGTCCTTGCAGTTTCTGTCAGTGGTAGAGACACGTCGTTGTCTTGTTGGACACTCTTCAGTCTTCGTGCTTCAAGTCTTGTTTTGATTGTGTGATATATTGCGAAGAGAAACGTCAAGGTGCTGAAAGTTCCTACAGCTCCGAGGACTATGAGCGCAGAAAGTGGCAGCATTTTGAGGTTGTGAGATTGTTGAACATGCGTTCTTCTGTTACCAATGGACAGGCTGAAACAAGCACTGAAAACGGTGTGGTTAGAGGTTGAAACGCGGTGTTCGACGGACTCTAGGTGCGATCCGATTCTCTTTGAGGTGAGTGGAACAAAGACCTATCCTTTTTGCAATCCTTCGATGCGAAGAAAGGGAGGCTAGGGACAGGACAAAGGCACTTGAACGCTTTCAGCATCCCAAGACCGTCCAGCGCACAGAAGGTATAGTCTGATCAGCTCGTGATGGGGTTTGCGATAGCGTGACCAAAGATCTCATCTTCCTCTGTTTTTTGAGCTGCTTTCTTCTTGTCGTGTCGAATCTTGAGCGCAAAAAGATAAACGATGGCGAGAATCAGAATAACTCCGGCAAACATGGAAATGAATAGCCATGCGATGGGGCTCATGGTAAAATCGGAGGCGGACATTGTTTGTTGAGAACAGATTGCTTTAAAATGCAACTGCGAAGAAGTGGACGACGCAAGCAAAGTCGCTTGCACGTACCTTTAAGCATGACATAGAGCGCTGTTCAACCTTGGAGTCTGTATGTTCTCTTTGTGACTATTTCCGGCAATAGTAGCCCAGATCTTTGTCCGAGTCAAAAAATCAACAGCAGATGTCACTGGTTAATGCAGAGCGACATCCGGTAGCGGCGCAATAAGATGCTTTCATGCAGCTGTGCATCAGGGGAAAGATACTTCTGTATCTACGAACCTCCTTGCTGTTCCTAATGGCACCATTGGAAGGCTGCTGGGTGTAGAGAGTGAACGTGGCCTGGGCCCACGGAGGAGCTTGAACCCGAATGTACTTGTGTCTGAACAGCCCGAACAAAGCTAGGCTGGCCATATTGCGAAGAGACCGCTCGGGACTACGAGGTAAACATGAAGAATCCACAGTAACGGTGCTCGATACGAGGAACTGGGCGCTTCGAAGTTTGGAAATCGAGGCTCGCGATTCAAAAGACAGTGTCATTTGACGTATGCACGCACTTTGCCGGATTTGGATTAGACTAAATCGATATCCCCTGATCGCGACTTTCATGGTCCCGCTGCACCAGAACCGCGTCGTGCGCGCTGGTTACGGTCTGCCATCACCTGCTGTCAATATCCTGCTTGCCAACTCCCCACCTTATTGTTGCTATCCGACCAGGCATCCCGTCGAGCTGCCCTCCTGGATTCAATCAAGAAAGAGCTGGTAATATCACCTGTCTCCGTGGTCCTCTCACATTCCTCAAGTTGCAAGTTCCCAGCCACCTCCACCAAACACCCAGCGCAATGTCATTCCTCCTTTCACCAGCGAGACGCATGACGTCCGCGCTCCCCTCTTTCTCACACCGTGCATTCTCAACGACTCGCCCGTCTCAACTTGCCCGCATGACACTGGTGGGGAGACTCGGCGCGGACCCAGAACTCGCGGAGACCGGCAAGGGCCAAGTGATCAAATATGTCGTGGGCACCAGCTACGGACCGAAGGAAAACCGACAAACATCATGGTTCCGCGTCGCCAGCTTTGCACCGGAAGGTTCGCCCCAGCGAGATCTTGTGATGGGATTAACCAAAGGGTGAGCGCAGCTGATGTCAATCAATATCATCCGCAGGAAGTTAAGCTGATCGATGGTCAAAACAGAACCTTAGTCTATCTTGAAGGAGATGCCACCATGCGCACCTACGAGGATTCAGACGGCAAGAAACAGAGCTCATTGAGCCTGGTCCAGACAAAAGTGGAAGTCCTGAAAAGACCACAGCCCAAAGAGGAGGAGACCACACCCGAAGCAGTCAGTGCTTGAAAACATACACAGGCTTTTGGCAATCCCAACGTGATACGGCTTACTCTGTGCGTTGATTCTTCGCTACTTAGGCGATGAAAGTTGAACGATACGATTCTGTTCATATATGTTGTATTGGATCCCTTCTCCGAATGTATTTCGCCACTCATGGGTTTGTTGAGCGGTGATGGCAGGGCCAATCACCTACCAACAGGACTATCTAGGAAAAACGTGTATTCTAAAGGCAGAAAGGTCTGTAATCAACGAATGTTCCAAAAGAGATTTGACGAATGTGTCTCCAATCAGCTATTTGGTCCTGAGGCTGATGGATGGCGAAGTATGTCGTGATTATCCTCTAGAGAAAATTCGTCCATATCGAGTGTGACATTTTCTTCGTTTCTGACCGATGTGCTGTTGCGAGATGCTTGTTGGGTTGACCTGACATCTGCCTTGAAGCCTCCAGGTAGGAAGCTCCTCGCTCTTTCAGCCCACCCCTTGTACATTCGAATTGCATCCTGACCCAGCCCGAAACATGCGAATGAGGCATATGCCGTGATGATCTGCGCCCACCGGTCGAAGGTGAAGGCCTGCGAGGCTGTTCCCAAAGCGGGCTCGGGCTCCAGCCTGATTCTTTCTGACCAGTCGGAGGGATGGATATATGACCAAGAATACATATGCATTGGCACACGAACGTTCTGCGCAAAGGCAAATACAGCCAGCGGGCAGTACATTACCAGGAGGGCGAACGCAAGTGCGAAGAGCCTGAAAAATCGGGAGGGGGTGGCACCGGGAGTGTGCGTGAGCAAGGCCAAAACCTGCCTACGATGCCGCCAGAGGCGAAGGACCGAGATCAGACAGTAGACGCTTCCGGTAACACAGACGACCATTGGCCATCCATAAGTCACGAGAGGCGCTACCCAGTTGTTGTCATAGGTCGCCACACATCCCGCCACCGTTCTGAGCCAGTATCTTCCTCTTTGGACCAAGTAATGGCCAGCCATAACGAATATAGGTAGGAGGATGCAAAGGAGCAGCTCTATCGCGCGAGTGATTCGGCGCTGTCGCGGGCAAGGGGTGACAGTCATGCGGTCCGAGTCGAGAATTATCGAAATCTGTCGGAAAATGCTCGCAACGGCTCCTTCAACGGCCAGGGATATCCCAATGTAGAGCTTGACTTCAATGTCACACAGGATCTTTCCGTCCCACCAGTCGTCGGGGTCATCAGACGACCATATCGCAGCGTTGACAAAGTTTTGGATGTTCAGGATAGTGATTCCGATCAGGAGAACCGAGCCGGCAAAGTTCTTAACGCGCAATTGAACGACTACGGGAGGGAAGGCTGCAAAGATAGCTAATAAGGCCAGCGGCACAACAACTGTGGAAGTAGTATCCCACGCCATACTTGGTGTGCGAAGGTGATTCGTATGTCCTCAGTCCTGCAAACAGGAGAAAGGGGAAAAAACCGAAGAGAAACCAAGTACTGGCCTGTGGACATCATCTCTCACACCCTCCTCCAGCCACCCTGTCCGCACTCCTCGTTCCCTTGAATCAACTCACATTAGAGCATGGTGCGTATGGCTGCATCGGTGGGGCCTCTCAGATATCTCAGAGACATCTTTCCCAAAGTGGTGTTGAATAAGGCTCTCCTTAAGGGGCGGGCTTTCAGTAAGCCGTGCCGGTACGTTGCGCGCACTTTGTCCATTTAACTCTCAGTTGTAACCATGCTGGCAATGCACGGCGTGCTATAGTTGAGATTCAGGAGCCTTCATCGACTGGGTGGAAGCGCCCCGGCGTATAAAGCAGAATCCAGCTTTCGGCAACGGCAACGAATCCTAGGTTGAGTGTCCCTTGACTGAGGTTCAATGCCCAATTGTCCTTGACTGACACCGCAACTGAACTTATTTGAGCGGCACATTGCTTGGACCTGAAAAATACTGTGATACTGGATGTCATCGAGCTGGAATGCCAGTAATTGAGAAGGGATATGTCGTGAAGAGAAATGATAGAGCAGCGGAACAACCTCGGAATAACTCAAGTGCAGCCTACTCCTGGGGCTCTCGGCCATATATTATTCCGGGGCCGGCCTCCATCTCGTTGTCCTCCTGTCAGACTCGGACACTTCGAACCTCATCCAACGTTTACTTCTCCGTTGACGCCACACTTCTTTGACTCCTCTGTTCCCATCTCTCACTCTTGTCAGCCTTGTTGTAGCCGCATGGGCCTGTCTGGGCCTCTGCTAGTCGTATTGGTGACGGCTGCGTCTTTTTCTTTTCTTCTTCCACCCTCTTCTCGACACCCGAGGATGTTGTGACGCGTCCAGAGACCCGCGGAATCCCTATCCGCTAGACTTCATCCTTCTGCCCAGTTACTGCCTGCCTCGAACCCGCCCTTTTGATCTCAGGGTTGCAATCATGGCGTCAGAGAAACTTCCTTCGATCGTCCTCCCTCCACTGACTTCTTCCGGTCGACAAGTTAGTCCTTCGCCACAGGGCCTGAGGCAGCGGCCCTTGGGACGAGCCTCTACCTTTGCTGAAGGTAACCCGCAGCTGAACCGCCGTCGAAGTTCATTTCTCTCTGAAACTCTTTCTGAGACGCGCAAATCGTTACGCTCTTCCACAGACGATATACTCCTGCCACGTGCGCGGGACGATGATGATTTTCACGACCATGACGACAATTCTCATTGGCAGTCCTTGCCTCTTGGGCTTGCCCTGCTTCCTGCCGTTGGTGGCATGTTTTTCAAGAACGGTAGCGCTATCATCACGGATGTAACACTCCTGGGTCTGGCCGCTATATTCATGAACTGGGCTCTCAGGTCGCCATGGTAAGGAGTGACTAGATCCTCTTTTGTGTGGACCCCCAACTTATAGCTGATCCAGGGATTGGTACCGTGCAGCTCAGACGCCTGTTTTGACAGATTCAACCACTCCACCGGTATTCACTCCGATCGATGAAGCGGATGAAGATCAGGATCCACTATCTATGAATGGAAGCGGAGAAGACGGCACCAGCAAAGTGAAGGCGAGTCGTGATGCTGCTCGTGCGAAGCTTCTCGATACATACAGTGCAGCTGCGCAGAAAGAGCTCCGTGTCCATGAGCTTTTGGCCTTGCTCTCCTGTTTTGTATTCCCTCTGATCGCTGCCTGGCTTCTGCATAGCATCAGATCCCAGCTCTCTCGGCCATCTGAGGGCTTGGTCTCCAACTACAACCTCACTATATTCATATTGGTTGCCGAAATTCGACCCATCTCTCACCTGATAAAGATGGTCCAGCGGAGAACCCTATTCCTTCAACGACGAGCGAACATCGATATTCTCAAAGAATCAAGTCGGCTGGACAATCAGCAACTTCGCGATATCTCACGCAGGTTGGACGACCTCGAGGCACATGTTGCAGACCGCATTGCCGGCCATGGGAAACAAAAAGAGGAACAACAAAATCACGCACTCGTATCTCAGGCTTCTGCCACAGCCACAACTGAGGTCAAGAAAACTGTACAGCCGGAGCTAGATGCCCTGAACAGGGCCATGCGTCGTTACGAAAAGAGATCAACCATCTCGTCTGTGCAGATTGAAGCGAGGCTACAAGACCTGGAAACACGTTTGCATGACGTCGTGTCCCTGGCCGCCGCAGCGCAGCGCAATGCCGATCGGATCCCGAATAACTACGTTCTCACCTTGGCAAACTGGATCTGTGGTGCAGTTGTCATCCCTGTACAATATCTGCTCTATCTCTCAAGCCTTCCATCAAAGGCCTTATCATCAATCGTCGCAGTTCCAAAAAGATACATGACAAAGAAATCAAGACCCCAAACAGGAAAGGAAGGTCGGGGATCTCGGAAGGGCGCACCGCCTCGTTCTCTTGAACGTGAACGAAGAGCGAAGGTGCCCCCTTAAATCATCGCAAACTGAGCAATTTATCGGTTCTTGAACAGGCAGTGTTCTGTCTCTTGATGTCATGCCTGTGCGACGGAGATTACTTGTCAAGGCTGCAAAGAAGGGAGATCGACGGCTCCACAAGAAAGCCGTGCTGATCATAAACAACACGAGGCGCATGTAATTACATGCCAAATATGTGGCTTGTTGGCGGAAGAAGCAACCTTGTCAGCCTGGTCCCCAGCCGTACTCAAACAACGGGCGGTTTTGGGAGGGCAGAGCCGCATCGGGCTTATGAATTTCCCAAGCATGAAGCCATCTGGTATCTCGTCATTGCTATCCGTGGAACGGACATTAGCTTCCCCTGTCGGCTCTCGACAACATCCGACTCGCCTCTTTTCGATTGGCCAGCCTGGACCTCTTTGAATGGCGGGTGCCATTCCATCCACCTACGCACTCCTTTACCGAGAAAGAGCATGGTATCATTGCTTTCGACTGTAGCAGCATCACCATCGTTAGGGCGGGCTAATCCCCCTGTAACGCCAAAAAAGTAATCAAATGACCAAAATGTATGTCTATTGCTTAATACTATCTAAATCTGGCACTCATCTCTAGTCTAGTACTCTTCATATAAAATCAAGCTATCCAACGAGCTAAAACCGGCGGCAACTCCCCCTTCATCACTATCCTTTCCTTTGGTCCTTAAGAGGTACCCACCCTCTGTGTTATGGAGAATCTCGGGCTTCGTGTCACCAGGTGTATTTCTCCAAAGACAAGCGCCAAATATCCCGAGTTCGGAAATAACGTTGCCGCTGACGACCTGTCCGTCACTCCGCAAAACAGTATTTTTTGCCGCGGTGGGCGGACGGATCAGTTCCATCAGGATGTACTGCTTCCATTGAGACTTGGGGATGGAGTTTAAGAAAGGCGGGATGTTGGTGCGGTAGATGTTGTTGCCGCCCCCTTCACGTTGGGGCTTCAACACATGGTTCGCCGCCGTCTCGGCGGAGAGAGCTAGGCGGATCCCCTCCGGTTCGCCTGACGCCTCGGGGGCGGAGGCGGAGAGGGAATATTGTGGAGCGAAGGTCGAGCGCAGGTTGTCGAGCACGCTCTCGGGGTGGGTTGGAAGGAAGGCTTTGAGGTGGTCTGTGTCGGGAGGTCTGGCGGTAAGGACTTGTTGGACTTTCTTGGAGCCGGAAAGGTGGAGGAGGATGGTGGGGCATTTTATTGCCGCGCTGCGTTCCAAGTGATGGCGGGCTGCCCAGGATGTGGGCGTGTTGTATTCCGTTGGAGCGTAGAGGGCTCGGAAATACACTACCGTGACTTCGAACTGAGTGGACGGGGACGATGGCGGGGTGTAAATCAATGGACGATAAGGATTACTGTCCTTCGAGGGGATGGACGTATAAGCTAGAATCTTGCTGGTTGGCAGGCGGAACGAGGGGATGTGATGGTGCTTGTACAGATGACTAGAGAGGGCCAGTTGGTCGAAGACGTTGCGCTCGTTGTCTTGGACGAGAAAGATGACGCAGGTTGGGAGTCGGGGTTCCGATCTCGAAGGTCCGTACGCTACATGGGCGGCTGCAAGTCCTGCGGTCAAGGTCGCCACGGCCTCATTGTGAGGAGGATGCCCGATGGTATGAATAGAGCTGTCGCCCGCCGCGTTTGCAAACAGAGGATGTGTAGGATACGCCACTGAGTGCTTTGGTGAGGGGAACGTCGCAAGATGGGTATGCATATCTGCAACACGGCAAGCTAAGCCTCCAAAGGATGAGGAGATGGTGTTAAATTCGACTTGCTTGAGGGATGGGGGCGCCTGTTCTGCTGTGTGGACCATATAATCGGAGCGAAACATTCCCAGAGACAGGTCTTGAACGTAGCCCTCTTCTTTAACAGCGATGTGGATTTTCCAGAGATTGGCTAGGAAGTCATCGACCTCTATAAGTCTGCTTAATGTCAGTTTCGAATGTAGGTGCAACCGATCATGGTTGCGCACAAAGCGGTGGAAGAGCACAGAAGTCAGCGGGAAAGTCTGGCACAGCCACTTGAACTCACTCTCTCATAATATCTTCTAGCCACTGCTCGTCGCTGGCAATGCTAGCGTAGAGCTCGTTGTAAACTGGCTGGATGGTTTTCGCCTGTTCAAAGCAAGCCTTGGGAAACGGGCTTGGAAACAGAGTGACTGGGGCATTAGTAGCAAGGACATTCTTCGGATTCGCCTCTTCTGGGACTATGGCCGTGGATGGTCTCACCAAGAGCGCATGCTCTACGGTCCAGTTTTTCACTGTCTGGGCGAGGTAGTCCTCCTGCTCGGACGTCAGTGCGGGAGGATAGTCAGCGTAGACTTTGTTGGCTGCGTGATCTGCCATGGCCTCAGAAGTCGACAAGTTATATTACTGACTAGTGCTGTGCGTTGAGGTCGTAGTTCTAAGAGCAATATCGACGAAGGGGAACTTGTCATCTCAAGACAAGACCGACCTGCGTCTGAAGTTGGCGCATTTCACATTTTCCGCCAATGGTCTCGACGAGTCAGTTAGTCAGCAATCAGGCATGGGCTCGCTCTACTTTCCCATCTGGTACACGCGTAAAGTGGTTGTTCGCGTGGGCATGCCACCAGCGAGGCTGAGCAAGGCTGAGCAAGGCTAAAACGCTTATCCCAGCCCCCATTCACCGCTTTTCACGCCATCAGGCACCAAACGGGCAAAGCCTCACTTGCAACCCCCCTTTGGCCTTGGACCTTGTCACAGCAACTGCTACTTTCTGCCTTGACACCCGCCCGCCCTCTGTTCAATCCTCGACTTCCCCGTTTGTTTGCCCTTCACCTACCTGAGCAGAACAACGAAGCCTTCCCATGTTCCATACCATGTGAGTAAAGGTCTTGCTGCTGCCCTCCACTCCTAGGGCAAGAAGTAGAGTGGGGGGAATTGTTCCTTCTCTGTCTCGCCTTGACCAGCGTCTCTTTAAAGGTGCTTCTCAAGTCCTTTGCCGCCCAGTCGACTGATACCCCTCTCTCTGACGCTGCCTGCGCTTCACTTCCTGCGCAGTTTCCTGGCGACATCTCGACCTCGTCAACTTCGTTTTCCCAACTCATCCTCATTCATCTCTCATTGACACCAGCCTGATGATACCTCAAAATGGACTCTCTTCTCGATGCCGACGATGATCCTCGAGACTGGTCAATCGATAAAGTTGTCTACGAACTCTGCCAGTGCCCAACCCCACGTTGGCTGCCCAAGCTGGCTCAGTTGATCCCGGACCGCCATGGCCTGGAGCATACTCTCCGGCGAAACGATGTCGACGGGGACAGCCTCCTGGTTGTCGACATGCGAATTCTGAAGGAAGACCTTGGGATACCGTCTTTTGGTCAGAGACGAGCCATTATGAAGGCGGTCGAGTTCTTTCGCGCGATTTCACCAAGCTACCAGCAGATGCTCTATCAAGCAGACAGTATCGCCAGAATGCAGTCGGCCACTTATGCCTCCCCCCAGATGACCGAATCTCGAATTTCGGTAATTCCACAATCTCCTGCGCACTATGGTCTCGGCGTCCAACCGTCAATCGAGCCTTCACATCCCTTTCAATCACCCTCCTTGGCTAGTGCCGCGGGCCAGCAGCGGGTGGCTCCCAAGGATCTCACCTTGACTTCACCTGGTTTCGCGTTTAACGCTCCGGATGCCCCGGTGCCAACTGTTCGACCTTCCACTCATCCTCTCACCAATGTCCCACAGCCACAACCGAGCTTTACGATCGCTAGCCCATTACGAAACGGCGTGGTCGATGAACCCGCTTCGAAAATCTGCGATCAATCACCACCTCCTCTGTTACAGCAGCCTGCAAGAGAATATACCTTTGTCAACGGCAAGAAGAAAATCGCGCCAACTTTCATCTCGCATTTGCCCGAGGCAACTGTGGCAAAGTCGAGTGATGCCTCCTATCTCGGCCGAGACGCGCTTCCCCTGCAAGATGTGTTCTACTACAAAGTTCCAACTGGATTCAGTGATGAATTCTTCTACCGCGTCGCTGCCGATGAACCAGATTCATTCTACATCTCCGCCGATCTTCCTACTGGCGAACGCCGGACAATAGGTCGGCTGATGAAGTCTTTCCTACGGCAGGGCACGACTGTCCTACGTCAGAGCGGGCTGAGAGTCAAGCTACCATATGACAAGAATAGGGTCAAGCTTCCGTATTCCGAACAATACTTTACTTTGTTCCCACGCGGCCACGATCGGGCAAGGGTGTATAAGGTAGAAGACTTCCCCGAGCTCAAAGCCCTTCAGGAGAATCAGTCGCAGGGTTCCAGCATCGGCTTATCCGAGAGCACTAAAAGTGTCTCCCATGAAATACCATTGGAGGCAAAAGGCGGTAATTCAATTTTGTCAGACCTGGACTACCTCCTGGATAAGTACCCAGTTGAGAGTTCCGACGGACTTCCTCTTTACGGCGATTCAGGAGATGAGAACGATCTCGATGAAGACACCTGGAAGGAGATCGAAGAGGAGAAGGCGGAAGAAGAGGAGTTGCGCCGGAAGCCTACCACTATGACTCCAGATGAGGTAGAGGCCGCGATGAACGAAGCCATACTTGAATGGAAGCAGGAATGGCGCGCCACAAGGTTCTTGGGTGTCCAGAGGAAGGCTTATCGTCACTGGATGAACGCAGCCCGAAACAAAAGTCGCCAAGAAGAGATCCAGTACTTCAAATACCGCAAGAATCAGCTTCTGCACAGGTTGGATAATATTAAACGCGAGATCGCCGGAAATATCTGGCGCAAGCCAGCTGAGGTCCAGAGACAATGCCAAAGTCTTGAACTGACCGTCTATCAGCATCAAGAATACGAATACTACGGCCAGGTCATGCTCCAGGACACTCCACCGGAAAGGCCCAACAAAGATGCACTCAGAGCGATTCGGACGTCAAAACAACACGATCTTGAGGAAGGCGAAGAGCTTCTCGAATCCGAGTCAGAAACATTCACCGAAGATGGGCTATCCTTTGTGGATGACTCTTCTGACGAAGGCTCCATTCATCATGTCCCTGAAATTGAAGACTGGAACCCTATCATTCCGAGTACAACAAGACAGCCTGCCGCCGATATTCGTGAGTCACCACTGCCCGACGTCAATGCCAACGACGCAGATGTCGAAACCGAATCCGATGATGTTATCGTTACATCAGCTCGGCGAAAGGTAAACCGCATTAAGACTGAGGTTACTCACACACTGAACACCAAACGTCTCATATCACTAAAGCGAAAGCCTCCTAAGCCTCAACAATCCGCGTCTGATACTTCAGACCTCGATGGTTCCCCGCGTCTTCCGAATTCTAGGTATCGGAATAAAGGACGTTCCGTGGTCGCACCTGTTGATCTAACATTCAGTTCTCAATCCGGACCTGAAAGGAGCGCCAACGATACATCTACTGACTTTAGTGTTCATACACCCGAACTTAACCCCACACGAGTAGAGGATGCAAAGAAGAAGTCGAAGAAGCACAATCTCGTTGTTAACTCAACGGACTCTGAGTCGGAGAACATGCCGTCTCAAGATGACACGAGCTTACCAGGAGTATATGATTTCCAGGGCTTGAGGCGTGTATCATGGTCAGATATAGACCCCATCGACAAGCGACGAGCGCTTGCAAAAGCCGTTTACGACCTCGAACCGGACGCGGCTTCCAAACTTGCTCTCTTCCTGGACTCTATGGAGGATTCCAGCCAGGTCCAAGAAACGGTCATTGTCAATGGGCTCCTTGCTCTAGATGGTGACGACGCCATCATCCCAGGCATTAAAACCAAGTATCAGTTGAGCGCTCAGTCCTTGGTTTTGCTTTATCTAACGTACATTTTTGGTCAAAATGCATTCGAAGAGTTTGAGCTTTCGGAAGCCCACAGAGACCAGGCATTTGCGGACAAAGATTCTGCGCTTATTCCATTCTACAGTTTGCTGCGGAGGATCATCCGGACATATTTCAGAAATCAAACAGGATTACAAACACAAACAAAGGGCAAGAAAAGAAAGCGAGATCAAGACTCTTTCTCTATTCCTGAAACAGAGGACGACGCAGACGAACAAATGACGGATATGATCTTAACTGATCCATTTGAAGAGGCTCAGCCTCCATCTCATAAGAAGCGCAAGCGCAAAGTGGAAGAAAGCCAGGAAGCGAAAACACAACAGTACACCGATAAGGTCAGGATTCAAGAACAAGAAGAGCGACGCAAGAATATGGCCGACAAGCTTGCCCTAATACAAGCCGATGGGAGTGCCGTCCGCATTGTCAACACGGAAGAGCCGCCTGTTGAGCTTCACCGGCATATTGCTCAACGTGTCAAGCCTCATCAACTCAGTGGTATCCAATTCATGTGGCGTGAGATTGTCGAAGATCCCAGACATCAAGGTTGTATTCTGGCGCACACCATGGGTCTCGGCAAGACTATGCAAGTGATCTCTCTCTTGGTGACAATTTCTCTTTGCAATCAGAGCAGTGATCAGAGTATCAGAGACCACATCCCAGACCATCTTCGAACGAGCAAGACTCTTATACTCAGCCCAGCTTCTCTACTCAACAATTGGGAAGACGAACTCCTGATGTGGACTCCAGTTCCTGCTGTTCTAGGGGATATTTACAAGGCCGACTCACTCAAGAAACAAGACAATATTCATGCCATCAGAGCCTGGTCGAAGCAGGGCGGTGTGCTTCTTATAGGGTACGAACGGTTCAGACAATCAATCACCAACAGCATCAACGCCAAAGCAAAAGGACCTGTTCCGGTCGACCTTGAAAAGATTCTGTTGGAAGAGCCTACCCTTGTCATTGCAGATGAAGCTCACAGCCTGAAAAATGCAAAGTCAAAAATCAGCCAGATTGCCAAACGCTTGAAGACAACGAGCAGAATTGCACTATCAGGTTCACCTCTCAACAACCATCTCGAAGAATACCACACTATGGTTGACTGGATCGCTCCGGGCTATCTGGGAGACATGGTCCAATTTCGCTCCAAATATTCGGAACCCATTATGGAAGGACTTTATTCTGATAGCTCCGCTTACGAGAAGCGGCTATCCCTTCGGAAGTTGCATGTGCTCAAAAAAGACCTTGATCCCAAAATCAATCGAGCTGACATCAGCGCCATCGAGAAAGACATGCCTTCGAAGACCGAATACTTCATCACAATTCCCCTCACGGACCTACAGAAACAAGCATACGACATCTATGTTGGCCACATGTTGCAGTCATTCAAGCTGATGGTTGGCACTGTGAAAGGTCGCAATGCCAGAATCTGGGACTGGCTTGCAATGCTCTCGTGGCTCTGTCACCATCCTGCTGGATTCGTGGCCAAAATGAAGGAGCGTGAGAAAAAGTCGAACGAGGACCAGCTGATGCGCAACCAAGCCAACGACGCTAGCGAACCGAGCGACAGCACCGACGAGACCTCGCCACTGGTTGAAGTCAAAGAGAACGTTGCTCCTGATGTTACGGGTCCCCTGAGGGTGGCAATGCGACAAGCATTGCAGATTCTCCCAGATGCGAGCGATCGGAAGGCGTTCTACGATCCAGCTCTGTCTTACCGCACGCTAGCTGTGAAGCGCATCCTGGAGAAGGCGATCGAAGCTGGAGACAAAACTTTGATCTTTAGCCACAGCATCCCAACGTTGAATTACTTGGAACAAATGTTGAAAGGCATGAAGGCATCCTTCTGTCGGATTGATGGGGAAACAAAAGTCTCGGACCGGCAAGCCTTCACCAAAGAATTCAACCAGAGGGACGACTTCCAGGTTTTCTTGATCTCCATGCGCGCTGGAGGCCTGGGACTGAATCTGCAGGGCGCAAACCGAGTGATCATCTTCGATTTCAGCTTCAATCCGACTTGGGAACAGCAAGCCATCGGACGGGCATACCGGCTGAATCAAAAGAGACCAGTTTTTGTTTACCGTTTCCAAGCAGGAGGGACATTTGAAGACAAGCTCTTCAATACCTCTGTCTTCAAGACTCAGCTCTTCGGTCGTGTCGTCGACAAGAAGAACCCAAGACGACATGCTAGCAAGGCGGCGCATACAGAATACCTGTTCCCAGTCAGGGACATTCCGCAAGTCGACTTTGGCGAGTCCCTCGGAAGAGATCCGAAAGTTCTTGATGCCATCATCCATGAACTGGATTTCGTTCGCAGCATCGTCTTGACTGAGACTTTCCAGAAAGAAGACGATGAGCAATTGAACGACGAGGATCAGAAGGTGGCAGAAGAGGAGTACAACGATCAGCGTTTGCAGCGGGAAGACCCTGTTGCATGGCAAGCGAAGCAGGATGCTCTCCTTGCGGAACAGCAGATACAGCAACCACGCTTTCTGAACAGTGATCCAATGGCCTCATCGAATCCGGCAGTCATTTCTACTGCACCCACGCTCAGACAGAAAACTGGCACCATTGCAAATAAATCAAGATTTTCTCGGTCCAATGCTGTGGCATTCCCCTTTGGGAGGGCACATCTAGATGCTCCGCAGAGACCTCAGCCGGTTCAAATGGCTTTTCACACGCCTGGATCCTACGACGATACTTTCCAAGCCTTCGCCCAAGAAAGGGATCATCCTCGTCGTGCTGCGAGCACGGAGCCTGATGTTCCAATGACATAAGCCACTAGAGGGCAACGATGCACGTCAAGGGCAGAGTGGATTGCTCTGATTTGGAAATAAGAAGACACGGGTTTGAGATCGCCATTCTCAAGTGAGCTGGACGCACATTTGATTCCGTTCCTTTGCCTCACAGGCAAATGTGCATTTATTTCATGATTAGCAGAGATACCCCGGGAGAACGATCATTATGCAGGTACGGTTATGGGTACGCGGCTTCATGAAGGACTCTGGGAGGCACGGGTTGGCGATGGCGCTGGGAAAAGTGCTTTTTGGATGTGGATTTTTCTTCATGCTTGCGATGAATGTACAGTAACAGAAGGACAGAGAGTCTCTTCCGGGACAGATATGCAGAGAACCTCGTGGATGGTGAGCTTTTGGAGCCACCTTCTGCCCCTTGGACCTTCTTCGACTCCTTCAAAGACAGTGATTTGCAGTCATCCATCAATAGGGGATGCTAGGGGTAAGAGGCTTCTGTCGCGGCAATGATATCGTTCTGTGCGCGTAGGAACAGAATGTTGTCACCATCTGGCTGGCCCACATCATTCGAGTAGCTTGATTTGCCCGATCAGGCACCATGCCCGTTTATTCTTATGTTCCCACAGAAGTATCTTGTCAACATACCCTCCCTTTCCCTCACGTAGGATCGGGATAAAGGCGACGTTTCTTGGTAGACTGCTATGCGGCGGCTCGAATCGCGGCTCTCGGCCAATGTCTTCCTGCACGTGCCGTCGTCGTCGGCGAGGAAGTCGAGGCGGACGCTTCTCTTCTTCGTCCCGGGCAATCCTGGGTTGATCGGGTATTATCATCCGTTTCTCGCCCTCGTTGCGCGGGGTTTGCGGGGGGTGGAAAGTGAGGGTGGACAGGAGGACAAGAATGGCACCAGTAGTGAGAGCAGAGCGAAGGCGGTGGTAGCGGGGTTTAGTCTGGGTGGGTTTGATGTGGACGAGGAGCCTTGTCAATGTGGGAGCAAGAAGAAGGGGGAGGGGGAGAAGCAGCAGCAGCAGCAAGAGGGCGGTGGTAGTGATCCTAGTCGTTGTGATGAATGGCAAGATCGCGAGGGAACGGATGGGAACGAGGACATGATATCTACTCGAAACTCTCGTGCTTCGGTGGTGGAAGACAGGGAACTACTCTATCCGCCATCATTCCCACTTCGATCTCGCAACAGCATGCAACAGGAGGACAAGAGCAAAGGAGACGGGAAAGGAAGCTGCACAGCAGCCGAACAAGACCAGATCTACACGCTCGGCGAACAGATCGAGCTCACTTACGCCCGGGTGGAATACCTGGTTCACAGACTGCACGAGCAGGGAAGCACGTCCACGGATATCCTGGAGCAAGAGTCCGTCCAGGTCGTCCTCATGGGCCACAGCGTCGGGGCGTACATCGCTCTGGAACTCGTGCGGCTGTGGCACGAACGCCATCACCGGCGTGCGCAGCAGCTCCAGACACCGTCGCACACCACAGCCGGTTCGTACGGGAAGGACGACGACCCGTCGAGATCGGCCTCGAACTCCCCGGAGACCAGGGACGGAGCCCCTTCGAGGCCCAGCTGGGTGATATCAACATGCATCCTCCTGACGCCGACGATCCAAGACATCCACCTCTCCCCGTCCGGCCGCCTCGCCACTCCTGCTCTGAGCTACCTCCCATTCCTACCCGGCCTGGCACACATGCTTCTGCACGCGGTGCTCCTCCGCCTCCTCCCCTCGGCGTGGTTCTCCCTGCTCGTCTCGCGAGCTACGGGGATGCAAACGTGGAGTCACGGCTTCGAAACCACGATGGCGTTCTTGCGGAGTAGGAGAGGCGTCAGACAGGCCCTGTGCATGGCGAGGGGGGAGATGGCCGAGATCAGAAGCGAGACGTGGGGACGCGAGGTCTGGGGCGCGAGCCACCACGGCGGCAGCAGCAGCGACGCGATGACGGCCGCGGAGGATGGCCGCGGGGCGAGCACGACAAGTCCAAGGTTGTATTTCTGGTTCGCAAAGAAAGACCACTGGATCGCCGATGTCACGAAGGAAGCAATCTTCGCGAGCAGAGCCACCGGTGTCGGCGTGCAACGGGACTGCCTTGCCAGGCCTCAAACGAAGACGGAGTTCGTAGAGACTGACGAGGTGGATTTCACGGCCGAGTCGACGACAGGAGCAGCGAGAATCCAGATCCTGGAAACGGAAGCTATGGACCATGCATGGTGTTTGAACCAGAGCGAATTTGTGGCACGACGCGTGAGCAGCTGGCTGAGGGAAGTCTTGGATACAGACGACAGCCCGCTCTACGACGGGGCGCCCTTCCAGCCAGCAATCTAGAACTATCGGTGCTATTCAGACCATACAGAAATAGAACTGTTAGAGCAGCAGAATTGGAAGCGCAATAGATGATCATCAAAGCTATCTTGCCCCAAAGCCAGCCTTCCTGAATAGATTCGTCAGTACGTCAGGGTGTTGCAACCCAGGTTGTGATGGAGGCTCGGTTCTACCATCATACTCATGTGCTCGTACACTCCAGGCTGCATCGTCTGATCTCTGCTGGCCAAAAAGTTGCTGCAGGCTGATTTGCTGACCAGGAGCTGGTGCATTTGCTTGTTGATCTTGCAAGGTCTGCTCGGCCTGTAGCATGTGTCCATTTGTGTGCTGTGCGGTCGCTGCTGAGGCAGCGGCTTCGGCGGCCTGTCTACTTGCTCCAGCATGATCGGCAAGAGACTTCATCAGTTCGCCGTTCAGCTTCTGGGCATTTTCGGTTGAGGTCCCCGGCCCGTCGTGGAAGATATAGACCCCGTAGATTTTTTGTTCGTAGCCTTCCTTGAAGCTGATGATGACATATTCCCCCGTCATCTCGACGCCGGCATTTTCTCCTTCCCTGAGTTCTGCTTCGAAATTGTCGAGGCCCCTTCTGTTGAGAACAATCGCGGAATACCTGTCTTCACCAAATACTCCAGGAGTAAGCTCACAAATGAACAAAGAGCCTTCCACTCCTGTCTTTGTCCATTCAGGCTGAGGTAGTGGAGAGAACTCGTATACGACGGCGTAAGGAGCTATTGAGAGGATCGAGGATATCTGAGGGTTGTGTCGTTTCAGCACCGATAGGTTGAGTTCTTCGTTGGTGCGATTCGGAGGAGGTGGCTTTATAGGGTAGTCTGACTGGTAGGCCTGATTGTCGGACTCATAGTCTGAGACCTGAACAGCAAGCTGCGTGGGAGGTACAGCAATGGGTGCGGGTAGAGTAGCAGCAGAAGTGGGAACTGGTGGAGGACCAGGAGCAAGGGCAGATATTGGCGGCTCTGTCTGAGGTTGTGACATGGGAGGATAGCGAGGGAAGTCGACAGACTGCTGGCGCCGCGAATTTCCAGACCGTCGATTGTTGTGACGCTGCGACATGACGAGAGAGAATACCAAGGCGCGGGGAGATAGGCTGTGGGAGATGGCACCAGGTCAACAAAAAGAACCTGCGACCTACCTGACGGGTAGGTACCTGCCTTGATTTTTCAGGACCTAGGCCAGTAACATGCTGTATCAGTGAAGTATCAATCAAGACTGCTGCTCATCACAGGAAGGAAAGGTATTGTGTTGCACGAGAAAGGGTGAAAGCAGGGAGTTGTGAAGGTCTGCGGTGGAGGGCGCAGCGCAGTGCAAAGAAGCACAAGGCTGATGAATGAAGCAAGGCAAGCGGGTGGTAGCGGCTCAAAGAGGGAAAGCGCCACCCCCAGAGTCTAGCTGGCACCAATTGGCGCGTCGATCCCTGGCTTCCCCTTAATTTTTGAAAAGTCGCCCGTCCACCACCTCAATCGACACCCTCATCCATCTTAAACAAGGTCGTCGCGCTTCCAACAATCTGTTTTCTTTTCTATTCTCTACCTTCGTTTCGTCCTGTCGTCAGCTTCCGTTTTCGGGCGTCCTTGTTTTCTGCCGGCGCCCCTCACGCCCAGTCCTTCACAACCATGTCTTCTCCGATGAATGCGGTACGCAGTCTCGCTCTTGCACACTGACCCCCTGATCACCAACACCAACCACTCCCAATTCTATCAACCGCCTATCGCTGCCACCATGTTCTCTACTAACAGCATGCGCTTGGCGCAGTTAAAGATTCGGAGAAAGAAGAATGTCAAGAAAGGAATTCAGTTTTGCTTGATGGTTTGTGGTGCAAGTGGAACAGGTACCGTGTTTCCCTCCACTCCACCCTCACCTCAATCTGATCTGACCGCTCTCAGGCCGAACCACCTTTGTCAACACCCTCTGTGGCAAGCGAGTCCTTCAGCCTAAAGATGCCGACGATGCAGCCAATGCCCATCTGGAAGAAGGAGTAAGAATTAAGCCGGTTACTGTTGGTAGGTCAAGAGAGAGAACACATCTTTTCTGTACTGTTGGTTGGTGTGAACTGACAACATATTGCAGAGCTGGAATTGGATGAGGAGGGCACACGTGTATCACTGACCATCGTGGACACTCCTGGCTTCGGTGATCAGATCGATAACGAGTCCGCATTCGGCGAAATTGTTGGGTATTTGGAGCGGCAGTACGACGATATCTTGGCTGAGGAGTCTCGTATCAAGAGAAATCCTCGATTCCGAGACAATCGTGTGCATGCCCTGCTCTATTTCATTACCCCAACCGGCCACGGTCTGCGTGAGCTTGACATTGAATTGATGAAGCGTCTCTCCCCCCGTGTCAACGTCATCCCCGTCATCGGAAAGGCTGATTCTTTGACCCCTGCCGAACTGGCCGAGTCCAAGAAGCTGGTCATGGAAGACATTGAACACTACCGAATCCCGGTCTACAACTTTCCCTACGACATCGAAGAGGATGACGAGGACACGGTAGAGGAAAACGCAGAGCTACGTGGCCTGATGCCGTTTGCCATTGTTGGTTCAGAAGATGTGATTGAGATTGGAGGACGCCGGGTTCGTGCACGACAGTACCCATGGGGTATTGTGGAAGTCGACAACCCGCGCCACTCGGATTTCTTGGCCATTCGCAGCGCCCTCCTGCACTCGCACCTTGCCGATCTCAAAGAAATCACCCACGACTTCCTGTACGAAAACTACCGAACGGAGAAACTCAGCAAGAGCGTGGACGGTGGTGTCTCGTAAGTGGCTTTGAACCCATTGTGTGTTTCTGCAGGTTGACTAATTGTTTTGTGTGACAGAGCGCAAGATTCGTCGATCAACCCTGAGGACCTGGCCAACCAGTCAGTGCGCCTGAAGGAAGAACAGCTGCGACGTGAAGAGGAGAAGCTGCGGGAGATTGAGGTTAAGGTTCAGCGAGAGATCAATGAGAAACGACAGGAGCTGCTGGCACGGGAGAGTCAACTGCGTGAGATAGAGGCTCGTATGCAGCGTGAGCAGAGCCAGGGCATGGATGACCTGAATGGTCACGGGCATCAAGACGCGTAGAGGAGGGGGCAACGGCCCAATCAATCGGGGGAGGCGGAAGATGTCGTGTTGATATCGGGCTCATGCAGGCATGGATCCAAAAAGTGAAGCTGGTGTAGGCGTGCGGTGGGATGAGGCTGACCACGGAGGCGTCGAGGCTGTTGCGGGGACGGCAGGGCGGTGAGTCTCTGCTCGCCATTCAGGGGCCCGATTGCTTGTCGATGATGGATACTTGTTGCAGCAGAGTACATTCTTCTAATCAGCGGTGACTCGAGAAAGGCAAATGAGGAGATGGTCTTGTTTCCTTTTCCTCCTGCTGGGTCCTTTGAGCGCAGCGCAATACTCGATCCGTCCAACGAAGGCACCCAGTAATGAACAGGCTCTAAGTCGTTTGGGCTGCGGCAGAGCAAGGTTCGGGCCTGGCACTGGCTTGAAGCCCCAGCAGGCAGTGCCCGTGGATTGATTCGCGGGTACCTGGCGGACTGACTTGACCGCCTGACCGTGTGCCGTTTTCCGGGTCGGATGTGGCTCACTAGGCTTTTGTGTACCCTGTGCGTTGTGCGGAAGACGGGAGGCAATGCTTAAGGGGTTTAGAGTCAGCTTGGGAGGTCAACCTGGAGATGTCAGAAAGCAGCAAAGTGAAGAAACCGGTGTCAAACAGAGCGTGGGGGGAAAGCCATGTCCACTGGTCGAGTTGCTCGCAGAGGCCAGTGGGAAGGGAGCATTTTGCGGAGGAGGGGCAGCAAAGGCGCCGCAGCACGAATCCGGAGTTGGAACATGGATCGTTTCTGGACAAGTTTGGTGTCACAACATGAGCTTCTGCTGGGGGCTGCGCAGCCTGACCATCTTCGAAATGGAGCGCCGGTCGTACAATAGGCACCAGAAGAAATAAATCGCGCAGGTCAGGAGGCTTGACCTATCTCGGAGGATCCCCTACAGGGAGGCGGAGCTTGTTAGCTGCAATAAGAATAGACAAGTGGTTTGCTGAGGAGGAATGGAGGAGTGCAGACACAGGACACAGTCGAGAGACAGCCCAACAGCCCGGTGAGGAATGGGGACTCTAGAGATGGCAGATACAAGACGATGATGCAGGTTCCGACATCAGCAGGCAATCGCTATACAAGAACCCAAGCACCTACGAGTCAGGACAGGGACTTGAGGGCCGCTTCACATTTCCGTGTGCGGGGCAATAATGGTAAATCTACTCGACTGGGTAATAGTTCTAGGGCAGCCAGAGGAGCATAGCGCGCGGGGTGACAGTGAGCATGGAGCACAAGCAACAGGGAGAAATACGAACAGGGTCGGGTGGGCGTGGAGTGCATTGCATATTGCATGTGCTGGAGGCTGCAGTAGCGAGTTTGGAGTGCAGGAAGTGAGCAAGGCACCGTGGGTGGGAGGGCTTGAGGGTTGGGGGGAGGAATTGGTTGAGAAGATTCGATCAATCAGTTGTATAGACTCGGGCGAGGTTTATAAGGGACTCATTCATTCTTGCTTCGAGAGCCCATGGACACACAACATCACCTGCTCCCTCTCTATCTCACTCTCACGCTCACCTTGACTTCTTACCTCAGTTTCGCTCTGTCCTCAATCCTCTCCAACTTACTGGGTTAGCCGAGTCCTCGTGATCGACGCCAATACCACTGCTGGGCCATCCTCCATCCCACGCTCTTTGACCACCTGCCGATCAATTCATCCCATCTGCTGGTGCTGCAAAGGTGAGCTGGAGTTCGTTGACGGAACAGCCTCATTTCTCTCCTCAGCCATGTCTCCTGTGCCCTCAAATCCTCCCTGTTCCCGTCAAATGGCTGCTGACCCTTCATACAGTCCTGCCCGTCTCGCCCTCTGTGAAGCTCCTCATTGCACCCACTCACGACTCCCTCAACACCCTCGGGAAACACCACCCTAGCACTGCTCTCCTCCCACCGACCCACCTCAAACTCAACCATATATATGACATTTGCCAATCCACCGGATCCCACGGTTCATCGTCGGTCCACACGGCAACGGCAACAGGTCGCCTTTCCTCCCTCGCGAACATCCAGCAAGGGGCTGGCTCAAAGACCAGAGGCAGAGGCAGAAGCAGAAGCAGAAGACGTCGGAACAGTACCAGATGCAAAAGGGAAAAGAGCACGAAGCCAAAGTCTAAAGCCCTAACCACTGATACCACGAGTGACTGCCACGAGGAACTCAACGCCATCCGGTATCGACCTCGGTGGCCCTCCTTGGTTCGACCTGCCGGGCACAAGTTCTTATCTGCTTTCCACCTTAACCAAGCTGGGACCCGCCTGCTGGAAATGCCGCAGGCTTTGCTGCCCCTCCCCACGTTCATTCGCCTTTTGCACGACACGGCCCATTTCGAGTGACCAACTCCGTTCCCTGCAGTGTTCGATCATCGCGCATTGCTTGCATGCCCACCTGCGTCTCGAGATCCTCTCGTGCTCCAAAGCATATTGCGCATCCCACTGTCGCCCTCAATTCGGTTGAGGGCCCACCCCATATCGTCTCGAAGCCACCATACTAGTTGCTCCCCCTCTGACGACCCTACCCACCTTGTGCTCTCCAATCTCTCAAAAGGGTGCCAGCTTCCTGCAACACCGAGAACTTTCGCAACGAAGCCTCCCAGTGCCCGTCGCGCTGGCTCCTCCTCAGTTCCCGCTCACTGCTTGTGAGCCCAATTCCTCACCGGACCGAGCATCGTCTCGACGACGGCCGAGGCCATGTCGGTCATGACCAGTGAGCCGCCTACACCCACACGGACCTCGAGCGGCTTCAGCCTCCTTTCCAAAATCAAATCTCACAAGGAATCCAAATACCTTAGCCCTTCCAAGCCGCCGGTCCATCGGACAGGCAGTTATGGCAGCAACTACGACCATCCGACGCGATCGTCGCCCTTCTCACTCCCTGCCCAGGAAGGCGCAGGAGCAAAAGCCCGGCGCCTGAGTGCGGATCCCCGAGACGATTTCTTCGTCGATGTCTGTCCCCTCGAAGACGAATTCGTCTCGGCTTCCAAGATAGGCCGTCGGAAAGAGATCGGGAAGGGCGCGAGCGCAACGGTCAAGATCATGCTGCGCAAGGGCGAGAAAAAGAGCGAAGGGACGCCACTGTATGCTGTCAAAGAATATCGCAAGAAGTCTGCAAGGGAAACGGAGGAAGAGTACATTCGCAAAGTCAAGTCGGAGTATACGATCGCCAAATCCCTCAACCACCCCAACATTGTGCAAACGGTCCGGTTGTGCACGAACAACGGCCGCTGGAATCATGTCATGGAGTATTGCCAGCAAGGCGAGCTCTTCAGCCTAGTGGAGCGAAAGTACCTGAAGGCAGAGGACAGGAACTGCATATTCAAGCAAGTCCTTCGTGGGGTCAATTACCTGCATGAACACGGCATTGCCCACCGGGATATTAAACTCGAAAACCTGCTCATGACGGACGACGGGCACATCAAGATCACTGATTTTGGTGTCTCGGAGGTCTTCTGTGGCGATCATCCCGGCGGCGCTCTCTCCAGAGGACTGTGTGGACAAGGCATGAGAGAGGCTCGCAAGTCAGCTCCCGGTATTTGTGGTTCGAAGCCGTACATCTCACCCGAGGTTTTGGCTCAAGAGAAGGAATACGACCCCACCAAGCTGGACGTATGGGGGTGTGCGATCCTTTTCATGACCATGTTTCACATCGGCAACCCGTGGCAGAGTGCGAGCAAGAAAGAGATGAACTATGCTCTCTTCCTGGAAGGCTGGCAAGCGTTTCTGGAGCGATTCAAGGACTCGGCGATCGATGAGAACTGCCATCCGCAATGTGGGCCGGTGTTCAATGCTCTGCCGTCGAATTCGATACGGCGGTGTATCCTCAAGATGCTCCACCCGGATCCCGAACAACGATGCAGCATCGGCGACGCTCTGAACGATCGATGGATCAAGGGGGTCGACTGCTGTTCACGCGAGGACATTGGACCGACCTTTGATGCGATTGACGTGTCCAAGACGGGGTGTCACAAGGTGGCGGCCAGAATGAAGGTGCAAGCCAAACATGACCATCTGCCGCCACCCGTCAAGCGGCTGCCACAACATCGCTTTGATATGGGAGATGGCACCTCTCGCTATGACTGAAGCCGAGAAAAGCCTGATCCGGCTCGCTTCCGTCCACAGGTATTTGCATCTCTTTTTTTGCATCTTTTATCCGAGACGGGGAGGCCTCCTTATCTTCTTTGTTTTCTTCCTTCTGTGGACGACTCTCGGCTGCGTTACGAAGTGCTCGGAATCGCGGGTGTACAGAGGTCCCTTGGTTGGCAGTTCCAGGTGGGAGTTGTGTAATGACGTTTTATGGGTTGTAAGTATATACGGGTGTCCTTGGGATCCCCCCCAAAAAACTGGGTGGTAGACTGCAGTCGCGATTGCGTTTAGCTGTGGCTATGGGATATACATAGCATATAACAGGTACACCAAAAAGCAAGGCCAAAAACGCTCGAACCAGGGCGATAGCAGGCAACAACTGGCGTGGATTAAAATGGACTGGAAATTGCCCGTCTTTGAATATTTCCATGCTTCAACTGTCGACAATCAGATTGTCGCTTTCCAAATAGTAGAAACAAGCTTGACCGCTTTTACCAGCAAAAGCCAGCAGAGGCCAGCAAAGGCCAGCAAAGAGCTCCGACAACGGGCATCCGGGTCAAATCCAGCTTCGTCCAGGAGCCAAAAGGGGCCACCTGCATAAATGACTGGGACGTGGAGGGATGATTGGCGACCAAGACACACGGCCTCTGCCTCTGCCTGTGCCTGCGTATCCGATCGGGGCAATAGCCGAAGGCACAGGGCACAAGGCACAAGGGCCATCCAATGGACAAACATGTGGTAGAGAATGAGGACATTCTCGTATTATGATTGTGCGTCGTGGGCCTTGGGGGCCGGCAAAGCAGTTGAATCGGCCGAGGTATTCCTTGTTCATCATTGTGATCATCACCATCATCACCACCACCGCCGTCAACCATCGGGTGAAGGGTATATCATGTTCCATTCCATGCACCAAAACATCCATAATAAAAAGTAGACCAGGCCAGGCCTTGGATCCATTTGCTCTTGGCCGATAACGCCATCTCTCCGTCTCTCCATCTCGCCATCTCGCCATCTCGCCATCCTCTCCGTTTCGTCCCCGCCGGGTGCCAATCGGTGACGATTCGCACATTGATGAGTCTGAACTGAGAACCTCTCCAACCCTGCAACCTGCAACCTGCAACGAAGCCGGTCATACCGACCACCCATCTACCCACCTCGTGTATATGGCCGAGACCGTCACTGCAGCAAACAACGTCGACAACCACGCCGACGCCATTGCCGCAGACCCCAAAGCCGCCCAGCCAGAACACCCCTACCAGCCCTACATGGACGTGCGACCGCCCACGGCAGCCCACCTCAGCGACGCCAACGGGATGCCTCTGAGCGAGAAAGAGGTCGAGGCGCTGGAGAATGAGGAGAGGGCCGAGCGCGAGGCGACCCCCGAGCCCAGCGACTTCAGCATCGCCTTCCCGGACCATCTGCCCACGCCGCCCTTCCTGCATGTGCAGGGCGTGCCCAACTTCCGCGAGCTGGGAGGGTATCCGTGCCAGCCGCCCTCGTCCTCGTCACAGACGCCGCCGTCCAAGAAGTACGTCCTGAAGAAAAGTCTGCTCTACCGCTGTGCTCACCCCACCCACTTGACCCCGACCGGCGCCACCTACCTCACCACCACCCTGAATGTGCACGACATGTACGACCTGCGGTCCGCGCCTGAGATCAGCCGGCTCGCAGGCACGGTCGCCTCCAGCGGCAAGGACGTGTACCCTCTTGCAAACCCGACGTCCGGGTGCATTGACGAGGTCCCGGGCCTGAGGAGGCATTTTGTCCCGGTCTACCAAACCGAAGACTACGGGCCCGTGGCCCTGGCGAGGAAGCTGGCCTGGTATACCGCCGAGCACGCGCACGACGAGGAAGCCGGCTACGCCTACTCGGAAGGGTTTGTGCGGGCGTATCGAGACATTGCCACCCACGGCGTGGCCGCCTACACCATCATGTTCCGCCACCTGCTGGACCGCCCGACCGAGCCGCTGGTGTTCCACTGCACGGCGGGCAAGGACCGCACGGGGGTGTTTGGGGCGCTGGTGATGAAGCTCGTCGGCGTCGACGAGGACGTCATCTGCTGGGAGTACGCGCTGACCGAGCCCGGGCTGGGCGGCTGGCGCAAGGAGTTCATCGAGCGCATCGCCCAGACGGGCCTCGGCGGCGGCGGCGGCAAGCCCCAACCCCAGCAGCAGGTCGTCACGGGCGAGAGGGAGCACGGCCGGCCCGCGATCTCGAGGGAGGAGGCCGCGCGCATCTGCGGTAGCCGCGCAGGCAACATGCGCGCCTTCCTGCACACCGTGCTGGAGGGCGAGTTTGGCGGCGTCACCGCCTACTTGACCCGCATGTGTGGACTCAGCGACGACGAGGTTGTGCGTCTGCGGGATAATCTCATCGAGCTGGTCGACGACGTCCCCGGCCAGGTCATGACCATGGTCGAGATTGACGGGTGGACCGCCGACGGGGGCTGTGTGGATTGACGGTGGTGGAAGCTGTGATTGAGGCGGGAGAGAGGGGAGCGGCACAGAACAGAACAGAACAGAACCGACTATGGCACGCAGGTCAGTTCACGCTGGTACTGTTACTCTTGCCGGTGCTATCGTCGCTGTTCCTGTGCCCCGCCTGAAGAGAGAGAGAGAGAGAGAGAGACGACGTGGGCTAGACTGGACTGGACTAGGTTGGATGAGTTGGAACTATTCATACATGTGGCCAGCGCTCGCTGATTCTATGGCCTTACCCCCCCCCAAATACATATGCGCAAGACTCGCGGTGTCTTAGCACAGACACAACGGCATATACAATAGACACAGAGGCAGACAGGTGGAATAGACAGAATAGACCATGGACGACCCCGTCTCTCTTTTTTCCGTCCGAGCGTGATTTATCGACGGACCTACCTACCCACCTACTTACTTACCTACATATTTTAAGTACCTACGGTAGGTAGCTGGTTGGTTGCTCTGTACAGAAAGAGAGACAAAGACAAGCTCACGACATATCCAGATCTAGGGCGCAGGAAACCACGAAAGAGCAAGAGACACTTTGTAGGTTGGGACGAACGTGACTCCTCAGGGGCACATGCTGGTTCTAACGAGGGAGGTATCGAGCCATGTCTAGTAAGTAAGTAAGATTGCTTTTCTCCTGAGCCTGTCTGTCTGGCAATCTCGCGGCGCCGGCGCCGGCTCAAGATATGCCTCCTTTTCTTTGTGGTTTTGGGACTCGACAACGGGGCTTGAACGCATGGAATACAAGGTGCAAATGCCCTCTCCACGCAAGAGCGCATCTTCCCTTCCCACCAACTTCCCACCCTCTTCAAATGGATCCAACTTTAAGCTGGCGTGCAATCCAAAGATCGATCCTCAAGACTCGCGTCTTCTCTCGTCCCCGGTCACGGCACTTCCAGCACCGTGTCCGCGGGTGGCAGGGCTGCTGCCCGGTGCGACCCTGGTGGGACTGGCACCTGCGCTCACGGCGCCCCTCTTGTCCTTCTTGTTGATCAGATTGGCAAAGAACTGGGACATGGCCTCGTTGCTCTGCTTGCCGGCCGCGCCAGAGGGCGTCTGTGCTCCGTCGCCACCGTGGTCGCTGCCCATCCGGCGCATTGGCGTGCTGGTGCCTGTTCCTGTAACAACCCCAACTGCATGGGGGACGCTTGTGGGCACGTTCTTTGCCGCGTTCTGCCGCTCGCTCTCCCTCTCCCTCAACCTTCGTGTTGCCTCCTCGGCGTCGAAATCAATCCCATTCACGTTGATCTGATACGGACCAATGTGCTCGGCCATTCTCGGATTCGACACCCCCTTTGGCCCTTCTTCCCCGGCGCCTGCTTCGACGCTGCCCGCACCGGCTCCAGTCGGCGCCGGTGCACCCTTTCGCGATTTCCTCTCCGCCTTTTCGTCTTCCGCCTTCAGTTTCTCGAGCATCTCGTGCTGTGCTTGCAGGAATTCCTGGACAGACGGGACAGAGACCGTTTCGTCGTGCGTACGTGGCTGGAAGGACGGGCGCATGTCGGTGGGACGGCGCAGGGTGCTTTCGAACAGTTGGACTGCCGATTCTGAATCGGCCTCGTTGTCTTGAGAAGGCCTCTCTGGCTCTAGATCGTAGCTCTTCGATGAGAGGTCGAATGTCTCTTCAGGAGGTGGCTGTATTTCCACGGACCAAGCATTCGCCACGGCCTCCGGGTCAAAGCCTTCTTTCAGAATCCGAATCTTCCCCCACGAGTCCCAATTCGGCGGCACCAGGATCTTGTCTCTGTCGACGATGTTGTGTTTGGCCACCTCCCGTTTCAAGAGGGACTGAATACTCAGACTCGAATGCACTAGTGTCCTCACGTTGTTCGGATCGAATGTGGCGGTATAGACGAGCGAGGCTCCGTGTTTCAGCAAAACACACCGCAGCCATTGCATCAGGAAGTCAAACTGATCTTCCCCCCAGCCCTGGTCTCGTTCCAGATCTTGGATCTTTTCTGCCTGTATGCAGACAATAGACAACGGAATACCGAGTCCTTCATCCCATTCTCCCGGCCCTGGTGGTACTATCGATCTCTGCTCGGCCGTCGTAGTGCTGCTGCCGCTGCCGGGTTGAGCAGAGGGAGCATCTGGTCCGACTCTCTTCTCCTTCCAGGCCGTCATGATTTCCTCCATTTCAATCTTTGTCTGCTCGTCCAACGTCAATATCACGGCCCTGAGCAAGCGGATCCATTGCCGTAGTTGCCTCGCCCATTTCAAAGGATCCGACCAATCTAGTAAGATAGTAATCAACGTATCCTTGACCGTTTTCGGAGTGAAAAGCGGCTTGAGTAAGGGTGCGAAGTTCGCAGAGGGATTTGCTAGCATGTATATGTTCATTCTCGCAAGCACGTCTTCCTGGTCTGCGTCCAAGACGTCATGATAGGTATAGCCCAGGGCGTACCGGTTCGAGACGGGGGCTATCCTGGGTTGCCGCCGCCTGTCGTTGTTGGCGTACCGGGCTCGTTGGTTCGGGGGGTTTAACTGCTCGAGGAACCCGCGCTGTTGGTCCGGGGTGCCGCCGAGGAGGATGAGTTGCTTTTCGGATAGGTCTTTGCCCTTGGAGGCGCTGTTGAGCATGGGCACCCAGATCGCTTGTCGGTCGCCATCCTTGCTGCCAGGGCGGCGGAAGGATGATGGGATTGGAGTGGACGAGGGAGATGGGCGAGGGAAGCTGGGGCTTGGTTGAGATGTCGCCAACATCTTGAATTGAGATACGTTTCAAGGGAATAAAAGGTTCGCGACGGGGGGCATGTTCAATTGAGTGTGAAGCATCTGTTCATCAGTTCCTGAGGCGACTGAGGCGACTGATGCGGACTGTTTACGCGCCCCCGGAGGTGAGAGATCAACTTTTTGGCTCCTCGTCGCGTGTTTCTCCGCAGTCCTGCAAGCCTGGTGGCCCTGAAACACAAATCCTTCCAAGCCCACTTTACGTCCCCGGCGTTCAACCTGCGTCACTTACCCAAGGCATTTTTCTCCGCAGGTCGCAACATCTACGAAACTTTTTGATGTTTGCGCCAAACCGTCCAATTGTTTAGTCAAATGGGACAGTGAAATGACTCGCTCCTCCAAGGCTCCCCAGAGATTTTCTGCGCTCCCCCAAGTCTTCCAGTGAAATCGGACCATGAATGCCATCCGGCAGACCCAGCTTCTGAACAAGCGCGAGCTCGAGAACGCAACAGCACCCTCTGCCTCCTGGCACGCCGACTACAGGGACACGGCCTGGGTCTACATAGGCGGCCTACACTTGGACCTGACCGAAGGCGACGTGGTCATCATCTTCTCCCAGTACGGCAACCCCACGCACCTCAACCTGATCCGCGACAAAGAAACGGGCAAAAGCAAAGGGTTCGCTTTCCTGAGATACGAGGACCAGAGGAGCTGTGACCTGGCGGTGGATAACTTAGGAGGCGCCGAGGTGTTGGGGCGGCTGTTGAGGGTCGACCACACAAGATATAAGAAGAAGGAGGACGAGGACGAGGACACGTATCGGATCGACAGGTTGGAAGCCCAGGCGGAGGCTGAAGAGAGCGTCAATGGCAATGGGAAGAGGGAGAGCGACGAGACTGGCAACGAAGATGACGATGAGGGCGGACGCAGAAGGAAGCGGAGACGGCACCGGCTGAAAGAAGAGGAGGAACTGGAGCAGCTGCTGGCCATAAAGCAAGACGGAGACGAAGAAGATCCGATGAGAGAGTATCTGATCAGAGAGAAGCAGGAGGAAGTTGAGAGGGCAAAGGAGAGGAAGAAAGAAAAAAGAAAACACCGACATCGACGCAGAGATGACGACGTGGAGGATGGAAATGACGATACCGACGGAGAAGGCGAACACCGGCATCGACAGCGGCATCGTGACCCGGAAGACCCTGATAGGCGAAAAGATGGGAACGGCAGGCAGCGTACAGGGAGAGACCGGCGAGAGCACAACGACGACAGAAAACAACCAGAAAAGTACAAGGACCGAGGCTCGCGATATGACCGAGATAGAGATAGGGACAGGGACCGGGACAGAGAGGGGGAGCATCGTCATAGTCGTCACCAACGAGGCAGCAGGGAGAGAAGGTCGTCGCGAGACCGTGATCGTCCCTCCACCAGGATCGATGATTATTGATTTGATGCGTGGACTCTGTCCGACATGCTATATAGTATGCTATCCAAATCAGCATCGATCTGTCGGGGAAGCACCGAGCTGGTATGCTAGGTCTATTTGGCAACTGCTTGATCGCAAACACAGGGCGAATGCAGTTCGATGCCTCAGCTCGATTTCTCGCCTTCTTTGAGAAGCTCGACACCTTGCTCCCTCAGTTTGAATTTCTCTGCGGAAGTCACACGTCAGTCAGTGACAGTCCTCCCACGGCGCAAAGATCAATCGATAATCGGGCAGGTACTTACGAATCTTTCCACTGGCCGTCTTTGGATAGTCCTGCACGAAAAAGACATATTTCGGCACCAGATGATGACTCATGCGATCCTTGACCCAGCTCCTGACTTCTTCGGCGGTTATATGGTTCTCGCCTGGTGGCAGATGATGCCTGCGAATGACGAACGCCGCAACGACTTCTCCATACCTTTGATCTGGAAGGCCGACTACACTGACTTCGGCGATCTTGGGGTGTGCGAAGAGACAGTTCTCAATCTCGAGCGGGTGAATGTTCTCTCCGCCGCGGATGATCAGGTCCTTGATGCGCCCTGTGATGCTGACGTAGCCCTCTTCGTCTATTGATGCCTCGTCGCCCGTATGCATCCATGCCTTACCGTCCTCGTCGGTTTTGATGGCTTCTGCTGTCTTTTCTGGCTGGCCCCAATACTCCTTCATTACCAAGTATCCATGGACCGCAAGTTCGCCTCGTTCACCCACGTTCAGGATCTTGTCATGATCAAAGGGATCCACCACTTTCGCCTCGACGTGGGGGAGCAGCCGGCCGACGGTATTGATGCGCTTCTCAATTGGGTCATCCGTCGTTGTCATCGCAGAGACGGGGGAAGTCTCCGTCATTCCATAACAAATCGTCAACTCCGTCAAATTTAGAGTCTTGTGCAATTTCCGCATCAGCTCGGCAGGCACTGAGGAGCCAGCTGCAATGCCGGTGCGCAGATACTGGAAGCCTTCATAAGCGATCTTCTCGTCATCGAGAAGCTCCAGCTCCGCAAGGAACATGGTGGGTACACCATAGAGTGCCGTGGCTTTCTCCTCTTGTACAGCCTTCAAGGAGGCCAAAGGATCGAATGCCTCGGCGGGGAAGACTATGGCGGAGCCATGAGTCGCGGTCGCCATGTAGCCTAGGATACACCCAAAGCAATGGAACAACGGTGGTGGACAGCATACAACGTCTTCTGGTGTCAGCAACATGCGGTCGCCTATTTGATTGCCGTTGTTGAGAATTGATCTGTGCGACAGACAGGCAGCTTTAGGCATTGACGTGGTGCCAGATGTGAATTGAATGTTGACCGCCTCATGATGCGATAGAGGAGAAGACGGCGTAGGGGGACGAGTATCCGTGTCCTGTGATATCGATCCCCATGGTGTTGTTGCTCGGAAAGGCGTAGGATCTATCCGACCAGAGGAGTTATCCACAAGGATGATGTTTTTCAGGGTTGGAATCGCCTCGGAGGCAAGAGTCGAACTCGCAAGATCAGGCACAAGTGCTTCTAGAAGCGGGACATTTGGCCGTGGTGCTTTGTACGGTAGATTTGTCTCGGTCCCAATGACTAGATGCGTGGCAGACAAGTGGTTGAAGGCCGAAATGATCTGGGTCGAGGTGAACGCCGGGTTCAGTGGGACGAGTATAGCTCCGAGCTTGAACAACGCATATGTGATTGTCGCGAACTCGAGGTTGTTGCCCAAAGACACGCAGACCCGATCGCCTTTCTTGACTCCCAAGCTTTGAAGTCCATGAGCCACGACATTGCTGTCGAGATCGAGTTGGTGGTATGTCAGTCGCTTGTTTTGGTGTCTTGAGATGACTGCATTTCGATCACCATGAGCAGAGACAATGCGCGCAAAGTTCTCGCCGACAGTTTCTTCGAGCAAGGGAGGATGGAGAGGGCCCTTCGCTTTGGCCTGGGTCAGGAGGCCGCGTCGTTGCCGAAGAACTGAGGAGAAGGTAGGCCACGCCGCTGCCCGCGGTCGAAAGAGAGCCCGCATGACGTTGGCATTGTTCTTTGGATGAGATCTTGGGTTTGTCTTAGGGGGACGTCCTTGCCATCCTAACCAGTCACGAGTTGTATCTCAGCGCGCACACGGTATTGTCCTAATGTCTCGCTCCGCAGAGAGGAAGCCGAGACAAGTCTTGGTGGAAAACACATGGTGAACAATTGTGGGCGAACGGGCCAATGCCGCGGTCATCGGCGGACGGACGGCAGCTAGCTGGGCTCTGAGCTCTGAGCTCTGGCTTCTGAGAGCTGAGGCGGGCTGAGCTGACTCGATGACGGATGCCGTGCCTTGCTTCGCGGGGGCGCTTTGTGGGGTAACGAGGGGATCAGATCAGCTCAAGGTGGCCCGAGATAGACGATTGAGGGAGCACAACAAACCCGTATGTCTCTTGCCCTCCGCTCATGCCTCGTGATTGACACTGTGTTGGAATAATGGCCCAACAGATGATACAGGTTTATCGGTGGAAGAAGGAAGAACCGCGCTGACGCATGTCGCCTGTCTTTCGAGATACAGGAGGAAGGATGGAACACCAAAAGGTACCCGGTGAAAACATTGTGCCTGTCTCTGTAGACATTGGCACTCGTGATCCGCCGCCACCGCCAATTCGTTCTGGCGTCAGCATCGAGGGTGCATCGTCCATCTCACGCTCACGCCGATACTTCCGCCCACAAAATACAGCCGCTGAAAATGCGGGGTGAGGCATTGTTGGCCTGCAACTCTAGGAACAACTTAGCCTCACAGCCATTGGGGCCGCCTACGTCCCTCCTCCAGCGCCTCACGTCAACTCCCCGCCGTCCTTCAACTCCCTGCCTCTGCTAACTAGAAATCACGAGATATACAGACATATTCCTTGTCCTTGTCGTGGCTTCCAATTGAGCCGCTCACTCCTCCAGACATCAGAATGCTCCTAGAACGAACAAGCCTTAGCAGGCAACACGAAGCATCACGAACCACAGCAGAGCGCGTGCGAAAAGAGCATGCTGACACCCAACGTCCGCTGACTTGCATGTTTTACTTCTTTGCATCTCAAATGAAGCGCAACGTACAACCTGCCGATCAGGATCTCGTTCGACGAGGGAAACTGGAGGACAAGCCAACCCATCAGCTGGATTCCATGATTGCAAGATTAGGCATGCATGCGGCATTTTCTCCTTTGATATCCAAATTTGAGACGTACCCGGTCGAAATCCCCGATACTGCCCCAACTTCTGCACGCCAAAAGAACCCAGTAACTTCCCGAGAGGAAGTCCACGACACCGTCATGATCATGAAGTTTCGGGACAAACAAGCCCGTCAAGAATGGATTGCGACCAAAGAATGGCAGGATTTCATGCAGGAGACGGAGGGCCAAGAGGTTTTCAGGAGGATGCCTCACGTTCGGTGTGCCAGTAGTCTTCGGGGGTTGATGGATCCAATGGATATTTTGACAGCCTGAATGACATTAAAGCAGTTTCAAGACATGGTCGGCCAGAGGACTTCGACCGCAACCGCACGAAGAAAATTCAGGCTCTGTACCAGGGACTGTCCGCTACCGGGAGCACGCCGCAGCCATTGGTATAGCTCGAGGTGGAGTGACCAATGCCGTCACCAAGCCAGAGCCTGCTCGGATGAGCCGCCTAGATCGTCTGGGAGTCGGATCAAAGGAATCGTGCTCTGAGGACTTCGCTGTTACCTCTTACGTTGCTGACTTCGCACCAAGCATGGCTGATGTCGATTGGAAGCGCAGTTGAGAATTTTGAATCAGAAATCTTGAATGCCGGTCTCGCCCTCTAATTCATGACTTTGACTCCCAGGGAGTCCTTCCTCGCCCTTGACGAACTCGGGCTCCTGCTCATCAAAGTACTTGTCTTCAGCGTCTCTCTCTTCAAGGACGCGGTCGTCGTATTCCGGATTGTAGTCCACGGAGTCATAGTCGAAGTCGTCATCTCCACCTCTCAGAAAGCGGACTTGCATCTCCCACCTCCACCTTGCGAGGCCTTCCTCCTTGTTCGCGGGCACTTCATCCCGATCTTCAGCTAGTATTTCTCCGTTCGGCCCGCGCTTATACGTGAACAAAGCATGAGGGTCTGGGTGCCGCAACGCTTCGAGTTTTGCTTCGCTCCGGTACAAGTCCGCTTCGAGGATGCCGGAGTACCCCTTCTGCCGACCTTCGGCTTCGCGTTCAGCGGGCGTTTGGAAACGGCGGATCAATCGGTCGTAAAGGAGGGGATCTACCAGAATCAAAACGTAAGTTGTCCAAGCCTACCTGCCGAGGAGCCAAGTTGTGGCACACCTGCCAGCTCAAGCTGGGGTCCAAAGTATTCAGGATGAGTGTCCAAGTATCTTTTGCGCCGATTCTTTATGCGGATTCGATCTGGCATCGGTGTCTCTGCGGGCGACGCGGTCTGTGGCGGTAGAGAAACATTGCCACGTATCGGGATTCCCGTACCTTCTGCAAAGCGAGGCATATCAAAGTGCTTTGCGCGTCGGCCGTGTTTGAAGGCGCGACTCAAGGGGACTGCACCCAAGAATTGGAGGGAATCGGCTGGCGTCACCTGGACCAAGGGCCTGCTTAGCTCGACTGCGCTTATGGCAAGAACAGGCTAGTGAGTCTTAGCCGAAGGCCTTTGGCGCCGTCACACCTACTTTTTTAGGCGCGAACACTAAATAATAAGGTAACTGGCATACGACTCACATTCTACCCCGAGGCTCTGATCACCTTGAGATACTCGATACCGTCGATACCGTATCACCCAATATATCGCGGTAAGTAGGATATCCCTCGTACAGTTCTCTATGTCCCCCTTCCCACGACTGCCTGAAATTATGGAAACCAAACATCACTTTCCCGCTATCGCAGGGTGGACTATCGGCAGAATGTGCAAGCTATTTCCTAGCGCAGGTCTGTTTGGCTCGGTTGGACATTAACGACGATTGCCACATTGTCTGGAGAATATGAGAGAGCCGTCAAGGGCCAGAAGTATTCTATAAGCATGGAAGATTGTGCGCCTCTACCTTTATGCGGACAATGGTTCTCGGATTCTCGTTCAGTCATCACTCAACGCTGACAAGGTGAAGGGGTTACATTGGATGATATCCACGCCGCCTTTTCGTCAGGAAACATGGAGCTCGCACCGACTCCGACATGTTAGACGAGGATTATTCGCGAATTATGCTCCCGAGGACAGCAAGGAGGGAGATCTCGTGTGCATCTTTGCGGACACCAAGACACCTTTGTGCTGAGACCCCGGGAACCAAACGTCGGCGAGATACTTGCCTCGCTACTCAGACGGGCGTAGGCACCGGCAGCCATCGTTGCACCCGAAGCGAGAGTATGACGTGGGGCGACACACCGAACCTATCGTCTAGACTTAGCCAGAGTCGAGAGGGAAAAGGGTAAGGACGGAGGGAGACGCTAGAACGCGAACGAGTGTTGTACTGAATGCTGTCATTTTCTGCCGTAGCAATAAACAAGACGCCTCTGCATTAACCTATGAGTTTATATATCTTCAAATAGTAACATTATACTCCTCAAAACCTGAAGCGAAAGGCTCTGGCAGGTTACTCTGTGATTGATTGGTGATGCTCTCTGAGAAGCATCAAGTTCCAACGCTACTCCAAAAACCGAAACCATCGAGGTATTCTGAGGGCTCGCATGTACTCCAAACAATCAAAGTGTCAGAAGTCATTCCCAGACTTCTGAACATCACCTTTGCGCGTCACCTCATCTCTACGCTTGGGAAGAAACGAGGGCCACCATATCCGTGCACCAGGATAGCCTGAATGTCGATGTTAGCGTTGGGACATTGCGCCCATAGTTTGACAAGAATATAACGGCCCGACCTGCAGATAATCTTAGTCCTTGACTCACCACCGACAATGAAAAGGGGGTTCGTCACTCACACCGGAGGGTCAAATTTGATTTCAGTGCTAGATTTGTTTCGGCTGATGAAGAACAAAGCATGTGGTGCAACGCCGGCTCTAGCAGAGGAGCTGGCTGCCACTCCATTCGAAGTCGTTTTGGAGCTCGATGCTTCAGCCTCTGTTAAGAGGCTACCATGTTCTTCCGAGGGATAAGCCGGGCCCGGCGTCCCTAGTGCAGCAGCAAATGGTCGAGCTCCGCTCCGGCTTGAAGTTGAGCGACGGTTGTACGAGCTGTCTTCTTCAACCTCGCCTTCCCGGCTACGACTTCCAAAGAATTCATCACTCTCACGGATTTGCTGTGCCCGCATAAGGTCCAGCATACGATTCCGATGCGCGAGTGTATTTTCGAGATCGAGTTGCTGTCGTTGCAGTCGTCCGATTTCCCCAGATTCTCTTGCTTCGTGCGGGATATCGGGCTCATAGCCTTCTGAGTCGCTCGAGTTAGATCTTGGGCCATCGTTACGCTCGTTTTCGAAATACACTGGCCGGTATCGGTCGACATATGACCTCAACGAATATTCGTCGTCGTGCCACGGTCGCGGCGATACTGGCCCGTTTCCGTCGTCTTCTCCATCCGATGGGTCTGCCACTGAAATGTGAAACCCGGGAACGAGAGACACCTCAGGATGAGGGTCTTCTTCGGAACTGGTGGGATTGTTGAGATATCTCGAACGATCAATGGACCTGAGGGGAGATCTTGCGGAGTTCATATATTCCTGGGAGGGCCGATACCCATCTGGTCTGTGCCGTTGACGGCGGTAGCTTTTTGGGGACCAGTGTACATCGTATTGGGAAGTCCGGTCGAGGAGATTGTCATCTTCCATTGCAACGAAAATCAAGCCATTTTGAATTGGCGCATCGTACCCAGCACGTGGGGCTTTGACAATGATCTCAGTCAGGGTGAAGGGCATGCCGCCTATGTGCTTCAGTAAGAGGTTGCATTTGTTGGACTTGGTGCAGTAGACGCTGGTATCGTCTAGTAGGACATTCCGCGGGTAGGAATTGATGGGCATATGAGGATCCGAATATTCTCCACCATCACAGCTGATGATTTCCATCTTCAGGTGGCCTGGCTCGACCCGACAATAGTGACCATATCTAAACGTTCGTGGTTCATCCTCGTAAGTACCGTCGGTCAATTTCCTCCGTTTTGATCTCGGCCCATCTCCGCGATCACTGGCTGATTGAGCTGGCGAAGCAGGCGACTCGTTGGAGGGTGGCACATATGCCTCAGAGACGGTAGGTCTACCGCTTTGTCCGAGTCTTTCTCTTTGGGATCTCTGCAGACGTTCACTAGGCCTGAAGGCTCTCCGCCGACTTCGCACGAGGCTGGATGGGCTGTTGGCTTGGGCAGGACTCTCAGACGTGTCTTGGTCACGGAAGCGTGTGCCGAACTCTCTTCTTCTTCGTTCTCGGGGGGTGAGGTCAGAAGATAAAAATCGGTCCTGTCTCTCATCATTTGCCTCATAAGCTGCAATCTGGTCCCCCATCTCCCTGTCAAGTGCTTCAAATGCTCTTTCGTGATCGACGCCAAGATGCCGCTCCGAGGTGAGAAGATTTCTGAGGTTTTCAAGACGTGCGGAGATATCAGACCAAGCAAGGCGCTCAGGAGGATCGGGCTTGATGGATGTTAGCATCAGAACGTCAAAGTGAACTGAGTACGCATGGCAAGAGGGCTTGAGAATGGAATCGTACCATGGCTGAACAAAGGATGAGGAGTATGCCGCCACGAACAAGAACGGCCTTCGGAACGCAGGCAACACGCAATGTGGCTCCGCTCGAATTGAATCAGGTTGAGGGAGATATGTGGGATCATAAAGCGAGGACCACAGGCTTCAACAGCGTCAGAATGGATGTAGAGGAAGGTCTCTCAAGAAGGGTGGTAGTTGGACGTTCGCTAGTCAGAGTGCGGCAACCTTCAGGCGCTGTGACATGTCGCAGCGCATGGGCCAATTCTTGCCCCACGATTCAAATGGTGATGCACTGCACCCGCCGATGGCCCGTGCGGAATGGAAGGCACCACCTGGAGAATTAACACACCATCAACCCCTCTAGGCGTACCGCTAGGCTGCAAAGCCTATAATTTTGCCAGCAACGGGAGTCCTGCCGCTTAGTAGGAAGGACAACTAGTTGGATCCTTGCTTGGCATTGAACTGCCCCTGCAGCAAGAGATGATGGCTACCAAGGACTGACTACAACTCCTGAAGATCGCGGGCGCAGCCAGCGAAAGCAACTCGTGGTGGGTGTGCCGCAGAGCAAACATTTTATTTCAGTCTTCACGTCAATTTCATCTCCGCCTTCACGATCCTCAGCCTTCTCTCTCACTTTTCACTTGACTTCTTACTCTAGGACTTTCTTCTCGCCTTGAGAAATTCGCTCTCAGAGAACCGTCACATTGCTCGCGCATTTCCTCTCTTCCCTTCGAATGCACCATGGACGACAACTTGGCGTCTGGTAGCTCTAATCCTCTAAACGGACTCCACCTCGCGGATTCTGCACCGGTCGACCTGAACGGAGCCATGGCCAGCTCGGTGAATGGAGCCATTGATGGTGTCATGAATGGTTCAACATTTGTGACATCCGTTCCCGTTATGGGAAACCTCAACGGCTACCCCTCAATACCTGATGCGTCATTTGGTGACATGACCCTTGCAATGAATGGGATGCAGCCTGAGATGTTCGTGGTGCCGCCTCAGCAACCTATATCTGCCGATGAGATCGCATTATATGACAGACAAATCCGCCTATGGGGCATGCAAGTCCAGGAAAAGCTCCGTCGCGCGAACGTTCTTCTCATCGGAATGAAAGGCCTGGGCTGTGAAATCGCAAAGAATCTGGTTCTGGCAGGAGTTGGAGTGTTGACAATACTTGATCACGAAGTCGTTGTGGAAGAAGATTTGGGGACGCAGTTCTTTGTCCGGGAAGCTCAAATCGGCCAGAATCGTGCGCAGGCCGCTCTCGCGGAGCTACAGAAGCTGAATCCACGGGTTGAGGTATACACGGACCCGAATGCGGCTGTGACCAAGGATCCGGAATATTTCCAGAATTTCGACATTACTATTGCAACAGGCCTCATTATGGACGTGCTGGGGACCATCAATATGGCCTGCCGGATGTATGGCCGGAAATTCTATGCCGCAGATACCCACGGTATGTACGGTTACATATTCGACGACTTGATCATCCATGATTTCGTGATTGAGAGACAGCAGAGGAACAAGCCCACGAAAATCGGCGATATGGAGACTTCCACCAAATGTGTCACCGCTGTCGAGTCGAAGAAGGAAAATGAGAAGACCATGGAACTCATTACCTATCAAGAGACCTATTCGCCCATTCAGCTAGCCAATCTGTCTCCTCTTCCTGCACGGATAAGGAACGCTCGACGAAGCCGCACAAAGGTCACTCCTTTACTTTCTTGCCTACGGGCTCTATTCGATTTTCAAGGCCAGATGGGTGGCAGACTTCCCGCACACAACAGAGCAGACCTTGAGCTCTTCACCAGGTTAGCAAACCAGAAACATCTAGAGCTCTCACTCCCTTTGGATTCCCTGAGATCAGAGTTTCTGCGGACTTTCCTGCAGAACCTTGGCGCTGAGATCAGTCCAGTTGTTGCATTTCTTGGAGGCTATTTGGCACAAGATGTGATCAATGTTTTGGGACAAAAGGAGCAGCCGCTTCAAAACTGGCTACTCTTCGACGGAGAAGAATTTACCGCCACCCAGTTCTCGATACATCCTATCAACGACGATGCCATGGAGATGATGAACACCAACGGGGCTGTGATGGTGCCAGAGCTTACGTCAATCGAAGGCACAGTACCAGTGGCTTAAACTACGCTTTCACTACGTGACCGAGTTCAAGGCTCGCATTCGACCAATTGGGATCAGGATCCATTCTTGGCATCAGGAAATTTCAATCTTTCTCACAACATTCATCATCGTCACAGGCTACCAGGCTTTTGTACAGGGCTCAGTGCTTCAACATATGGGGCAGAAGCGCACGTGCCGGACTTCGCACTGCTCTCCTACACATCTGGTTGGACGTCGGAACTTGGACTCGGACAATCTGCTTTACTTCGTCACTACGGACTGCATGAACCATCGCTACCTGATAAGCAGGCCGGCCTTGACCACTTGGGATGAATCTTAGACCACTGACCTTCGCTGAGATTGAGCATCTGCATCCTGTTACTTGAGAATGACCCATCCAGATTTTCCCACAAGATTAGTTGACCTGACATTAAACGACTCAACCCATCACCTTTCTCTGTATGCCACGCTAAAGTCGATTCGCAAGTCTACTCTCTCAATTCCAAATCGCCTTACGTCCATCCTTGATGACGCCAAATTTGTCAAAGCAGCATCCCAGCGGTACAACTTGCCTCTGGTTGCAAACGAGCGTTGTGGTAGCTGGTACATCGATCCAGCAGATAAAACGGGTAGTACGTATTTCAAAAGCACAGATGGTCACCACGGACAATGGGACTTCTCCCTGCGCAGACTCAATCTACAGCTTCTCCCAATCTTAGCCGCTCATGGCGGTGCAATCGTGGTCGACTCAACGCGTCGTGGGAAGAATCTTCCGGATGCATTTAGCAAGACTGTACCGATATGGACAGCAATTATCAATAAAGCATTGTTTCCAGAAATCCCTTCAGCGCACAGGCTTCAGACTCCGCCTCCACCGGATGACTTAGGACAGTCTGAGATATCGCAAATCGAAGCCCGGCTCGAGGGTTTTACGAGAGCCTTCACCGGACTAGGACTAGACTTGCAAAGCCTGCGGGAAGAGCTGGGGTGTCCTATACAGCTCACCTGGGCGATCCATGGCTATTCCGATTTTGAACCTGGCGACGACGCAAACCAGCCCCTATCAGGCTCATGTTCCCCACTTGAGCATTCTGTTCGCAACGTGGTGCTCTGCTCCGCGTCTCGTCGCGTTCGTGGTGCTGAAATCTCGGAAGGGGGTTATATCCAAGGTGCTGGTGACGACAGCGAAGGATGGTCGCATGGACTGACTGCTGAACTCTTCTGGAAGCAAAGAGAGCTGTTGATGGAGACTCCCGAAGATGACCTCCCAGCTCTGATCGAGAGATTACTTGAAAAGGAAAAGGAAATGCATGACACAGGGGTCTCCGTTACGAGGGTCACTCCAACCTCCAACCTTTATATCGCAGTCGGGCCTGTCAAGAGCTTAGATGGATTCGACCTGATAATCAATTGTCAAGGCGACGGACAAACCTCAACATCAAGAGTCGTTTGGTTGAACTGTCGCGGCCGCAAAACCGGGAGCAAAGAGCTTCGCGACAAGCTCCCTAGCGTTGTCGGCGTCATCAGCAATCAGCTCTACACGCGACCCCAAAGCAAGATACTGATCACTTGCACAACCGGCAAAGATCTCAGCGTCGGCGTTGCAGTCGCGATTTTGTGTTTATGCTACGACGGTGAAGGTCAGTGAACTTTCTGCGTGCCTTTGACCTTGTGACCTCAATTGACAATTGAAATGCAGGCCATTTGAGAGAGATCGCTGACCAGTTAGTTGTCGAGAAACAACTTGTCAAGCAAAGGCTGGCCTGGATCATCTGCTCCAAACAAGACGCAAACCCTTCGAGGGCGACACTGCAATCAGTGAATTCGTTCTTGATGCAACGTCCGGACTGACGCTGGAATCGAGACGCCAGAGAGGAACTATGCGTCATTGGCGCCCACGATTAAGTCAAGATCGCGGTTCAGCGTATGGAACCGCCGGGATGTCCCTTCTGGGGATTGAGGTACTTATCCAGGGCTGTTGGTGGCGAAATGGTTTCCAGCTTACCCGAGAGGAGGCTCGTCGCAGAAGCGAATGCGATGCCAATATGAGTGGTTGGAGAAGCTGGAGACTAGCTGGTGGGCGCAGTTGCGGGCGCGCAGCGGAACCCAAGGCTGGATCGCATGATTGCATCATCACCCAATTTGGAGGTGGAGGGGGTGGAAGGGTGCCGTGCATGCAAACAAAAATACAGCCTTCAGCTTTTAAATCTCCAGAGATCTCTCAAAATTTTGCTCTTCGCTGGGTACCGTCCCCTTAGAGATCTTCGATACAATGCCTCCCCTCTCTTTCAGCGATACCCTTCCTTTACCCAACTCCTCCGTTCGCATACCCCGCCTTGGATTCGGAGTCTACCAATCCCCAGCCTCTGTTTGCGAACAGTCGTGCCTTTGCGCCCTACAAGCTGGATACAGACACATTGATACCGCGCAGTTTTATCACAACGAAGCTCAGGTAGGGGAGGCGCTGCGCAAATCAGGTCTCCCCCGCTCGGAGGTTTTCATCACAACCAAAATCCTCTCTGCTGGAGGAAGCGTTGAGAAATCATACAAAAAGTGTCTCGAGAGCGTGGAGAAGATCGATCCAGGCCACGATGGCTATGTGGATTTGTTCTTGATCCACAGTCCCAATGCGGGCAGCGGCAAGAGAAAAGAGATGTGGCAGGCTCTTGAAAAACTTTACGAGAAGGGAAAGGTTAAGAGCATTGGTGTGAGCAACTTCGGGGTTGGGCATATTGAGGAGATGAAGGACTACGCAAAGGTGTGGCCGCCACACGTTAATCAGATCGAGGTACGATGAACAGGTTCCTTGCCCATCGAACAGCTATCGTCTTGTCGAGGCGCGTGGAGAAGGCTGACCACATTTTCCCAGTTGCATCCATGGTGCCAACAACGAACCATCACCGATTACTGTCACAAACACGCCATCGTCGTTGAAGCTTACTCACCGCTGGTCCGAAATTATAAAGCCAACGATCCCACACTGGCCTCCCTGGCCAAGAAATACAACAAGACTACGCCACAGATCCTCGTCAGATACTGTCTGCAGAAGAACTGGGTTCCTCTTCCGAAAAGTGACACTCCAGACAGGATCAAGCAGAACGCCGACGTTTACGACTTTGAGCTATCTCAGGACGCCATGGACGCGCTGGATGCGCTGGACCAAGGGGACGCTGGAGCAATTGTCCAAGCTGTGCGCAACGGATAGGATGTGCAGTCCGAGCCACGGACGGGCTTAATAATGGCGCACCTGAAGTAACGGTGCCTGGCCAAAGCAGAGATGGATACCGTTTTTGAATTGTTTGCCTCACAGCCTCGTGGGATCGACCGCCACAGTCACCGCTTTTCGCACGCCGGACCGTGTCTGGGTTCTTTCTGTTACCTCTCAGTGTCTCGGGCGCGGTTGTTCAAGAGTGAATGTATGCATCATTTGGCAGGTTAAAATCATCATTGGTCAATCCCGACTCCAAGCTCTTGGTAGGCAGTCCGGCATTTTCATTGGTATACATTCAAGTTTGATTACATTTTATTACAGATCTACCAGGACCTTGCGCTACACACCTGCCAGAAGTCAAAATCAAGCCATCTGCGCTGTATCCGATCTTGAGTTGTCTCCCTCCGGGCGACGAGGCCGCGCAGCCCAGGTCTTGATCCCCATGGCTAAGAAGCTTCTACCTCGAATGAGTCTGGGGCTGAACAAGCAGAGCTTCCTCGATCACTTCGTCCAGAAAAGCTGCAGGGAGTGCGATTCTCCTACAAATATAGGTTGGCCAAAGACTTTGCCTCGTGCATGCTGAATCGAACGTGCAGGATACCATGATCCGCGTTCGGTCGACTCAGATAAGAGCTTGCGCGCTCGAAGTCCTGAATGCGAAACGCTTGCCGGATATGGCGCCCAACATTTTCACAGAAGGCCTCGCTAGGGCTAAGGGAACACCGAACACGCTGGCCTGATCAGTTACAATTCTCCTCAATTGCCAACAATGGCTTGAGAGAGTCGCACCCTGTCTACAACCAAAGACCCTGTCGCACAAACTTCTGACCCGGTGGTTGTCCTGAGGATCACCAAGACTGGTTGGTTGGGAACCGGGTCTTCTTTGTACGTGGCGTACAACGGACTGCCCTCCTTACAAGATGGCTCAAAGATATATCGACCTTGAGACAACCGTGAAGTTAGAGCGGCGACAACCAGGCAGTACCTCGTCTTCGGCCTCCTTACTGGAAGAGGCGACGCCGTGTCTAATTCAGACCAATACAACGACCCTTGTTCCATAATCAACACGTCAAGCGGCGACAAAGCAGCAAGTGAGTCTTCTAATCAAAACAGCCCTCGAATGGAGCGCCTCAAAGTCCTTCTCAACCAGTCCATCTTGCGGGGTCTGCGATTAGTCTTGGTGTTTTCGTGCTGTACGAAGTGCGGAGTCCATACGTGTGATTACTCAACATCAACCTTGCGACTAAGGAGCCCCAAGCCTTGCCTACCATGCCTTGTCGCAAACTGGCCTCAGCTGCCGTTGAAAATGTTGAGGACGGGGCTTGTGGTCTATCGGGGAGCGACTATGGAGAGAAGCCTTTTTTGCGACTTGGGGGCTTATGACTACCAGGCAGCCATTGAAGCCCCTTCAACTAGAGCATACACAGGTCGCCAGGAACTCAACATTCTCGAGTTCCGCTCTGCTCAAATGGGACAGATCCGACTGAATTGTCAGCAAGGAGGATTGTTCGAATCTGGCTGCTCCAGTCCTGTTGTGGCCTTTCCAGTTTTGATGGAGGAATTCAACAAAAACCTGGTCTATTAGGGAAGTATAAAATCGACAGGGTCCCTCTTCGTCTTCCTCGATATGCTTGAGCTATTGCATCGTAAGATCGTCTTTGCTGTGTGAATACTGCTCGACCAATCTAGATCTGTTCAGCACAACATCTTCTGCACTCCCGAAACATGTCGTCCCCGAACACGGCGATCACATATGGTCCTAGCGTCGACGAGCTGCTTGAACGCAATAAGTCAGTGATCCACGAGGGATCAGAATCCTCGGGCCCCTGACCAACGACACCTGTCCTGGAAATTTGACTGATGTTGACAACACAGGCAATATGCTGCTGGTCACCAGCCTATTCCATCTTTGATGGCTCGGATGAGGAATGATCCCAAGGCGTATGGGCCTCATGTGGTAATTGGTAGGACCAACTACTCAAGACACCCTCAAGAAAAATGTGCCGCTGAACAGCCTCCAGTGTCATGCTTTGACTCTCGCGCCAATCCGATGAACTTTTTCAACATCGCGATCCGAGAATGCCTTGTCCTGCGCAACGTGGGAGGCCGCTTCGCCTCGGCTGCAGGTGATCTCGCCGCGCTCGACACTCTCTTCCACGTTTCTCAAATCATCCTCGTCCACCACAGCAACTGTGGCGCTTCGCACGTCACCAAGCAGCAGGTTCTTGAGGGGGTTCACCAGAAGAGACCAGATTTTAAGGGGTCTGTGGAGCTTGAAGAGAGATTGCCGATGAAAGAAGACAACCATATTTCGTTGTTGGAAGATTTTGAAAGGGTCAAGATGTGCGGGTTCCTAAGAAAGGATCTGGTCGATGGCGTTGTCGGCTTGTGGCTCGATGTTGAGACTGGGCTGGTGAAGAGGGTGTATCCTGAGGATAGATAAGCCCAGCAGCCTTTCTCTTCGTCTTCTGTTGCACTGTTATCTCTGCATGTACTACGTGGTAGCAGACATCGACCTCATCCACTTCCAGAACGACAAGCTCTATGCAGAGAACCGTGCGACTCTAGGCGAATTAGCTAGGTATTCATAACGCAGATCAACCTCCACATGGCAACTTGCAATAAACACTTCCATAGCTTGATCTCCAACTCACCGACAGGTAGTGGACAAATAGGAATGAGCACTGGAGGTGGGTTAGCGAGACAACGTCCCCATCGTGGTGCACTCCTTGCTCAGACAAGCATTGATCATCTCAACTGTCTCAGACCGTACGCGCAAGCTTCGAACCACCTCTTGTATACCTAGATCCCCTTTCGTAACATGCGGGAACTCGCTCCTTGCGTATATATCCCTGGGGGAGACACTCCCTTGTCCTCTTGCAGTTGGATATCCATTTCCGGTACACGCAAGCCTTTGTAACCGGCAAAAGACTTCCCTCAACCCTCGAGATAGCGCGATCGTCTCGACATCACACGGTCGCGTCAGATGTACCGCCATCCGCTCCCCTGAATAGGCCCAGCACGATGGCGGCGATCCACCGCAACTGTCTCTTCTGCAAGACGAAGCCTTGGAACGACGGAGAGCTGGAACTGCTCAACTGGTACAGCGTGCACCTCAACGGCCGCTTGGACACTCGCATCTGCTTCTTCCACAATCAGAAACAGATCCAATCCCTCCGTAGGGTGCGCGGCCAGGTACAGCAAGAGTCGCGGCGACGGACAGCACCGGTGGAGGAGCTGAAACAGAGGATCTTCATGGACCATTACCGAGAGATGCAAGGGGATCAGAAGCGCTCCAAGTCTTGTATTCTGATGTGAGCGACATCAAAGGCGAGGGTGATTGAACCAGGGCGTGGCGACTGAACAGTTAGTGAGCGACTCGGTATTAAACAAAAATATTTGACGCCAATCAGTTTATGTTTGGTGTTTGGTGTCTGGTGTTTCGTATTCACGCAACTCTTTTCGATCTTCTCTCGGCTCTCTCTTTCTCCCACCCACGCACTCTCACACACACATAATCTTGCCTCACCACACGACCCCCTAAATGGTCGATTTGTGGCCTCGTCCGCATCATACTGAATAGGTACTTGCAGTGCAACTCGTTCCGAGGCAGTCCAGCTAAAAGTTAGGTGAATGTCTTTGACGACCTCTAGTAGATGTCGCCACTTTACAACGACAGTCTGATCCATTGATTCTGGCTCTTCCCCGCCTTGACATCTCCGTCAGATCAGTCTATTCTACCTCGAAACCTGTCGCCATCTCCTGCACTGTATTTCTTCTCGCAGCAGGGCTTGCGGAAGCAGCCTCCCACACCAAGTCGTCTCTAGGGAACAAGGAAAATGCTTCCTCAGCATCTCCAGAGCAGCTATCAGCAGTACAAGGCAGATACTGACCACATTGCAACATGGCTCGCAACCACTGCCCAACGCTGTGGCTTCACCCTGAACCTGCAGGTTGCTGAAGAGGCGACCAGGCCAATGAAACTCAAGGGACGTGCGAGGAAGCGGATTGGGCTTCGGGCCCCGTTACCCCAGTTTCGTACAGCCTCGCGAGAGCTGTTGGAGATTGCGGCGGAAAAGGTGAGTGGCATGATCTCTGCCGATGTTGGCGGGCTGGTTTCGTCCATGATGAAGGTACTGTACAATGTGGAGTTTGAAGTTGAACAGGAGGATTGATGAGACGCTGGCGCCATGTCGAACTTGAGGCGGACCAACGGGGGGCTAGGCCGATGTTCGACGTGAATGCTTGCGTTGTCTGGAGAGCGCGTTACGACCCTTTACGAGAGCTGGATCTGTTTGGTGGGTTCAACCTGGCTTGATGCTGGAGTCGATCGATATCCGAGAACCTCTGCGACCCATCGACCCGCGCGGTTATACATGATTGGGTATTCTTCCGGCGCATTTGTTGATTCACTCCTTCTTGAAGAGGGCATCGGATCCTTTGTTCTCATACGGGCGATACGACTGCGTCAGGGCTGCTGCGAGCATGCTTCACGAGCGTCGTCTTCCGTTATCGCCCCTTGCCAGGAGTGGTATCCCAGTCGCTGCATGCATTGGAACCCGAGTCAGCGACCATACTACATCTAGGTTGGGCTCTGACTGTGTAGTATCGTGACTTTCTATGTGACTTGCGATTCAGTATGCATCTCATTGTATGGAGACAGTCGCGAGAGCCCCCAGATTGCATGCTCTTTGTGAAGGGGATGTCCTGTTCGTCGACCGAAGGAGTCTCTCCAATCGGCGTCGGTAGCCGTGCCCCTTTGACGAAGTATTCTACAGAGGACAGCCAAACGTGTGCCGGATCGGGGAAACGACGAGTTGTTGCGCCTCCAATCAAGACCTGGTTCTTCCTTATGGGGGCCAGCTGCATGTCGACAGCTTCTAATGTCCAAGTACGTACGTATGAGGTGGGTTCGTGTAGAGGGATTTGGTAAGCCGCTCTAGGGGATCACATATATATATATATATATCAACGGCTGGCAAGGGAAGAGCCACCACAGTGGCCTTCTCAACTGGCATTCAACCACATCACAAACACCATGAAGGAACCCTTCTACATCATGGCGATTCGTCCACCTGTAACTATCGCTTCTAATCAACACCCCCCCCCCCCCCCCCCCCCCCCCCCCCCCCCAAAATCTCCCCTCGCACTCCTATAGCAATAGCTAATGGGCACACAGGTCATCGAAGCCATCCAGCCATTCACCGAGTATGTCCAGGCCAACGAGCCAGGCTGCCTGCACTACCAGATGTTCCAGCCCGCAGACGCCGAGCCAGGCAATGGAGCCATCATCTTCATCGAACAGTGAGTCCCTGATCTAACCAGTCCTTTACCCCCGACGCAGTAGATCTTCATTTCGCTGGAAGGAACCAGACGGAGAAACAAAAAAGGCTGACCACGCGCCGCACCTCTAGGTGGAAGGACATGGAGGCCCTCGAGCAGCACCGAGCCGGCGAGCAGTACAGGGCACTGATGGCCAGGGCTAAGAATGAAGGATTGCTGACCGGCCCGCCTGATGTCAAAGTGCTGCAGCCAGTCGGGGGGTTTGGTCCAAGGTAGACAGGCTTGCGATACCGTCCACTCGTACGCCGAGGAGCTGAGATTGGGGGCCGTCGTGGATTGGGCTTCGATCTTGGTGTTGCCAATGTTTGACTGAGTGTCTGCTGCAGGAATTAGTGATCAATGGGTGTGACGGGCTCTGAGATGGGAGATGACATGGATAGTCATCAACATAGTACATCATCTCCCTCGTTGTCACTGTTGGATGATACACCGCCTACCCTGCGTTTCGCGTTGCAAAGGACTGTTTAAGGAGTGATGGAGCTGGTGCTTCCTTGGACCTTCGACCACTGTGAAGAGAGAAAATCGCCCGCAGGCGGTTCGTCCCCGACACCAGCGTTCTCCAGCTCGTACTTGATGATCTTCGGCGTGGCGATCTGATCTAGGCAGTCTTTGGGCAGGTATAGACGTCCATCATAGGCACTTTTCCGTAGGCGAATGCTATTTTCTTTCGCCCCATTCATTCCTTGTCTCTCGTATCTCGTGTCTCGGTTCGGTCCTCGCCGCTGTGCGACCTGTCCAGTTCACTCGCTACAAACGATTCAGAACTTGATTTACGCCTCCCGCGTCTCAACCTGGGGGCTTCAGGTCGCGATGGAGGACTCGATTCTCATGACAAAATGCTGTGCCGGGAAGTAGATCTTGCAGAACTCTCTTGATGGTGACATGTTCGAGTTGGCCCCTATCCGCCCGTGCGTCAATGTACTTTTTCATCTCTTGACAGTACCCTTCGTGACACGGTCATCAGAACATGGGATCGCCTTGTCATTCACCTTGCCGGGCTCTTTGGACACTCCCAATCAACCTCTCGGAAGCCACTGTTCACATCACGCTCAGGCCTCAGGGCAGCGTGTCACACACAGCCTCATCTTCAAGTGCAAAACAAGGAACTCCCCCTCCCCTCCGTCCCTCTTCTCAAAAGAAAGCCTTTCTACCAAACAATGCCTCTTTCTAATCTACATGAGCAAACCTGCACCCGACCCGACGCCCTCTCGTATCTGACAATCGACCAGATCAGTAACCTATCGCCCGGTTCAATCTCTCGCCGCGGTGTTGTTTGACTTGACGGGCGTCAAGCCCATGACCCGCACCCCCTGTCGGTTCCAGACGACGGTCTGCAAGCACATTAGCGTGAGCATTTGGATTGTTCAGAAGATGCTTACCGCCTCCAATCTGTCCTCGTCCCCGTTGCGAACGAAGCTCCCCTGGTGATTGACGAGGCAGATTCGGTACAGATTCTCGCTCTCCCTTCTGCAAATCCCACCAGATACCGTCACAACCCTCCTTCCACCTCCTGTCTTGCCAGGATTCTCAAACCATATCGTCCCCCTCAAAATCGTCCTCTTCTTGGGAGTCGGAGTCCTCATAATCCTCCTCGTCGTCATAATCATCATCATCGTCTATAGGAGGATGATTGTGACCTTGATGGATATCTCGAGTAAGCAAACCCCCAAATGTGGTTCGAGAAATCCATATTCAAGTTTCCATCACTTCATCACCTCGTCATCTCATCGACATCTACTCTTGTACAAGCTCCATGCAGGCGTCCGACATAGCACAGGGTCAAGCACGTGTGCAATCTCATTGGGTCGATGGGCCACGCCCCACTCCTTGAATCCTTCAATGACCTTGACGCATCTACCTCTCTTCAAGCACGCTCAGCAATGGCTGTGCATGATTCGCCCGGTTCAGGCTCAGCCTTGCTGTTGGTCCTCCATTCCCCAAATGTGCTCGGCATATGACGACCCAAGCTCCCTGGTAGCGAGGGTAGGATGAAGATAGACGAGAACGCTGGTCGCTGTATCTGGTCGCGTTTCGAAGACTGAGAGCGAGTAACGGCCTCAAGGACCAGATCCACGGGGTGATCACTACTGGCACACCCGAGCTACTGGATCTCTGAGAACTCGGGGTTTGCCATCTATTATGGCTACGTCAGTGTCCGTCCCAACCCATTGCCGCATACTGCGAGCCACATCAGCCTGACCCTGAACCAGAATACAGCGCACGTCCGAAACAACCGAGCAGCAAGAATACGAAGAATCCATTCTTCGCAAGCACTACCCAGAAAGCCAGCAACGGCAGGACTTCCACCATCTCGCCGACCAGCCAGAAATGCCCGAGGAAGACGACGACGAAATGACCAATGAAAAGGGTCGCTCTTCTTCGGCCGGGCAGAGCTCGACGGGGGCACGTGCCAAGGTCAAGGGCAAGCTCAAGTCCTTCTGGAACAAGACCATCGTTCCAGCATTTCCCGAAGCCGTGGCGGACATCTCAATCATCAAAGCCGCGTTGAGGGTCGAGGCCACCATCACCAAGGAGCTGAGGGATACAAAGAGGCATCCCGAGGTCGCTCAAAAGGCAACGGTAAGGAGAGGGTTTGGGCTAGCTCCAGAGGAGATACAATTTCGTGAGCGGAGAAAGGTCAAAGTCCGGGATGCCTTTTGTCGTTATCTCGACCTCGACCCGTCCGAGGTCCATGTTGATGACGTGCCTGTGGTAGCATTTGGCGGGTCGGGGGGAGGCTACAGGGCCATGATCGGTTTTTTGGGATATTGCGAGGAGATGAAGCGCACAGGGATGTGGGATCTGCTGACATATGTCGCTGGCGTGAGCGGCAGTTGCTGGGGTCTCGCCGCGTACTATACGTGGGCTGGGGCGAGCATGAAGGCGGTGATCGACCATTGTCAGAAGAGGCTGCATCCACACCACCCCTTGTCCCCGGAAGCAGTTCGGGAGGTGCTGAACGCCCCTGGTGGCCCAACAAAGACGCTCGGTCCATTGGTCCAGAAACATCGCTCAGGCTTGTCCACGGTGGCTATGGATTTGTATTCTGTATTCACCACAGGCCATCTGTTTCTGAACCACGATCCCGCCCTGGAGCCGCCGGGTCTCCGTGGAAGTTTTGGCGTCAAGAAGGAAGTAGCGGGGCTCCATGAGAACTGGCTCAAGTGGTCATCGGCAAACATTCACCTGCTAGACGGCAGCGAACCTTTGCCCATACTTACGGCAATTCGGCACGAACGACCATGGAGGGACTGGGTGGACAAAGAACATCCCTTTAAGAATGAAGATCCAGAAACCAAGGAGCATCAGGACGCGCAGGACGCCTGGTTCAACTGGTTTGAAATCTCGCCGATCGAGGTTGGATGCGACGAGTTGGAGGCTTGGTGTCCGACGTGGGCCTTTGGCAGACCGTTCGAAAAGGGCCAGGATACTATGCAGCTTCCTGAACAATCTCTGGCCTTGCTACTGGGCTTGTGTACCAGTGCGCCAGCGGGACCCTTGACCTCTTACCTTGCGACCATCAAACGCAGTCTGCCCGCAGGGTTTATCGGTAATTCCATCAATGACATGGCCAAGGGCATCGCACGGATGTGGGGACCAAAGGGAAAAGAAGAGTTCCAAGCTCATCACCCTCTCCATGCCGTCAATGAGCACAACTACATGTTCCACTTGACCCGAGGCGAGAACCAGGACAAGCCGTCACCACCGATTGAGAACTCGCCCCGGATCCACCTGATCGATTCGGGGATGGACAACAACTGTCCGACCTATGTCATGCTGCACCCTGGCCGGCAAGTTGATGTGATTCTCAACATGGACGCCTCGAGCGACGTGCTGAAAGGCAGTTTCCAGGAGCGGGTGGACCAGATTGCCAGCCGACGGTGTCTGAAGTTTACCAAGCGACACCCTGACGTGGAGGCTGGCCCTGACCCCAAAGACCCCGACCGCTTCAAGGGCTTGTATGCACAGATCTACGACGGCAGCATCCTCGACGAGCGGCCGAAGCAAGTGGTTGACTCTTACGGGCACACCGTGACCAATCCTCCAGCACCTCCGTGCCTCCACGAGTCGACCATGATCTATCTCCCATTGTTGCCGAATCAGGGAGCAGTTGCGGATTTTGATCCCTCAACCGCAAAGTTCTCCGGGTCGTACAACCTCGTGTGGACGGGAGAGCAGGTGGAGATGCTTGTCAAGGTGTGCTGTGCTAACTACGAGGCCGGCGAAGACGCGATCAAGACGGTGTTGAAGGAGCAGTGGCAGAAGAAGAAGGCGAAGAGAGAAGCAGTTGGCGATGCATCTTCTTCTCATCCTCCGGGTGGTCGTGGTGGTCCTGCTGGAGTGCCTGCCTAGTGCTCGTCAGCTGTCTTCCGTCTTTCTGTACAACCTCTTGAGTGTTTTAGACCAATGCATAATTTCTTCGAGACTAGGAGTAGCTGTTACCAGGCTGGTATGCTGGTCATGAGATGGCTCAAGCATGCTTGTGATGAGCAAGAGAGATTTCTGTCTCTGATTGAATCGAACTGCCCATTTTCTCCCTCCTTGTACGCACTTGTACCGTGTATTTGTGTTGTTGCAGCCTCCTTTCGCCGCTCACCAGATACGAGCCAGACCATCAGGTGAGGGCTGGATACGCGAAGCGATGACCATCTCGCCATCTCTCCACTAGCTTTCTGCAGTAACTTTGCGCGGCACGCCCAAGCCGAGAGGCTCGAGCTGCATGGCCAGGCCCAGACCCGGACGTCGCATCGCCTCCCCAGTTCTAGAATCCGAGTTTGGCGGAGTTTTCACTCGCACTTGGGCCCTTCTGCAGCCCTGCCTCGTGGCCAGCGTGCTCCTAATAATGGCTGAGATGGCGCTCGATGGCCAGGGACGTCCTCCAACCTTGGACCAGTTGAGCCAACGGGTGGAATCTAATTCCTACGACTTCTGCATCGAATCCCGCGCCCTGCAGAATGAGCTGGACGTGTGCAATACAGCCTGCGCCAGGCGCCGTGAGTCCTCTCAGCCAGCAGGCCAGCCCGTCAGAGGTCGGCACCACGACGGCGACGACGAGCTCCAAGCGCAAGTATACCTCGACCGCCTGCGAGTATTGCCGCTTCAAACGGAAACGTGTGAGTCTCTTGCCTCAGTGCGTGAACTCTGCTTGATGGTATGGTCGATTGTGTCACGCTGACCCGTTCGTTCTTGTGGCCCCCAGTGTGATGGCAAGCCTCGCTGTCGCTCCTGTGTCGACGCCAACAACCAGTGCGTGTATCGCTTCAACGACAAGAGGAAGGCTAGTGTCCGGCAGGAGGGCATCCAGGTCCTCGAGGCCCAGAACGAGGAGTTGCGCTCCCTGCTCGACGTGCTCAAGTATGGCACCGACGAGGAATCCCTGGCGGCCCTGCAAGCGCTTCGCGGCTCGCAGGAGCCGGCACATCGTCGATCGTCGTCCAACCTCCTTCTCGACATCTACGGGATGTATCTTCCAACTTTGCCTTCTCTGTCCCTGAAAGACCTCGAGCAGCTCCAGGCAGACCAAGGGAGTCGACAGTCTCGCCACCCCGCACAGCCTTTATCCTGGCCGACGCTGCGGTTCTTTGACTATCCGACCGTCTTCGTCCCGAGTCAGCTCCCTCCAGAAGTTGAGATTCGGAAAGGAGCCGAGTTGTTTCTCCAGGTGACGGCTGGCTTGTTCCACGTCATGACCCTGGACGAGTTTGACGAGCTTTGCAACCAGGCCTTTCGGCCGCAGTCGCCCCCCGACAGTCGCGTTGTCGCCAGAATTTGTGCCGTAGCCGCCATCGGGGCTCATTTCAACGTCGACGACACCACCGGAGAACTCAAAGACGCCCTCTTCAACACCGCCATCCACCACATGCCGGAGCTTGTCGAGCTCGGCAACCTTCAGGCCATGAAATACCTCGCTTGCCTCTGTGCGTACGGCATGATCGACAAACGGAAGACCACAGCGCGACTGATCCAGCTCGGTCTGCAGATTGCGCGGTGGAACTTGGCCCTGCCACTACATGAGCTCACCGGCGATGCCCACGAGTGGACAAGATTGTATCGAACAATGATGTTTTTTGAATGGTCAGTCCGCCCGTGTTGTTAGGTCGTGTTTCCTTTCCGCATGTGACTAACGCCATCATAGCTGGCTATCGACGTCGTTGGGCTATATGTCCGACTTGTGTGCTGGAGAGGTCGACTTCCTCCAACCCGTCACGCCGACCCTGGACGGACTTCAAGACGACAGTGTGACACAAATCAAGGCCAAAGAAATCATCGTGTTGAGGGCCCGGGTGTGCAAAGCCACTTGCGGTCTCGAACCCCCCACCGAGCAGATGATTGAGGAGCACATGACCGCGCTCGAAGGCTGGTATCGGAAGCTGCCACCGAACATGACTCTGACGGTTTTGCTGAACGGCGATGCCGACCCTCTCACGGCCGCACAGCAAGGCGCCCTCCTCCTCTCCCACGCCATGTACCTGGGTGCCGTCATGATGCTCCATCGACGAGTCCTGGTGGCCGTCTCGGACGGGATCCTGGGCCACGCCCGGGACACGGACATCTGGAGCGCGCCGGTGCAAGAGCACCTGGTGCATTCCGTCGAGGCGGCACGCGCGATCGTGCGCATCTTCATTCTGCTCCGCTTCGGCACCGCCACCACCAACATGCATGTGCGGTGCTGGATCTGCGTCTTCGAGACCTACACCGCGTGCACCATCCTGCTGTACAACATCGCCCTGCGGACCATCCAGCACGCCGCACAGCGCGCGGAGACGCAACTCGACCTGGAACGCGTGACGACCTGTCTCGGCATGCTCGAGGCGTCGGCCCTGGTGGACAAGGTGTCTCAGAAGATGTGGGCGGCGTTGGCAGCAGTCCACCACGCCGTCGTGGTTTCCACCGGCCACCAGGGGTATCCCATTTCGCCGCCCGAGGCCGTCGAGCCACGAAGCCTTTCTCACAGCCAAGTCCAACTCCTCCACGGCACGACGACCGGGTCGTCGGGCTTGGGCTTCGAGCAGCACGGCCTCGCGACCCCGTCGCTCCGGTCGCCCCGGGGCTGTCTCTCTGCCATCCAGGCGTTCAAACGCGCCACCGACATGTTGCGGGATCCGTTCGGGCACGGCCTGGGCGCAGGATTCCGGCTCCTCCCACGCGGCAGCGGCGTCGAGGCCTTGGACTGGTGGTCTGCTGCTGCGGCTTGAAAACTGAGAGACAACTCTGGTGATGGATTCACGCTCTGGGCTTTTAAGATACCCATCGATATATATATAATATTTTGTCGTGTTTCATGCTTATTTGATGGAGAACAGCACACTCAATAGTATGTTCACGACGATAATGTAGTAGCGACACTATTTGCTACTTGAATATCTAACTCCCCCGAATCTCTCTCTCTCTCTCCCCCTATAGTATAGCGGCTATACAAGGCGAGGTATAAGGCCTCAAGAGAGCCCCCGGTAGGAGGTATGTGGGAAAGGCGCTGAGAGAGTGTTCAGGATCATATTATAAGGAACCCGCCACAGGTAGTGGCATGACTAGGGTTATATAGTAGGCTATGGCCCGCGGTAAGCTAGTCAAGCCCAAGGCAACCAATCTCTGAGATAGATATCGCAGGTCGCAGGCACGCAGCCTTATCCACCCGTAAGTGATTGATCTCTCACCTTCAAATCGAATTCAGCGTCCGAGGTACTTTGCTATTTTCTGCCCAACTTTGTCCACCTTCAACACCTGATGTCGAGCTACGACGCACTTCCCAAAGGCCCCTGCCTGCGGTATGTGGTGCTCAAGCCGGGCGCGTCGTCAGATCCGCTCGCATGTCAACTGCTCACGAGCGACATCCATCAGATCCCGGAGTTTGAGGCCGTGTCCTATCCCTGGGGCAGCCTGGACAAGGTCTCGACCATCCAAGTCCAGCGGGGCCAGAGCCAACATTCGTGGGCGCTGGGGATCACTGCAAACCTGGACCGCGTTCTCCGGCGCCTGCGCCATTCGGGGCACGAGCGAGTCATCTGGGTAGATCAACTGTCGATTGATCAGTCCAACAATGACGAAAAGAACCACCAGGTCCGTCTGATGGGCCAGATTTACCGCAAGGCCAAGCGGGTCTTGGTCTGGCTGGGCGACAGTGTGGAGGATGGCGCGAATGCTGCCTCCCTGATCACCGAACTGAACGACAGGATCGACGCGCAACTGTCGGTCCATGGAACGTGGGACGAGCTCCCCAACGCAACTCCCGAGGACGAGATATCCAAGGACGGGCGCTGGCGCGCGATCCACGCTGCATTCGCCTCGCCCTGGTTCACGCGAGTGTGGGTGATCCAGGAGGTCGGTCTCGCCGCAGACCCGTGGGTGCTGTTCGGCGACAGTGAGTTCGACTGGACATCGATGATGCGGGTCGCGCAGTGGATGCTGGATTTTGCCAATTTTCTCCTCGTCGACCGCGCCTCGTTTCCCTTGTCGTCGATCCACGCCGCGACGCTCGACGGCTGGGATGTCACCAAGAGCAGCCGGCAGCGGAGTCGAGACTTTGGGACGTTTTCGACGGGATGGACGTTGCAGAAGCTGCTCCACAGCGCCAAAGGGCTCAAGGCGACCGACCCTCGGGATTTCATCTACTCGCTTCTGGGCCATCCGTCGGCCCTGAAACCGGGCACGACGGATAATACTTCGTTTGTCGATCCAGACTACAACCTGCCGTACCTGGATGCTTACCACAGATTCGCCCTCGAGTGGCTGAAAGACCCCCACGGCGTCAATCTCCTGCTCTCGGTCGAGCACGACGAAAACACACTCAGTGGTGACTATCCGTCGTGGGTGCCGCGTTGGAACTTTGTACAGCCGGCACAAACGCTCGGCCTCCAAACCAAACTACCGTTCAATGCCGCCCTGGGTCTCGGGCCCAGCTCGTGCAAGCCGATCGATCCTCGCACCTTGAACGTGCAGGGACTGGTGTTCGATAGAGTCACGGCCAAATCCCCGGTACTCGACAAGACCGCCCTGCGTCTCCCCGACCCGAGCCCGGCCCAGACGAATGCGCCATCTCCAACCCATCCGGTCGTCGCATTCTGGACCGCCTCCGTCGCCCAGGGTTGCTTCCACGAATCGTACGCGGGCGACCAACGTCCGCTGATGGCCTTTGTCCGCATGCTCACCGGCGAGCGGTACACAGGTCCCCGCGCGCAATTCCAAGCCGACCGCCTGGCCTACGCTCTCCGTCTGCTTGAACTGGGCCGCCACAAAGCTGGAATTGCAGCTCTCGGCGAAGACACGGCGCGCCTCCGCGACCAGTCCGTCACGGGCAACATCGACACCTTCGTGGACCATGCGTGGTACTTCTGCAACGGGCGCGTGCTGGTGTTCACCGAGCAGGGCCGGTACGGCTTCGCGCCTCGAAGCGCCCTCCCCGGGGATCTGCTGGCGGTCGTCAACGGCTGCAAAGTGCCGTGCGTGCTCCGGCCCGTTCCTGGGGAGAAGGGGCATTTTCGGCTCGTGGGGGAGAGCTACGTCCAGGGCTGCATGGAAGGAGAGCTTGTGAAAGCGCGGCTCCTTGGTGGGAGTAGTAACCCTGTGGAAGAGGAGACTCTCGTGCTCGTGTGAAGTTGTGGTCAATCTACTGCTACAGATACCCAGAAATGCAGTAAAAGTTGTCGACGAGGCTTGGGTCAACTTGTATTGAACCGGCGCTTCTAGGTATGTATATCTGGATTAGCATCATTTGACATGGAGAGCCTTCGGTAACTATGAAACTATCTACGTGACCAGCAGGGCACTCTCATGTCTCCTATCATAGGTACTCGTCCTCGCCAATCTGCTCCGTACTGCCGCGATAATCCATACATGTATATACTCCAGGAATGTTTCGAGCCAATAACTGACAGGTTCTTGTGCCGGAAGGAAGTCGACGCCGGGTGGTCTGAAAACGCCGTCAAAACGCCGCAAAATCGCCGGCCTAGGACTATTCTCCCTCTTTGGCAGCGGTCTGATAACGGGGGGATATAAATCCTCGGGATGGATGCGAGAAATCGAGTTGATATCTCCGTCAAGCAGCCATCGCCCACCTGACAGCCATGCCTGCTCTGCAGGAGACGCACACTGATTCCAGCAACCAGTATCAAGACTGGAGTGATGAGAATGACCCAAGCGACCCGAGGAACTGGTCCACCAGCCGCAAGGTCCTGACCACAGTCATCTGCTGCCTCATCGGGTTCATCACCACCATGGCTGCGTCCATTTATGCTCCTGGCACCGAGCAAGTGCAGGCCGACTTTGGGGTCTCTTCGACCGTGTCGATCCTGCCGTTGTCGACGTACACCCTGGGCCTCGCGTTCGGCCCCGTGATCTCTTCTCCCCTGTCGGAAACGTTTGGGCGCAAGGCCGTGTTCGTGCTCACCCTGCCCTTGTTTGACGTCTTTGTGGTTGGGTCGGGACTGTCGCGAAGCATCGGGTCGTTGATTACGTGCCGGTTCTTCGCCGGGCTGTTTGCCGCCCCGGGAGTCTCCGTGACGGCGGCGACCATCGCCGACTGTCTTCCTCCTTCGAGTCGCGCCGTGCCCTTGGCCATCTATTACTCCGTCCCTTTCATGGGAAGTGCGTTAGGGCCCTTGGTCGGTGGCTTCGCGGTCCAGAGTCGCGGCTGGCGATGGACCTGCTGGGCCGTCCTGCTGCCTGCGGCCCTGATCCATCCGTCGGCGCTCTTCCTCCGTGAGTCTTACAAGGCGACAATCCTGCGACGTAGAGCAAGAGCGCACGGGGTGGCAGCGCTACCGGGATCGCACCAGACGTTCCGCCAAGCTCTGAGCAAGTTGGCGACCTCGACCATCATCCGGCCGCTCCACATGCTCGGCACGGAGCCGCTCGTCGGCTTCATCTGTCTGTACACGGGGTTCCAGTTTGCATTGCTCTACACCTTCGTGGTGACGACTCCGTGGGTCCTGAGAAAAGTCTATGGCTTCTCTCCGAGCGGCCAGAACCTGTCATTCCTGGGCCTTGTGACGGGCTGCTTGGTGGCTTCCTGTGTGCTCATTCTAGTCGATCGTTTCTTCTATCAACCCCGATACAAGCAGCTCCAGGCGGCCCGAGAGCAGGCAGTCGGAAGACCCGAATTACCGCCGGAAACCAAGCTCCTTGCCGCGTTGTATGGGAGTCTGATGCTGCCGACTGGCCTCTTCTGGTTTGCGTGGTCAACACGGCCGTCAGTCCATTGGATCAACTCGATCATTGCACAAGCAGTAATCATGCTGGGAAGCCTGCTCATCTATGTGCCTTGCAGTTTCTTCATGCTGGACGTGTACGGCTCTAAATACGGGGCTTCCTCGAGCGGCGCGTCTTCTTTGTCTCGCTATACCTTGTCGGCGGCCTTTCCGCTTTTTGTCACGCAGATGTATGAGCGCCTCGGCGTGGATTGGGGTTCGTCTCTGTTGGGGTTTTTGGCTCTGGCCATGGCTCCGATTCCCTGGCTGTTTTCAAGATTCGGGCCCGCACTGAGAGCACGAAGTGCCTACGAGCACGGGACTTGATCGCTCGCAGCATTGACTGGTCGCAACTCGATCTGCTGAAGAAGCATGTTATGGCACAAGTCAGCCGTGCAAGACGAAAGAGAGGGTGGGACGGGTTCGGGCTGTGCTGAAGGCCGTAGATACCATAATAAATCGGACTGCCAGTTTGCTCCAAGCAGACATCGATGAAGGTTTTGATTTGTATTCAGATCGACGCATTCAAGAGCATAGATTGGGGAATCTTGATGACTAGACGAGGCTGCATTGCGCCAATCCAGCGAATGCCGCAACGTAGGTCTATGGCGAAGCATTAACATCGGTCAAACTTTTTTCTCGTCACTTTTCTCAAGCTTGATCTCGACCTCAACCTGGGAAACTCCCTTTTCATCCGCGAGTCACTCTCTCTGTCTTTATGACGACTTTTGGGGAAGTGGCACCGAGCACCGATCAACGTCCTGTGATGCTCCTCTGGCGTTGGATCCTCGTTCTCTGCCTCGAGTCCCCTCAACGTTTGCCATCAATGTCCTACGCAGGATCTTACCCCATTCAGTGGAGATGCTGTTGTTCTCGAGGAGGCCTTGTTTGGACTCTACTCACGCGATGGTAGAAAGAATATTCCACCCGATTCTGTATCTGCTGTGCTGGACCTCTGGGATGAAAGCTCAGTTCGTTTTGATATCGGACAACCCCCGTTGGGGGCGAAAGATGCCCGCCTGAGCTCTGGTCTCACTCTGTCCTGAGTCTATATACCCTCTAGGTTCTCGGAGCCCGCTGTGCCTACGTCACGATCTTGCCTTTGACGAGAGTGCTCTCCATGGAGGTCTACGAATGACTCGTGATTGGGGCTTGGGGACGTTGGATGTCGTTCAGATCAGGCGAGCGAAACAGGTGGATTCGGCGCGCGGCTTCGTCTTCCTGCCGTTGGTGCGGCTGGAGGATCCATGCGTTTCATGGGGGGGCTTATGAGGCTATGCCTCGCATTGATCTCGGCCATAGCTTCTAGTGGCTTCCAAAGACCAAGCATTGAACAATGTGCCGAGTAATAGACAATTATATGGTGTCGGTTGTCGTCCATTGGACTCCCAAGACGTCTCGGTTTCTGCGTAATAGCACCCTCTGTGGCCCCAACGATAAAGATTGTCATGGCGGAAGCAACGTGATGGCAAATAAGCTTTGCGGGCCTGGATTCCCCCCCCAAAGTCAACTCTTTAGGCGGCAATCCCGGCGGGTCTTTAGGCTCTTAAGGTCCCGGCACCCCGCTAACCGCCTAGCTGCTTGCCTGGACTACGAGTTTGTGACTTGCAACGCGTGGAGGCGCGGGCAGTTTCACCGCGTTGCCTGACAGTACTGGTCGCCTTTCCCCTCCAAGCGACCTGGGCCTCAACGAGCCATTTGTACCTGACTTGTCGCAGCCCTTCTGAATGGTACCTCCAGCAGATCCCTGAAATGCCACCCTAGTCGCTCCCATGTCTGCTTCCCCGTCGTCCAAGAAGCGCACCACGAAACCGATTCACGAATTCTTCAAGCCTTACCTCAGAAACACAGTCCCTGCCAAAAGACCATCACCGTCGGCCGAGGAGCGAAAGGAGGGAGAACACTCGCGCAGAGAGGAGACAACCACTCCCAAGGCAGAAAAGAGAACCATCGACACATTTGCGGCGAGGACGCCACCCTCCTCCGTGCTCTCACCCAGGTCTGCGCCGGGCTCGCGAGCCTCACTGTCCATTCGCAGCCGAACGTCCCACTCACAAAGTCCGATAAAGCCTCCTTCAACGTACAAACGCGCTCCCACATTTGGCGCAGACATTCTAGAAGATGATATTCCCAAGGGCGAGGCCAACCGCTTCTCTTTTACCGACCTCCCCAGTTCGACGCAAGCTGTCATTAAGGACGGCAAAGTAATCGAGGTTCTTGACTCCGATGATGACGACGAAGAGTCTTTGGAGTCACTGGAGGACTTGTTTGGAAGAAGGCAAGGTGGGCACAGTACTTCGCCATTGTCCACCCCCGAGCATGAGGCCAAGGCTGAGGCTGAGCGCAAAAGGTTGTTGAGTCTGTTCACGTCAGGCAGGTCAGTCCCCCTGGTGGGCAAGGACAAACTACGGGCACTGTATGCGAAAGAAAGGGCGCACAGGTTTGACATCAGCGCCTTGATGGAAGACCACTTCAATGACGAAGAAGTGGAGAGCAAAGTCAGGGAAGTCCGGGCAGAGGTCGACGCGGCAAATAAAGCTGCCGGGGCAGACAGCATACCAACACTTGACAAGACGCTTCTGGCGGCCGTTGCGACAACGGACGACGACGAGCATAGAGTCGCAAGACTAATGGACGCTGTGGACCGCACGGAAGCTCTAACATCTGAAGCGGTCTTCTTGTTCTTCGGAGTCAACGGGCCAAACGACTGGCATGATGAAGATCCGGTTGAATATCCCTTCCCCGAAGATGCAATCCCAGAGCACCTATGGCGAGCGGGGGATAACGAATCCAGGTCAAGAGCCTATGTGTCGGGCTGTATGGCTGACCTCGCAGCAAGACGCCTGATCTCGGACGGGGCACTGAATTGGACCTTTGAGAACGTCGTCATGGAGGAACAGGACGACGTAAGGCAAGCATATATCCGATGCTTGCGGAACGCAAGCTCATCCTGGACAAGGATAAATATCCAGGCGCAGGACGTCCAGGCGATCTTCCAGACTTTAGGTGCTGATTCCAACAGCCTCCAAGATTCTGTCGAGATAAAGCCCAGACATCGACTCCTGAAGGAGCCAGCGCGGCGTGATCCGAAATACCTTCTTGCAGTCCTGGATGTCTTCCAGGAGATATATGCGGATATGGACTTTTTGGCTCTGAGCAAGCTAACTTCTATAATCTGTCGGCTCGCCATCGACAGCGAGCTAACCAGCGATGGACGAATTTCCTTGAGCATTGACGCGTTCCTGGAAAGGCTTCTATCACTCCCCGACGTGGAAACGCGTTCTCACATCGCCGATCGAATCCTGGCCGACATGGGCCGGCATTTGAAAGATAGTACGCTGCAGGCACAATTACTCTCTCATATCCTACCTACTTCGCCTACCGCGTTGCAGATACGCATTCTGCTCGCGCAGGCCTTTCTGCTTGGGGCCAACGACGTAAAGGACATTGAATCCAACACTCCCAAGATTTCACTTCACACGCTGGCTGAGCACGTATCCAAGTCTCCTGACTTCGATACGCGGCGCCGAAAAGGTCCTAGCACAATGGACTACACTGCCCTACGCGCTCGCTCTCACATTCTCGACATCGCTATCTCGGATGGCGGTCGACCGGCGGAATTCCCCTCTCGCCCGGAGGAACTCTCTTTCAACAAATCCGTCGACCGCCTCGCGGATGCAATCAAAGCGACCTTTGTGGCGATTGTCGACACGGGCGCCTCGCACATGACCCGCACAGAGTGCAAGGACGTTTTGCAAGCGCTGTATTGGCGGTTGTTATACAGTGTCAGGACGGAGCTGAGGCCCAAGAGACATATCTTTGATGGGAAGGTGGGAAGACTGAGGGACGCCGAGGAGGTCCAGGTCGAGGAAAGAGGCAAGGACTTTATGAGCCGGTTTCTGGAGAAAACGAAAGGGAAATCACGGGAGCGTGAACGTGAGAGGGAGCGGGAGAAGGGAGCTGAGCAGACGGCAGACACTCCGCAAGGGCATGAAAACGCCCAGAAAGAGCGAGGCGGAGAGGTCCCTCCCACCTCTCCTCCGACATCAGAGCCTTCAGAGACTGAAATGTCGATCCGCAGGCAGCTGGGGCTGGAGAACTAGGTGCAGCTTTCTGCTGAAGGTCCATGTTCGTTTCGAGCAGTGTGACCCCCTCCCCGGAAGCAGGGCGGTATGAGAATTGGGTCGCTGGATCATGTTATTGTTGAGCAAGGCGCCGGGGCGTATCGACGGGAAGGAAACGGGTTTGACGATTGATGCCGCCCCCAAGCCGGAGTCTGAACGATGTGCAGTTCGCACGACGACTCATGGAAATAAGACGACTTTATACAGAAAATCTTCAATACGCTCGCACTGTATTTCCCCCCATTCCGACCATAGTAATACCCCTGTCTACTGCGTGTGGCGCTGCTCTCGCCCTCCATATGCAATCTATCACAATTGCCTGCCTTCTGCAGCGGAAGCGCATGTTGAACGAACGCACTGATACTGCGCCTCAGGCACCCTGTGACGACGGAGAGCTTTCCATTAGAACAAAATCTTTTCCATTTGCACCCACGTTCTACGCTTTAGTCATGGAACTTCCTGTTCTCGTTCTCGCCGAACAGAGTCGCTCTGATGCTGGGAAGGGCCTCGGTCTCGAGCATGTGCAGTCTCTCTTCGAGGGTGTTGTTCAATTCGATCTTGCCGCCACCACCAATGATGAAGACGCCGCCAGCTCTGTGCATGCATGTCAATAGAAGAGATCACGTCTGTGGTAAAGAAAACGTACGACTCATCTGGTAGCCATTCCTTCTCATCAACGACAGTCTGGACCTCACTGCCCATCTTCTCCTTGTACTCGGCCTCAGCCTTCTTTGCGGCACTCTGCACCTTGTCTTTATCTGCCTTCCGGCATCTTAAGGTCACCTTCTTCTCGCAGAGCATATACAGGCCCTCAAGAATCAACCCCTTCAGCACTTGCTCGTAATTCTTGCTTTTGGCTCCTGCGTCCGCCAACTTCTTTCTCGCTTCCTCGAACAACTTGTCCAGCAGCTCTTGACGGGCAGAGAGGACCTTTATCCTTGTCTTGTTGGCCATTGTGGAGCGGGTGATTTGCTGGGACATGGATGCCTGTTTGAACTTCTTCTCGTATTGACTGTCGATTGCGGCGATCTCCTCGCGGACCAGCTTCGATTTCTCAATTGCGAATTCTTCGTCCGCTTTCAGTTGAATCTCACGGGCCTTTTCGAGGGCCTCCTGGCGGATGAATGCCGTCATCTTTTTGAGCTCGGCGGCGACCTGGGAATATCGTTATTAGCTGCGGAGGGGTAAACTGAGGGCTCGAGCAATGGGCATACCTGGTCGTCCGAGAGCGCGTGGGACGACATGATGGCGGTTGTAACAGGTAGACAACTGGTAGAAAGTGGAAGTAGAGAATTAGAGATCCTGTTCCGGGGACAGAGCTGGTGTTGGCCGTTGTTTTCGCAACCTGCTGCAGTTCGTATCTATATCGTTGGGGAGTATAGGACAGAGGCAGACTGCGTTATCCCAGAAGCTGGTGTCCCTGCAGCTGGGCTCGGGTCAACAATTTGCCGTAGATTAGAGCTGCGTTGCAGAGGATTGAAACCGTGCCCGAGCAACACGAGATGTTCACTTCCAGAGAGTCAATGCAAGGCTGTATCAGTAGATGCAGCAGGTAGCTACCAAATCGCTGGTGGAGAGTGAGCTCTGGTGTGGACGGCGACAGCATCCGCGGCCAAGCGATCGCTGCGAAGGAGCGAATCGGTGACTTCATCCTCAGCCCGGAGAGGCGCTCGTGGCTCAGTCATTCAGTCAATCGTCCTCTCCTCGCTTCCACCCTTACACCAAACATTCTGTCTTATTCACCACGACGGCCTCCCTACAATCATGAATATCCCCAACTGCTGAATTACAATCCCTACAACTTCATGCGCAGAAGCCCAAGATGAGCGGCTCAGTTGAGCTGTCCTCACGAATGCGCTTCTGCACATTTCCTGCTTCGCTTGACCGCCATGGGCCAACTCGGTGACATCTCGCCTCAAGGCACCATTGCTGTGCGCCCCTCTGCTCCTTCCTTTAAGATGTAATGCCCCGGCTAACATGGAAGGCAGATTGGAATCCTCGTCGGCCTCTTATCCACCTCTGTCCAAAGCCTGGGTCTGACCCTTCAGCGAAAGTCGCATCTCATCGAGGATGCAAAGGATCATTCCGAGCCGCGGATTCCTCCATACAAGAGGCGGCGATGGCAATTAGGCATGTTGATGTTTGTCGTATCCAATTTGGTGGGCAGCACCATTCAGATCACCACGCTGCCCTTGCCCGTGCTCTCGACGTTACAGGCTTCAGGGCTTGTTTTCAACACCGCATTCGCAACTCTTCTGCTGGGCGAGCCCTTTACCCATTTCTCATTTGTGGGCACAATCCTTACATGTTCTGGTGCAGGCTTGATAGCCACGTTTGGGGCCATTGGAGAGCCGGCGCATAACCTCCATCAACTGCTCGTTCTTCTCGGCAAGCGCAATTTCATCATCTGGATGGTTGGTACAATGATGGTGGTCGTGGCTACCATCTTGTTCGCTCACGTCTTGAGGATGTGGTCGTCTCATAAGCGAATCGTAGAAAGTCTGCCAAAGAGCGAAAGGCCTCGAGAAGGATCAATCAGCACTGACCGCCCTCGGATGCTCTCTCGGTCTTTCACCGCTCAACTGCCTCAACCGCTGAAACTACGTGTCAGTCGTCTGCGGCTTGCCCGAGGCCTGTCCTATGCTCTGATATCTGGCATTTTGTCGGCGCATTCTCTTCTTGTCGCCAAATCCGCAGTGGAGCTTCTTGTCCGGACCATCATCGACCACAAAAACCAATTCGACCGATTTCAGTCATGGCTCATCCTGGTGGCGCTACTCTTCTTTGCCTTGACGCAGTTATATTACTTGCACCTTGGTCTTCGGCTATGCAGTACGAGCGTATTATACCCCTTCGTGTTTTGCATTTACAACATTATCGCAATCCTAGACGGCCTGATTTATTTCCAACAAGGGTCGAGGTTGAGTTCTCTTCATGCGGGGCTAGTGGCGTTGGGTACTGTTATACTTCTTTCTGGAGTCCTGGCATTATCTTGGAGATTGGATGATACGACACCCGCAGAAGCGCCTTACCAGTCGCCCTCTCCACGAACTCCGCTGACACCAGGAATGGGAATCTTGCGATCCCCCGTGGACGAAAGAGCTCCTTTACTATCGGCTGGACGAGCGAGGAGCCACACGGCTGATTCAAGACGATCGGTCGACGAGCAGGCACCCCTAGTTGTTAGCCGCGCTCGACCGCCCGTGCTTTCAGTTCATGCGCCGCCTGATACTGACACGGAGGGTATCTGGGCAGAGTTAGACGACCAGGAGCGTCAGGATGATTACCTCGCATCTCTGCCTCGAGCACCATCTCCGTTCCTGACCCATAGTTTCAAGCCACGTCAGAGAGGCGACTCGGCCTCTTCACAAGCTATTTCAACAGGAAGTGGACACGATTCGGAGCCGTCGAAAGTCGCTGCTAAGAAAGATCAACATATATTCTCTCAAAGGGCAACGGATGTCCATCGAAGGCGAAGCAGTGCACCAGGAACTGGTAGGCGCGAAACGACCCAGTCTCGCCTTCACACCCGACACAGGAGTACATCCGTTCGGTTTGTTGATGACAGAGATCAAGAAAATGACAGTAACGACGATGATCAACCTGGACGACAGCCTGTTCGTAGTCGATATGATACCAGTGGCGCGGAAGATAAAGCAGAAAGTGGACTTTGAGAAGGAATCAGCTTCAGGTAGTTGTTGAGCACATGGGCATCTGGCTCGACACAAGAAGCAGAAATACAGAACAAGCAGCCCCAATGTGATACATTTTGCTTCAGATATGGATGCCTCGAGGTCGACGGAATCTGAATAGTGCGTTCATATCTTCTATTGACGGCCGCATAGAACCAAGCGACAGAGACACAGACCTAAAGTGCCTTTCTTGATCATGGGTTTTGTCGATGGACCTGTCTCGTTCTTGTGCCAGTGCACCGTGAATTTGTGTGGTTTGAGCACCAAAACTCGTTCTGCTGGGCTAGACCGCTTTACTTCCAAGAACCGAATGAAAGCGTCGAATGTCTTCCGTATTGTATATACTAAATTAATGAGAGTAGACCTGCCGTCCCCTTTCCCCTCTCCCCAATCAATCCATTGTCGGCGCAACGAGGGCGTATACCGGATTGATCGAATCTCAAGGGCAGCGAAGAGCAAAAACAAGGAGGCGATTCAAAAAACCCGGCGATCTTTGCGGGAACGTGGTGGCGACTTTGACCCCTTCAACCGACGAGTGAGTGGCCTTAGTCCCGCCGGCCAGGTGGTGCGCAGCCTCGCGCTTCCTTTGCCCGCCCAGGAGGCAGAAAGAACGTGGCCTGTGTTGGATGGCGGTTTCTTGCGACGGTCATTTTGAGGAATGCCCGACAGTGTATTGCCTGGTCCAGGCGGTGCGGAAGCAGCGGCTTGCTCTCGACCAAAACGCGGAGGCTGGATGACCGGATGCTTACATCGCAAAACCTCCCTGATGAAGGTGTAACAGAGCTTGATAACTCTGGGGTATGCCCCCTTTGCCTTGCCCTGCCTTGCCATCCTCGTTGTTGCATGTGAGGGGCCGCCCAGCTTCTCCCAAATGCTGGATATGGCCGTTGTGTTGGAGAGCAGGACCATTGCGGATAGGGTCCATTGCTGGAGGGACGTGAATTCGCTGGTGCTTGTGTGGAGCATGATTTACTTCGTGTGCTTTCGTGGCATCTTCGTTGCCCCTTTTTGGTCGAGATCGAAACCGCGCTTGCCCCCAAGACACTCAATAGAGGGAAAGGGACATCCCATATCTGTCCAGGACTAGCACTGGTCAAAGTCTCGAGAGGGATAGGTAATCCTGGACTGTGTGTCCGAATCTTAGGTTGGTCCAAATTGTAGTGGAATGTGCCAGAATTCAGCCTTCCTTCCTCACAGGCACAGGACTGTCAGTCATTCCAGTGCGGTCAGTAGCTTCTCCTTCAGTGTCACTACCACCTGTCTCGTTGGCATCGTCCGAATCCTCGCTCGACTCGTCCCAAATCTCTCTGCTCTCCCTTTCCACTCGTCTCATGGCGCCTGCGACCTCGTCCAATTTGCTCACCACATCCAACACCCCCTTGTTGACCTGGGAGAAGTACCGATCATTCGCCTCGCGCCGTTTCCTGGCGAGTTGAATGTCCCGCTCTGTTTCTTCTTCGAGGTTCTTGTCATTCGTGAATGCGCTTGGCTTCCCGTCTGGAGATCCAGCATCCTTGGCCGTCGCAGGCGACGCCGTGGTGCCGGTGCCGGTGCCGGTGCCGGTCCCAGGGCCCGTACCCTTTGGTCGTTGTTGAGCGGATGGCGTCGTCGCGGAGGTCTTGCTCTCCAATGCGGCGCCAAGGTTCGACTCCTTCTGCGAGACGATGGCGAAGTCATGGTCCAACGATTCATCCGCTTCGATCTTCGCCCATGTCTGCGCTAGGGACAGTTGTGCGGTCCGCAACTCTTCCAATGCTCGTAAATGAGACGATCCAAACACGTGGGAGGTGTTCATGGCCGATATCTCAACGTCTGCGAGGGTCTTTTGCATTTCAGCCCAGAGCTGCTCGGCACGCTGATCGTCTGCATCTGTTCCCCCGGCAGGGTGACGTAGTTGAGATGGAGAGGTGCCGGAGAAGGATGAGGCAGGAGGAACTCGAGACGGACGAATGATCTTTCGCCGGCCATTTTGGGCGCCTCCTTCGGTCTCGGCGGGAGGACGGTCAGTCGGAACGACAAGGGAGATGTGCGACGCGTTCTTCGACGGGGGGCCCTGGAACAGCGCCGGAGGAGGGAGACGGTGTGCTGTCGTTCGAGTAGTGGTGGTGTAGAGTTTGGGTCGTTCGACACTGGGCGTTGCGGCCGGCACTTCTAGTTGGCCCGGTTTTTTTGCAGCAGATGATGAGGCCATGGCTTTCAAGAGGAGAATTGGCAGAGAGACGTGCCCTCGCCGCTCCAGAAGAGGCTATAGGGCGGTTGACATTAAGAAACCACTCAAACCTTTGGCATAAGACGGAGTCGGTGATGTGTTGACCTGTGTAGTTACAAGGCTGAAGTCGGGGTGGGGAAACTGCCAGAGCCCCATCAGATTGAACAATTGTGTCAGAGCATGAGTACGCCGCACCGTACAAAATTTCTGCCACCGCTCACCGCTTTTCACTCTTGGCGAAGCGCACCAAACTTTCTCGAATTCTGGGGCCTCGTCAATATCGCCGTCGCTCGATCCACGCTCTCAGCACCCTCAATCTCAGAGTTTTATCAATCGTCTGCCTTGTCACAGTTGCCAGTACGTTCAATCCCCAGGACCATCTCTCATTGCAGAGACTACAGACAGTTCCACTTGTCCCCCGCCCCAGAACCTCGAGGAGGGTTCGGTCCAGCTGCACGCTCCCACGCACCTTTTGGCGAGAGTATCTACGAGCTAACCCATCCTCGCACTTTTCTCTAGAAATGACAAACAGAGGCAAACCCCGTGGTCTCAACGCCGCGCGCAAACTCGTCGCCGCCCGCAAGGAGGGTCGCTGGGCCGACTTGCACTACAAGAAGCGTCTCCTCGGAACCGCCTACAAGTCCTCTCCCTTCGGTGGATCCTCGCATGCCAAAGGAATCGTGCTGGAAAAGGTCGGAGTCGAAGCCAAGCAGCCCAACTCGGCCATCCGGAAATGCGTGAGAGTGCAATTGATCAAGAACGGCAAGAAGGTCACTGCTTTCGGTATGTCTGCCCACCCACAATCATTCTCAAGCCTTCCAACCTACCCAACCCCGAAAGAAATGGGGAAAAGAGAAGGAAGAAAGAGAAAACATTTTCCCAGACGGATGGAACATGAGATGGAAACACCCCCGGCCAAAGAAAACTCTTCGAGAAATAGTGCTTGAAGTACAGAATGTTTACTGACGATTCGTAACCTCCCTCCAGTGCCCAACGACGGCTGTCTCAACTTCGTGGACGAGAACGACGAGGTCCTCCTGGCCGGTTTCGGTCGCAAGGGCAAAGCCAAGGGTGATATCCCCGGTGTGCGGTTCAAGGTCGTCAAGGTGTCCGGCGTGGGCCTGAGCGCCTTGTGGAAGGAGAAGAAGGAGAAGCCCCGATCATAAAGGGCCATAGGTCGCGGTGGCGGTCGAGAACTCGAGAGGAAGCAAGCGAGTGAGTGAGTGGGACAGAAAAGAGAAAAAAAACACACAAATCATGCAGTTTGATTGGTGTGAGGACGGAAGGAAAGAAGCATGGGGAGTCGAAATGCTCGGCCTAAAATGATGACTGAAGGGAATGCCCATCTGAAATACAGAAAAAGAAAACAATTCTCCGGATCCCCTGACCTGGGGCCACTGAGCTTGCAGATGTCGGGTTGGGGAGTTCAATCCAGCAAACTACAAAGAGTGCGCCGATTCGAGGCGGTCGTTTTTGCAGCTGCTCCTCGATGGGATGGCGGCGTCTGGACGATGGGACTTTTTGAGGCTACCTCAATAGACGATCCTAGTCAGAATTCAAGACCGAACCGGTCGAATACCAGACAAAAAAAGAACAGCACCGGTCAATAACGTCTTTGATTACCATCCCCTAATGCTCGTCCTTGAATAAGAATTAAAGACGCCATGTGTATTCCCTCCAAAGCAAACATGTACTTTTTGTGGTGCGTCCCTCGCTCAGGTCCTCGCCCGCCAACTGATATGTTTAGTCCCTAATGAATGTAACGCCATTCCTTGCGCTTTGCTATTTTCGTACCCTGCTCTTAGAGCCCTCCCGCCGACCGGACAATAAAGGTGTTGCGCAAAAGAGTGTGTTGTCGAAAGGAAAAGCGTAGAGGTCGCTATAATTCACACTCGATCTCCAGCACAAAAAGCTGTCCCACCAATCAGACGAGTCAATGCATCACGTCCATGGCCTCTCGCTTGGGCTCTTCGACATTACTCTTAGCGATCTTGCCTTTTCTCCCCCGAATCGAACCAAGGGGAGGTGTCTTCAATCCAAATATGTCGTTTTCTCCGTCATTGCTGATGGGGCTTCTAGCTTCATCATCTTCACTTCCTTCTGGGCTGGGTGCCTGGCTGTCGCGCAGAGCCCGTTTCCCTCGCATCATCTGTGAAGAATTACCCATGTCAGCAGTGGAGTCGAACCAACGTATCCAGATCAAGGTTTTCTGTCCTTACCCATGATTTCACACCCCCAATCAACCCCAAGCTGTATCCTGCGGCAAAATCTTCGCTCCTACTGAGCCTACCAGGAGAGTCACTTCGCTTCTCTGGGTTGATGGCCGTCTCCAACTGTTTCAATTGCTCGACGGTAGTCATGCCACCGCTGAGGAGGGGACTCTTGAGGCCTCCATCGCTCAGTTGTCTGTTAAACGGAGCAGGACTCGCGGGTCTCGAACTGGCATTCGTCCAGAATGACCGCAGGTCCCGGGAGATCTCTCCTCCGGCAGTGACCCAGTTTGACTTGACGCTGTCTCTCAGCTCCTGCATGTGCCTCTTGAGATCAAGTTCGTTTTTCTTGAGCCAGCTTATGTTCAGCTCTTGCCGGCTAGTCCCTCGCTTGAGTTGGCGAACGATGTACTTTTCATAATCTCGAACAATCTTTGTAATGATTCCCGTTGTCGAGACTCCCTCGGTTCGTTGCGTGACCAGGAACTTGCCCTCCTTTTTAATAGGCGCATAGATATCGTCCCCTTCATCGGCGCCATAGGGTTCGTCGTCGTGGGCCACATAGTCAATCTTATGCTTTTCCAGGAACTCTGGGGTCACAATCCAGGGGCAATTAGGGATGACTTCGTCGACCCATCTGCAATGGCGAAGCGTCTCGGCTCTTTCTGCACCAGTGAGCACGGTCAGACCTTTACGCTTGTGTGTCTCGGCGTCGCCCGTAACCCCGACTATTAGATAGGTATCTGGGAATGCGGTCTTCGCTTGTTCCAGCTGGCGCATGTGCCTTCACATGAGGTTAGCACTCTCACGTCCCGAAAGCGATGTGCGAGGCTGTTTACCCAAGGTGGAAGAGATCAAACACACCGTCAGCGTAGACTCTGACGGGCCTACCAACCGGTGGCGGATTGGTCTTGTACCCAACGGGATCCCTCAAGCCTGCTTTTGGTACATTCTCCATTGTGCCCCGGTCGTCATTGACAATTGCTTTCTTCATAGCACTTGTGACGGTCCTTTGCCTTTTCCTGGCCGTTTCTTCGATCTCTTGGCTATCCGCAGTAGTGCTTGACGGCTCACCAGGGTCTTCCTCATTGGCAACGTCCTTTTCACTCGCTCCATTGGGCTCGACAGGTTTGGCGATGGACCGAGTGCGAGCTCGCTTACTAGGCGGCACTGCACCGTCGATAGAATTACTCGAGGCATGCTTGCGGTTCCGTAGGTTGTGCGAGGGCGAATCGGCCAGCTCTTCGCCTGAAGCGTCGCGCGACGATGGTTGTTGGAGGTCGGTTGGGGCGGTCGTCCTTTTCCGCTTCGCGGAAGACGTAGAGGATGGTGACGACATGTCGGGAAGATGTTCAGAATCGCAAGCCACGTTCAAGGTGGTACACGCAGTCCCATGCCAGGAAGAAAGTAACAGGAGACAGTCGCTAGGAGGCGAAGAGGCACGAAGAGACAGAGTTTCCCGCAAGGTGCCAAGATCCACAGTGAGAAACAAATTTCGGGGATCGTGAGAAGCGAGAGGGAGAAGCGCGTTGGAGTTGCGTGATGGTCAGGTTTTATCAGAGTAAGATTGACCGCGAGAAAGGAGCCCTACTGGCACGGTGCTCCATACGGAGAAGACCTCGTCCCCCAACAACCTGGTATGGGCAAATCCAAATGCCTTGGGGGGAAAAAGAAAACCGGTTGTTGGCAAATGCCGTCAGAGGTGGAAAGCAAAAGAGGAGGGCGGGCATGTGCCTCGCAATGTCTCTATCCACCAGTCACGGCCCTTCAAGCCGGCCAGGGACGTCGCTGGTCAAACGTCATCCGATGGCACAACTGTAGACGGCAAGTTTGAATGCTCTAATCATACAGCATAGATTGCTTGGTTCGCCACGTTACGGGGACTAGCATCGTCCAGAGTCGGGACAATGCAAGGAATTGCAAGAGGTCTCTGTAGAGGCAAACGTCTCTTCTGTCAGTTGCTGCCATCAGAGCTGCTTTGAGATAGACACACGCACGCCGCGCACACCCCCTAAGAAAGAAGTCGGTTGATGAATAACTGGTGGTTGCGATGCAGCGCTCAAAAGAACTCAAGGTATGCCCCTTCCCACACGGTGTATATAGATAGGAGGTACAGAAAGCGACATCAATCTACCGTCGTGCTCACTGCCTCGTTGCGCAATGGTATGAGAACAAGGCTGCACGAAGAAAGTCCTTCTGCACGCTCTCCCGTGTAGGTCTAAACCAGTATCATGCATGCTAGGACTCTTCGTCAATGCGCTGACGGCAGGGGTATCTTGCGTCGGGAAGAAACTAGGTCTGCCTGTCTGGTCTCGCTCATACTGCGCCTTCAGGCAGCAGCCTTCTGGGTCGTGTCATCCGCTGTCTCTCTGTTCTCGGTGTCTTTGCTGTGCGAGGCATCCTGGTGATTTGGCGCTTTCGATTCATCAGCCGCCGATTGGGGGGCCGGAGTGCCTTCTCGCTCGCTTCGCGCAGACTCGATATCTGATGTGTCTGGAGTGCCCTTCTTGACCTGGTTCGCCGCATCTTTGTCTTCTTCACTTTGATCGAACATTTCCGTGTCGTCTGAATCTGTCAGGACCTCTGTTCCATCCCCGAGCAAAATAATCCTACCACTCCGGCCCCCGAGCCCTCTAGGCCGGTGGTCAAGGTCGAGTTCGTACTCGTCCGGGCTGTCGTGATCAAATTGATGTCGGACACCCGGTCCGCGGAATTCAGCTGCGAATTGTTAGACAAGACTTGGCCTCATGGAAACTAGGGTTGGACTTGCCGTACTCTGGTGGCGCACATGGTCCATCACCGTCTGCCACTCGTTTACTGATCATCTCATACCACTCTTCTTTGCTTTTGCCGTTCAGCAGGCCGATAACAATCATTGTCATATTGTCACAGCCAACACCGCCGGTCTCACTGTTGGACGCGAGGCAGTTGTCCATCATGTTCTCGCAAATGAGATGTAGCTCTTGTTTGGCAGCAACCCCTCTTCGCACAAACTCGACCACGGCTTGCGAAGATTGACAATCCCATATACCTGTTTCATCATAAGCATACAAACACCATGGAGGGGTCCAAACGGTAACATACCATCGCAGGCAATCACTAAGAACTCATCATCGGACGAGACCTCGTGCGTGATCACATCGGGAAAGGCTGTGACAATCTGCTGCTCAGGGGAAAGATCCGCGCTCTTCTTGAATTCAAAGTCGCCTATGGCACGTGACAGGGCGAGATTGCCATTGACTCGACCAAAGTCCACAAAGCCTCCCGCAGCACTTATACGGGCTTTCTCGCCTACCTCGGGTTAGCTGGTGCCCAACAGCAATACAGTTGGATAGTGTACCTTCGTTCTGGGGTTTGTGGTCGAAGGACAGCGGCTTTGCTCTCCCTTTGACACCAAGGACAGTGCGAGAGTCTCCAGCATTGGCCTAGTATTGTCAGTCAAGACATAAACTGACTTGAACATGCTGGACGCACCACCCATATTTTGTCTTTTGATATGATGCCAACGGATGCGGTACATCCGGATACCTCATCTTCGTAACGAGCATCTGAACGATCCTTTAGTACTAGGAAGTATGGTGTTCGCGAGAGTGCCTCCCATACCATTGAGGATCGCACGATCAGTGGCGAGAAAGCCATCCTTCAAGGCTTGCTCAATGTCTCCTTTGGAGAATGAGTCCTGTTTTGCGACAATCTTGTGGATATTCTCCCCAGCGAACTGCGCGACTTTTTCCCCACCATGCCCATCGTAGACACCAAAATACGATAACCGTTTATCTGGGGGCGATGGCTGTTTGGATTTGCCATTTTCCTCGGGTTGTAGGTCGAGTACTGCGGCGTGTGCATCTTCCATACTTATACGCCATCCTTGCATTGCCGAGAGGCCATAGTAAACACAGTCATCTGCGCCGCTATCGGATGTCTGTCGAGCAGTTGCGTTAGCTACCGTGTCCGTGACTTTGACGCCAGAGATGAAACAGCAAAAAGGAAGCCGGCCTGGCGGTGCTCCGGGTCTGGATCACGCGGAGGCGCAACAAGGCTTCTTCAGAACAGCATGGGAGGGGAGGGGGAATTGCAGGATCTGAGCACACCTTTTCGACAACAGGCTCGGACAGAGTCTGACCCATGCTTGTAGATCTTCAACTTGTGACTGGAATTGGAGGTGACGGTGCTCATGTACTCCTTGCACGCGATGTCATAAGCTGGCGGCGGATGTGGCAGGTGGTCGAAAAAGCAGCGGAGGAGGACTAGGACGGGAAGAGGCGCAGGCTCTGCAACCTTGAGGGAAATATGCACCGTCTGAGGGATGCACCGAAAGACGATACAGGCGGTGAACGCAGCCAGGCCAAGGCTCTCTTTGCTTGCCGGCAATCAGGGTGTCGCGTGCAGAAGTCAGAGAGTGTCAGTTCAACAGAAAAAAGATAATCCGAATCTGAAAGGTGGGCAGGCGAGTTGTCGCAGCGAGTTGCAGGAATGATGCTTTCGGGCTGCCACCCAGTGCGGTGCCAGGGCCCAGGGCGAGTAAATGACGATAGATTCAAAAAGCCCACCCACTCCAACCGAAATCCCTTAGTAAGAACGCGAGGAGGCCGCCTGCGACCCTCGAAGCCCTGTATTGGGATGCCAAGCTCTGTACTCGGTACTGGGTAGGCATCTACTGTCCATGCCTAGGCAATGCTCCATAGATGCCCCCGTCCGCCCGCAGCCTTACATATCAGCTCTTTTGGTTAATACAAACTACAAGCCGCTTGGTCCTGCACAGAGCAAAGGTTTTTTTGTTCTTTTTCGCTCTGACTGGACTATGTCCTGCAGCACAAACCAACTTCGACAATCATATAAATCGAAAACTCCCTCTTCGGCTATCTGGGGGTCTCTTCAATCCACCCTTTTCAACACCAATGCGTTGCCGCTCGTCTAGCGACCACCCTGGTTGCTTCGCATCGGCCCTGAACTCGCTGTTCCTCACATTTCCTCGTGAATGTGAGACGGGATTAAACGGTAACGGTGGTGAAGATTGGGAGCTGCTCTTAGCCGGCCACTGTTCGGTTTCTGCTGTTGCTGCTACTTCTTCTGCGGAGGGATTTTCGTCCTCCAAGAAGCTGTCGGAGGAGGTGACAGAGTCAAACTGCCCACTGCTCGCAATGCTGTGGTGCGTCCTCAATACGGATGTATCTCTCTGACAAGGGGTCACCAGACTACCCATTCGTGCAGGTTCCTGAGCCCCGGGATCAAGACCAGACCACCTTGGCCATGTATGGTCGGGAGATGCTTGGACGTCCATCTCTTTGGATCCTCTAGCCATCGGTGTGGATGTCGGCACGTCTCTCTCTGAAAGCGTTGCGCCATTTCTGGGCCACTTAATTCGCGGCGAGACCAGTGTCCGTGCCGAGCCTGCATTTGAAAACCTTGAAGACCCTTCTAATCTGGCCCGTGCACGTTCCGTATGCCATTTCTGGCGTTGCTCCTCAAAGGATAGAGATTGACTGTCATCTTCCGGGACAATTCGCAGAACGGGAACTGACTTCTTAGTCTGAGATCCAGTTCTGGCGGTGGTGGTCCTGTTCACTGGGGGCGCAGGGAATGAATCCAACACCAGAGTAGTCCTTCTGTGGTCACTCAATGGGTTAGATGCCCAGCTATCTCGCCGAGACGTCTCATTAAGACCAGTATCAAGAGGGACAAGGATACCGGCACCATGTCCAGCCCCGCTCCTCCTGTCCGGCAACCCGACCACCTGTGGCACCGGACTTGCATGGACAGTGGTGATCGAATCCCTCTGTTGGCTGTGCAAGCCTGCTGCCGATAATATGCTGTGTGTTGGTGGAAGTCTGGGCAGCGATAGTCTCAGGCTGGCAGGCAAAGGCCCCAATGCCGGACCTCTCGCTCTGTCAAGTTCTTCAGCAGCCTCAGGCTGGGCAGCCAAAACGCTGCTAGACGTGAGAACTTGTGAAGTGCGGTGCTGCGAAAGGGGATGCAGACGTCCTGTGTCCGATAATCTCTGCCTAGAGTTCTTGAAAGAATCGTTAAACCATACAGGAGTCACGCTCAGCGCATCAGGAGAGGCGGTGTCCCGATTGTTAGGTAGATGGCCAGTAGTTTCTGCAGCTAGTGCTGGTTGGTTAGACGGTCCATTTAAATGCCCACCGGCATGTTGGGGGCTCTCTGCGATTGAGGGTTCGTTGGTTTCTCTTTTCTTCCTTCTCCTAAGAACACAAAGAATCAGAAAAGCGGCAACTAATGTTCCGACAACAGAAAAGACAGAGGCCAGTGCAACATGCAGCACATGGCTTTTCGATATGTTGCCATTCAGAGAACTCGTTGCTCGCTCAGATGCTTTGCTCGTGTCACTAGCTCTGGAAACTGTTGGTGGCTCCGTGGGATGCGTTGGTATCGTTGCGGTGACAAAGGGATTCCGAAGTACTTGTAAAATCACCTCTCCCGTACCATCAGTTGATGCATTTGCAAATGTGATAGAGACACTAAGTGTCTGTGGGGATAGGTTTTGAGGCACTAACCCTGACAGAGCCCAGGTCTGAGGATTAAAATTAAGCCAGGCCGATGCGTTGCCCAGAGCCGCGATAGCTCGGACCCAAGGAGAGGAGGACGGGGTGATCTCGTTGTATGAGAAGTATTCCCCGGCTGTAACATTGACGATGCCTATGATCCCGAGAGGAACGCTTGAAGCTCCAGTATTCTCGAGAAAGACGGTCGCATTGGCAACGTCTTGATAAATATCTGTGACAGTGATGGTGACAGTGGTGCTGGCTGAGCCATCAGAGGTACCACTCAGAGACAATTGTTCTCGGTCTAGCTTGGCCCATGCCGGAACGCTCGCTTCTACGTTCAGAATCTGATCGTCCGTGACCGGTCCTCCATCGAGTGTAATCAAGGGCCGGAGTGGCAAAGTCTGAAAATGAGCACCAGTGGAGACTTGGACATTTTGAGATGCGGTTGAAAATGCCAGGATCCTGCGGCTAATAACAATTTGAAAGTCAATGGTCAATTCTGCAAATCCAGGTACATTCGAAGCAATAAGTCTTAAGCCGTACGTTTGGGATCCAGCCAAGGGGGACACCAACGCAGGGGTTGTGCCCGAGAACTCGAGCAGAGATTCATCGAACTGCACCCACGGAGGCAGAGGGGTATTGTCGGCTGAAACTGCGTAGTATTTTGTATCAAACGTTGCGCCACTGAAGATATGCCTTCCGAAGCCAACATGAAACGGCTGCTGTGGGTGCGCAAGCAACGAGTTGGGCGGCGAAATGAGATTGCTTTGCTCGAGCTGAGGCAACAGAGGTGAATTGAGCTTCAAAGTGGGGGACCCGACCACAACAAAGGTGACGCTCGTTGACAATTGCCCTGTCGAGTCTGAAGCGACCAATTGCAATGTCGTAGTGCCTACATCGCTTAGGGTTGGAACTCCTCGAAACTGGCGAGAACCGCTGTCAAGACCAAGCCACTTTGGTCCATGTGTAATTGTGTAGGAGATCTGGGGGACACTCGAAGTGAACGTGTTGGCGGAGAATGCAAAGTTGTACGGCTGCGACACATACGCAACGGGCGGAATTTGAGAATTGAGCGGAAAAGCGAGCTCTGGTAGGGCTGTGACAAGATCGAGTATTACAGAGAGCAAAACCGCCAACAAAGGCTTGCTGATCTGTGTGAGATACATTCAAGTGATCAACCGGAAGTCCGAAATCATTCTGCAATGGGCGAACTCGAGGCTTTGGCTGAGTGTTGTCAAAGAGCATTTGCAGAAACGAAGATTTCCGTCGCAATTGCAGACGCGGTCTGCGCGAGATAACGCGGTCGCGAGCATTTTATGATGTTCTCGAGGGGTTGGTCGACAGTCGAAGAAATTGATGGTGCCTGCAAGGGATAACTCTGCGCGAGAATGTGAAAACCCAACATCCAAGGAGACCTCGACGTCAAGGCTGCGAAACTCGGACCATTTTGACTCCATTCTTACCGGGGGAATAGTAGTCATTGACAATTTCCTGCACCACAAAACCACATTTAGAGTAGAGGCATTGAGCGATTATATTTGATTCGTCGACCCATAGATCAATCGCGCGACAAGACCAGCATTTGGAGTCCTCGATGACCTTCTGTAACAATAAGCTACCTATACCCTGCCCTCTTGCCGCCGGCGAGACACAAACTTTGTGTAGCAGGAGGCGATGGTTCCACTTCACCGCAACAGCATAGGCGACGACGGGCGAACATCTTGCTTGGTCGGAGAGTCCGACAACCACTTCCATGTTGCGCTGCTGGAGAACTCTGTCGTCAAAGGGAAGCGCTTCATGAGAAGCAAATGCCTTGCGTTCCAGACTCTTCATCTCTTGTAGGATGCGTGGGATAACAGAGCGAGGCAGTTGCCGGAGGTTGTGGAAAAGAGGTGTATTTTGGCACGAAGCATCGTCACGAGGACTTGTTGCTGCCTTGCCGGACATGATTATGCCAGGAGTCTCCAACAGCGTGAAGTCGCAGTGATGGGTGCAGCAACCGTCCTGGACCAACGCACAAATCGAAGGAGGTGGCAGGGCAGGTTGCGCAGAAGAAGTCAAGTCAGTTCCAGTCGTGCAAGTCGTTGTCGCTCTGTGGCTTGGCCGAGTTAGTTTCGACCTGCTAAAGCAGCGTGTTTTTCGCTGGTACTGCCAGGAGTTTCGCTGTTCGCACTGCAGTGTTCTCGACGCGTTTCGAACAAACTCCCCCTGCTGTTTACTACTTTCATCAAGACTCGAACTTCCGATATATCAGACCCCAAGTTCGAGTTTCGGCCATTTCCCGTGCAATAGCCAACATGCCTGCAACCAGCGATAAGCGGGAAAAGGCTCGAGAAGTTGTTGATATTCTCGAAGAAATATCAATTCTCTTGGTAGGTGATGATCACTCTCGTGTGCTTGTCTCTCACAATAAAGGCAGAATACACAGCTCGATCGGACACAGCTGTCGCTTTGTGTTTCCCTCGTCGAGAACGGGGTCAACCCAGAGGCTTTAGCGGTAAGTTGAGGACTCAGACTGGTTCACAAGGAGACCAGTGCTAAGTGGTTTTGAGACCGCCATCAAAGGACTACGACAAGAAACCCAGGATTTACAACCAGAGTCTGGACTATCTGAATGAATCTGCTCCGTCGCAACGTGCCATCTGCTTGAGGGTGTAGTATCAGGGTGTTGGCCAGAGTACTGCCTTGTCCCCAAAAATCAGCATCGTATTCATGTCTCGAATTCGGTTCCACTCCTCTGTTCCATACCGGCGGGCTTCCGCCATGAGAAAGAAGGATGCTACTGCTGAACACGGTGGAAAAAGCAACTGGCACGAGACGCATGTTCATATGGCATTTCGGGAATGTCTGGCGATGCGATGCGACACGCCTTCATGCATGTTCCTCAGCCCCAATGTATGGTGTAGCGCCAAAACTTTTCGAGTCCACGTGACTGCAACGGCTTTGGTTGTTTCTAGTTTCGGGAGAAAATCCTCTAGCAGTGACGCGTAAGATCCGTATGGGTTGCGCCCTTGCGCCTCGTCAGACGGAGTGGCACACCCAATGGGTTTTTGGCAGCACATGGGGCACCGAAACAGGGCCAGGCAGCGATGGCACACTGCGAATGCTCAACCAGCTGCATCCTGTGCGAGCCGTCTACCACTTCTCATGGCAGGTTAGCCTGATGCCTGTCGCCGTTCCAGATGACGAATTGCCGCCGAGGAAGAAAGGGCATCAGGACGCGTTGTTTCAAAAAGATGTGGTCATGCATGACGTTGCTGGAGTGTTTGGTGGGTGCTGCGAGGGCGACGATCTCAGGGTGGCTGAGGCGCCAATCAGAGGCCCATGCCGCAGCCTTAGGGGCCTGACTGGCACCCGTGGCGCCCAAATAAAGGCTTAGGGAGCCCTGGGAGGAGGCTAGTGAAGGCTGGGGATGCCCAATCCACTCTAGGGGCCTGGTAGTGCCTGGCTTTCAATGGCTCCGAGACCTGCACCAACCCACTATTGTTGCCATTGTGGAATCCAAGCTCCATGTCTCGCTGGCCGGATGCCCTGTTTTTCTCACCCACCCCAGCCAGATTCTGACCACACCGATCAAGATTCTGTTGTCATGGCCTCTTCTTTGACGCAAGTCCCCCAATGTACGACCCGATTTGAGGCTGAGAGCAAACGACGAGACGGGTCGTCCTACATTTAACGGGCCCATCAGCACTGCCCTGGACTTGTCACTTGCACAATCAAACCCGTGCTGCGTACTTGTATTTCTGCTGCAGGGCCCAGACAGTCGTTCTTTTTCTAGAAATCCATTCGTTTTCCTGCAAAGAACCATCCTCTCCCACAAGATCCTTTCCAAGATGCGGTTGTCTTCCCTCCTTACACTGGCATGTGCCATAACAGCTTTCGTTCTTTCCATCCTCTGTCTGCTTGCTGGCGATAAAAGGACGTTTCTGCAAGATACGGAAATATTGACAGTAAGCATATCGCCTCGTCAGGGCTTATTGGTGCATTATATATTGACGGAACAAAGCTCAACATCTCCCGGCTCGGTCATGGGAGTCTATTTGATACCTCTAGTGGCGACAGCGGCTTGCTCTCCAGCTTGAGCAGCACCATTCAGCAGGATATCAACGACATCATTGGCGATGCAACCACTGATATTGCCTCGCTGCTGGGCCTACCCGACTTCTTCAATGTCCATGTCACAGACTACTGCCAGGGCACGTATTCACCCAACTCCACGGTACACCATGCCAAACAAAATGTGACCGAATGCTCCAACTCGACCCTGGGCTTTCACTTCCAGCCTACCAAGATTGTCCAGGATCTTCTGCCGGCTGGCATCACCTTGGATGACATTCACTGGCCAAGCGACATAACCGATGCCGAACACACCATCAAAGTTGTCAGCCGCATCATGGTGATCTTCTACATCATTGGGATAGTCTTGTCGGGTGTCGCAATGTTCACTGCTGCCGCCGGCATATTTACCAACGGGCGACTATCAGCGTTCTTCAACTGGTTGGTAGATTTGGTAAGTTCTTCTCTTCCTGGTGACGACGCCGAATTGTGTTAATCATGATCTTTGTAGCTTGCGTTCATCATGCTCGGTGTCGCCTCCGCTGTAGCAACGGCCGTGATGGTCATTGCGACCAACCGAATCAACAAATACACAGATCAGATCGGCATCGCTTCGACCAAAGGGGGGAAATTCCTTGCCATAACATGGGCGGCCACAGCAGTCATGCTGCTGGCATCGTTTGTGTCTATTGTGCAATGCTGTGTAGGGCGACCAAGACCCAAACGATATAGCGCGAAAGATGGATACTGAGACTGTGAGGTGCCTGATGCATATTGGTATAGGACTTTGAGGTTGTGGATGACAGCAAGCCACCACCATGGCGCACGACTTGTACATGTTTCCAGTGGCGTATCAGTGGCGCCAGAACCACCAGCACCAGACTTGGATGATAAGTAGTAATGATTGGGTTGCAGTGCTATCGAGAATGTTGCACAAAGCTACCACACTTTCTTCTTTCTTCTTGCGTGGGAGGATGGCCGCCGTGGTCAACCAACGTGTATGACGTAATGAGGTGGTCGACAAAGTTGCGCCCCAAATCGGCGCCCTTTATTTACACCCCCCAGCGACCCCCATGGGAGCCCGGGTTTGATATAGCTTCTGCACCAATGGTCCCCTCGAACCAATTAGGTGTCGTTGACTGGTCGCTATTTGACCTCCCGGTGACGCACTGGCACGCGGGGCTCGAAGCTTTGGCTCGTTGAGCTACAATAAACTAGCCGCTGTGCCTCACCTCTGGCATCCCACTCGGTCCATTTTCTTGTTGACCGCTTCCAAACCCATATATCTTCTCTTACACCTCCCAATTTTTCTGCCCAACTTTTCTTCTCACAAGCACTGTCATTCTCCTACCTTGTGCCGTACCCTTTATCCATCTGCTTTGAGCTTTCAGAGCGTCTGCGTTCCAGACGAGACCTGTACGTACATCCCAACCCAACCCAACCTATCGGAGCGGTGTCGTTATCACCGCGCCAGCTTTGGACAGGAACATCACTGACTTTGGGCAGCAAATTTCGACAGTTCCTCTGACCACTTTCTCAAGCACCGGATATCCCCTCATCCACCATGGTTGGCAAAGCCGTCCACTTCGGCGGTGGTAACATCGGCCGTGGTTTCATCGCGGAGCTGCTCCATGAGACTGGCTATGAAGTCATCTTTGTCGATGTTGTCGACGATCTCATCAACCGAATCAACGCCTCCAAAACATACAAGATTACTGAGGTCGGTGAAGAGGGGGAGAAGAGCAAGGTCATCACAAACTACCGTGCAATCAACTCAAAGTACAACATGGACGAGGTTGTGCAGTGCATCGCTGACGCCGACATTGTCACCTGTGCCGTCGGTCCCAACGTTCTCAAGTTCATTGCTAAGCCGATTGCTGATGGCATTGCGGCACGTACAAAGTCCAAACCTCTTGCTGTCATCGCCTGCGAGAACATGATCAACGCCACCGATGCCCTCAAGGCCCTCATCACCGACGAGAAGAACATGAAGCCCGAGGTTCTCAAGGATCTTGCTTCCAAGGCCGAATTTGGAAATTCTGCTATTGACAGAATCGTCCCAACGCAGCCTCCGCATGCCAACCTCGACGTCGTCATCGAGAGCTTCTACGAGTGGTGTGTTGAGACCACCGGTTTCAAGTCGGGCCATCCAGACGTCAAGGGCATCCACTGGGTCGATGACCTCGAGCCATACATCGAGCGCAAGTTGTTCACTGTGAACACCAGCCACGCTACTGCCGCATACTTTGCCTACTACAAGGGTATCAAGACCATCCATGAAGCCATGGCAGATCCCGAGATCCGACAAGAAGTTCACGAGGCTCTGGAAGAGACCGCGCACCTCATCAGCGGAAAACACGGCATCACCCCGGAGGAGCAACAGCAGTATGTCGATACCATCATCTCTCGCATTTCCAACCCTCACCTTGAAGATGTCCCCGTCCGCGTCGGACGTGCCCCTCTCCGAAAGCTTGGTCGCAAAGAGCGCTTCATTGGTCCTGCTGCTCAGTTGGCCGAACGTGGCTACGATGTGACGGCCCTGGTCCGTGGCGTGGAGATGGCTCTTCGATTCCAGAACGTGGAAGGTGACGAAGAGAGCAAGGAATTGGCACATATCATGAGCACCATGAGTCCCGAGGAAGCAACCACCAAGCTCACTGGTCTCGAGCCAAGCCATCCTCTCTACCCCAAGATCCTGGACAAGGTCAAGATCGTCCAGAACGAGAAGAAGTAGACTTGACTGGCCTCTGCTTGCGACCGATGCAGTCGATTGTTACGAGACACGCGAGAGGTGTCGGTGGGGTTCCATGGAGACGGGGAAGGGATGGTCCTTCCGCTACTTTGCAGGATTCGAAAAGCACACTTCTCAGATAGACTTCGCACGAACAGCGCCACGAGTATTTTGATAATCTGAGCGCTGTGGACCAAATTCAACGTCAGATCATACAGTCCACTGAAACCCCGTTTCGTCGTAGCGTCTTGGACTAGAAATCAACGGGGCGTTCGAGTCATTGGTGCCCCTCTCTGAGTTGTGCTTGAATCGCCGTTGATGCTCCACGGGGCGAGCAAGTCATTATTGGCCCTGCGAGAGAAACCAGATCAACGGAGACATAGCCGACGGAGGAGCGCCATCCCAGGACATGGTTAGGTTTGCACCCGGTTTCCACTCGGCGGGTATGGCTCTGCTAAAGGTCGAAGCGGACAGATCTTTCGTGTCTGAAGCGTTCTACCACGAGGAGAGATTTGACCACTTTCCCATGTCCACGAGACTGCTGTGAGCAGATGTCAAAAAATAAGTAGCACAGGCTGTCGTGACCAGGGTTCTGTAAGGGGACCACGGCCACTTGTATAGACCACCCTGGGGGAACAGTGGTATCCTACGGGCTACCAATATCTGATCTAGCTACCACCCTTCTCGCTATCCCGAGAACGCGTCTATGCTTAGAGAGGCTCTGGGGTTTACAAGCTCGGTACCCTCCGGTGGCCCCCAATGTTTACGAGTATGCGCGAGCCAGTCTTTCTTAGACAAGCCATGAGAGAGGGCACAGATCCAGCAAATCACAGATGGGAGATGGCACGGAGATGCAAAGATGCCTTGACAGGCGTCATGATTGGTTCGATGCACCGTGGCTTGGGAAAGCCCCGTTGCTTGGGCGTCCCCCATCTGCATGGTGTCACTCAACCTCAGCCCAAAGCCGGGGGCTTGTCGAGTCAGATCCCCTATCCCAAGAGATCGACGCGAGAGACCCTCCTCTGGGACCGACCAGAGTGCCAGAGCGAGGATCAAAGTCCCCCTTAGTCTCGGCTACCGCGTGGTCGAATCGCCATCACACCTCAACCGTTTACACCAATGGCATCTGCGGGAGGGGCGACTCCGGAGGCAATGGGTCTTGATTATCCTCTCCGGGCCCGTATCTGGAGGGGTCCTTTTTTCCCGCGGCGTGTCTTGTCATACGAGTGCTGGAACTGTGGCTTTTGCACGCCCATGGCGGGGAATGGCTGGAAGCTGGCAGAGGGTGGGGTCACCAAGGGAATAAATTTCCACTCCAAGCCCCTTGGTCACTCCTCCTGCCCGGCTTACCACAAGCTCGAGGCGTGATTATGGATCGAAGACCACCACAGTCATTGCTTCCGAGCACCAGCAATAGCAACAACAACAACAACAACAACAACAACAACAACAATCTCAACTATGCCGCCACTGTCGCCCAGTCTGGTCGCCCCGAGAGGCCGCGACGCAACAAAATCACCCGTGTGCGCACGGCCTGCGAATCCTGCAAACGGCGCAGGTCCAAGGTAGGTGAAAACTCCCACCCTGCTTGTAGCCCGTGCCGAGGGGGGCGAGGCTGAACGAGACCTGGCAATATAGTGTAGCGGCGTCCCTGCGCCGTGCAAAGCGTGCTTGCAGAGCGGCATCCAGTGTACTTTTGACCCTTCGCTCGACGGCCGACGTGCAGGCCACCGTGAAGACCGTGAAGCTCTGTTTTTACAGAACCGCCTCCTCACGGCATTACTCCAAGTCGTCCGATATCGCTCCAGCTCCCAGGTCGAAGCCGTCATCAATTGTCTCCGCGTAGACAATCCGACTCATGATATCTTTGCAACAATCCAAGAGTGTCTCCAGCAACTCGACGACGGCGACGCTGCGGCGACCTCAGCGGATGCGTTGCAACCTGACTTCGAACAACAGCTACAAGCCTCATCGTCCGAACGGCCTCCGACCGACAATTTACTCGACATCGTCAGTCTGAGCAGGGATCTAGATGGCAGAGAGCCCGCTCCCCACAGTAGCACCCCATCAAGCCACGACGATGGGGAGGCCGGAAACCACCCAAACCATCAACACAACAACAAAATCTGCCCAACGTGTAACCAGCCTTCTCTCGCCTCTGCCAGCGCACTGACGCCTCCGGAAGGTGCCCAAGAGCACCCCGTGCAACCCGTGTCAGACGACGAGCAATACGCACAAGAATCCAACCTCCACAGTGGCAACGCTGAGCACGTCTGTGAAGCGACACCCCCAGACAGACCGACGACATCTCCGAGACGGCAAAGCAACATTTCCGACTTGCAGCACAGTAGACGGGGGTGGCATTTCTCGTTGCAAGTTTCGGAAATTGACTCGGCGATTTCTGCTGTAGCCTCAACAGACATTCAGGATGAAGAGGAGGCGCACCAAACAGATGTTTCATATCAACTGGTGGCCCAACACGCACGTGCCGGTCAGGACACAGATACTTGCACCGACCCCAGTGAAGCAGCAAACAGTATTGGTGGTCCGGCTACTCCCGGTTCTTCGCACAACCACGTATCCCCGATGTACGGCATTCAAACGCTGATTATGCAGGAGAACACGCCGCTGAGCGACATCATCACTGGATTTCTGGACAGTGCTAAGACCTTGCTCTCATACGGTGCCTCGTCCTCTTCTGTTCTTGGTTCGGGCATGATTGATGTGGAGTTGTTTTTCCGTGACAGAACGCAAGAGGACGACTTGACAGTCAGTGGCTGGGCTTGCGAGGTAAGAGCTCCGCCTCCACGTGGGCCTCAAACCAAACCTTTCCCACCGAGAACTAACTGCGATACCTCTAGGTATGGCGAAGCTTTCACGATTGGGACGTGTACGTCCGACTTGCACAAGTTTTAGCCTATACCGCAGTCATGCGCTGGATGCTGGCTCCCACCCAGCACTCCTATGCTGCCATTCCGGCTATCCTCAGACCGCGACCGATTCAATACTTGGTTCCTCATCACATTGCGCTTGACTTCTTACCACTACCACCGTTGCGCGAAGCTCTCATCAAGAATCTCCGGGACTGGATGACGGCTTTACCCGCAGCTCGACTCAGCGTCAACTGGGCCCGCAGTATGGACGAAGCAGTAGTTTGGGACGAACAACGCCGTCGCCGCTCCCTGTCGAAAGACTTCGTGGAACACGTCACAAACTATCAGAATTGGAGCATCGGCGAAAGTATTCTTAGCACGTTTCCTGAAATCAAGGGGTTGGTTCGGCTTGACAGGATATAAGGATTAACGCTGGCGTTGTTGGTTCCCCAGGCTGTGGAGATCCATGAGGGTGCCGTTTCCTGATATTGCCTTTGTACGAGACACGACGAGACGCAGCGTTCTACTTTGCCATACAAACTATCACATAGCAGGGCACATGTGTCTTTCCAATCTAATGACGCCGAGCAACAGCCATTGGCAAGTTACTTCGGGCGCGGTCTGTCGAGCTCTAGGTCTCCCAGATACCTCCAAGGCTGAGAGCTTAGGGAGGTGAAGTCGGCAAGCTCCGAGCCGCTTGCGTATGCTGATCGATGATCGAAAATGTGGATCGATGATCGCGTCTTGCGATCTGGTCCAGAGCTGCATCATGCGCTCCCAGTTCCCTGAAGCAGTCTTCAGCCACACCTGCAAGTGCTGCTCAGGGGACATGTTAGCCACAGTTGTCGAGTCTGCCATACGACTTTGCTCGACCAGCTATCGCGAATCCCCTTCCCTTACGTGCCTCCCATTGTCCTCGATCCTTCGCCGACAGATGAAAAGAATGAAAACCTGCCACAGGCTGTATGGGCAGGGTTGACGGGGAGCACAAAGGCAACTGTTGCAACCCGAATCCCACGCAGGTGGATTGAAGACGACGGCTTGAAGACTGGGTCGAGTCGAGGTGGCACGAGCACATGAGAATGCTGTCTGTTTCCTGGAAGGCCAGGGGAGTCCGGCACCAGGACATCGGGAGGAAGAATCCAGGTCTCTCAGCGATAGTGAAAACAGGGGGACTACATGGGAAGCCGGCTCAGAGCAGGGCACACAAAGACGCCGCAGACCTCTGCTGCATCATCGCAGAGTGACGCTGCTCATGTCGTGTATGCTCGAGCAGTGGGAACAGGAATATGCATCGCAATTCAGGCGTAGCAGGTATCAGTCGTGGCGGACTGCTATTTCGAGTACCAGACAAGCAGAGACTACTGAACAGCAGCTGCCCATTTCCATCTTCAAACCTCCTGCCTCTCACAAGGCTGAAGCCCTCAATGACAGACTCAGGTATCGTCGCCGATGTCTCCTCGTTGGCATCCTTTGAGACGTCCACCTGGGCCATCTGGGTCTCGCCCGCTTCTCCCGCTCCTGGTCTTCTTGATCCATGTTTCACGTTCCACTCAAAAGACAAAGGGCGCCACTGGCGGCTTCTTGATGTTTAAAGAGTGCGAGGGAACCTTCAAAGCTTTCCGTTCAGACCGAACGAGACTGCAAACTAGCCAACTTGGAAGCTGCGTTTCAGAGTCGGATTCCCTAGCATCCATACGCTTCGCAGGTTACACAAAAACCCCTCTGCCCCTCTTCAGACCGTCCTGAGCTCTCGAATCTCGTCACCGGTTTGTTTCTGAAAAGACAGGAAGAAGGCTATTCGATTGTGTCTGCTTTTGAGATCCCCTCCACGGTTGCTCGACTCAACATGTCAGAGCTGGTAGATCTCTCCGCCCTTCAGGGCCGATCCGTCATGGTCCTAGGTGGGTGCTTCCATTCAACTCGAAAGAATAACTCTCAGAGACATTCTGTTTGGTTCCCCCCACCCGCCGGCATTGAACATGCACTGTTCTTCCATTGACGCTTTCGCAGGCGGAGCTTCAGGCTTGGGGCTTGCCATCGCCAACCGCTTCGCCCATGCAGGCGCCCACATTACCATCGCAGATCTCAATGTCGAAGGTGGCACTCGTGCGGTTAAGGATCTCCAGGCGCAGGGCCTCTCCGCAACGTTTGTTAACTGTGACGTGACGGACCATTTCAGCTCTATGCAAGCTTTCGATCACGCCCTTCGGTCTTCGCCAAACAATTCGATTGATGTTACGGCATTGATCGCGGGCGTCATAGGTGAGGCCGGAAGCCTGGTCGACAAAGTGCTAGATTCACAAAGCAAGAAACATGTCCACCCGCCTGAGCTACACCATTCGGCCTTGGACGTCAACCTTCTTGGAGTGTACCAGTGTGCGTATTTGGCCCTGTGGTATATGACAGTCGACAGGCATGGGCCTGGCACACCGGCGAAAGACAAGAAGTTCTCCAAGTCACTCATCTTCGTGAGTTCGACGGTTGCTTACACAGACGTCGGGAACTTTGCCGACTATCATGCCTCCAAGTGTGAGTTCCGTCCTGTTCTAGCTCAGGCTTTTCTTTCTCTCTATGCTATGAGCTTTCTGCAGATTTCAGATACTGACGTCTATTTCCTCTGCAGTCGGCATCCGGGGTCTTTTCCGAGGCCTGCGCCACGAGACTCCCCGCCTCAACATTCGCACAAATTGTCTAGCACCTTACTTTATGCGCACTCCACTGGTCGAGAATGCGCTGGATACCTTTGCCGCTGCGGGGATGGAGCCAGGAAAGGGTTTCACCTTTGTGGAAATGGAGACCGTGGTTGATGCGGCGGGCCGATTCGCGGTCGACGAGAGCTTGCATGGACGAGCCATTGCAATCCTCCCGGACCCGGAGGGCGCTGTCGATTTGAAAGATGACGAGGAGGGACTGTGGGCGGGGGAGGTCTTCAAAAAGGTGCAAGACAAGAGGAGGGCGGCGGGCGATATGATTTAGGATGTGTATGCTCTGTTGGCAGTCGGAGGAGAGCTGTCAGAGGTGAAAAGCTGGTGAGACAGGGGCACCACACAGGTATAGATGCGAGAGACACGGCGATTCTGCCGGTTTACCACGTATGTCTCGCACCGCACTCGAAGGAGAGCAAGGTAATGACATGGTAAAGCACCGAGTAACGAATTCAACTCCCGTTGGGCCAGCATATGCAGATCCGAGAAGCTTGTAGCAGTTCCAGCCTTCCCTCTATATCACTCATTGGCTTGTGACAAGCTTGCAGCCACAGCTACACTCAGAGACGACTGGCCCGCAGACATCTCCATGTCCCATCTCATGGTGTGGAAGTGGGGACATTGAAAGAGCCAGCCGAGCACGAGAGAGAGAGAGAGAGGGGGGGGGGGAGTGCTCAGCTCATCCCACTGGGACATCCAACGTACCCGCCTAAGCAGAGGGAGGGGAGCCAGTGTGCCGTGGAAATGGAAAGAGGTAAATACCATTTCTTCCTCGAGGCTTTTGCTCGTCTACTAATCCCGAATTCAATCAGCCCTTCCTTCCTTGCCCTAATCTTCGTCCAGGTTCGTGACGGGGAGAGTAACTATTAATTGATGTATTACCTCGGCTACCCGTAGGTAGCTCTACTCCACACAAAAGGGCATAAAACGTATCTGGAAGTTCCCCGAGGGGGAGAGAGAGCCAGGCTCTGTTGCAACAAATTACACCATCCAGCTGGAGTGTTTCTCCCATTGAACTGACGGCGCCGACACAGCTGGGGCGACGAGCAGGAAGCGGGAAGTAGGCAACAAGCACCAGTCAGAGCTTCGTCGCTACAACATACCTAGGATACTTTTAGAGGCACCGACCAACCAACATACACTCACCCACGCACCAGCGCACCAGACGCTCGAATCAACTACTAAATCATCACTCACTCACACACATACACTCAAATCTCCTAACCCCCCGGGGCTCCAAAAGAATAAGGAAAAAATGTCGCCTTACCCGTCGACGCTGACGACGCCGCCGCCGGCGACACCCAACACGCTCCTCCTCTTCCCCCAACCGGGAGTGGTGGTGGTGGTGCTCAACAACCCGCGGGGGCTGAACTGCCTGTCGACGGCGATGCACTGGGCGCTGCACCACCTGCTGGAGTGGTACGACAACGAAGGGTCGCTGCGGTGCTGCGTGGTGACAGGGATGGGGCGGGCGTTCTGCGCGGGCGCCGACCTGAAGGAGTGGAACGAGTCCAACGCCCGTCGCGCCGCGGGCGGAGATGGCCAACGCGTCATGCCCAGCAGCGGGTTTGGGGCCGTGAGCCGGCGCGCGGGCAAGAAGCCCGTCATCGGCGCGGTCAACGGCCTGGCCTTTGGCGGCGGGATGGAGATGGTCGCCAACATGGACCTGGTCGTCGCGGCCCAGTCCGCCCAGTTCGCCCTGCCCGAGGTCAAGCGCGGGGTGGTCGCCATCGCCGGCGCGCTGCCCAGGATCATGCGCACCCTCGGCCGCCCCAGGGCCATGGAGATGGCCTTGACCGGACGGACCGTCTCCGCCGCCGAGGCCAGGGAATGGGGCATGGTCAACGCCGTGACCGAGGACGCCCCCGTCGACGCCGACATCCTGGACAGGCCCGTCGTCAAGAAGGCTCTGGAGTATGCCGCGGAGATTGGCAACAACAGCCCCGACAGTGTCATCATCAGCCGCGCAGGCGTGATTCAGGGTTGGGAAGATGGCAGTGCGGAACATGCAACTCAGAACATTGTCGAGGTCTATTCCAAGAGGCTGAATGAGGGAGAGAACATTCGCGAGGGTGTCCGAGCATTTGTAGAGAAGCGGGCCCCGAGATGGGTCCCCAGCAAGTTGTAAACAGGAATAGGATACAAATGCAAAAACAATTTGGATTGATCATCATCGGCCACTTTTGCCTTCATGGATTCAGAAGATGGAATGGAGCTACCTGGAACATGAACCTGGGAATCAGCAAGCACAAGACTTTGACCACGGATTGAATCTGGTTTGACATTTTTTCTCTGCCTGAAACGCATGACACACGATTCATGACTGTGCATACTAGGAGTGTATTCCCTCTGATTCCCAGTCTTTGCCCACCATGTCCCGCATCCATTCTTCAAAATATTGTCTCGTACAAAATGCATGTGAGAATACTGGACCTTTTTAAGAGAAATCACCCTTGGAAGCACATCATCTTGGGAAAACTCCGGTGGTGATGTTGATTTGAGCAAATATTTCAAGACGCCAGTCGATCAGTGGAGAGCCATTTGGGAGCCGCCTCTCAGCCGATATCAGACCGCCATTGACAACGAGCGAGGCCCATGTGTCAGAAAGGTCAAGGACCGCACGAGAGCCGACCGAGTCGTAGGTTGGGGGGTATCAATATGTGGGGGAGGGTGCGTGATGCTTATTATGCACGTTGATGTTGAGGCATTTGGGGCATGCCGCCATACTGGCCGCTCTGATTCTGTTGTTGCAGTTGCTGGTAGTACAAGGCTTGCTGCTGTTGTTCCGGAGTCATGCCATACCCAGTATGAGGGGCGGGTCGAGGCACGCCGGCAGCGGCAGGAGGCATGGAGGGGACATCGTCAGGCGAGGCGACATCATCAGCGGTGTCGACACCATTCTCGTTGCCAGACGGTTCTGGAGCATTCAAGCATGCCTAGGGCTGATGTCAGGACCAATTCGCTATGAAACCTTGAATGTAGATATACCTGAATGAGATTCTTGCCCTCTGCTTTGGTGACCAGAGGTTGCAGTTTCGGGGTGGTGAAGGTGTACACAAGACCAGTTTCTGAGACGACCAACAAGAGGACTTGAGTGCCAGTGAGGACAGACAGTTCATATGCCTGGGGTCAGAGTCAGTACGCGTGCATTGCAACATTTGGAAAAGGCTGAGCCTGACCTTCTTCATGATACCAGCCTTTCTCTTGGAGAATGTGATGTGGCGACGGGATTTATCTTGGATGAACTTGATCTCAATCTTTCTGCGTTCTCGTCCTCCCTTCTCGTCATCGTCATCATCATCCTCGCCCGCCATGGAGGCTCTTGGTCGCTTGGTGCCTCGGGAGTCGACGCCATTGCCGGCAAGGTCGTCGCCGGGGGAGGGGTGCTCGAGGCTGGCAGAAGGGTCGGTGATGTCCGCCATAATGGGATCGTATGGAATGGATCGAGTATGACAATGTCTACCCTAAAGAAGTAAAGTGTCAATAGACGAAAGAGGAAGTCGGTCGACGGATAGAATACCTTTTAAGAAGTGGTGTGGTCGACTGGATCTCAGGCAGCAGCAGTGATTGGCGACGCGACTGAAAACGGTACCGAGTGTCAGTGACTTGGACCAAGTGAAGCAAAGACGAGACTCTGAGCAACAGTGACGATTGGTGAAGAGATGGCACGGATTGGACAGCGAGGTTGGTATAGCAGAGGACGTACTCGGCAAAGCGCAGGGACACGGGTGCGGTAAGCTCAGGTACCGCCGCAGGGAAATCCGGGGCAAACGGCAGGTAACTTGGAAAGGCGAAGAAGGGGGTCAAGCTTTGTGGGCAGAGGGCGGATGTGCAACAATCAGACTGCAATGGGATAAGAAGTGGGTTTGGAATACAGAGAAGTAACCACTTTCTGTATGGACTGAGATCTGGATAGAAAACGGTTTGGTGTGCAGGAGGAGGGAGCTTCGGGAGGTTCTGAAGAAGGAAACAAAGACAAAGGGGAGGGGGGGTGGAAGGGGAAAAGAGGGGCGGAGTCTTTCGGCAGAATCAGAGACGGCAAAATGGGTGGCTTGGGGGACAGTCGGGCAGGTGGGCAGGTGGTGGGCTGTGCAACTTGAGTGAATGTGCGGGCACCGGCCATGGGCAAAAAGGTGGTCTGAGACTCTGAGCAAGCGGTGGGTTGCAGTGCCAGAGGGGAAAGGCTGGTGGACCAATGAGCGAGCGTGCATGCAGCCCGCCCGTGACCCAAAAGTGGGGGGCTGATGGACGGGCCTTGGCGACGAGCAAGACGGAACCTAGGGGGCGTGACTGGGCACACACAACCAACCCTCGTCCCTCTCGCTCACTCTCACACGCAGACGCTGGAACTCCACTTTTTCCTTCTCTCTCTGTGGCAAGTCGAGTCTGGCTGGGGGAGTGTGGGTGGGCAAGTAGATTTCCCGTTTTCCCTTTGCTCAGGGCTTTGGTCCTCGACAGAAAAAATCGCCAGCCACCCGTGAACCAGCGGGCACACGCTCTCATGTTGGCCGACAACGGGAATGACGATGGCCATGACGACCATGATCAACATGCCTCGATTGTCAAAAGTACCAACACAGGATTGTGAGGGCCCTTCGTTCGTGTTCGTGGAGGAGCTTGTCATGGACATACTGTGCTCAATGCGGGATGGTCGAAAAGGATGATCCTCGCCTTGTGGATGGAACAGGAAACAACGACACAACTAAAAAGCGAGCCAAAGACCATGGAAGACACAACGTACCTTTTCCCCAAGAGCCAGGAATAGCGTCGAGAATCAGATTGGGACACGGATGTGACGTGTCGCGGTTGATCAATTGATCGAAGGACGGGTTGATTAATGAAGCACACAGGTCGGATGGATGGTATTTCGGTCGCTGGGCGAGACCGAGGGTCGAGGGTCGAGGGGGATTCTGGAAGCGGGATGCTCGACTGCTGGGAATTCAATGGTCGCCCGGGACACCCAGATCAAAGCAACAAGCCGCACAGGACAACCGTGGACAGTGGCAGATCTATCTGGATCTCGTCGAACACAGGCTTGAAAACACGTTGGGATGGATGGTGGATGGGACAGGGCGCGCGCGCCGTGAGACACAGCGACAGGACAGTGGACAGTGGCAGAATGGAGGATGGACGAGAGAGGAAAGGGAGTCGGAAAGGGCATAGCGGCAGCTGCCTGCCTTTTGTAGACAGAAGGCCACCTGGGGACCGCCCAAGCAGCGCTGGCAGCCCCGGGCACACCTGGGCCGTGATTGGGCCAGGACCAGCAGCGGATCATTCTTTCCCCGACATGTTTGGGTCCCTGGGCCTGCTCTCTAAGGGCCTTTGGGGGGAGGGGGCCGCCCCAGTCGACGCCCGGAGTGCCAATGATGGGCAGTGGGCAGTGGCCAGAGGCTGTTTGGGCGGGTGTCACTGGCCCAGTCGGGGCGGTTTATCCACTCAACGAGGCCATTTGCAACTAGCCCGGGTCGCTAGTTCGACTCCTGCGTCTCGTTAGCTGACTGACCACCACGGACCACGGCTTCTTGATGCAACTTATCGCACAAGTGCTCACCGGCTCACGCTTCAGCATGAGCTCGTGAGCGGAGGCAGAACATGGGTGGAAGCCGGGCGATTGAGTCTTCCAGATGCTTTCCCATCCAGCCATCACAGGAGAGAAGGCACCCAGGCACCCCCAACACATGACGCCGAGGATTTGTTATTTCCCTTTCTACTCCGTATCATCATTCAATTCAATATTGCTACCCACTGCTAACCATCCATCCCTCGTCTCTACCGAGTACCCTGTACCTCCCACCAAACTCCCCCACTCCGGGCTTGCCTGCTCCCTGACTAGCGCAATCCAACAGCCTGTTAGCCCCGAGATTAGCAACACCCGCTCTAATGGCCCAGCTGATTCATCACCGCCACCAGCCCGTCACTAGCTGGTCACGATGACATCCGTTCCTCTCCAGCTTCCAGTACTCCTCCTTCCCACAAACATCCGTGTCCTATAGCCATTGGGGATTTCATGGGCTGCATTATTGGACATCAGGGCAAAAAAACACAGTAAGCTCGCATATCACAGAGTCAATGACATCGACCCGCGTGGTTTGGGCGTCTGTGGCTTTGATATCCACACACAAATCCCATCCACTTCCTCCCTTATATCGGAGTCTACCGGCTTTTTGGCTCTCATGACTATTGTCTGTGCAACCCAGTCCTGCTCCTGTCTCATAAGCCTGTTCGGCAAATGAAAAATTACCCCTCCCAGAGACCGTTGCGCGACAGGCCTTCATAGGTACGAGGTACTCATCTGCACTGACCGACCCACAACAGCCTCGTTCCACTGCTACTTATTCATCACGAACCATCATGTACTCCGTACATCATCCGCCATCATCATGGAGGGATCTGCTGGCCTTTCCAATCCCAGCATTTCCCCCGGCTACTTTCCTGCAACCCGTTGACGACGTCTATCAGTCTCTGAGCGCTGAAGTCGGGACTGAACAGCTTCTCCGGGGGCGTGCTGTTCCAAAACTCCCTGCTCAGACTGGTTTTGACCGTTCCTGGATGTAGCCCGACGCACATGGCGCTGTGTCCGCTCTGCATCTCCAGAAATATGTCGGTAGACCTGACCAGTTGATTGACTGCGGCCTTGGAAGCTCGATAGCTATACCATCCTCCTAATCGATTGTCCGTGATCGATCCGACTCTAGCGCTCATCAGTGCCAGCACGGCCCAATTGGGCAACCCGTCCTCGAGCACCATCTTTGTCGACTTCCGCGGGAGGAAGCTGGCGAAATGTTTCACAAGCATCATGGGTGCCAGGAGGTTGAGCTTGAGCGTCTGCAGCGCGGCGTCATATTCAATCTTTTCCGGTGCTTTCTCGGGTATCAACATGCCAGGTATCAGGAACCCCATGCGTAGATGTGCGTTCTTTTCCTTCGATCTGTCGTGGTATCGATCCTTGCAGTACCCAGCCAGCTTGGCAATCGAAGGCTCGGAAAGCACATCACACTCCTGCACGTCGAGGCGCGATGCTTGTGCTGCAGAGAGCTCCAGCGACGAGAGCAGCCTCTCCTTGGCGCCGTCCAGATCTGAACGTGCCGTCGCAACAACGGGCACGCTCGCGGGCAGAGTCCGAAGCAAGTGACGGGTCAATGCGAAGCCAATGCCTCTCGACGAGGGGGTCACGAGTGCCCAAGCCATGGCTAGTCAGCCTTTTGCCCGGTGTCGTTGCTCGCAGTATTCTGTGTCCCTGATGATTTGGCCCAGTTCGCAAAGCGGCTCAGTACCTCCTCGTATTCAGCTGATATTCTGTGATGCTCGCTTCCCGAGTCCTCCCCTCCCACCGGCAGAGTTGTCATGCCCGAACCGTCAATATCACGGCCACATGAAACCACCTAGTCTACTATTGTAAACGGTGCGCGTGGAATGAGATGACTCGCCAATACCCCCGATTAATTCGCTCCCTTTCCATCAGACCCGGACTTGGGAGACGGTCAGAAATTGATGATGACGAGGGAGGTGCTGGTTGTACGTAGAGCAAGCGGGCGTTGTTGAGATCTATCACGTAGGTCCATAGGAGCACTGGGAAGAGCCACAGAGGGTGAGAATGATGATGATGGTGATGATGTCGACGATTCACGGCCAGCCATGCCCAAGCTTCTTCGACCAAACTCAAAACCACCCCCGTACCCTATTTTTGATTCCCCCGCCGTCGTCCTACTGCGGAAGGACTCTGTACCACGGCCTGGTTCAACAGTCTGCACTTTGGACGTAGTATAAGATGGATGGTGGGAGTGGAGTGGCCGGATCTCGACTGGATATTGAGAAGGGCGTTTTCGTGGGGTTGAAAATCTCTTGAATCTATGCCGCTGTCATGGTGGTCGTGTCTAAAATGTCCAATGTTTATATATCAAGAATCTCCTCATACAACACCCGCTGTCATTGCTAACACATGTCCCCGTCTCAGTGAACAGACCTCGCATGTTCAAACTCCGACGGATCACAAAAGTCTTTGTCACAATTTGTGGTACACAAGAAACGAGAAATAGAAGGGCGACATTCCTTCCTGCGTTCTTAGATCGCCCTCGAGAACACGTTCGAGTCCCTCATTTCTCTCTCCTCCACTTGGTCCTCATCTGGGTCAAGTTCCGCGCACTCGCAGCTCCCCCGCCAGCCCACCTCTTAGCCCCTGCTGCTTTGCTGTTAGATAGGTCCAAAGCCTCTCTTTTCATCGATGAGCCGATATCGTTCCTTCTCCTTTCTGTCCTTGATCAAACACAACGCAGCCAGCAGGAGCATCATATCGACCGCAACAAATCCGAAGAACGTTGTGAAAACCACATCCAGGAATCGATTCGCAAACGTGCCGAAGGCGGTGATGCAGGGTCCCAGCCTCGCCGCCGTGGCCGCACTAGTGCAGGTCTGGTCTTTGACAAACAGTGCGGGATTACTGTATCCACAGCATTGGAACTTTGTCTGGAGCATGGTTTGAATGGCAGGTGCTTGGGCGTTCCAAATGGGAGCAAGGTTCTTCTTGGTCTGGAGGGTAGAGAACCAGATGTCCAGACCAATGGCCAGGGTAAGGAGAGCCGCAATGACAATTCCCCAGGCGTGGATTTTCAAGAATGTGCGGTTGCGCCGCATGAAAAAGGCGGGAACGGAGAGGAGGAAGGTGATGAACATGATAATGGAGTTGACCACGCTCACTATTGGAGTCAACCGTCAGTCAAGACATTCGGGGAATCCTCAGCTACACGGGGTGGGAAACGCCTACCTGTAAGCGGGCAATTGTCGAGCAACAGGTTGGACGCAATATTGTTGACATTGTTGTTATTCTTGATATTCATGCGAGTATACAATGGGATGAAGAGATGGAGGCCGGCGCAAAGAAGGAAAATGACGTCGAAGACGATAAAGACCAAGAGGATTTTGTTAGCCATTATCGCTGCTGTGGACTTTCGAAGTCTCGAGGAGGGGGTCAAGCAGTAGCGAATCTGTTCTTCTGTGGTAAATGTAAAGAGTGTCGAAAAGGAAAACACGAGACCTGCTCGAAGAACGCTGTCGATCTGGTCGAGCGGGAGGAAAATGAACCTCTAGAAACAGAAAAAGTGAACGTGGTCGAAGAAAAGAGAGGGAGGAGAACCGAAACGCACAGCGCGACAGATAAAGAGGAAAGCGCAAAGACGCAGGTTTAGGGAGACTCGAGCTTGTGTCAGGAGGGTTCGGTTGGATGTGGTTGAAGCTCCATGGTCGCAAGGGGGCGCTTCAGGATACACAGGCGTTTCAGACTTGCTCCACTGAGGGTGCGCGTCTTTGATCTTTGTCAGTACGAGGTACTCCGTACAAGCATCCCACCTCATAGCTCGTATTGAGCAGCCTCTATGGGCATAATTCTCCCGTAGTGGTCCGCCCAAAGCACATTCGTTGGGGGGTTTGCGGGACTGTGAAGACAATGAAGGCAGTTTTGTAAAGGAGGGTTGAGGAGAACCTCGAGATGGCGAGGCGACGGCGGGTAACAAAACATCAATTGGCATGGCGCAGTTCTGGCGCCGGACTCGGCGGAACTTTTCTCCACATCTACCGAAGTACACGCTCCCCCCCAGTGCTGAATTGCACGATGCTTCAATTCAGACCATCATTTGGAGCAGATGTTGTCTTGCTGATCGCCTATTGTTACCGCTCTACTTGTAGAGAATTACTTCGTGGTTGACATTACTCCTGTTGTGAACAAGCCCTGTAAATTCCCAGCAAGCCAAGGCCGCAGCTGGCCCGTCCTTTTGAACAAACCCACCCAGTCGTCATGGTCGTCCCAGCTACACATTGTGCAATCGTCCATATCAGCTTCCAGCCAGTGGCCGAGACAGCAAACTCGCCGTGGCGCCGCCGGTCGATGACCATGTCCCACGAACCGAGTCGCGGCATCACAACCGAAAGCATATGCGATTTCCTCCCTTTTGTATCCTAGTGTACAAGATTGCGTTATACATCATTCCATCAGTGCTCCGCATCGCATTGGCCGCCGACAACCGGCAGAAGTAGGGCGTGGTTTAACCCATCGTTCGACTTCCGGCCAAAGGTGCTGCGTCAACACTGGGCGACCCGTGTTCTTTTGTGATCATCATGGTTGGCCAATCGAGCTGTTCTTGCCACGCATCCGGTATCGATTCCTTTACCGTCTCAAGCATATACTTGGCCCATCCACTGATGAACCAGGTGTCCTCATGGTGGGTCTCTCCCCAGTATATGAGAACGCAATAATGTGCAAGAATGACCATGGCTTCCGGCTGTTTCTCGCCCAAAAGATCAAGAAACTTGGGTGGTAAATTGATCGGCCAGACAAATGTTGCTAGAACAGTGCCGTCGCCACGAGTTTTCAGTAATGAAGCTTGAATAAAGGTGCTGAGAAGCGAATGTATCGCCAGGTCGATGGCTTGCGCCGTCTCTTTGTCGTGCTCCGAAGAACTGCATACCCGAAATAACTTGGTGATCTGGTCGGTGTCTGGAAATCTGTAGGCGGCAATGTTATCCATGTGCGCCATTTCGTCCAGTAACGGCTTGAGGAAGCTGCACCGGATGGTATCGTGATGCATATTCAGGACCATGTTTGCGCCCCTCAGCAAATAGAACCAATGCAGCACGTCATGCGTAAAGTCTTCGGGTTTGTCTTTCGCACTGGAAGCAAAGGCCAGCACGATCAGCAGGCAGGAAAAGGCAAAAAGCGCCTGGCAGTTTGTTTCGTCAACGTGGCCCAATGTTTCTTGAAACTCAGTCAGACCAAGGCTTTGATGCGTCGTCCCAATCAGTTCATACTCGGCCTTCCTGTCAGGATAGAGATAAGCAAGATGAAATGCTGAAACAGCCAGGATGCCTCGGAGAAGGAATTCGTGCTTCAAGCCCAGCTTAACCGCATGGACCTGCCACAATGCCTGTGCTTCGGGAGTTTTGGCGTTGGCCAGGTCGAGCGCAACCACGCTGGTGAAATGATGCATCAAGCGCAGGTCGGTCACATCAAGATCAGTGCTCTTTTTGGTGCTCACGAGGTCAGGCTGTTGAAACGGGTCGACTACAGGCTGCGTCGGCGTCCGCTGTGACCCACTGACCGATCCCGCCTGACTCCCTTGTCTTCGTACATCTGGGGCAACGTTGCTGGGAGACTTGCTGCTACCGGGCGACGCCGAAAAGTCGCAGAATATTTGGCGCCGTTCGCAGTTGTTACAAACTGGATGCACCTCATTACACTGCGAAGCGAGATCAGCACATACGACCCCTGGTTGAGGTGTCTCGTCCGAACATGCTGACCTTGATCCGCCGAACCTTGCATTGACTGCATCCGTTCTTCGACTTGGTATGAGAACGTCGCTGATTCTTTGGCGGCATGAGCAAAAGCGCACTATGAATAGCAGTTCAGTCCGTGGGCGGTTGTGGTCTGTCGCATCTCATGACAACAACATCGAGTTGGCGGCCGTCGAGCTGACCAGGGGGCTAAATGTTTTGTCGGAATATTACGCGTAAGCCATGCGCTTATTCAACGGGAGCCAGATAGGCGGAGGGTATACAATGGCACAGCGACAGACGCAGTAATACAAGAGGAAAAGAGACGTGGAAGCAAAGCGATTAAGGAACAAGACGTCGATTGTGAGCAGCACCGGAAGCCCCGAGGATCAGGCTCCAGAATTGCAGGAAATCATCCCATTCGAGCAAAATAGTAATTGCGGTCCGATTGCCAAGCGGCCACGTTTTTCTGACTCAGCACAAGCCCTGCCCAAGACGCCGTAATGGGATCAAGAGCATCGAGTATACAACGAACGGTGCCATGGCTCACCAATTCCGGGGTCTTCGCGCCTTGTTCTCCCGCTGCCGCTTCTCCTTGAGCACAGTCCTGCGCCGCAGCTTCCAAGACCGATTGTTTTCGGCTCGATTCTCCCAGAACTTCTTCTCGAAATCACTCTGCGATCGGGATGCCCGCTCCTTGGGCTGTTCCCGCGACCCCGAATTAACGCCAAACTCGGCTTCACTAGCTTGATCTGCGTCGTCTCCCTGCGGCTCCTCGTCTCCTGGGAGTCCAGAACTGCCATAGCTATTGAACCGGCTAGGATGGGCGGTGTCAGGCGTAGGGGCAGCGCTCCGTAATCCGCGGTAACGGATGTCCTGAGAGCTGAACGGCGTCAATGGGATGACAGGCTCTTCTGCAAGGTCTTCAGGATTTCCCGAGTCAAAGAAGGAGAATGACGTCGAAATCTCCAATGATGGCTTTGCAATATCCTGTGGAACAGGCGCTGTCGGCTTCTTGAAGAGAGCCTCCAGCGGATGCACCCCTGATTGCGCATCAGTTTCCGAGGTGCCGCGGGCTGATGCGCTCCTGGCTGCCTCTTCCTCGGATTCTGACTCGGATGAAGAACCCGAGCTACTCGTATCCTCCTTTTGCTCAACATCTGAAGAGCTCGAATCCACCTCGACTTCATCACCGTCTTCACTGGAGGCGGACGAGGACGATAGAGGCGGTGGAGACTGACGTCGTCGTTTTCCAGCTGCATGGTCCGACTGTGGTCGTCGTTTGATTATCTCGCGGTGCTTAGAAACGTGCTCGTGTTCCTTTTCGACCACCAGGCCTTGTTCGTCGACCCAACCCTCTCCCTCGATGTACTGTAGATTTCCTTTGATACCTAGCCCAATATCTTGTTTGAGGAAGGAAGGTTGCATTGTAGACTTCTCAAACTCATGCACCACTTGTTGGGTGCCTTTCTTCTTCGGTTTGCCCTTCTCCTTCCTCGCCACTTCTACATTGTCGAGTTTATTGGGCGGAACCTTGGTTCGAAAAAGCGCCTCATCTTTATCGGTATATTTTGAGCTGGACGAAGCTGCCTTGCCTTTGTTCTTTTTGCTTGTCTTGGTGGACTTGGCTTCTGTCCAGCCGCGTTTCACTTTGCGGGCCGCGGGGAGTTCGTGGCCTTGAATGACATTGCGCTCTTTGGATCTCTTTCGCTTCGTTCGCTTCAGCTCCGCGCTGGGATCGTCGTCTTTGCTGGAATCCTCGACACGCCTGCGCTTCGTCGGCCGGGCCTCTTCCACTCTAATTTTTCTGCCTTTCAATATTGCCCCGTTGAGCTTCTTTTTCAATTTGTCGGCTTCCATGGTAGGGAGGTCAAAGTAGCCGTAACTGTTCTCGGGAAAGGTCTGGATCGAGTGATAGGACAAATTGGAGACCAACTTGAGTAGGTGCGGACCGACAACGACCTGAAGAAGATCGGGATTTAAGGGCGTTACATGCAGTCGCACAAAGTCAGAGACCATGGTGCAGTCATCTCATACAGCACGCGCTCGCAGGAGAGATTATCCACAACAAGCGCTGCAAGATTTTTGGCGCGCTCGCATCCAGCTGGCACCTAAATGACGCTGGACGAAATTTTGAGGGGAAACAAGAGAGGTGGTAGGCAGCAGATGGACCCCTGCGCCCAACGAATCAGGCCCAAGCTTGAATGGTTCAGGCACAAGCCCGTGGTAATTGCACTGGTGGCACCAACGGAGGCACGGGGGGTTCTCCAAAGCTTGACTTTCCCAAGTGATGCGGGGGGCGCCCGAGGCTCCTAGGCTTGAGCCACCGCCGATGAGTTGCAGATTTAGGGAAAGGATAGGTGGGCGGCCCAGTAGATCGCCCTCCGTATCGTTATCGTGGAAGCTCGGATGGCAACAGCCCAATCCTGACATTTCACCATCCAGCTTGTGCGTTTCCCCTCCGTGCTCACACCTCCCGTGCATCATCCTGCTCCTCTTCTAAGCACCCTGCGTCAGGGAAAAGCAAGGCACAGTAAGTTGACGTCGCCGCAGCGAAATTTGCCATCCCTGGGGCAGATTGGTCTGGTCTTGCTTGCCCTGCGATTTCACTACTGCACGGCATAACCTACCGCGTGCATGTACTATGTCCCAGTTTATTTCATCTCACATGGTTGTTTTACAAGGTCACTGATCACTCCACGGCCTTCTTTACATCGGCCTCTTCACTTCGCGAGGTTGATTGCCCATCACTCTCAGTTACGGCCTGGGCCTCTCTACCTGGCTGTACTCTCCGCAGCATCCGATCCGTGCCCTAGCCCTTCGGAAAGACCTGTACCGACCTCTGCACTCGAAAGGAACCAAAATCTTATTTGCACTCAAACTGTCCATGGTTGACGCCGGATCCGCAGGACACACCTAAAATGTGGCGATGATTGAGCAAACCGGTGTATCCCAGTAGCAGGAGGTTGCCCATTGATCCAGAAATACGTCCGCCATGGGCAATTCTCAGACAAAGGAAGCACGTGGGCACGGCTCCTCTGGCCCACGGGTCAGTGGTAGTACCAGCCCGACGGGACGACAAGATGGACAACAAAATAACTTGGAAGCTCCTCTTCGACCCGCGCACTCCCGTCAACGAAGAGGCAGCCGACCCGACTTCTCCTTCCTCGGCCTTGGTGGAAACAGTGATCAAGATACCTCTTCACTTGAGCAGCGACGGGAGACCAAGGTGGAAAGAGAAGCTCGAAAGGCGGAAAAGGAAAGAGTAGCAAGACTCAAGGAGCGCGAGCGCAGCATGAGAGAAGAGCATGTCGATGGGGGATATTTAGTGACCCAAGGTGTCTATGTGGGTACGGAAGACTTCAACAAAGCAATTGTCAGACAATTCATGGTAAGGAAATGTGGCCCATTAGATATGTTAAAAGTAGCTGACATGGTTCAGATCGAGAGACGATTAGCTCCATTCTGGAGAGGTCTGAACGATTTCTCAGATTCGTGGGCAGAGCATCAACTCATGGCAGCCGCCCGAGGCATGGCCATTCCGCCAGCGGATGAAGTACCTCCGGAGCTTGAATACCAGCTTGCGAAGAGGATAACTACGGACAGGACCAAAGAATCAGCACTCAAAAGCCTGACAATCCCAATTGGAGGCAGATCACAGTCCTTTCAGTCAGATAGCTCCGCCCCCTTATCGCCGCCTCCCAATTCTTTACCAATTCCATCGCCCTCCTCGCCGCCGCCTACCGGCTCGCCAGGGACTAGCACCTTTCGAACTCGCGCGAAGACACTGGCATCGTTAGCGACCTCGTCTCGAGGTAATTCCCAGGTAGATATGACGCCAAGAGAATTCCAGCTGCCACCGGATCCTTTCGTCAACGGTCAGCCCATTGAAGTTTACCTCTACAAGGACGCATCAGAATGTCCAATCTGTTTCCTGTACTATCCACCTTACCTCAACACCACCAGGTGCTGTGAACAGCCTATCTGCTCGGAATGTTTCGTTCAAATCAAGCGGCCTGATCCTCACCCTCCAGAACATGAACAACCGGATCCGAATGCGCCACCGGTCTCAGACGCTGAGCGTGAAGCGCAGGCCGATGGTCTGCTTGTTTCCGAGATTGCTACCTGCCCGTATTGCAAAACTCCCGATTTCGGCATCACCTACACGCCACCTCCGTTCCGCAGAGGGCTTACTTATGGCACAGGATCTCACCCATATCAGATCAGGTCAGCCATGTCCTCTCAAACCTCAATTTCTTCTGGAAACCTATCTCCAGGCCCTGGACGGAGGCGGGGGACTTCCTTGTCTGCAAATGCTCCGGAAGTGATTACCACAGACAAGATACGCCCTGATTGGGCTACCAAGCTGGCAGCCGCTCGGGCCCATGCTGCCCGACGCTCTGCAGCAGCTACGGCGTTACATACAGCTGCGTATCTCATGAACGGGCAGAGTGCCGATTCACGAGCCTTTGCAGCATTTAGCCGACGCGGAATGTTGAGACGATCCACCCTGGAGGGTGGAGAGAATGGACCAAGTTCTAACTTGAGCGCACTCGCAATGTTAGCGGAAAGACATGCAGCGCGGCAGCAGGAGGCGGCCGGAGAGACCCGCGCAAATGCCTTGTTGCCTCCACCACGCGGCAGCAGTTCCCGACGAAGTCGGATGGACGATCTGGAAGACATGATGATGATGGAGGCTATCCGCCTGAGTCTAGCGTCCGAAGAAGAGCGTCGGAGGAAAGAGGAGAAAGAAGCGCGTAAAGAAGCGAAGAAGAAGGAAAAGGAAACCAAGAAGGCCGAGAAAGCAGCACGGAAGAACAGTCTTTTCACGGTCAATTCAAACGGCAGTAATGGGGACGCCTCTAGCAGTCAGATGGAAAGGTCTCGAAGCAATCTTTCTCTCGGCCAAGACGATGAATCTACAACCAGCAAGGGCAAGGGCGTAGAACGGAGTGATACTCCTCCTGTGGTGGGAGGCAAGGTGGAGGAAGAGGCTCCGCGACCATATTATATTCCGGCCCTGTCGTTGTCCGGGACCAGCCAAGAGTCTTTGGCGAGTTCCATTCCGATACCTACAGCGGCCGAACCATTCCGACGGTCTCATCTCCGGCAAATGTCAACTGCCTCGTCAACTTCATCTTCATTTGTTGAACCGGGTCCTGCGGCTTCATTTTCGGGCTCCGGTACCCCTCCGCCAGGAAGTCTTGAGCCTATGTTCAATTTCAGAAGCCTGGCCGCAATGATTGGGGAAGATGAGAAAGACAACGACAGTGCTCATGTCGAAAATGCTCACAGAGACCAATCGCCAAAATTTCGAGAGGACACACAAGAGAAGGGTCCCTCAAATGCTGGGGAGAGCTGGGATCATGACGACTCGGACCTTCCGGCATCTTCAGATTCGTCTGCAATGCGGGAGAGCGACGCAGACCCGGTGGTGAAAAACGGAAAGCCTGTCGTTGAACCATCAACCAGTATATCGCATGTTTGAAGCGCGATGTCGCACAGGTGAGCCAGGACAGCCAGAGTGCCTCTTGCTCCGGGCACACGCGTCGGGCTCTTCGTCGGCTCGGCGACGTGCGTTTGGCGGCAGCTAGAAGACAAAAGGCGATTAAGACGACCCGATTGCCATCAGCTTCTTGCACGAAATGATAGAATGTTTTCTTGGATTTTGGAGGGTTATGTCACAAACGTCGGTTGATGCCCGTGTCGACATCAACGCACAATTCAGAAATGGACACCGGAGGGCATGCAAGGGGCAATGGCAAAGCAATGATTCAAGGAGGGTCATACAGGCTGAGAGGCGGCAGGATGAAATCCAATGAATCCATGTTCAAGATATAGACATTTGACAGATGTTCCAGAGCTTTTCCGGAGCTCATCACACGCTACGATTTTCCCTTTTAGGTCCGGTGCTCTACAATCTTGGAACAGGGCATTGAGGGTGCTCTGGCCATGGATTGTGATTGGCCCAAGGCGACGCGACCTCAGGGTTTCAACCTGCGCAAGGAGAGAACCTGAGACCTGCTTCGTTGGCCCTCAGTCCAGAGTCCAGACCACTCACTCCTTCCCACGTCTTGTGCGGTCTGGTCTGTTCAGTACTCGCCTCACCTATAGAGGAAAGGCCCTTAAAGGCTGTCCCAGGTCTAACGTCGCCCTGCAAACCTATCCCCTGCCATTGACCGCATCCTTCGACAGCTACTCCTACTTCTGATGGGAGAGCTCTAAGGCTGGCTCGCAGAACACTTTTTTGTTCTCCCTGACACCTGTCTTGACAGTCACTCCAGTGCTCCCTTCTTTCCCATACGCAAAGATGCCCGACCTCAACTCGATTCCAAGATCACCACGGGGTGTTTCGAATCCCCAGGCTTCAGGAACCAGTTCTGCCGCACCACAGCCCCCATCCGTGCCCGCCTCGAGGAGAACTTCGACACAAATGCTGCCTCCGCCGCTACCTCAGAATAACAGTCTCCCGAGTTCACCCAGGCCATCACAGGCGGCTATGGTGGACAACACAGGAGTAGGTTTAGGCCCAGGTCAGTAAAAAGCGAGCACAGTCTGTCCCAAACACTCAAGGGTGATCAACTGAGAACGAATCAGGGCCTATTCGACATCCCAGACCTCTTACGGCGGCTGAATTGCATTTGGAACTTGAAAAAGAGCAAGAAAGCATTGTAAGCCCTCGCCACTGGCAAGGACATCGGCGTGCAAGAAACGGGACACTAACGATGACGCTTCCAAGGTCAATCGACTCACACGAGAACTCTCTGCTTTACGGGCCCAAACAGCCTCTGTAGCCTCTACAACCTCGTCCACTTCCGAGCACTTGTTTTCGAGCGACCCATACAATACAACCACAACCGGAACCACAATCATCCCAACCAACACCCGCCGTCATCGTTCCTCCTCGAACCTTTCCACTCGTTCAGCTCGCTCAATCCGTGAAAGCCTCACCAATGCCGCCAACACCAGCGTCTCCGGCGTGGCCGCCCCACGAGATCAGAGTGTCCAAGCCAGCGCACGACCTAGCATGGAAATGAGCAGGCCGGACATGAGTCGACAGAATTCGACCTCTGCATCAGGATTCCGATCTAGTTCGATTACTTCTTCCCCTCATTTGACCCAAGGAGGATATGCATATCCACACCGCAGCTCTGTGTCGTCGACGATGGACGCCTCGTCTGTCGCTCCTCATGCCGCAATGACGCGTTCTCCGAGTTCCAACGCAGCTATTGCGCAAGCGAGGTATGAAGAGGCGGCGTCACAGCGGGCGGAACTTGAGGCCGTGAAGCGGGAGAATGAGACATTGAGAGCAAGAGTCAAAGATCTGGAGAAGAGTTTGCAGAGGGCCAACGAGCTGGCGCAGGTGACGAGTACGTCATGACTACTCCGAGTCTCTCGCTCTCCATCTCTAGAGAGCTGAGGCGCAGGTGGGTGGTGGTGCATCGACAGAAGGCTCTTTCCAGAGACTGAGATGTGTGCGAACAAGCGAGAAGAACCACATGATGAATCAAATGATGACGATGAATGAGCAACTTGAGATGACGATTTGCTCGCCGTACAAGGACCACTTTGCAACTGGAGGAACACTTTTCAAAGGGAACGATCGAGGAACTCGAAAAACAGCATGCATGGTGTTGGAGGCGTTTGTTTTCTACGGTGTTCAATGGCTTTTTGAAGGCTGAAGGTTCCAATACGATCATGCTGCAGGTGGCAAGCTTCCGCGAAACCATAGCATGTCTCCGAATTGACCTAATGAGCAAAACCAGCGCGAGAGACTTCAGCGTCTCGGCTCGATAAGGGATGGAAAACGAGAACCAGTTTTGAATTTGTTGTGATAGAATACCTCAAGATATTTGGGCACCTTTCCGGCACGACTTTCTCACTTCTTCCCCATCACCACTCTCCTCTTCTTGCGAAATCTTGTCCCGCCCCGTCCGCGTTTGCTTTCTTCTTTCCCTTACTCATACTGCAAGAGACACGAATCCGCGATTGCTGTCCAGCCAAAGGTGCGTGCGACGCAGCTTTCATATTGGTAGGGAGACGTGAGACAGGAAGGAGCTTGGACTATTTGTCTAAAACGACCCTGTGTCCAAAAATGGAGCCCTTCAAGACGCCTTCGTCCTTTCTCTGTGAGATTTGGTAGCCTGATAATACCAGCTGGATGTCGCAAGTCGACGGGGACGGGCCTTAGCCAGGAAAGAAGCACCATGCTCTTTGACCTCACCTTGAACAAGCTAATCGCCAACCTCGTCAGACGGACGAGAGAATTGACTGGGCGCGGTGGATTGCTCAGCACTCAAAATGTTGCTGGCGATCGGATACCTTGTTGGCGAAGAAGGTCAAGCCGTCGTCGAGAGCAGGACGATATAGTTGAGCCCGTTGAAAAACTTCAGCGGCCGAAAAGGTAGTTGGAAGCTGTCCCGGTGCCGCGTGCAAATTGTGGCTTCTCCGCTAGGTCGCTCTGATTGCCACAGTTTCGGGGTGGAGGAGACAAGACCGTTCATATTAAGAAAAGGGAATATGCTGCTTCGACAAAGGCCGCAACCTCATTTCAACTCGAGCAGCCTTGTCGGTTCCTGTGCCGTCTCCTCCTTGACTTTTTGTTTTCCAGCACCCACCATCTCGTCCACCTTCTCCTTTCCAGCATCGACCGCCTCCTTCATCTTATCTTCGACCTCCTTACCCGTCTGCGATTGCCTCATTCTTGTCCAGACATTGCCCACCTTCTCTTCGACTCCTTCCCTCACGCCTGACCAATCAGTTTCCTCCACATTCTTGACTAGCCTCGCCACCTCTCTGTTCCACCTATCCTTGAGCTCTTCCATCAGCCCAGCTCTGCGGACTTCGTACGCCGGAGGCTCGGGCAGTGGCGGCGCGGGTTCAACCACGGAGTTTAGTAGCGCGGCTTGTTGGGACAAGAGTGTGCGTTGAACATTGCGGTTTGCGCGGTGAAAGTATAGAGAGAGGTAGAGAAGAGAGTATGTTAGTGTCGCACCACCCAGCTGTTCAAAATACCTGGTCAGTACGAGCGGCCTCGTCTGGAAGGGATTGACAGAGGAAGAGGCAGTGCTTACAAAGCCTGTTGTGAAGCCCATCTTGGGCGTTTGGAGAGCTTCAAAATCGCTATCCGACCCAGATGCTAAATAAGAATAACGGTCTTTCTGTGCTTCTCAGAGCTTAAGAACTCAGGTCAAGTTGGTAGAACCCCGTCGAAACAAGCGTGTCGAGCGAGATGAACGAAAGGGAGTGAGTGTGGATAGAGCTTAGGTGTCCTGTTACAAGAAGCTAGGACTCTGGTCGGTAGGATTTCGCTCAAGCGGTCGACGTGGATATATCAGTAGAAAAGCTCAAAGTATTTCTTCAGCCGGGAATTGAGCTCTGATATCAGAATACAAAATATTTAGCGCCTATACTCCGCCCTACTATATCTCTTGCCGGATACGGTGGATCATTGCAACTAGCAGTGCTACGTGATATATTTGTACATTCGAGACGAGTACTCTTTTCACAAAATCCATCTCAAACCCGTTCAAATGATGCTGACCAGGCTTCTCGTGTAGTCTGACTTCCAACATCTTTCGAAGGGGTTGTTGCTTGTCGAGCGACGCTCAATTCCATTTTCGGAAAATCCAAACGAGCATGAGGGAAATACTCCAAGGTGTTGGGCTCGCCGTCTTCGGATACTAGCCACGTCCAGCAGCGGCCTGGGCAAGGGGCCTTATGACGAGTGAGCACATGCGCGGCCATTCTGGACGAATCGCCGTTCACCGGATCTCTACTTGTGCTTCTTATGGAAATGTTTACTTCGGCAGACGACCCGGTTCGGCAATGCGAGTTTCCAAGTTCCTGCCAAAGGTCTCGTGCCTTCGTACAGGACGGGGTTTTCAAAGGGCCACGGCTTGATGCTGTTGCACTTACCGCATGGTGCTGCAGCCAGCTCAGTCGTCTCGCAGCGTGGATGGATCGACACCTGAGGCCCTGGAATACTTCTATTTGGGGACTGCGGGAAGATCCTCAGCACAGTCGCTCCAGTGCGTCCCATCTGTGGAATGGCTCGGAACGCCTGGCGTTTATGTAGCATCAATCTCGTTTGAGGATGAGAACAGAAGAGCGCCGACGCCTGAACCACTTTATTGATATCAGCAGCACCAGCGGTAGGTGTTTGTTGTGCACTGGCCGCCTCATGGCCAGAGCTTGCTTTGACTGCCAGTCCTAATCCAGACTTACAAGGCTACTGGCTGTTCACCACTAGGATCCGGCCAACGGGACAGTCTAATGCCATTACAAGAAATACTGTCTGAGATCGATTGACTGTAAGCCCTCCCTCTACATCGATCGACAGGCTATCATTGGGCTCGCGCAGGCAGGTTTCTTGTCTCAACCCTTTCTTTCTTTCTTTCCCTTTATTTCCATCCATTGACTGCCTGACCACATCCCAGTCCATTTCAGTGACTGCTATTCACCTACCTCTATGGCTTGAGTGGCTAACTCAATTCCAATACGTCATCTCACCCTACAGCTGGGCTTCTGTCCCTCTATCAAAAGGTATGTTTTCAATGGTAGTGAAGCCATCGACAAGCTATACATATAGCGTCATCTGTGCCATTCTCCTGTTTCGCTAAGTGAGCTCTGCTATGTCTATGAGGTGTTCATACACCACTGCGTCATAGTATTGTTGGCTGAACGAAAGAACAGCCCTTCTCATCCGTTTTTGGGGGAAATTCTTTGCCTGATACCTTGGAAAGACGCATCCAGCAGACGGCAACGAAAGGATACGATACCGTCCGAACAAAACTTGCTTGGCTTGCAAGGACGAGGCAGGATGAAGTACCTATGGCAGTCGCAGCCTGGCAACCAAGCGTCAGACGCTCTCAGCATCACATTCGATATGTTTGAACAACAGTACTGGCTCCCCGGCGAACACATGCGTGGGGCTGTCGTTATCAGAGTGCCATGTTCATCGACCATCTCTAGCGCGAGGATTGACCTTGAAGGTGTGCGAAGCCGTGTGGTAGCAGCTTTCCAGATCCCACTGACGAGAATGCTGCCTCAGGTTTGTCACTGATACACATTACGAACAAGGACCGCAGCACGACGTTTTCTGCACACAAAGTAAGGAAGTCAACACCATAATTGTGAACTTATCAAGGCTAAAAAAAACCGTCTAGTTTCTCTCACAAAACCATGATGCGCATTCTGTCAGCAAAGTCGGCAACGGGACCCAGAGGCCTGCCCTCTCAACATATCGCATCCCTTTTGACTTCCTGATATCCAGTACAATATCATCGAACGCAGACAAGTTGCCAGCAGGGAGTCTTGAGCTTCCCCCAACAATGTTGATTGGCAGACTTGCGTGGAACCGCGACCATGGCAGACTCTTCGCGCAACCCAATATTTCTTATCATCTCGTTGCCAAAGTGGCGCTACTTGATCAGTCGACGTCAGATACGTGGATTCTGAGGGAAGAGAAGCCGATCAAGATCTGGAAGACCTCCTCAATCATGCCGCCGATCAGCCTGGGTGACTTTGCTGCAGAATACAGAACCGTCGCGGAGACCCAGTGTGCCCTCCGAAGGCTGAAATCGCCCAAATTCCGCCTTAGGGTATCGACGACAGAACCAGCTGCGGTGGCGTTCAATTGTCAAAAATCAGACCAGACGGCAAACATTGAGCTCAGCGTCCGCCTTTCACGACCGGTTTCATGCGTGGACGAACGTCGATTTCGTCGGCTCCTTGCCAAAGTCAAGGTCCAGGTGCAGGCAGGTCTACGGGCCAAGACATTCTACAGCCCCGTGGCTTTTGAGAAGATCCCGGGACAGACCATGTTGACTCCGACCAGTAGCTGCCGGATGAACGATCAGGTATTTCAGCTTGGCGCTGTAATGGGTCTTCCCGTGAAATCAACAGCGGATGCTTGGAGGAGGCCATCCATGCATTTCGAAGAAACCGCCCATGGCGGCTCCTCCACTATGAGAGATGAAAAGAATAGAGAGAAGTGGGAGTGGTACAGCAGGAGACTGGGTGACGATGCACAAGCTTCGGAAGTTGACCCATGCTGGCACGGCCACTTCAGGTGCCCTCTCACCATCCCCCATGGTCTCGTACCTACCTTCTGGAGCCCCACGGCAAGTCAACAGTACAGTCTTCTGCTGGATGTGAAAGTCTCTGGGATCAAAGTACAGTCAAAGCTTAGACTGGAAGTGCCCTTGCAGATATTTTACGATTTGGGGCCTGTGGCAAGGCCCTGCGGGCCAACGTGTCGCCGTCTAAGGGGTGGACCGACGGGACCACCGCTAAGGGATCGAGATGAAGAGAATGTCTGCACAACGATCGTGATGCACGACGTCGACGAGGGCAGCCCGCCTATGTATGTTTAGATAATGGGTGGCTTGGAAAAGGTGGTGCCGGGGCCGACTTTACTGTTGATTATGTTCAATGGCGTCCGCTTTATGACGCGCAATTGTGTGGTATGGCTTCACAGGAGATCCCGCCATCGCTGTAAAGACGGCGGGAACACATAAGCGCAGCGAACATCAACAGCCTCTGGTCTTGCCGGAGCCAAATCCGGGCTATAATGGTATCTTGGTAACTAGGTTTTGGGGCTCGAGGCCCTCGACGAACTCGAACTCGCTGCCTGACCACTGTAGCTTGGTCGTGACTTTCTTCGCCGCCTCTTCCGAGTCGCTGTTCTGCTCCGACTGTCCCTCCTCTGCGCGGTGGAGACTGTAGACACTCAGGCCGTGGAACAACAGCACCAGGGAGCCCGACTTCCACAGTTTCCGCACCTCGCTGCCTGAGATCCGCAGGACCGTGACGGCGAAAAAGACCATCGTCAAGACGATCAATGCCGCAGGGAAGGACAGCCACGGCCACCGGACGTTGATGCACGTCTGCACCCCCAGCGTCGTCCCCAGCGCGAGCGGCGTCGTCGAGTTCTCGCCTTTCTGTCGCATCACGGACGTGATCTGGTCCGCGAGACCGGCGAAGGCGGTCTCGAAGTGCGTGAGGTCCGTGGCGCCCTGGTTCCAGAGGTCGACCATCCACGGCACGCCGTAGGGGATGTCGTCGATGTTCGTGACCTGCGAATCGTTGAACAGGGACAAAATGAGGCCCTGGATCCCGCCTGACGGATTGACGCCGAGGGTCCAGACGCAGTCGTTGTGCCAGCATTGTTGTTGCTTCGCCGGAGCGGAGAAGTTGTACGGCGTGTAGCCTATGTTCGAGCAGAGATCGGTGTCGTGACGCGGTTCGGCGGTCGGGGTGCACGTTATTTCCTCGCCGTTGCGCTTGACGGAAGGGAGAACCAGGCTGTACCAGTAGATGAAGCTGGCACCCATGTAGGGCATGATCTTTGAAGACACCAGGGTCTCGTGGAGGACGCCGTTACTGACATTGCCGGTGTAAGTATTCACACACGGAACCAGGTTGCATCGTGCGGCGAAGGGCGTATAACTGTCGCCCTCGGCGTTGTTCTGCGCCACGAGGACGTCGATGGTCACGAGAGGATTCTCTGCGTCGTCGCTTTCGTCGACCACGTACATCGAATTGCCAAAGATGGCTCTGGGGCCGATTTGGCACCCGGAAGGCGTGGTGTAGTTCAGCTGCTCACTTGTGGAGGTGTTCTGAACCGACCGAGAGATGTCGGTGCATGAACTGCACATGGCGACGGTGGTGTACGTGTCACTCGCATTCGTGGAGAATGTACAGTTGCCGGTGGCACAGTTGGGTACGATGGCCGAGGACAGATTGACAGGAGGATTGATGAGTCCCAAGTATATCCCGGCCGTCATGTTTCCGTCGGCAGCCTTTGAGTCGCCATTCGTGAAATACGAACCCGCACCATAGTAATTTGTGATTGGCATCGTGGCCGGCGTATTTCCCGCGCCGGCAATCGGACGCAAGCAGTCATGGTAGTCGAGAATTTGTTGCGAAAATGGATCGATTGCGGTCGCGAGCACAGTGATCAAAGCTCCCAGCGCTGCCAAATGCCTGGAAATTGAGACCATCAGCATTTATTCGAGGGCTCTCTGGGGAGGGTGTCTGACCGGCCTCGGAGATCTAATAGGAGCAAGAAAGAGCCCCAGGGCCCTTTGCTGGCAGAGTCAAAATGCTCCAGATCGCCCGCTTTTTGAGGTTGGGTAAACCACAGCCACTTGAGTCTGGAGATGCCTTTCGGGGAGAGAGCCCTTCAGCACGAGCGATGCAGAGGACAAGCCAGAAGCATTCATACCGGATGCCACTGGGAGTATCAAGGCCGCCTTGAGTATTGCCGTAAAGACCGCAATCAACGCGTTGATGGATATCAGATGCGGCCATCCAGGGAGAGGTCGGCCTTGATGAAGCGCCAGTGTGATGACGATGGCGACAAAGGCAATGACGGCAATCAAAAGCCCCAGAGTCTCGATGCCCCATGCCGATATGGCGGCGTGTGTACGGGACTGGTCTTCGTCACTGGCAAGAGATCAGGGGTCAACCTAGCAGACAATGGCATGATTAAGATCTTACTTCCGCAAGAGCGAGCGCCCTTGTCGTAGACTGGCGGGCTTGAGGCTCTCCGTCACGTCCTCAGAGGCGGCCTTCGAATCGGGCATTGTCGTCAGTCTGCAATATACAATCGAAGAGGAGTTGTCCTGATCGACGGGGATCCGTCTTCTCTCGTTTCTGCTACACTCCTGGATTTCAGCGACCAGGAAGAATGAAGGAGGAATAGAGAAAGTATGTTGGCCATAGTTTGCAGCGCTTAGCCTGACCTTTGGCACCCAGAGCACTTCCCAAACACCTCTTGCAAGACCCATAGGTTGCCTGACAAGGGTCTTGTTAGCATCGAGACGCGGTGGCGGCGATGCACGCGGCACAGCATATGATAGGGAGGCTAGCCCTGCGACTCCCCCTGTCGACGCAATTTCTCCATCATTAAGCCTTGCCAGTCACTTCAAGAGATCCGAGAGTCCATCGAAGCATACATCAATCGAAAGCTGGTGGATCTCAGATCGTGCTTCGTGCTGGTGTTCCTTCGGGCGTGTATTCATTTTCAATAGATGTAAGCATCGGCCATTATGGTAGATCGTAGGGAAACAATGAGAATGCCATCTTCGACGGGAGGGGAGGACGGCTGGTCCCGAGATACGAGTCTCCATATTGGCCCCTGAGAGATCTCCTCTTAGAGACTAATGCAGAGCTTCGCGAGGCTTAGACGGGCTTATACAGGCTTGCATCAGACGGGGGGCTGTGACTACTGGTTGTTGGTTTGCAGGAGTTGTTTAGCCCCTGGTGTTTCGTTGACGAGGCGGAGACGCTGCTGTGCCGTGAATTCTGTCCTATTCCACGACAGATAAGATGTTCACGAACCTGATATGATGGAGTGATGCCACCTTCGTCCTAGTCGACTGGAATATACTTGACGTACGGACGAGGAAGTAGCAATATGAGTAGGGATGATCTGAGAAGTTATGGACCATTTTCGGGCTACCCTTACCACTCTTCTAGGCTTCCCATCTTGAAGCAGAGATGCCTCCAAGTTCTCTACCCTTCACAACGCTCGGTCCCCGACTGCTGGGGGAACTCGGCTATAACATGCGATACCCGGGGCAACCTCTCAGCCTTCCCCGCACTCCCCAGCATAAACCACCCTCTTCATTCCCTAAGTGGCAGCTTCGTATACAACCCTCGATACTCTATATACATCTTGGGATCGGCCCTAGAACAGTGGTAGAAAGAGGAGGTTTCCAAAGGCGTCCTTTTCATACTTCCAGCTAACATGGTAGTGTTCAAGTCCAAGAGGGAAATAGATCTTCCCCGCCTCGATCTCCTATCGCTGTTGTTCGGTAAGGCTCATCATTCCCCTCCCCCATGCATCGTGTGTCGACCATGGCTCGTTGATTATTTCTACTGCAGACTCAGACTGGTGTCTGGCCCTTGAGGAGACCAAAATCCACGTGCAAGCTGCAAATCCATCCAACAGCATCACCAAGGCCGAGAGCCGCGGATTGCTGAAACAGGTTGCATATGTGCTTCGCCACCGGTTCGGCATCGGCGCCTCGGGAGCAGGTAAGGATGTTGTCCTTACTGTGCTTAGTGGGAGTCCGTTTGCACCGGTCTTCTTCTACGGCGTCGTCGCTGCTGGGGGCATCTTTTCGGGTGCCAGCACGGAATACCGAGTGGAAGAATTGACTCGTCAGATTGAGGACGGAGCGGTTACGTTGTTGGTGTGCTCTCCCGAATGCGAAGCGCAGGTGGTCCAAGCGGCCGATGCCTGTGGTATTGCGAGGGACCGGGTTTTGATCCTGGACAGCACGATCCCACACAGCTGGAAATTGATCTCGGTGGCGGACCGGTCAGACGTGCTCGAACGAAGCCGTGGCAAGATGCTGGAATGGCAGCGCATCACAGACCAGCGGAGGCTAGAAGAAGTCACCACATGCCTGCTGTATTCATCTGGAACGACGGGTCTCCCAAAAGGCATCCGAATATCTCACTGGAGTCTCGTGGCAAACAATGTTTGCACAATGGACCCCGCGCGGCGCTACCAGGCCCTTTGCAAAAGAGAAGGACGAGAGTTCACTTTCAACACGATAGCACATCTGCCCATGTCCAACATCGCCGGGATCAGCCTGTACTCGACGAATCCGTTCTACATGGGCGGCACAACTTGGTGGATGGAAAAGTACGATTTCGACTCCTTTCTCGAATACCACCGGCGGTACCGCCCTGCATACCAATTCAGCGTGCCGCCGGTATGGCTGCGTATTGCCAAGAGCGACAAGGTGACTGACCACTTCGACGCCCTTCAGGTTGCCGTTACGGGTGCCGCCCCAATCGGAGACGATGTCGTGAGAGAGGTCAGGAAGAAGCTAGGTCGAGGCCGGGCTCACATGGCTCAAACATGGGGAACAACTGAGACGACCGGTGTCATCGCTGCCACGGACTGGCCCGCCTACGCAAAGGACGGGACGTGGAGCGTGGGCGAGCTGTGTCCCAACGTCACACTCCGGGTGGTCGATGAGGATGGCCAGGATCTCGCCGAGGGTCAGCCAGGAGAGATGCTGGTCGGAGGTCCCATCCTCGCCCAGGCGTACCATAACCGGCCGCAGGCCACCCTGGAATCGTTCCAGGACGGCTTTTATCGCACGGGGGATATCGGGACGTACAAGGACGGGCACGTTCGCATCGTCGACCGGAAGAAGGAACTCATCAAGTACAAAGGCGCCCAGGTGGCCCCGGCAGAGCTCGAAGCGCTCCTCACCTCACACCCGCGGATTGCAGACGCCGCGGTTATCGGCCTCTGGGACGACCAACAACAAACAGAAGTCCCGCGGGCCTACGTGGTCAGCCGGCTACAGCCTGGGGGCGAACCCATCACGGCTCAAGAGGTCGCCGATTTTGTCAAAAGGAACGCCGCGAGCTACAAGCAACTGCGAGGAGGTGTTTTCTTTGTCAACGAGATACCGAAGAGCGCATCTGGGAAGATATTAAGAAAGGAGCTGCGGTCGAAAGCAAGACTACCATCCTCCCCCGTCCAGGCAAAATTATAGATATAGACACTATAAAGGGTATTTCCTTTGTGACGCTACTCTTTAGAACACACACACACACACACACAGAGAGAGAGAGAGAGTTAAAAAAAAACCTCTAGCAAAAGTGCAAAAAAACTCAGCTTGTGAGAAAACCCCGCGAAGGAATTTTTTTGTTTCTCCTGCATTCACTTGGCTTGAATCACACGCTGTGCTGATGCTCCCACCTATAGCTTGAGTACTTGTTTGTCAGGTAACATATTGATCTTGTGCCCACACCGCCCCCTCATCAGTTCACCCGTCTAACTCGCCGCCATCGGAGCAGTATCCTCAAGTCACCATCTCAGCCGCATTAGAGAGATACAGGATTGTAGAGCTCCCTCCGACGGTTTCGATGGATCCTTGTCTTTGGATGTTCTCTGGTAGCTTCGAGTTAGCGAGATGAGCTGGTGAGAGAGCAGTGGGAGCCACACGATCAACAATTCCTGGGTAAACAATCCAAGACTGTGGACGAGCCTTACTGCTGCACCTTGCTTTTCGCACCGGTCGAATGTGAACACAGATTTGTCCTTTGATATTGATATCTGTTTGTTTTTGCGATGGACCCGCAATTACTGATGGTGTTGCACGCTTGGCAAGAGGGAAGATATGTATATTCCCCTGTGGGTGGGTGAGGCAGGGACGAAGAAGGGAGGGGAGGGCGGCATCACATTGTCTCCAGCCTCGTGGCCTCGCAGCCTTGTCCGCACTGGAAGAGAGATACCACAGCTGACGTGCTAAGGTAGCACCGCTGGAGATCAGATATTAGTCCCATCGCAAAATAGGTCCACGACATTATATCCGCTCCTCTGTCTAATGTGAGCCACACTCACCTCGTAAATATACGGAATACACTGGAGCTCCATGTCCTATACAGGTCTGAAGGGGTGGTTGAAATTGCCGCCAGCGACTTGGTGATCCGCCGTACTCTACTAGGCCCGTTGTACTGTGGACTATTCGCTCGACTAGAATTCCACCGAGCCACTTCCCGCCATTGAACGAAAAGCTTTCTATTGCGAAGAATTTCATGATTCACTTCGGGGACGATCTAAAGACCATTGATACTCTGTGTTAACACGACCAGCTCTCTCTCAGTCTCCGCAGCCCTCCTCCGATGTTGCAATAAGCTCAGCGTGACACTAAGTCCTCCGGGGCACTTTGGTCTTTTACGAACAGCGACCTGCTCGTTCCTGAACGAGATCAACCTTCTACTTCCCTCTCCTGCCGCTTCCCAGAAAACACAATGTCGACGCTCAAATACCGGCACTTGGGCCGCGACTCGGCTCACCGCCGCGCCCTCCTCCGCAACCTCGTCACCTCGCTGATCGCCAACGAGTCCATCTCCACAAGCTGGCACAAAGCCAAAGAAGCCCAACGGCTGGCCGAGAAACTCATCACGCTGGGCAAGAAGAACACGGGCGCCGCACGGGAACGGGCAAAGACCATCTTCTTCGAGCCCGAGAGAGAAGGGCACATGGACAAATTATTCGGCGAGTTGCGGTTACGCTATGCGAGCCGCCCGGGAGGCTACACGCGAGTGTTGAGGCAGGAACCGATACGGGAGGATCAAGCGCCCTCGGCGATTCTCTCTCTGGTGGACGGCCCGCGGGATATGCGGTTCAGCATGACCGCCAAAGCGCTCGTGCGCCAGCGGAGAGAGAACCTCGACATGTCCGAGATGATGGCAGCGAATATCCGCAAGGTGACGAGGTTCCGGCTTGACGGGGAGAAGGCGCTGGAAGAAGAAGTGGGCAGACTAGAGAAGGATCAGGGGGAGCAAAGAGAAAAAGAGCGGAAGGAATTTGAAGAGGATGGGACCGTGTATGAGTGGGCGAGGGGGGAGAAGGACCGCCCGAGCGAGATCAAGGGGAAGGAGAAGAAGGGCCCGGGACGGCTGAGAAGGCAGAGGGTCGGTGAGGACAAGGCTATTCCTTGATACAGTTCTCCATGAACTCTGTGTGAAAAGGACTTCTCTGATCTGTATTACCATCAACGCGCCAGGGCCTCGCGGGTTTGCCCTCAGACGTTTACCAAGCAATGGTTAGCCTTGTATCTTGTATAGTGTATTGTGCTGGAATCCAAAAGCGCAACAGACGTTGCAAACAATCTGTATGCCACCAAATCCACCGGTGCCAGGGGGTATCAAGCTCTTCTCTATCCTAACATTTATTCTGGACGTACGACAGGCAGTCCTCGCGCAACGAAGATCGACAGCAGCCTCAATGTTAACTCAAAAGCTTCATCACAGCTGCAAGTCTTCATCCCGATACTGTTCCCGCACAACCCTGTACAAGTATCCGGTGCTCACAGCAGCTGGCACTTCGTTGGTGACAAACAAGTCGATATCCCCTGCCTCGACGAAGTCATATAGAGGATTCCTCGCTCCTTCTTCTAGTCCGTGGCGCAACTCGCCCGCTTGAAATGGCACTACCTTTCCTGCCTCCCCGTACTCAATCAATTTGAATGGATCGTACGGGTACGCTGGAGAAAGTTTGTATGTTGCTGCCAACACGATGACGGGAATGCGGTGGAATTTGGCAGCCTTGATGACGGCCTTACTTCCCGCCGCGGCGACTATGGATCCATTTGTTAAGACCGCGTGGGCGTCTAGGATGACCTTGTTTGCACGAGACATAACTGCGAAGATTGCCGAGTCGGGAATCATCATGACCGTGATGCCAGCCGAAGTTAACGTTTTGGAGAACGTGTCGTTGGGCAGGTTTTCCTCATCCTCCGCGACAGCTTCTTGATTCCCGGTAAGTAAGGCGTATGTCTTTAGGTGATTGTTGGGATATGCTTCGGCATGGACAACTGTAAACTTCCGCTTTGAAGCGGCTCGAAGGAGGAATCGCTGAACAGTCAAGGAAGAAGAGTATGTGAAGATGGTCTCTTGTGGGTGAATCTGGTCGAGTGCAGCAGTGGCAATTTCATCGTCGGCAGCATTGATTTCATCAATGATCTCTTTAATCCCTTTTATCACTTCAGGGCGGATATTCGACTGAAATATGCTTGAAGCATGCAATTGTGGAGTGGCTTGACCACTGCGGCTTAAAGGTGAGTCATTTGGTCCTCCAAGCATTCGCATGGTCGGATGGGCATTGATGCTGAACATAGAGGTCACAGGGCGAGTAGTCTCTGGAGCACCAGTGCGCGAGCTCAGTAACGGGGGGCGGGGACTTGCAGTGCCTTTGTGAGGCGAAGGGCTGGTAGAATCGCCATTAACGACCGCATGAGAGATGCCTCTTGATTGCATAGGTTCCAACGCTGTGGGCGAGTCAACGTCCGCATCACCACCAACGGAGCTCAACTCATCTCCTCCTTTTGTGCCCACAGCGTCATCTTCCTCTTCTTCCCGTATTATTCCCAAAACTCTGCGAACGATGTTGCCAACGGCTGGCTCGTGAGGAGCAGCTTCGATGAGCTTTTTGCCAACCTCTGTGACTCTTTGGATCAACCTGACTGAATCGGCTTGTTTGGTTACCTCAACGGTACGGAGCAGCAGGAGTGTCGTAACAACAGCGCATCGTTTCGAGCCTCTTATTTGCCGTCTCTTAAGCAATCTATCCACATATTAGCCCAGTTTTTGCCGGAAGAAACTTGAATATAGAACCCACGAAACCAAATATGTCGTCGAAGTGTCGAGCGGCTCTGTCGACAAGACTTTTTGGAAACTGGCAAACCCCGGCGTCAGAGACGCTGCAGCGGGTGCCATATTGCTGGCCCTCTAACCAGGAGAGAAAACCCGCAAGGTATTTGCGTACAACTTTGGTAGTTGTCTCCTATCCTTTGGAGTCGTGCTCAGAGTCTGTGGTTCAAGACTGTAGAGGTTTCAGCAAGGAAAACACGTGGCTCTAGAACTCAAGCAGGAAAGAGACAGCGCAATAAATCTGCTCTAGAGTGGATTTCTTTATTCTGCCTGTACGTGGAGGTCGACGTCGTACAGCGGTGTTTGCGTCTAAACCGACAATTTTTTGGTGGTGAGGGATGACTCGCATGCCACCATTTGGAGACGCGGAAGCCGCCCGCGTGTGTAGTCTCGCTCCCACTCCCGAACTCCCACTTCGAACTCCCACCCCGAGTTGTTTCGTGACCGGCTTCTTGATCGGATCAGCTGCGCCAGCCACCATCCTTCATCAATAAGAACTTGTTCAGCCCTGAGCTTAATGATCTTGTCCCTATTGTCTTCTTTGTCCCCGCAAACGTTTGTTGGAAGTGAAAGGAACTCTCCCCATCACGTTGAGCTGGACTATGTGAGCATATCGTGTCATCTCATCGCTATTCACAAGCCTACCATATCCCTATCCCGCTGCTCGCCAACACCCCCGCCATCGTCTAAGATCGTCATGCGATCACGATAGTCAAACCAGAGGACACTGTTGCCCAGAAGCCGATGCATCGACCGCTACAAAGTGTCCGCGCCTGCGTCTCTGGTGGGAGATGAACTCGCTCAATCTCATCTCCTCCCGAGTCATCGGACAGTCTCAATCATCTTCTCGTCCTCGGTCCCGATCTCAAGGTGAACTTCTGAAGAAGGAATCTGGCGATGAGGATTTTAGGGGAAGATCATACAGCGCGGAGCTTACAGCCGAGCTGAAGAATGAGCCAGACAATGAATTCTCAGACAAGCTTCCCGTTGAAGTAACCACCGAGGACGGCGAACCTGGCATAAAGTCGGAGGATGAGAAGCGGCCTTTACTGTACACGGGCGAGAAGGACGATGTAGCCTCGACTCCAGAAGGCTGGCGCCTGCTGGTCAAGAAGCTGACAGACGCTATAACCACCATCCTGGCTGCAATCGGTGCCCCGGTGGTCTACCTCGCCAAGTGCTTTAGGGATCAGGACGGGAAGTTCACCGTTATTCCAGGTTGGCCGCGAAGGGAAAGAGCGCTCAATGCCAGGACTGCACGTGCGATGGCGCTCTCAAATGCTGCCCAGGACAGCAGTTGGGCGAACGAGAAGCCCACTCACCGTGCTCTCCAAGAGACCAAGCTGCGTCACTCCTATTCAAGCGACTCATTAGATGCCACCACTTCAGATTCGGACGCAGAAAATCGCAAGCTTGAGCACGCTCAGCTACGGTCGAAGCCGAAGCGCGAGAAGAGCCTGCGAGAGGACTCGGAAACGCGGCGATCCTCCATCAGGATCAAAGAGCAGAATGATCTTGCTCTCAAACGGCGAAAACAAAAGAAAGCTGCCAGCCCCTTGGCCGGTTCCACTCCGTTGACCGTCGACAACATCAAATCTCCGCGGTCGCCTTCTCCTTCCCTTAGGATCACTAGATATCCTCATGCGCCGCAGCCACCTCGGCCGCTGGTTCCTCGAAGGCAACCTTCCTATGCCAACCTCATTCCCAGGTCTCCAACCCGCCATGGTCCGCCACTCCAGCAAAAGACGCTGATCTTGGACCTTGATGAGACCTTGATCCATTCCTTGGCCAAAGGAGGTCGGATGTCGTCGGGGCATATGGTCGAGGTCAAGTTGAATGCCCCGGTGGCTCTAGCACCTCCTCAACCCGGTCAGGCAACACCTGTGATTGGACCCCAGCATCCCATCCTATACTATGTGCACAAGCGACCTCACTGCGACGACTTTCTGCGCAAAGTGGCCAAGTGGTATAAGCTGGTGGTGTTTACGGCGTCAGTACAAGAATACGCTGATCCCGTGATTGACTGGTTGGAGCAGGAGCGCAAGTATTTTGTGGGAAGATACTACCGGCAACATTGCACATTTCGCAATGGGGCGTACATCAAAGATCTCAGCAGCATTGAGCCCGACTTGAGCAAGGTTATTATTCTGGACAACAGTCCCGTCAGCTACATTTTCCACGAAGGTAAGCACCTCTGAAACGCAGGTTGAGCTGAGGACTAAGACCACGGGGATGACAGACAACGCGATCCCGATTGAAGGATGGATCAATGATCCGACCGACAACGATTTGCTTCATTTGATACCCATGTTAGAGGCGCTGCAGTACGTGACGGATGTGAGGGCGCTGTTGGCGCTGAGGAGGGGTGAGGCAGAGGCTGCCAGCGCATCGGCCTCGTAGACGCTGGGAGGCGGCGGCAGAGGCTGAGGCAGAGGCCAGAGGAATACAAAGATACATACGACCAGGACGACGGGCTTGTTCTCTTCTGGAGGTTTCGGGGGGTTACAAGAGAAGAAAGACGTGCCGTGCCGTGCCCTCCTACTGTCCAGAGTTCTCCAGCTTGTTCTCTTTGGCGTCGCTCAGTCTCTTTCTTTCACCATTTCTAGCTACCCTCGTCCCTCGATCCCCGTGATTCCCGAGTCTTCCGTGGATACATTACTGCATCCTACAAGTATACCGGCCGTCCCCCCGTCGACCCACTGGGCCCTTATCCTGCGGTGTAATGTACCATCCAATCGCACGCCAGCTGGTACATGTGTATGGCACGGATTTGCGGTGTCGCAGGGCGTTTGGAGGGGGAGAGGGGGACTGCCTGCGCCTAAGGACCTACTAATAAAGAATGAGGGCTGCTGATTGATCGAGAGACCGGTGATGCACATCCCGCCAGTGCCTGGCCATTCTCTCTTCTCATTCCTCATCACGCCCTAATTTCTGCCTTTTCTTTCTGGCTACCTCCATCATTGCAATTGTTGTGTGATTTTGTTTGAATGCATTTCCTCTGTGCCTCTTCTATCTAAACCAGAATACATTCCCTTCCATCGGTAGCTTGACAGCGTCTTCTTCCTGTCCTTCCGTATAGATTCCTCCGTCATTGGAATCTCGGTCAGCATTTTATTCTTCCGTCAGGCCTTCGCCCGCCGTATCTTTTTTCCCCTTCTCTTTGTGACTTATCAAGTCGACTTGTTTCCCTCTCCTTGCACGACTGAACGCATCATCCGGAGTCATTGGGATGGCGCATATTAGACCATGTCCATGAGCAGTGCGTCCACCCACGATGGATCTGATCCAGCGTCCCCTTCTTCCAGCGACACCACCGTCGTAGCGTCTCCCTCATCGTCCAAGTCGATTCCTCCCCCGATCTCAGCAGCGGGCCATAGATCCTCCTACCTTGACGTCCCATCCTTCCGGCCGTCGCTGGACAGCACGTACTCAGAGCTCTCCGAGCTGTCGTTCCATTCGAATGAACTTCAAGCCGTCCATCCCCTCGTCCGCAGCATATCTCGAGATGGCGCCCCGTCGATGTCGGCCGATCCTCCTCCACAGTCCCGCCTCAGAGCTGCCTGGGATTCCTTCTACGTGACGAACTATGGTGCCTTGTTGGTGCTTGCGTCTCAAGCCTTCGGTGTCGGCATGAACATCAGTACCCGACTCCTTGAGACCCCAGGCTCACATGGCGAACCCATGCACCCGTTCCAGATCCTCTTCGCTCGACAGTCCATCACTGCCCTCATCTGCACCACGTACGGCATCTACTTCAAGACAACTCCATATTTTCCCTTTGGCCCCCGTGGTGTGCGCTGGCTACTTGTCTTACGCGGTATTGCTGGGTTCTTCGGAGTATTTGGATTATACTTTAGCCTGCTGTACTTACCGTTGAGCGAGGCAACGGTGCTGGGGTTTCTATCGCCGATCCTTACCTGCTATCTCTGCAGTCTCATCATGCCGGGAGAAATCTTCACCATGCAGCAGCAAATTGCCGGCTTCGTCAGTCTTATCGGCGTCCTGTTTATTGCCCGACCAGCCACGCTCTTCTCGAGCTCAACCCAGCCTTCTGACGCCCTGGTGAGTCCTCCAGTCAACTCCACTGTGACTCCCGAGACTGGTCAACACATCACCTCCGAGCAACATCTGGCAGCAGTTGGCATTGCCATGATTGGCGTCGTTGGTGGCGTTGGAGCACTCACTGCGATTCGCGTCATTGGCACCAGGGCTCACGCCTTCATCAGTATCAATTACTTTAGCGTATGGTGTAGCGTCGTCTCGCTGGTATGCCTAATGGTCTTCCCTGACGTCAAGTTCCGGCTGCCGGGCAATCTCACCGAGTGGAGTCTGCTGGCCAGCCTGGGTCTCTGCGGCTTTGTGATGCAGTTTCTCCTGACGGCCGGCCTAGCATACGGTGGGCCGTGTGAGCCGTCCGGTCAGAGTGGCAACAAAAATCAACCGGCACAATTGATCAGGGATCTCGAAAGCACCGGTACAGCCCACCTGGAAAACCCCGTGGGCGGTGGTAATGGTGGCCGTTTGGGGAAGCCCAGGCCCAAACCATCCGGGACGCGTGCGACGGCCATGTGCTACACGCAGATGCTCTTCGCGCTGGCTGGCGACAAGCTGGTCTTTGGCGTCACCCCGGACACGATGAGCTGGATTGGCAGCGTGCTGATTCTTGCGGGAGCAGTGTGGGTGGCTGCTGCCCGAGACTCGGCCACCAAGGCGAAGTCGAATGGCCATGAAGCCCGTGCAAGGGCCACAGGCACTCCGTCTGGATTGGAAGTGCTGAGAGAGCATGCACGGTCCAAGGAAGGGGCAACCCACGAAGAGGCTGTTGGCTTGATGAGTAGCCGCCGGGACGGAAACGAGAGAGACGAATCTGACGATGATGACAACGACACCATTGACGCCGAACACCAAAATGAACACGGCAAGGCGCTTGAAAGCATGGAAATGCATGAATTGCGCCCAGACACCAGCTGATGCTTGGAAGGGTTATAAGAGAAACCATGGCGACAATAGAAAGCTTCTTTCCCCAAAAAAAACCAGGAGTCGGGGATACAACGAAGGACATGGGTCTCAGGGTGGCCAAAAAGGGGGAGTGGGCAGTATACAGGTAATTCGACGGGCACTTTGGTGGCGAGAAGGCCAAACTGGCGTTTCTGGACTATCTTTTGGCCGGCAAGACCCATGGGAATGGACTAAATATTGACGAGAGAACTCACACAGCCTCTACGCTTGTAGGTACATGTAGCATTGTAGGTATGCAGCTCAAGCAGGAAGCACAGAACGGCAGTATCAGGTGTCCCCGGGGTCCCCCAGGGGGGAGTATGAATAAACAGACGTCTGTCCATGGCTCGAGCATTCCGTATCTAAGATACCTGCTGTAGTTCAGTGCAGTGTAGTCTATGTAGGAATATAGGTGCAGTTTACGACGACCTGGAAGGTTGAAGATGCAAGGCTGAATATTATCCTCGAGTCAGCTAATACAACTATCAGGCACCTAGGTAGGCACCCGGTAGAGACACCCGCAACTCGGTGTAAAGCATGTGGTGATTAGCCCAGGCCTACAATCCTGCAGAGTCCCAGCGCATACGTGGGAGAATACGGGCGAGACGTTGGGGAAGCGAGGGCCGTGTGGCCACATACCGAGTACAAAAACACTTGTTTTCTGTTCCGTTGAAAACCAAACGTTTTGGATTCCCCTTTTGGTTCTTTTGGTTCTTTTGGTTTTAGCCTGTCTCCTGTTTCAGTGCCTCTCGCCGCGAAGAGGAACCTGATACATGCATGATTGATCCCTTCCTCATCCAAGCTAACTTGGTCCATCACATGAACATGCCTTCCTGGCGTCCTTGCATACCTCAATTGCATGGGCAAAGAGACTAAATGTCGAGAGTTGAATACCATGCGCTATTGCGCCCATCCCGGCCTGAGCACGTGTCCAATTCCCTGCCCACTCCCATATCTCATGCTGATGATCCATTGTCCTGTCCCGGTCCCGTCAAACTATTACTCGTATTTCCACATGCAGTCGTTCCCGTCCCCGTTCCGCCAGCACTCGAGTTGTTGATATTCTCAACATCATACAGCGACGTGACCTGCGATGGAGGAGGCTTCTTAGGCAAATGCGCAGGCGCGCCATATTTCTGTTGGAGAGAGTCTTCTTTGACTGGAGGTGGCTTGGGCGACGAGACATTACTGGCGAGTCCCTTTTCGAATGCCCGTGCAGGTGGTGGCGTACCAGAAGCATCTGAGCTAAACGATTTTGTGGGAGGAATGCTATTTGCTCGAGTCTGGCTAGACGAGGATGAAGAAGGTTTCTTCCGTCCGCTGTTATTGCTGTTATTGTGGCCACTACGACCGCCATTGCGGCTTGTGGAATTGCTTGGAACGAAGGACCGGGTCTGTGGGTTAAAGAGCGATCTGGAGTAGCCGCTCGGATTGGGATATTGAGCATTGTATGGCTGATTGCCGTTGCCACCATAGTTCTGAGCATGAAGTTGTCCATAGCCGTAGTTTGTTGCGTTGTTGACAGTCGCATTAGCCTGGTAGCCCGACCAGCCGTTCATGTTCGAGCCTGGTGGGCCTTGGGGTTGCGGATAGGCAGCCTGGAATTGATTGTTCATCCAGTTCTGGGGCTGTTGCATCCCCGGATGTGATGTTGGCATGAACTGATTGTTCATCTGAGGTATCATGGGAGAAATGCTCTGCTGATACGTAGTTGGGGAGGCAGAGTAATTGAAGTACCCGTTCGAGGAGGGGGTTTGCATCGACGACCACGATTCCGCAGGACTGAAAGTCTGGCTGCTATTGTTTCCGTAGCCCATGGGAGCGCTGTTGTAAGACATGGAAGACTCGAAATTAGGATATGCTTGAGTGGGTGTCGAACTGTAATTAATGTTTCCACCAAATCCGCCATTAGGAGCTTGGTACTGCCCGTGATATGCCTGTTCCGAGTAATGCGGCTGGTACTGAGGATGCATTTGTGACGTATGCATTGGTGCGTAGCTGGGAATGAATGCTGAACGCGCTTCGAAACTATCGTCCTTTGGCGTTTTGTGCTTGCGTGCCTTTCTCTTGCCACTAGATGAGCTCGACCGCGACATGCTTGCCGAATTCTCCCCCGTCGAAGCACTCTCACTCGTCACCGACTCCTGAAAGTCGCCAAAGATTCGATCTCGAGCAGCTTTGTACTGAGCTTCTCGCTCTTCTCTTGTGAGTTTGGACTTGTCTTTGTTTGGCGTCCCCTCCACTGGAGACATGATGCCCTCCTCGCTATTCGTTTCCAAGCCTGCTTCCGAAGTCGCTTTGGATGGAGCAGACGAACTCGCAGGTGTGCTGGCACCGGCCGAGCCCTGCCTTGGACCCAAACCGACCCTGCGCATGATCTTAAAACCCGCAGCAGAAGGAGGTTGAGATGGCCCAGCAGGGATGGACTGGGCTAAGACATGCAATGGGGTGGGCCTACAAAAGAAATCAGATAATGCACTTTGGACGTAAATAGGCGGTGCACTCACATTGAGACATCAGGTGTCCGAAAAATGCGGATCGATGTACCGTCCTCATTGATGTGATGGGCGAGCGAGTAATAGTCTGCGAGTTTATGTGCAAGAAGCCTGGCGAAGGAGTTCTGTGGCGGTAGGTCGAGAAAATCGGTTCTGTGACGTGGTTAGCGGATTACGTCGATAATGACAGCACTCAGACATACCCGGGCATTGTAATAAAGGCCAGAAACTTCTCTTCCAGTTGAAGGAGAGGCAGGCGATCTTTTGGGGTGGCTAATGCATCCAATAGCTTCTCATCGGGCGCGAGTGGAAGTGATGAAGCTCGTTCATGCATCTCGCGTGGCTGCTCTATCGACCCTTCGGAGTGGGGCTGGCAGTTCGTGGTCTCTGCTTGAATGATGGGAAGGGGAAGATCTCCAAATCGCGGAGGGTTCGTTAAAGTCAAGGTGTGGTATCGGCGAGCCGCAATAGTAACTCCAGAATTGTTTGGGCGCGATGTACCACGAGCGTTTGACGCTGATAAGTCTTCTCTGTGTGGCGCATTTGAGGTCTCTTCGTCCTCTGCGGCTCTGACGCTGGCACTGTCATCCGGACGAATGCTCTCCTTCTCGTCCATCGCGAAGGTTGTGACGGAAGCCATGCTTTTGGTATCAAAACTCTGGTGTTTGGTAGAAGAATTAGAGAGATGAGATTGATCATCTTCGAGGGATTCTCCGCTTTCTGCACTCTGGGGACCACCTGATACAAGGCTCGCATCCTCAACCAGAGAAAGGCCCTCGATTGCAGTTGCCAAATAGTCTGGCTGGGTGCGCTCTTCCAGAGACTTCGGCTGTGGATCGCTAGGCCTTCTCGGCGATGCCGGAGACCTGAGAAGGTTGGTCTGTATGGCCTTTGCATTAATGTTCTCAGCAGGACGAGCTTTCTTTTCGTCAGAAGCATTTGGGTTTGGCGTGGGGAGAGCAGGGGCACGCATTGCAGCGACCTTAAAAGGCGTCAGCATGGCCAAAGCAGAGAGAGACGTGCAGATCAAACATACCTTCGCGAACGATAACTTCCCCGGAGGCGGCCCGACCTGAGAAGACGCCATGATGCCCAAGGAGATTCGTCACGTCGTATCCAACAGCGTCAAGCCAGGCTATCAAGCTGAGGATTGGTATTGAAAATGAATGTGAATTGTACGAGCCAAAGTCGACGCTTCAATTCTTCCTTCCGCTGTCTCACACAACGTCTTGCTCATCGAACGAGCCAACATAGCACAACCCAAAAGGCTCCATGGATTCGACAAGACGGTCTTTGGGTTGTCAACGTGCGTAGCAATAGACTGGATGCCTTTGAGCGCAATGAGGCGTAGGCAGGGTAGATCTGGCAGGCTTTGGTGGAATGCTAAGCAGGGGAACTCCGGAACCGAGGCCAGAGATCGAAGTGGCAGGACCTGGTAGGATGTGAAAAGGTCGCTAAGGTTGAAAAAGACGAGGCGCAGGTGTTGTGAACCCTCTCGCCCACCTTGGAGGGATTACGGGGGGTTTTTTTGGGCGACGATGTCGCGCTCACAAAGTGGAGGAATATCAGACCCTTGACAGGAACAGCAGCGTCGGGGAGGAAGTCGGATCAGTCCATTGTGCGTATGAACAATGGAGATCGACAAGCTTGAGAAGGTGGACAGCGACGACTGAAGTCAAGGCTGGGAAAAGCGTGACTTGTGGCAGTCTTGAGGCATCGAAAACCGCAAGCAGGCCATGAGAGAGAATGCCAAGGCATCCCCATGTCACCGTGGGCGGATCAAAGTTATTGCGACGCCGCTGTACTGGCACGACTGGCACAGTGGCACGCCTCTCGCCAACAGGGAACCACGGGGCATCTCCATCAGTGAGCCAGGGAGGAGAAAAAAAAAAGGTAGAACAAACCAACAATAGGCCAACCAGCATCATCGCCGGATTGGAAACAGCCGAGTCGGGCTTCCTTCGCCTTCTACTTCCCGGGCCCTTGTTGCGTCTCTCAAAAGTGGTGTCTATCTGCCTGCCTGCCGAGTGGCTTGGAGGACGGCACCTTCTTGCTTCGATTCTTGGGATGCTACCTTTCACATCCGCCCCAGCCAGGATACCAGCATTCTGTCCGGGTTCATAAGTGGGAGATTCGGCATCGACACAAGGCATCAGCATTTTCACTCTCATCGTCGTTATCCCCCATATATGTCGGAGCCGCTCTGTGCCCCGTTATATAAATTCTGACAAAGCAGGCATCTCACTCTGCGTCGCCAAACTTGCGCCTTCACTATTTCCATTGAGACTTGTCGGCGTCCTTTTCTGCCTGGCCATTTACAAGGGAGACCTTTCCGATGAATCGGTATCGCACACTCCCGGGCCTTGGGCCACAAAAGGCCACCGCCAGTACTGTGTGCCAGAAATGCTTGAAGAAAGATATGTTTGCCTCTCGTCTGCGGTCTGACCACCACTCGTACTGACAGGCTGTTCACGTCACTACAGTTACGAATGCAAATCAAGCGTACAGGAGCGGCCGTATACCTCCAGGCCATCAAGGACCCAACAACTACTCAACCCCAAACTTGCGCCAAAGCTAACGAGCGACACTCCGAACAATTTATTGAATAGGTGACTAGGCTTGCCCGGATTCTCGGATACAGCATCTTTCTGACGGTTACCTAGCAAGGGTGTGGCTGACCAACAACTGGCCGAAACTCAGGCCAGACGAGAAAACCTGGTCGTGGAGTCAGAAGATCGGGGTCGATCGCTAACCCCAGACTCCTCCGATTCTGTTTCGACAATATCAACAAACAGGTCGCGGTCTCGATCACGGACTCATTCACGAGAGCGCGGTGACAACTACCTCACCGCCAGTGGTGCACGCCGGAACCGCTCGAGGACACCAACCACTGAAGTTCCCCGGAAAAGGAAGCACCGGTCCATTTCCAGTTCCTACTCTAGATCGCCGAGGTCCCCAAGGCGAGAAGGTGGCTCACACCGCAAAAGCCGACGTCACCGCACCATCAGCCCCATTGACCGAGGCCGGCCTAGTTCCATGCGTCGAGGCAGCCATCGCAGCCGGACTAGCACTCCAAGCATGGACAAAAGCCAGATAACCAAGCAGAGAAGATCCCTCGAAAATGAAGACTACGCCGCTGCTTCATCCCGGCGATACGCGCGGGACCACGACGACGACGACAATGATGACGACGGATTGCCTCAGCGAGAATTCAGGTTTGGCGGCGAGAAGCGAAGCAATATGAGGGACCGGAGCTTGAGCCCGTACAGCAAAAGGCTGGCTCTAACGCAGGCGATGAATATGTGATAGGTCAACTGAATCGCAACTTCAGGATATTGGTTGGATGCTCCAGTTCTAAACGGAGGAACCTTAATTTGGTGAAGTATTGTTGATTGTGGTTTGCAAGGCGCTGGTGGCTGCATTGACACATGAATTGGCTGATGTCCCTTTATCATACCCCTACGAGCAATGCACGTTTGTCGTCATGGAGTACTTGTTTGTATCGTGGTACCGTTGGTTTACCGGACACTGGGATGTCATTGCTCACTATTGTGTATTCATTTCCTAGCTCATTCGCCAATAGTTCTCGCTATGGCTCTTGATGCTACTTGCCACAGGCCCTTCTGCTTAGCGAGACTTTCCACCGTACCTCCTTGTGTCTCACATTTCTGCGGTAGCATACCCTCGCCAAAAGCGCGGTCTGCTGCAACAACGATTGAAGTTTTCCGACCGAGCGCGGCGGATTCCTGCAGCTTTTAGGTCTGAGCAGCGGTCGTCATGTCGTGTGGGGCGCCGCGCTCAGTCTTGAAATTCGGATATTTGAGAAGGTCGTGGAAATTGTGATCCATATCTCTTGCGCGAGGCGCTGTCATCGACCTTATTCAGATGTATATCCAACCTGCGGGTTTAACAGGCACCGGGTGGCGCATCCTCATCGACTTGACTTTTTGGCCATCGCCTTGGTGCAATTATCGCTAGGTCGCTCCGTCGTCGATCAGGGAATGCCATCTTCTTCGTTCTCGAGAGCAGCCTCTCGCTCCTCCTCCTGTTCTCGTAAATGTATACTCTCCACTAGCGTGTTGCCTTCGATGCCGACCTCCTCTCCTTCCTCGCCCTTCTCTGTCGCAGGTTGCTTTTGAACGGAATTTTTCTCTAGAGCTTGTTTCTTCGCATTCTCAATGCGTTCTCTCACCAGACGGGCAATGGCGTTTTGTGTCCGGACGTCCAAAATCTTCATCTTCTCCGTCAAGTCTCTTTTCAGGTCCCAATTTGGCTTTCTCGGCTGCAGTTTGAACAAGTCAATACCCTTCTCTGCTTCCAGCTCATCTTTGGCGGCTTGCTCTGCAGTGGATGCTAGGATGCGATCAGCCTGCTCTTCAACAGTCTCGACGTCGTCACCAACGGGCGCGTTTTCGAATCCAAGTTTGGCATTCTTCGTTGTTAGATCGTAATTTCGGCCTGAGAGATACTGATCAGTCGTGGATTGAGGCGGCGTTTCCGTCTCTCCTGTTTCGGTGTCCGCTTGTAGACTTGAAACTGTGGAATGGGAGCCAGGCTGCTTGCGCTTCAGAGATGCGAGTTTCGCCAGGCGAGCTTTTCTGTCGACGGCAGCAGCATCTAGGCTGCTATGTGTGGCTGACATCGCGAAGATTGTCCTCTCTATCTTACAGATAGTTTCTCGAGAGTAGTGACATCCCGCTGCCGACCTATACCATGAAGGCGGGCTTGGAGGGAAAAGCTGGCGACAACGAAACGATCCCTGTAGGTTTGGGTCTGTTCACTCGGGAAAATTCCCTTTCCCGGCTGCGCCCGCAAAGAAGTTCAATCACTCGGTTTTGATATGCCTGCATTTCTCTACCACATATTTCCTCCACGTCTACCATCCATCTGTTACTCCTGATCCACCTGTCGGCAGGCAATAGAGCCAGATGCCCTGGAACCTGAATGTTCCATAAGTCAACCAGCACTCTTAGAGGATGCTTCAGCAATAGTCCAGCAACCTACCACAGATGCCGATCCCGATTCAAACGCCCTTCTCTCGACTTCGTCGGGCATGGCCTTTCGGGATGGGAATCGCTCCACCAAGCCTCCGTCCTCGCTAAGACCTCTACAGAGCTGCCAGAAGGGTCCCACGCTTCGTCCGACGAAAGTTCTGCAAGATTCGGCGGACCAGACAGTCCGCTCCAAGAATCCCCAGAATCCATACCCTTCTCAAACAAGATCCCTCTTCCGCCTGCGGAGTCTAGAGTGCAGTCAGTCTGTCCTCGCTCGCGTAAAGATGGTCATTATTCTCGAGACACGTCAAAGCTCCAAGATGTCAAATCGCTCTCGGACCGGATATTTGGTGTCGAGAAGGGTCGGCCTGGCGTGTCGAATCATCTAGTTTCTCGCAGGCTTCATGGGCCTTCACCCGTTCCTATGCTTAAACCCGATGAGTTAGGCACTCTATGGTCCTACCCACCAGCCTCGAAATCCGTTGTTCTAGAGTCGGAGGCCCTTGAAACTGATATCATCGAGTCCAGTGTTCCCGAGTTCGAAGGCTTTAGGACTCGTGATGACTCTGGATCTCAGAAAGATCGACGATACCTGTCTGGAGACGACCGATTCAGCAGAATGTGGATAAAGCCGTACAAGAAGTTGGTGTTCCCACAAGACGGCGATTACGCGAAGGCGCGTCAAGAGTTAGAGGTGCATAAACAAGCTGCAACGGCTTTTGTGGGCGATCGCAGTCTAGAGGAGCTTCATGAAGCATGGCTCAAGATGCCCTTTCGCAGCAAGACGCGACGTGTCGCACATATCTTGCTTGGATGCCTTGCTGACAGTGCTCGGAGGACCCTCCTCATGCTATCTGTTCTCGCGGTGGTCCCTCGTGAGTGGAGAACTCGATGCGATTGTCTTTGCTATTTGGACATGGTCTACCGGGATGAGATCGCTGCGGACCAGTATCTTCGAGACTTGTTCGCAAAGCAAATAGCCCTGGTCTCTCGCATCTGGACCTGGCCCGAGGAGACGATGCCGTTCCACTTTCTCGTTCTCCTCTTGCGGCATAATGACGCGGAGCATTGCGAAAACATCATTGACACCCTCTTCCAGAACTCTGCACCCGTGCCGCCGCGACTGATTCTAGTTATGGTGGACCATTTTACGAAGCTTGGCGATGCGGAGCGAGCAATAGAACTCCTCTCATGCATCCCTCCAGAGCAGAGGGAAGAACACAAGATGCGGATTCTCGACCGCTGCGCCAAGCTTATCACAATTGACACAGTCGAAGAATCTGGCACTGTGGGTAACTTCAGAGCACTTCCTAAGTTGATCGAACTTGGCATGCCAATGGATGCAAAGGCGCATAACCTTATTATTGAGCGAGCAATTTCCTTGGAAGTGCCGGATGTTGCATGGGAAGTCTTCCGTTTCATGGAAGCAAAGGGTATCCATGTCGACGAACGGAGTCATCTTTTCTTGCTCAAAGATAGCTTTGAGCGACAGAATCGGGAAAAGCTGGATGAAATCATGTCTGCTATCCACCAACGCGAAGATCTATACAAGTATCCTTACTTGGTAACATACATGATGCATATCGTCAGGGTTGTTTGCACAATCGACCGCAAACTGCCCGCTGGAATATCGGTGTCACATCTTCTGGCGATCTACGACAGAGCCTATGACAGAGCCCCGCTTATCAAGCTTGGTATTGTGAATCCTTTACCTGTCGATGAATCTCTTCCCAAAAGGCTTAATGAACCTCCACCGGCGGTCCTCGGTTTTACAATCTGGGCCTATGTTCTCTGCCAACGAGACGAGCGACTTGTCTCAGCATTGTGGTATTGGATAATCCACATGATCAAACAGCAGGACCCGAGCATTGTCGAGTGCGCTAAACATGACATCATGTACAATGGCTTCATCCACTTCTACGCGCGCAGCCGTTTTTTCCTGAGGAAAGCTGTGGACGTGGTTGAAGCCATGATTGAGCGGAATCTGTGTGCTCCCAGCGAGCGAACGTGGAGCGAAGTGCTTTGTGGCTTCCTGCAACACGGTGAAGAAGAAGCTGCGGAGAAAATCTGGAGGATGATGCTGGCACGAGATGTCCAGCCGACCGAGAAGGGGTATGCGTTTCTCTTGGGGAAGTACGATGAAAGCCAGCTTGCCAAGCTGGTCAGGTATGTCTTGGACGAACGGAGAATTCCTGATGGGCTCGACGAGACCCTCAAGTGGCAAGATGATACGAATGCAGCTACCAAAGCTGTAGAAATAGAAGCTCTCGACTCTCAACGATCGCTCGCTGGTCGAGAGCAAGATGCTGAGGGAGACGGCATTTTTGAGAGCTATGGATTCAAAGATGCCATGGGAGACCCCGCTCTTGAGGGCGCGAACATGTACCAATAGTACTGTATACCGAGTACACCTGTTTATAATAGAAGTATCTGATGACCTGAGCTTCCTGCGTCATATCCAGCTGTACAAGTACTGACTTCAGTCCCGGACGAGCGCATTTCGCACGGGTCTGATGACGGACGTATAACCGGTGTGCCTCTTCAAGACCGATTGCCGCAGCTGGAGTATCATGCTGTGGCGTTGCGAGGATTCGGCAAGGCTGTCGATGTAATAGCTCGTATAGAAACGGGGAAAAGCAACTTCCCGAGAGGGGGGCCGGGGGATTGCCAAGCGCGTGCCAGGAGAAGAGTGGTTGTTCCAGCCAATTATGAGCGGTCCCCCGTCTCTTGGTTCTTCTGCATTGTTCCTTCATTCCTTCAGCTCTATCGTTCGTCTTTCTTCGCTCATTGTGTCGTTGGTGAAACCGCCCTTGTTGCATTATCTTTTCTTTGTGAATGGTAGGAATAGCCGTGTCGACCCTACTAGTCTTAGTCTCTGCAGGAACAACTCGACCTGCCGCCACTTTCCTATGTCAACCGAGCCTCCATTTCTTTGCGTTTTGCCCCATCACCACTCCTAACCGTTCTGGCGACATAGATCGGTGTGTGAGAACGACAATCTTCCTGACGACGAAGCCAACTCCTTCTCAACGATTTTCGGTCACACAGTCCCTCCGGTGTTAAAAAACGATCTCTACCTGTGTATGGGCTTAATTGATGAAGAATGGGTCTGGAGCCTACGGCTACATGGTACACTCTGCATTCGAGGACCGCGCTTAATCAACTGTTGGTAAGCATAGTCTCCTGTGTTGCGATGCTTGTTCCAACCTTTTGCAATTTCCTACCCAATGATGAGTCAATGGTAAAAGGTCCGATTGGAAGAATGGCCGTTAGTGGTCGCTCGTTGATAGAGCGTGGCCTTTGTGCACCTACACAAGGACATGTCCATCAGGGAAACATGACTCAATGCGTACCCGCATTCCCGCCAGCTCCTCAATCTTGACCGCACGAAGTCACGCAAGAACGAACTATTCTGAACAGTTGGACTGCTTTGTTGGAGACTTCGGGTATAGAAAACCAACAGAATCGCGCCGCAAAAATGGGGTTCTTTTTCTCAAAGACCTGGTGAATACTTGAGCCAATGGCAGCTGCGCACACTTTTGACACGATCTATCGCCAAGATGTGGGATGATGTCGAGGGATGCTGGGAGCGCAGGCCGTCTGCCATCTGTGTGTTGTCAGTTCTCTTTCAGGAGACCGCGCAATAAGAGCTTTTCCGATCCCTACAGCAGGCAACCCTAGCGACACAAAGTGAAGACCAGAATAACTGAAAAGACCTGAGGCAGACTCGTGTTTGCTGTGCTTCCGCTTCAGACTCCATTGTTCTCACTTGCTAATGTGGTCCTTACAACCAGTTTTGATTTCACCGTGGCACCTGGAGTGGCCTCTAAGATGAGCATCGGTAATGGCAACAAGAGGCTCTCGAAGCAGCTTGAGGATGGAGAGCACGCAGGTATCCAAGGTGACCATAATTCGCAACTTGGCTTACCCTAAACTCACCTTCAATTTAGAATTCCTCTGCAGCCCAAAAGCAACGACACCAAACCGACCAACACTCTACGAGAATGAGAGGGGCGGCCTTGATGATAAGCATTGAGAACGGGGATCCATCTCCACCGTCGGCGGCCTTGAGATTCGGCAAGACTGATTCGTCAAATTCCTTAAACTGTGATCCCAAGAGAAATGACCAATGCAAGGCCTGTCGCAGGTCCGGAAGCAGTGTGAAACCGCTTATGGAATGCAAGGCGTGCCGTGAAGGCTATCACATTGACTGTGGAAACCCGAAACCACTTCAAAGGTAAGGTAGGAGGCAGTCGCGACGCAAATCATCACGCTGACTTGACTTCGTACAGCAAGAATCTCGATGACTTCACCTGCGGAAGGTGTCTAGGAAAGTCGGAAGCTACGACCAGCAAAGATGACTCGCTCAGAGGCAGCTTCGATCGACCCTCTCCCACAGACGTGATGGCTGTTGATCCCAATCCATCCTTTCCCCGTTCCTTTGTCCAACCTGCTGAGTCCGCTCCTGTGTCGTCCTCGCAACTACATGCAGACTCTTCATCGCCAATTGCCAAATCCGCTCAAGACACAAATCACACTGATATTACACCTCTAGCGGGCAACGACGAGACACCTCAGTCTCTCCGAAGGCCAAAACCAGTTACACGATTCTCAGAGATTGCTAGGTCGTCGCCGTTCCATGCGCCACCACGCCACAAGTCGACTGCTCGAGCAGTGGCCACACCCCCAACTAGGCCTGGCACTGGCCAAGTAACAGCACGGCACGGCACAGAACAAAAGGAGCTCCATTCCACACCTATTCGACCAATTACTGTCAGGCATCTGGCTAGACGGACTAGAGGCATTTCCTTGCGTCGTCCAACTAAAGGCAACTTGGGAGGGGCAGCTCAACCACCAACCGACCCCGACGACAGCCAGCGACATGCAGTGGTGATCGAAGCCGCGGGCCTGAAGAAATGCGACGCTTGCAGCAAACATATCGAAGCTTCAATTCAGCGCTGTGTCCTATGTACAGTTAAGCGCGACAATCTACTCTGGGATGGCAGAGGTTGGGGCGACCCTCGCGCGCGGCCGGAAACAATTACAATTCCCGATGATGAGGACACAGGGCCAATAGTGGTGACGATTTCAGACGACGAAGAAGAAGATATGTCGGAGCGGTCGGAAATTGCAACGGAAAATGATCGTATGCGGCCTCACGCTTCAACTTCGCCCGTTCAGCAAGATGTGATCTCTACCTCTCTGAAACGTCACATACCGGAAAATTCAATGTTCGTTTCAAGAAAGAGATTTCAGCCGGAGCAGATCTCTACTCCAGAGGCACACGACATCAGTCATTCAGCAGAAGTTCTGGGCACGGTTGATAAGGAGACTTCATTACAAGAATCGGCAGATGGCGCACGAGCAATGGATCCTCGGCGACGGAGTAGTAGTGCTTCAGCATCAATTCAAGACGCCGCTCAGAACACTGCCGCGCAGAGAGTCCTCTCCAACAATGACAATGCTCAGAAGAATCAAACCAATCTCAACAACATGGCTAGTGGAGGTCGAATGAACGTGACACCCGAGGACAAGGCTAGTAAATGCCTGACTAAAGCTGGATCCAACCCGACTGCGAACATGGATGACCCGACTGATCGTGGGGAAGCCCCTATTGAGACAGGTCGCAGGACAAGTGAAGAAAAAGGAGATGACAAGTATGAGTCGGCGTCGACACAGTCTCAGCCTTCGACTCGGGGCCGGCAGCCATTACACCCTGATTTTGCCCTCCCGAGACCCTCAACCGAGACAGATGAGGACGTTGAATCTGCTTCACGGTTAAGCTCACACTCACGCCCACGGTCGACGACTGAACCCTCGACCATGGGCATCTCGCCGTTGACAAACTCAACAGAATCTCAAGCATGCCATCCGGCCCCTCCGTCGAAGATACATGAGCATACTAGTCAAGCGCCCACCAAGAGTGTACAGGCCACGTGGACAGAAGAGGACGAAGCTCAAAAATATCACCGTTTAAGAGAACTTGGCATTTTGTTTGATTTACCAGAGCCCGAAGCTGACGCGACCAATGACTATGACGCCTTGAGAAAACCCCCTCGTCGGATCGCTCAGCATGAGAAGAAGCAGCAGCAGCCGGAAAAGTCTCAGTGGTTTTCTGACGTCCATCCGTACCTCGGGGCTCGCAAAGACAAAGGGTTTGCTCCTGCGAGGTCCATGCGTGTGAGGTGAGATCTTCCAAGGAGCCATCAGTTGGTAATCTTGTGAATGACCAATGCCGATAACACATCAACAAATTTGACAATGCTCGTCAAGAACTCCATTTTGTCTCAGAGTGGTGCAGGTCTTTACCATGTGTAGCGAGGCATTGAGTTTCATACCACTCAAAACCCGAGCTGAAGCCGCGACATTGCCCATGAAGCCCGCCAGGTTCTTGGGCTCTCGCAGGAGCTGGTGTTTGACTCAAGAGGGGTGTGCAAGTGGCCCCTTCGGAAGTGAAGCGTGACAGGTAACCCTTGTCTTGTGTGACAGCTGGAAAGCGAGTGATCAAACATTTCCGTGGATTTTACTTGGGCGGGGCGATTTATGGCTGTTTCCGCTGTGCGTATGGAGAGCAAGATGGCCTCTGAACGTCAACAGCCAATGCATGATAGCGCTGACGACTGTGTGGGAGTGTTTGATGCATGGAACGCAACGACTTGCTTTATGATACCCGTGCCGCATGTGATTCTCGTCGAGAAATCATCGCGGAGTGTGCACAAACGTTATGAAATGGTGTATTGAAATTGAACTTAGACTTGCCAATGGCAGGGGTTTGGTGTGCATCTCATGTACAGCGCAGAGCATAGCACACCTGGAACACATTGTACCTCTCACAGAACAACCTGAATACCGACGTGAACTGTAACACGTCTTATTGATTAAATGTCCCTGTACCGCCTTGCCCCCGAACCCAGGCCTTCGAATGCCTTCGAATGCCAGACCGTGACTGCTCAGGGTATAACGCCTAACACCATGCATACATCGTAGATTCTCATGCTCGGGACCGCAGATGCTCAATTGCAAGAAGGGAATTGTTTTTTGTTAGTAGCCCATCATGACCGAGCACTGTCGTCGCATGGTCAGACACAAGGACAACAAGGACATCATTCCGCTGTAAGATAAAGAAAAGAAGAGACAGCCAACAATACTTACGGCCATGACTATGCAAAAGATGCTAACATAGGGACTGAGGCGTTCCCCTATCCGGGCGCATTTCCAGAATATGCCCATCACGCTAAATCCATCACGGAAGAATCAGCATTTGGGTGCAGAGAGCAAAACGAGAGCGTACACACTTCGCTGTCAAGAGAGCGTGACCACCACCCTGCACTTGCACGAAAGGCCAGCCAGCACGGTCCTGTACTTACCCGTCTTTATTTCTGTCCATGACACCGGGGGCCATGGAGTGCACGTATGTCGACGTGCAGATGATGAGGAGGATGACGAGGAGGAGGGACTGGAAGTTGAATATGGCGGTCTATATCAGTCACAGAGGCGCAGGTTAGTCAGTGCTCAGACACTTTTTCTTCTTCTCTGGCTCTTGAAAGGAGCGTCCCTCCTGTAGGTAAATTTTGGGGGCGTTGTTCTTCGGAAATGAGTATGGAGGCAAGAGACGTACCATTGCGAAGACCAATTATTCCGCTAAGATGGGACAAAAGGGCGTAGAATCCGTGCGCATCGGACACGGAAAGTGGTGGAGTCTGTTATGAGTCGGTCAAAGGGTTTCGTCGTGGAATACAAGACAGATTCATCATGCCAGAAAAGAGACCAAGTGAGAGAGATGTTGAAAGGTGGTTTCGAAGACGTCGGCGGCACTAACTGAAAGAAGAATAGGTACAACGCTGCCCCAAGATCACGTGCTGTGTCTTTTCGAATGTGGCTGCAGCCTTGCCGCACTCCAGATTCAGCCTCGCTTGCGGAGGGACTTCCCACCTTCAGTCCGCTTCCTTCAGGAATCCTGCAACCGAATGCTTCAACACTACGAGGTATCTCAAGCCAATACTTCTCCTAGGTATCGCCCTGCTCGGCACTGCTGGTCTGTGCCTCTGCTTGCGTACGGACCTGTTTACAACATTTACGCTTCGTTTCGGACGGTTATTTGTCCTCCAGATCACCCGGACTCCAAAAAAACCCCCCATATCTCTCTACTCGATCCTATCTCTTTCCTCCCTCGCTTCCACGCACAATCATGGAACCTCGCGCCCGCGCCGGCCGGCACAAAACCAGCCTCAATTTTGGCCCGGAGCTCTCGGCACTTCTGTACGCATATGGCGCACCCACACACCCAGACATTGCCAAACCTCTGGGCGCATCATCACGACAATACCTGGCCTCCTCCAACACGCCCAACACCACCCATCCACCCACACCTTTCACTCAACCCTTCCCCGAAACATTGCGTGTCCTGGACGAGATCTTGACCGACTTCATCATCGAAACGTGCCACAATGCCGTCGGCGTCTCGGTCTACTCTGGCCGCGCGAAACTGAAAGTCTCGGACTTTGAATTCGCGATCCGGAAGGACGCCATCAAACTAGGCCGAGTGCAGGAGATGTTCAAGAAAAAGCGGGAGATTGATAACAAGAAGAAGCTGTTCGACACGACCGAGGGCAAGGAGGGGCATAAGCTCGCGGTGGACGATCTGGTGAATCTGGGGGAGGTGGTGGGCGAGGAAGGTACGTCGAAAGGCAAGGGGAGAGGTAGAGGGAGAAAGAAGAAGAGGGATGTTGAGGAAGTGGACGGCGAAATGGTCAATGGAGGGCTAAACTCAAAGGAGAGGACGCCCGGCCCTGATGAGAGCGGCGAGGAGAGGGCAAGCAAGCGGGCAAAGAGTGACCTTGGATGAGAACGCAACTGATTATCAAGAGCTGGCGTTTATGGCTCTTTCTTTGGCACACATGATCCTACCAAAAAGCATCCAAAACCTATGGAGAAAGAGGGGCATCCAACTGTCCAGAGCCGCCAGAGACATCCCCTGTCAGGACGGCACCAGGTAGACATCCAGCACACTGCCTCTTTTGACAACAACGAGAGGCCGGTTTGGGAAATCTACCTCACCGAATGACGAACCAATACACCATGTTATTCGTGAAAGTTTACCAAGCGGAGTCGGCTCGGTCTATCTGCCCAAGCATCTGCTGTCTGTGGGCGGCTATCATATGAGAGACCTCAGCTGAACTGTCCACCAGGATGACTTTTGCAGTCATTCCCTATTTCAGAGACAGTATGCGCGTGTCTCGAGCAGATCCCAACTGCTCTTTCATGCAATCATCACTCAGAGTTGCTTTGGCGTCCATTCGGGACGACTAGACACTTTGCGACACAGAGCAGGTGTCACTGGGCTATCCGCCTTCATGTATAGCAGCCGATCTCAGATAGGCTGCCTGCGTTCCATGATCATTTCAAACATTGGACACCGAGAAACTCTCTGTCCTATTCTGCCTCGCCTGTCCACCTTGTCGGTTCTGTCTGCGATCACCTCGTCCTTCCTTCTCCGTAGCACCACTTTCACCGCCACCCATGGTCAATGCTGATGTCGCTAGCCTGTTCGACAGGTCCATCTGTGTGCGGATCATGTTGGCAAGGTAGGACACAGTCAAGACGTCTTGAACGTGGTTATTGAAATCCTTTTCGATCTCGGCGGGATCGACTTTCGGCGCGAGGGCCAGGGTGTTGAGGAGAAACTGGCCCAGCGCGGTAGATGGCTCTGTCTCTTCCTCGATCACGTTTTCCACGTACTTTCCCACCCGGTCCAGCATGCCCAGGGTGTCTTCCAACGACTTTTCGAGGCTCTCAATCTCCGTGAGGATCGTCGCCGTCCTGCTCTCCGAGTCCTTTGCGTATCCCACGGCCTCTAGACCGGCGCGGTCGGCCTCGCCGTAGTTGACAGTGTAAGGGATGGGGATGAATGCCGCCGAGTCGGCCGCCCTCTCGGGGCTCACGCCTACTGGCGAGGAAATGTACGTTCTCACTTCGATGTCTTGACCTGGTTGGCATGACACCGTGATATGGACCGCCGGATAGGGAAACGTGCCTTCGCCCTGGCTGCTGTAGTGGTTCTGGATCAAAGCCGAAAAGGTGTTCAACTCTGAGCTGGTGGCGTACCACCCCACCAGGACCTCCTTGGGGTTCGCACGGAGATGCAGGGCCAGCATGGCCTTCTGATATTCCATGTCCACTTCGACCTGGTCAGTCGTCTCGGTGTGGCTGACGGCGAAAGAGGAGTGGACGACGACCTGGGATTCATCGGCGTCGGAGCGGGTTCCCAGCAGGGTGCCAATGACTCGCTGCTGGTCGGGAGGGCGGCGAACGCAGTGGTCCAGTATCGAGAAGAGAGCCTTGCGGAGGGGGGTCAGTCAATTGCCTGTACGATATTGGTTGGTTTTCTGGACTTACTTGTGGTTGTATCACGACGCGGAGGGGGGCTGTTGTGGGTTGTGCGCCAACTGCGACAGGACCCAGAGGGCGGGTGAGGTGCAGGAATGCATCTTGTTCAGCCATGCTGGGCAACAGGTGCGTGGCTGCTGGGGGATGATCTCTGTGTTAGTCTGCCCTCACTCTTTAGCTGGCCGGTGGAATTGGTTCTGGGCCTTGAAACTTGCGCAGATGGTGGTTTTGCTCTGGTGTTGGATTGGGGGGCGGGAAATTTTGGGCCACACAGCCTTGCATGAAATTCATGGGCCGCCAGTGTGCGCTGCGAAAAAGGGCCTTGTCACGTGCCTGGGGAGGATCTTATCTAATCAATCTTAATGCCGACAAGGCCGGCGATATAAATTATTTGATATGACGGCAACAGCGCCCGCTGGTTAGTCCCTCGATTCTTCCTCGTCTCGACATCTGCTTTTTTCTGCTTCTCTCGGACTGTTCGCCACATCTTCTTCACTCCTATCGGTTCGGTACCATGAGCGCCAATGGGCTCCTGCGCAAGGATCAACTCGAGCTCAGTCTCCACGACGAGAAAAAGCTGATCGAGGAAGGCATTCTCAAAGAAGACAATCCCCTCGATTTCAGCGTCAATTTCCAGAGACTATGCGACGCTTGCAGAAGAGGCGATCTCAAGCTCTGCCAGGAGATGATTCAGGAGGGCGCAAACATTAATGCAAAAGATCAATATGATTATACCCCTCTGATTCTGGTGGGTTTTCCCAATGTTCTTGATATCCACCGGAATATCTTGCCACATTTAGTCGGTGGATTCTCGACTGACATTGCGACAAGGCTAGTTTGTGTGGACATTATGAGGTTGTACAACTATTGTTAGAATCCGGCGCGTTGTGCGAACGAGATACATTCCAGGGTGAGAGGTGCGGATTCCCATTGCACTATGGTAGGAATATTCTACTAACAACCTCGTCCTAGATGTCTTTATAATGCTTTGAACGACCGGATACGAAATCTTTTGTTACAGTACGACTATTCCAAGTCGACTGATCCTTTACAGCCGTTAGCGTCACATTTGGTCTCATTGCTCAGTCGGGACCAACCCAAGACTCATGATATTACCGTCGTTACGCCCAGCGAGTCATTCCGTCTGCATAAGTTCATCCTCTCGGCTCGTTCCCCTTACTTTAAAAGCAAACTCAGCCAATCTCCAGACACCAAACTCTGGAAACCAGCCCCCACGATTCCACCACAGTCATTTGCCATCGCCCTGAAACATCTATATCTGGGGGAAGTGCCCAGAGATCTTGGCGGAGGGCCAGGTACCGGGTTTACAGATTCCGAAATCCTTGCTGGCGTCGACCGAATAAGCAAGCACCTAGAGATTCACAACCTGTCACAGCTAATCCTCGACAGCAGTGACCGTCGCTTGGCAAGACAGCGGCGTCAAGACGAAGTCCAGAGAGGTCGCGACCAGCTCGAGCAGTGGTTCCGTGAGAACGTCTTGAAGCACGCAATCGAGGTCGAGACTTCACGAGCCGATGATGTCAAATGGGATCGTGACAATGGCATCTTTGCAGACGTGCTTCTCCGCGCCGACGAGGACGAATTTGAAGAAGAAATCACAACCGACCGGCAACCACAACAGTCCCGATCTGCCACAAATGCGCTAGGCATCCCCTTAGACCAAAGGTCCAATACATCGCGCTCTCCCTCCCGCTCCAGGAAACCACGCAAATCCAAAATCTACCCTTGCCACAAAGCCATGCTCATCCGCTCCGAGTATTTCATGACCATGTTTGAATCCTCCTTCCGCGAAGCACAGGATACGCCGCACCTCCAGATTGTGCCCATCGACTGTAGCCCCGAGGTCCTGGAAATCATACTGACATTTCTGTACGCTGAAAAGGCGGACTTTGGGCTAGAAATCGCCGTCGACGTCCTCTTCGCCGCGGACATGCTCTTTTTGGAGAAAGTGAAAGCGAAATCGGCCCTCGTGATCTCTTCGTTGGGCAGCGGAAACGCAATGGCGATGCCGAACGCCATCTCCCCCGAGACAGCCTCCGAGAACGGCGCGAACACGCATCTCTCCGAAGGGGACGAGGATATGGACATCTACGAAATCCTGCGCGCCGCCTGGCTCACCCGGGTCCAACGCCTGGAGGAATTCGCCGCACGTTACATCGCCTACCGCCTCGAGTCTTACATCGACGACCCGGACTTTGCAGAGCTGGTGAAGGAGTCTGCCAGTCGAATCAGCGCGAGGCAGGAAACGGACTCGATCGAACTGTTGGATGACATCCGGTACTACCTGAGCGAGAGGTTCCGGTTGCGATTCGAGGACTCGGGTCTCGAGGACGTCATGGACGAGGAGCAGGCGATCATGGCCGAGGCGCTCGTGCAGTCACCTCGACAGGGACAAGCGAATGGGCACGCCGGCGAGCCAACAGCAGCATCTGCCTCGCTGCCGCGGTGGGGTTCGGAGCCCGCGACACAGGCAGACTCGCAGAAGGGGTCACACTTCCCCGACGACGAAGGCGTGGACATGTCGACGCCCACGCGTGCTCCCGCCGGGGGAGGCCCGACAGGCCACGACCCGGACTCGGTCGAGGCGCTCCTGCAATCCGGCGCCGTGCGCACGCTCGACGGCGAACTCGCGGGCGACGAATTCACCGCCGACGCCGTCAACTACCAGATTCTCCTGGCCAAGATTGACCGCCTGCTCGAGCAGTTGAAGCTGGATGCCTAAAGCCAGTTCAAACAACCGCCTACAGCTGTCTGGGGCTGCAGAATCATCGAATGGCTTGCTCGGCCTACCACCCCTTCCCCCCCCCCTTTGGTCAACTCTGGTGTTGGGTGGTCGAGACCTCACGGTGAGGCCCTTGAGAGGGAATCAATTGTCGTACTACATTTGGTTCTCCACCTGGACTTCATCTGATCTTTTCCTTTGACGAGCCCTTTTGGGTCGGATTATGAATATTGGCGTGGACGAGAACCGGCATTATTGCATATAAATTAAGATAGAAAATAGATGACCAAGGTCAACCGCTACGAGAGGAACAAAGACAAAGTACAGCATGAGAAACCCACGTATCAGAAACTTCTTTTTGGGAAAATGTTCCAAGGCAAGGACTAGCTATGTAAAGCTCTCTTGTTGTACCTAAGCGGATCAACCTGAATGGCAATTTGTCCCCTGTCTCACTTTTCCTTAACCGTCCTTATCCCAGCAAGACCCCGCGATACACATACATGGTCCTCTTCTCCCAAGCAAAGATGCGGAGATCGATTTTGACATCTGCATAACCTCTCGGAATCGAGACCCCCATTCTGTTTGTTCATCAAGCCGAACTCCTGGTCTAAGATGCCATGTAGGTACTCGAATCGACACCACCCTCAGGGTAGGGAGGTACCTGGGCATCAAAGCGCTTTTCAATTTCCTTGAGCACAGCCTCATCCTGCTCGCTGCTGACGAAGCTGATACTCAACCCCTTGGTACCAAATCGGCCGGCACGACCCACGCGATGCAAATAAGAATCAGCATCGGCAGGCAAGTCGTAGTTGATGGCCAAGTTGATCCGTTCAATGTCGATTCCTCGACCGAACACATCAGTGGCAACACAGATTCGTTTGTTGAACTCCTTGAACTCTTTGTAGCGTTTGATACTGAAGGCAGCAATTAGCACGGGACTGACAGATTAGGAGCGCGCCTTGACTTACCGCTCCTCTTGACTGACACCAGAATGCACCGCAATACTCGGGAAGTTGCATTCCCGGAGCAGCTTGTCAAGTTCAGTGGCACGGAGAGTACTCTTGACAAAGATGATGACCTGGTTGAATTCGAGGCTGTCAAGCAATTCATTGAGTTTGCGGTTCTTTTCTCCCTCACTGAGCTTGATAGAGTATTGTTGAAGACCGTGGAGGGTAAGCTTGGTTTCGTCATCGACAAACACCTCGAGAGGGTTTCTCATGAATTTGCGACAGATCGGTCGGATGTCCTGGGGCAAGGTGGCACTAAACATCATGACCTGTTTCTCCGTCGGAGTTGCTCGGAAAATTTCTTGAACGTCGCGGCGCATGTCTGGAATAGCTGTGTTAGAGGTTGTCTGATGGCAGAAGTTGGTCATTAAGGCATACCGATTTGGTCCAGCATTTTGTCGCACTCATCGAGAACAAACGCCTTGACATTGCGCAATGACAAGATCTTGTCACGGACAAGGGCGTTGAGACGACCGGGGGTCCCGACAATGATGTTGGGGAAGGATTCCTTGTTCTTGAGAAGATCAATATCTTTCTGGATGGGCGTACCGCCGTAGAAGACTGCTGTCTTCACGTCTGGAAGATATTTGCTAAATCTTGCGTATTCGTTCTTGATCTGGTAGGCAAGTTCACGTGTGTGGCACATGACCAGTACGGAACATTCGCCAGGAACAGGTTCCAGTTGATGCAAGGTGGTCAAGACGAAGACCGCGGTCTTACCAAGACCGGACTTGGCTTGACACAGGATGTCGACACTGAGGAGAGCCTGTGGGATACATTTTTGCTGGACTGCAGGAAATCGTTGATGTTAGACTTGGTTCGGTAAAGCATGTGTGAAGACGATAAAAGAGCATCGCAGGCCGATCCGTCCATCTCCCTGATTTTGCACCTGAAAGGATTGAGCCGCATCCCCGTTCTTTCCACCCGTGACTAGTTCTATTACCGAACACCAGTAACGCACATTCAGGCCACCATTTCCCGCGAATATCACAACGCAGGAGGGACGTTGGCTTGGGTGTGCGAAAGTGTCAATCATTTGCAGCGTTTTCAGCATGCCTATTTGAACGTGGAGCTGGAGCGAAAACGGCGACCCCAGAAGAGACATGCTCTCACTTCTCGGTCTTCAGACTGCCACCTTCCAGGACGGTAGGTCGAATCAGCCGGCGTGAGGCGGTGGCATTTTATTGCCCGCCAATGTTCGACCGTACAGGTCGCCGATCGGAGACTTTCGAATCCGTTGTAGAAACTTTTCATTCTCGTTCTTTTTCTTCTTCTTTCCCTTTCTTTTCTTGGAGATGGACGGATGCGCTCGTAGCAGGAAGAACTTTGGAGGGTGGATATTTTGCTTGCAAGAATATATGGCAGGATGGATGATGGATGACTAACCCTCCGAAGGATGTTCGAAACCGCAGTCGGTGATTGCTCGCAGCAGCTCGCCTTTGAGCAGGAAGTCTCTGAAGCCCGTCGAGTGGATGCCGACATAACTGCCTTTGCCTTTGTCGGTGGCTTTCCCTCCGCTGACTGTTAGATCGCCTTTCTTTGCGGCACCGTTGGTCGCGCCGGCCGCTGGAGCCTCGGGTGCTTGAAGTTCCTCGTCCGAGTAGTCGATGAGATCCTCTTCGGCAGACATGGTGGATGGTGTGTTTGTAGCTGAGGCGATGAGTCGAAGTAAAACAGGGGTGTAAGAGGTTAAGGTGGAACCAAGGGCTGTTTCAACCTGGGAGCAAGAGTAGAGGATGGGGGATGATGATAGTGGTGGTAGGGAGCAGAACCAGCCAAGGTCTGCGAAATACGCGACGTGAGTTGGAGAGGTTGATGAAGAAGGCGAGAAAAGATTGATGAAGCAGAAATAGATGAGAAGAGATGCCTGCGCAGGAATGTTCCAGGTTGTTTTCTGCGGCGGAGGGCCAAGGCGAGGCAACCGTAGCGCCAAGACCGCTCTGCTTAGTCATCCACTCCATGCTGTCGTCGCAGCCAAAACGTCCTTCGATGTAGAGAGAGCAGGACAAAACCACTCACCCAACGCAAGACCACCATGTGAATATTACCAAGTCTCTTGGAGGATGAGGCTCCGAAATCATTGTTGAATCCCTCCGGAAACTCCCACCATGGGTAAATCGAAGCCCCCCAAGAAGGACTCCCAGGTGCCACAAAAACACCTTCACTCCAGATTATCCTACCTCCATCAGGCCGCAACATATTTAGCAACAGTCGGCAGCCATAATGGACAGCAGAAAGCCACCAAGTCTGCGGAATGCACATGGTCTGTGGCGGATAGGGATTTGACCAATCAAGGCTCCGTCGAGGCCACCCGACTACTGATGCACCTCCGAGGAGTCTCTCGAAAGTCCCAGATCCGGATTGCTCCAAGAGTGAAGCATTCTATCTGCAAGTGCTGCGATGTACTCTTGATTCCAGGGGAAACGATGACAGAGAAGCTTGCGAACCCGAGCAAAGGGGGCAGGAAATCATGGGCAGACGTGTACGAGATTCATTGCGACAAATGCGGGACTATCAAACGGTTTCCTTGTCGAAGGAAGTCAAACCAGACCGGGCGGGAAGAGGCGAAACCTGTTGCAGAGGCCTAGGTCAAAATAAACATTTGCATTGATTCCAATCATCCAGCTTTCCGTCGCCTCAAATTCCAAGTTGCCCATGCCCCAACCGTGTCTGTTTTGCGGCCTGAGCCACGACATCTCTATCGGAGGTAACCCATCCAGAGCGCATGAGATCGAAGAACTCGTCATCATCTGCCTTCCAACGCCAAAGGGTCAAAGTTTTCATGCAAATCGCACAGCAAAAAGTCCCACTCAATACTCGTACATTCATCAAGCATGACCTCGTTAACTAATGACGTGCCGTGAGGCTTCCATCTCTGCATTCGCCGTCGAAAAGGTGGTAAAACAAAGTTGAGACGCCAGGGACGAGAGCGTCGAGCAGAAATTTGACTCCCTCCCCCGCTGTGAGATGTGATCGAGAGAGTTTGTCCCCCCCCCCCCCCCCCGGCGGGGTCCCAGTCCTTCGTAGAATTATAGTTGCTTGTAAAGTTCAGGATCGCTCAACGTCCCGAGAGACCAATTGCACTTCAGCGCCGAGGTCGTGCTCCGCCAGAGCTGTGGCCGCTTGGACGACTGCGATCGAGCCTGTCACTCAGCTCGTCCACATTGTTTCTGATGCCCTTTATCTTGTCACGAATTCGCTTGATTTTCTCAAACTCTTCTTCGAGCTTGTCTATCTCGGCCATGATGCGCCGCATCCTGACAATCTCATTTTCTGCATTCTGCACGACGCCTCCAGCTCGGCTGCTGGAGTTTCTGACTGACTGTTCGGTGGCATCTTCGAGCTACATGACGGTTAGTCTTTGCACGGAGAATTTTCCAGGCAGATGCCAGGCTGGAATGCATACCTCGCCAATCCGTCGCTGGATACTCCTCATCACATTCTCCAGGTGCGCATATAAAGCCTGCAGACTATGGGGATCTAGCATAATCCGCCCCGGGACGCTTTGGCTGCTGGCGGCACTGACCGCACGGGAGCTAGGCTGCGACTGCCTGCTAGTGCCACGACCACGGTCGGGCATGCCGCCTTGATGACTTCGCTGGGCCAGGATTTGTTGCTGTTGTCGGAGGAGAAACAACTCAGATTGAGTTAAACCCAGAACGGAGTCGGCGACTGACTGAGTCGCGGACATGGACGTCCCGGGCGGGCAGCAGAGACAGCAGTAGAAGTGACCAATCTAAGCGTTGAGGCAGATGAGCTTCGACAGGTACCCGTGGTGGTCAAACGGCACATAGCAGTTCTGAGAGCTGATAGGTTTGCGAGAAGCCGTCAAGAGTGGTGCAAGAGGCACCAGACAGCGAACGAGCTGCGAGATATGGCAGTCGGGATGAGCCTGGTCATTGTAGCTTTGACGTATGGATGGGCGCGTCGCTAGCGACCGCAGAGCCTCAAGTTTGGCGAAGCGCTCGCAAATCTGGCTGTCTCAGACACACGGCTGACTGGGATTTTTTTTCTGCTCTCTTTCTTTTTTTTTGGGCTTCCTCTCCTCACCCCTCCCAGGATCCCGGCGGCTGGTGGTGGAGAGACCCTATTTAACGGTGAGCAGGCGGTTCGGGTTCAGCTCATGCCAAGAGGGGTAGGACAACAGTCGGCAGAGCAGTCGATGAAAAGCGTGCTCGGAAGAGCAGCAAACTAGAACCAGGAGACGAGACTAGGCGCGGAAACGGCAACGGGAGCGGGGATGGCGACGGACGAGACGGTTGAGGAGGAGTGTTGTTTCATCGCCTGCAACGATGACAACCGGGAGGTGTGAGGAATGGATACGACGCAGGGTAAAGGAGAAACTGAAAAAAACAATTGAAGCTGCTGAGCTGAGAAAGGCGAGGGAAAAGAGGAGCGCGGCTATCGCAGGACGGTTAGGGTCAGTAGGTACTTCCTTTGATGGGCCCTCAGCAGCCTAGTGCCTGGCTAAGGAGCAACAAGGACAAAGAGTGATCGTGGGGACAAGCAGGTGACCGACCTTCACAGCACCGTGGGATGGGCAGAGAACATGTTCGATTGGCTCTGGAGCCGTGGTCTTTGTTAGTTTGGTAGAGGAGGATCATTTTCGTGGGGCACGAATGGAGGAGAGCGAGTAGCAGCAAGGCAAAGAAGACAACCGACATGGGGTGGGGAGGGGGGACGGGGGGAGGGTGCCTGGCTGTTGGATCTTGATTTGAGCATTCCGAGAAACAAGCCAGTAGTAGTGAAGGGGGAAGTAGAAGGCGAGCGAAAGAGCGACGAGAGAGGGAGACGGGAAGCCTTTTGGAAGACGACATTGGCAGAGTCTCTGCCGCACTCTTGAGATAACGACGAGGTAGCCGCCGGATCAAATATGGCTGATATTGTCCACAAGGATAGGGGGTACCACTGTGTATGATAATAATAGAGTATAAGTCAGAGTAACCACCAGAGAACACTCTTCTCATAAGACTGTGCCATTTATTGGCGACTTGGGCTCGACGGGCGACAGAGAGCAGAGGGCGGAGGGCAGAGAGAGCGAGCTACAGCTACTGACTGCCCTTCTTGACCGTCTTGATTCTGGTACCTCGTATTATGCAAGACTACCTAGGTACCACTTTCTCTCCTAGCCCTCACACCTGCTGGCTTGTCCCAACCAGCCTCGTTCGTGCCTCTGCTTTACATCCAAGGCCTGAAGTCGGTCACACCTGCATCTGAACTGCCTGCGCCCGCCTTTGACTACGGTATCTGCAGGTTGTCTCCTCAGAACAAGTTGACGATCAGGACAGCCACAGCGCTGTGCTGTGCTGTGCTGTGCTGTGCTGCCAGTGCTTGTGACAGACTCAGAGCAAGCTCCAATGACCATTCTCTGAATTGGTTCACGCGGGCGAGCCTAGCTGTTCATGCAGGAGTCAACGCTTCCCAACAGGTAGCTGCATCTGCCACTGCAGCACTACTGCAACCCACCCATCTTTTGGCATCCTCTTGATCTCGACACCCTGCAGCCGACCCGGTAGCCCTCCTGGATCCTGCCTCTTGGGTTCGTCTGCTTCTGACCGGTGAGACCCAATGTTTCATGGGTGCAGGTGTGACACCAAGCAACCCCAAGAGGTGACTGCAATCAATCCAAGTCTGGCAGCTCACTTAGTCAAACCCGCCCTCGACTGCAGAATTGGTGCTACTGCACGCGCCTACGGCCCCGGCCGGTCCTTTTTGACATCTGACGTCGTGTTGCAGGTCAAGAAACTTTTTAGTCAACAGCCATCCACCCCGAGTTCGCCGTATCGTTATCCTTTGGATTTGCGATTTGTGAATACAATCCCCACACTCCATGGCGCGAGACAAGGAACGATCTGTCAATCCTGCGCAACAACAGCGCAAGCTCGAAAAGGCAAAACAGCTGAAAAAGAGTCGGGCAGAGCTACAAGCCAGGCGCAATGAAAAATTGGCCCGCCGAAATCCCGAGCGCATCCAACGCCAAATCGAGGACCTCAAGGCTCTTGAAGCAGCGGGCGATCTCAAACCCAGAGAGCGGGCCATCCTAGAAGATTTGGAACGAGATCTCCGTGCCGTCCGAAAAGCCAGAGAAGCTCTGGGCGACAAAGCTCCCAACTTTGCAGGGCAACCACGCCGACGAGAAGGCGAGGGCAGTGGTACCACATTAGGCAAGAGAAGGCATGATGGCGAGCGCAAATACCATCAGCCGAGACAAGAGTCATCAGGTAGTGACACCGACGAATCCGTCCGCCGCATTCCCATGCCAGAAGATACACCGCCACCTATCCCGCGGGAGTTGAGGCGCTACTTCCCGCGCAACGAAGACGGTGGTGACAACAACCCTCAACAACCGACCGCACCGAGCAGACAACTGCCCATCAAACCTGGAACGAAGCCCGTGGAAGTCAAGACCAAATACGAAAGTGCCCCGCAGATCCGCGATCTCCGCAAAGAAGCCGTCAATAGATTCGTCCCCAATGTCGTACGCAAGAAACAGGAGGCTGCAAAAGGTGGGCCCACCGGTCGCTTGATCGAGCCAGAAGAGATGGATCGACTCGAGGCGGAGGGCTATCTGGGCAAGACGGATGACTGCAGGACACAGACCGCGACAACCACGGGCGACGGAGATGTGGACGAGGATGCGAGGAGGCTTGCGGAGGAGGAAGAGCGCTTTCTTCATGAAGTACAGATGCAGGATCAAGCAGACGACGGAACTGAAGACGTCGGCCCGCGCGAGGACGCAGATGAAGCGAGGCGTCCCAGAGAGACCCTGGAGTCACAACGCAACCCCCGTCGAAACGTGGAACTTGAAGAGGTCGAGGATGAGGACGGGTGAGTGACCGACCGACCCAGCCAGACCAAGCTAGAGGAGAGAAGAAGGAAATGAGGGGAACTCGGGCCTGGGAGCCAGGCTCGTTCGTCCGCTCTCATCTCCTTCTAGGAAGGCTCCTGACGCCATCGAAGCTGTATACAAAACGAGCCTGGTTCTAATTCTCATACGGGCGTCCAACTGTAGAGAGATTGCTTTGGACTCTAGAAAGGTCGCATACATACATACAAGGCCATGTTCTAGTCCAAGTAATGCCCTGATGAATCATCAAGACTCCGAGTGTCGTGCAAAGCAGACGAACAACTAGAGCGTGCTTCTTTCATCTGATCAATCCAACTCCCCCGTCAATCACAAAAAATCAATCCCTTGGCGGCGTCCGTTTAAGGATCCCTCAAACGCCAAAGCGCCATCGTGGTCTCCAGAGTGATAGTCATGCGCACGCTTTTCCAACACCATCATTGGATCCTCATCAACGGTTGTAAACAAAAGAAACAGAGCTCAAAATCTGTACATAGTGCCCGTCACTCCATCTCGAGTAGCAACGGCCTGCTAACGATCGCCTCGAAGCAACAATTGGGGGTAGGGCTGTCCTTTTGTCTTCGGGTCAGAGACTCTGGAGACACCGGAAGAGCTAAACCCCCAGACAATGATTTTCCAAATGGCATCCATGGCCGATCATATCCTGTCAGATCGACTCTTTACGTTGTCGCATGATCGTCGTTATTCCATCCTCCGCGCATAAAATCGACACAAGGGTTTGGAGAATCACCGCATAACCCGCACGGATTTGACATCTTTCTTCAGGAAAGGACTCGGCATCTCATCCCCAAAGATTTCTGGGTCCCAAACTGGAACAGGAGGTAGCTCTTTTTCACTTCTCTGTTCCGGCATAGTCTTCGCTTTTGTATTCAGGTGGCCTCCAGCCCGAGCCTGAGCAAGCTCCACGAGCGTCCGGCCTCCAATACCAGTGCCAGTGACAGCGTCTCGGCCGCCTCCGAGCTTACTAGGGAGCCGACCAGCGGTAGTTGCTGCTCGTCTGAGTGGACTAGTGCTTCCTTCCTCAGCGATGGCATGCTCCCTGAGGTCGTTTCGGCTTGGGATCTTGCTGAGACGGCGATTAGGGCTCGTGGCCTTCACTGCCGCGGATCTCAAATCGCCGTCTGTGGTATTCCGTGGGATACCTTTAATGGCATTGGCGATGTTTGCCGAAGCGATCCCAGCTCTGACTTGTGCTCCTGTGTTGCTGGACGGGAACAAAGTCGGCTTCGCGATCAATTTCTGCATAGTGGCTGTCGTGTTCTGTCTCAACATCGCCGGTCTGTTCTTCAGTGGCAGTGGTGCAGGGTTCTTGAACGGGTCAGTGTTGGCAATGTTTCCTTTCAGTCTCGTGGGACTCGCCAATTCGGGGAACCCATCATCGTCCGAGTCTTCTGGGGGTTCAATGTTCTCTTCGTCGGACGAATAAGCTAGTTGTGGCTCCCAACGAGCCTTTTGGCGTGCCGCTTCGGCAAAGAGGTTTTTCGCACCTACGGCAGTGACCGTCGGGTTAGCGGTTGCCTGCGCTGCAGCATTTCGACGCGGAGAGAGTGCCAAAGAAGAGATGGACATCGGTGATGGTTCTGACATCTGAATGTCGACAGGAGAGTCGAACGTGGTCTTGGACCGAGCAAAAGGTGTTTTCGCCTTCTTTGGCATTGGTTTAGTATTCGACGTAGTTGGTGAGTTGATTGAAAGATCCGACAGGTCGGTTATATCTGTGGTTGACGGGAAATCTTCCTCCCCCGCAGTGTTGACTGACGAGGAAGGATTCAGGTTCTCTTTGTCGAAGGCTCTCCCGGGGGGGTTTTGGATTTCCCTCAGTGCTCGAGCTTCTGTTGAGTATTTCTGCTTAACCAAGACATGTGCCACACGCTCGTCGACCTCCCTGTCGAACTTCTTTCGGAGTCTCTCTAGCTCTAATTGAACTTGTCGGTCAATTTCAAGTCGAGCCTTGACCTCCCACTCGCGACGGAGCTGGGCATCAATCTCTACCTTCAACGCAGCTCTATCTGCTTCGAGTGCAGAGAGTCTTTCTTCAGCTTGTCTGACCTTGTAGTCTGCAATCTCCTCCCTGGTCTTCAATGTCTTTCCTATGGTGACCATCTCTTGCTGTCTCCGCGAGAGCCACACGTAAGGTACAGTCAACAGTGAGCTCGTGTCCGGCCGGTGCATTGGATTTGTCTTGAGACAGTTCGCGATGACATTTGCGAGGTCCTTCGAGTAGACGGATGGAATAGGTTTGAAGTCTCCCTTTCGGATCCGCTGAACGAGTTGCAGGTGGGAGTTCGCGTTGAATGGGGGCTCCTTGGTGCAGAGTTCGTACATGATGCATCCTAGAGACCATATATCTGAATACAGAGTGTATTTCTCGGCCGCACAGATCTCTGGTGACATGTAAAAGGGTGTTCCAACATAAGTCGAGGCAAAATCATGCGACTGCATGATCTTCGACAGTCCAAAGTCGCCGAGCTTGACTGACTGGTCGTCTCCCAGGAATATGTTCTCTGGCTTGAGATCTCGGTGCAGAATCATTTTGCCTTTGTTGAGAGGTCGGGTGTCGTTCTGTCGAGAGAAATCACTTCCAGGCTCGGGCGGGTCGATTCCATAATGGCAACGGTACAGAGCCGTGACCAGTTGGCTGAAAATCCTCCAGACAAACTCTTCCTTGGCGTACTCGTTCTTACGTCTGAGTTCTTTGATGACACAGCCCAGATCACCACCACCACAATATTCCATATACAGGTATAGCTCTTGGGTCTGTCTGAGATGCTCGCGGTGGAAGTATCCGACAATGTTGGGGTGACTGAGGGAGGCCAGGATGGAAAATTCCGCATGTAGTTGATCGCGTTCCTTTTGAGACATCTTGAGATAGTTGATCTCTTTGCGGCACAAAATCTGTGGGTTGTTAGACCGTGGACAATGGGTCATATGAGGGGAGGAGGCGTACATGGCCATCTTGCTTCCGACGAACTTTGCGAATGATCCCGAATGCACCACGACCTAGACTGTCAGCAAGAAGAAGCAAACACTAGAGCGCAGGTGGAATATACCAATAATCTCTTTGACCTCGTACTTGTCGTTATCGGCAAGCTCGAGGGCCATGGCGACTACCCACGGAACAGATTCGACAGGCAGGCGCAATTAACGACGACTTGTCCGGTTATGACAGAAGGAGCATTGCCCATGCATGAAACAGTGCCCGGTCACAGAGCAACAGTGCTTTGTCTGCGAATTGTGCGATAAATATTAGAGATGGACCGTCTGGACGAACAAGTGGAAGCGTGTGTCTGCCGGTGAGTGTCTCACTGTGTGTGGGAGAGAGAAATCCAATGCTCGATATTTACCCGCGCGTTGCGGGGCAACGAGCGACGATGTCATTAACCACTTTCACCATCACAACATCCACAACTTACTCGCAGCCCTCTACGCACTGTATTCTCCCCCCAATAACCTGCAGGGGGACAAGGACAAACAATACAGAATACAAGTTGGCGCCTTAATGGACCTGCAAACGTGAAAGGCCTGCACTTACGCCACAATGCAACAGAGAGCTCCAGGTCACGTGTCAAGCCTGCTTCCCTCCAGCAAAGTCTGTCTCCAATGTTGTGCATATTGTATAGCACTGATGCGAAAGGGAGGTCCCAGAATGCTCATGTACTTGTGAATTGGGTTGTAAATTGCTAACGTGCATCTCCTTCGTTCAAAATATGGTTAGCACCACTCACGGACCGATTGTAAGATAGCAGCTCGCATTTGCACCCCACATGCTATCGTCGTCCAGGCAGCCAGTTTGTTGACTGTGGCTCAAGATGATCCTGCGAAAGCGATGCAACAAACTCACCCTTCAAGTCACCCAGTTCAGCGGTTGTGAAGCGAACGGCAAGAATTCTGAGCCTTCCTTGGGCGGGCGAAACGTGAAGGCAGCGACAAGACCGGCCATGTCGCTCAAGCTCAACGAGTGAGGACCAGGTTGACGCAATGGTACCTCCGACTCGAGAGGAAACGTGGTTGCCCAGCATGGGAAGGTAGGAATGGGGATGGAGTCGAGGAAGTTGGGTCAGAGCGAGAATATCTTTGGATCTTCTCACCAGCTTGCCCCTTTGTGGAGCAGGCAAACTAACTGGAGACCAATGCTGCAACGCGCCTCGCATGCATTTGCCAACTGGTCACAGCAACAAGGGACAGGATTGATACGGTATTGCTTTGAACGTTTGTGAGAAAGCAGTGCTTTGACACTTTCGTATTTCTGGTTGGAACTCAGGTATTGGGACTTCCTTGAGCTGCCTTACTAAGATGCAAAGAACCCCAAGCAGATCAGCGACGATCCGACGGGGGTTCTCATCACGCCAACCAAACATCGCTCACCACGTGAGGATTTAGGCCAAATATCAATCAAAACCAATGGCTGGACTCAGGAAGGTGAGTCCATATTGGATTGAGGCAAGACGTCAAGTCATTGGGCTCTCTGGTTATGGCGTATGAAGATCCCGTCGCAAGAGAGTCGATCAGGAAGGCGGAATCGTCATTACGGGTTTGGTTGGTGTGAGGGAGGGCCCGGCCTGCTCAACTCTTTTGTGAGCTTGATGTCAAGACACCCCATCCATCCTCCACATCGCAGGTTATTGCGACAGCGGCTTTCATGATGGAATCACCAATATGATCATCACTGAGGCCACCCCCAGACTGTTTGAAGCTGCGGCTGACTTGAACGGCGATACGCTATTGTTCTGGGTTATACTCCTGTTAGACGGCACTGGCTTGGGTGCAGATCGTTACCGTTGATCGTCGGTGACAGTGCATGATGACTCGTATTTCCCCTTACCACTCACAGGGAGAACGCATCCTGATCGTCCTAAAGTTACCTGGGATGCGACTTGCACCGGGCAGGCAATGGAGCGAACTCTGCGGCGCTTCAAACTCTGGGAATGAAGGAGCCCACCCCTCATTGGACAGTTTCCTGGTAGGCATCACGCCTCCCACAATCACCCAAGACAACGAACCAGCCTCCCGTGGACGAGGATGATCTCTCGCGCGGCTGCCAACGCCGTCGGTCGGGTTGGTCAGCCAGCCACGGACAATGCCTGGGAGTCTAGAAAAGGATGTTGAAATTTCATCTCGGCTTTAGATGCATGCTTCTGGGGATGCTCTGTACGTCAAACGGACCAGAGACGGTCAGGGTGGAGGGGAAAGTCCTGGATCAGTCCAGCGAACAGGTCCACAATTGCAATTGTCACTCCTCCCGTCTCACGGTTATTCTTGCCCAACAGCTTGCTCTGTACTTTTCGGGGACCCGGGGATTTCGGGGTTCTAACATGACCTCGAGAGCCACAATGACTGCACTAACCGAATTGGTTGGGGTGGATTTCGTGAGACCACAAGGGTGCGATTCTGAGGCCTGGGCACGCTTGCTAATCGCCAGCCGATGGGAGTGGACACCGTTTTTAGCCATGTCAGCCTGGAAGGAATCGGACCAGGTGAGCCTGGAATGGACCTGCAGGTGATCGAAATGAGCATTTGGGGTGACAGGCCTACGCTTGCTCGGAAACGCCTTGTTTCAGTGCCTCGAAGTGCTCGTATCCTCCGTTTGGTCTGTGCAGAGGGATCGAGAAGTTTGACATAAAAGAACCATGTTGCAAATACAAGGGTGGCCTGGTTGTTGACAATAACTAACCTCCAACGGTGCGGCGTTGCCGCAGATCAGAACGTAATTGTGAGGGCACACAAGCGGCTCTGTGAGGACATGGCCAGCACTGGAACTCCTGGGTGTTAACCTTGGTGAGCCTAGCAGAAAATGGGTCAGAGCAAGCCAAGGGGATGCAGAAAGGCCTCGAACCGGGTTAAGAGGTGGATATCACAGAGTAGTCTCCTCTCTTGGGGTGATGGATGGCGTGCTCAGATTTCTAGGCTGAGAGGCTGACTTCGAGGATGATCAGGGGAGCTTCTTCTCGCAGCAAGTGGGACCAGAAAAGCAGCCGTTCCAGGGATGGCTGCCACGTGGAATTGTTAGCGGGGAATTAATCCGGCTGGCTTGAACGGCCTTGTCCATCACGTCTTAGCTTGGGGACGGCGCGTCCAGTAGGATAGCCTAAGAGGCTAGCTGCTCGAAGCGCTCGATCACAGGAATTTGCCGGGATTTGTGACCTGTCACCCGAGCCAGGTAAAGGAGAGACACGGACAAGGGAAAGCGTGATGAGTAGCCGAATACGAGGATTGGTGGTAAAAGCATGCAACCCGGACCCGGGCACTCCCAGCATACCTGTGAGGTCGAGAGGATTTAGGCTCCCTGCTGGGGAAGGCTAAGCCATGGAGCAAACGAGCGGCGCCCGGGGTTGGAAAATGAGAAGGACCCACGACACAGAAAGGCTGCAGTAGTGATGACCATGATGATCCGAGACCAACCTGCACAGGTTTGCTCTCAGCGCTTGCTCCCCGAAGGATCTTCAGGTAGTTTGTGCGGTAACCCAGGAGGCAGTATGGGCTTGGACAAAAGCTCTTCTGAAGGGTATGGGTAGTTCTTGCTGGACACTCAAACTCGCGCTCGACCTACCCAAGCAGGACGAGGTAGTCTTCTGTCAATTGGAAAGCACTGCTAAATGATTAGCCCACAAATCTTCAGCTCCTCCTGACGCCAGCGCTTGTCGGACCTCCAGGAAGCTCGGAACATTCTCGTTTCTAGAAGGTTGGTTTCAGGCTGTCAAGACGACTGTCCATTCCTAGTTCGGTAGCCGACTTTGTTAGATAACAGTCGAGAAGGTCCCAGTTCCAGTGTGGATTCCTTTGTCGGGTCTTGTTGATCCGTAACAGAACCTGTCGCTGAGTCTGGCCCCCAATCCGGCTGCCGAGGCAAGCTGTCCTCCAGCACGAGCTGGAGGCGGCTGGCGCTAATTACGGGGTGGATACGAGTCCACGTCCCGGTAGCTCAAGGGAGCGCAAAGCAACCACACAGGAATCATCGATGTTCATGGGTTGTAGGGTGTGCAATTGAGCATGTATAATGAAGGAACTCAGTACCTGGCGATCCTTGCACATCATTTTCAAGGACAGTTTAGGGTGCCGTGGCTGGAGCCATAGCTTGCGCCTCCCAGGAGGGGAGTGGGTGTGACCTCGTATTGAGTGCTTCTTAATGGGGTTTCTGGGCAACCGTTTCTGGGGATTTTGCTGTCCTTACCTATTCCTCCTTAAACCGTCTGACGCCTACTTGGATTCTCGTCGAGTCAGCGACCCTGACTGTCGATCGCAGAGATGAAAAAGACCGCATTCAGATTAGGCTGGACTGCCAGACCAGCTTCTAGTGGCCGGTGTGGATTTTTGAACAGAAGGAGGCACGGAATACAACAATAACAATCCACATGGCCTGATCTCAGATCCGTTCTTGCCGGAAGCGGGGACTGGATGGATGATCTTCGGATGCAATCACATCTTTTGGCCTGCACCAGAAGATATCTTTCGGGACGGTATCTTTCTTTGTCTGGAGTCAATCTTGAGGTTAGTGGGAATTGTATCCGTTCGTCTTGGAATCCAGAAGCCAGATAACCATTTTTGTGTCTGGATAGGCAAATTGTTCAAGACAGTGCACGAGGGCGCGAAGGATTTCAGGGTTCGCGGTCTCCCGGGCAAAGGGTTTCTAGGTAGAAACCAGATCGTCCGCATAGCGCCTGTTAGCTTGTATCAAATTTGTTTTGGGGAAAGCCTGAAGCAGAAGAGACGTGCGAGTACAAGACAACCATGTTACACGAGACTTAGTTGCCACGTGGTCCTCGTAAGAATTGAAGGGGGGAAAAAGAAAGAAAGGTCCAAGAGGGCCGACAAACCCACCTACCCAGCCTATGTCCGTACTATTTGCCCAAGGGGGTTTGTTGAGAGTTTGACCTCTTGTTCCCCGTCTTCACCGTACTTTTCGTCTACCTTAAAGTGTTATTGCACCACGGTGAAGGAGACTAGTGAATGCCAACACAGTAGCTGTTGCCTTTGTTCTTTACATCAGAACCACAGTAATGATGATTGCGTGTGTTGTGCAAGTGTTAGCGAGTCCGCGGAAACAGTTGAATCTAGATGCCCAACAAAAGGCTCCCTACTAGGTAGAAGGGGCCAGAGGTGGCAGTGGGTGCAGGTTGTAGGCGCTGACAAAGCCTCCTGCAGGCCATGTCCTTCTGTGCAACATGGCTCGTAAATTCGATGTTGTTCTTTTTAACGCCTCCCCCTTTGGAAATCGGGGGCAACATTGTGTGCGTTGGGCCAGGCATGCAGTCATAATAATAATAATAATAATAATAGCATGGGGCCGCAGCAGGTGTGCAGGCTAGGTTTGATTTGAACATCTCGCGTGGCTTTCCACGTTGCACGGCGATTTCTGTTCCGATAGATGTCGTTGGGCAACGAACGCGAACCTCAAACCGCCGGTGAGAAGGCGGACCACAGGGCATGTATCCTTTTCATCTCGCGTCAACACCATGGTCCGTCCAGGGTAAGGACACAGTGCCCCGCAAGCGATCGCAGATTTCAACCATGTCGTGTTGTGGAGCTGCTGGGATTGAGAGAGACAGGGAATATATTCCTGGACGGTGACAACCAGCCGTATCAGGAAGGTCACCACTCGGGAGCTGCATGGGAAATCATGAGGATGTCACCAGCAGTGTTGTGAAAATAGATTTCATAAATACAGCGTCACATTCCTGACCTGTTTATTTCAGTATTATAGATGTAATCTTTCCAAAGTTCCTGGGAGCCAAGGAGCTAGTTTATTAGCGTTTTCCTAGTAAACTAGTTCGTGGTTGACCCTTCAGGAGGCATAAAAACCTGCCTGATTTGACGCCCAATAGGCCTGTGTGCCTTGAGAATAGGGCCCTATCTGAGGGCCTATCTGCGTGCCAATCTGCGTGCCAATCTGCGTGCCAATCTGCAGTTGCGACTGTG